>NC_080419.1:1765000-2418750 GCF_029873635.1 Malania oleifera
AACCCATTTATCTTGCTATATATATATAATAACCCAAATACCCAATAACCCAAACCAACTCTTCAGTCTTTTAGCCTCTTCCGCTCTTTGGCAATTTCGCCTTTGGCTAACCCTGAAACGGAAAGGAAAGGCAAAACCCTAGTACCCTACCCTGTTCCACCTACTTGTCTACTCGCGCTCGAATGTTCCTGTTGCAAACTTGCAATGATGCTATTGCGTGTTGCAGCTATTGTTTGCCCTAATCATCCTAATGCCCTGAAATCTGAAACCCTGAACTGTGATTCTAATTTGAGATTTCTGTGAAGTGTGAAACTATAAACCGTAAACAAAGACAAAGGCCCGAGACGAGGGTTCTCCGTTCTTTCATTACGAAGTGCGATTGGCCATCATCACTCCAAAGGAGCAGGCGCTAGGCAGCTAGCAGGCTAGGGTTCTCCGTTCTTGCGCTTTTAAGTGCAGTTGGCCATCACCCATCTCTATCCGTTTCTCAACTATCTCAAATGCATTATGCATATTTTATATATATGTTTTTTTTAAAAAATTTAAATCATTTTTTAAAAAAATATATATTAATTAAACAGATGTACTATTTTTTACATTTTATGTTTTTTTTAGATATTAATAAATAAAATAAAGGAGTTCTTTAAAAAAAAATGTCATTTTATATGAAATGGTTAAATTTTTTTAAAATAAATAAATTATATTCTTAAACGGGCAGGTTTCAGTTTACATATTAGTCACCCGTTAATAAACAGGTCAACCCGAACCTAAATTCGTTTAACCCCTAACCATTTACAACCTGCCCAAACCCAACCCGTTAACCCATTTTGCCACCCCTAATCTAAGATAGCTTTTTGCCCACTTATAAGTGGCACTGTTCATAAGTAGGGTCAATTTTGTAATATAAGAAAATTTAGTGGTTATTTTATAATTTAAAAAATACATTAGAAGATAGTCATATACTATTTTATTATGCATTATAATATATTAATTATTAATGAAACGTATTTCAATTCCGGTATTAAGAAGAAGAACCATCTATTAATTTAAATTAATATTAAAAAAGAAAAGTACTAATTTAATTAATAATTTTATTTTAACATAAATTAATATGACAATCATACGTTTTAAATATAAATTAAGAATAAGATTATTGTTAATCAAAAATAATAGTATATTATTTGTAATTAATAAAAATATTTAAATATTAATTAAAATAACATTTAACATAATTATTAATAAATTTTTTAATTAAAAATTAACCATATATTATTTTACTATGCATTATAACCTATTAATTATTAATAAAATATAATTAAATTCTAGAATGAATAAAAAGTCATCTATAAATTTAAATTAACATTAAATATGTTAGCCTTGTTGGCTACACCATCATTGTTTTAAGTGTTTTGATGATATTAACCTATATATTGTTCCTAGTGTTTTCCTATCTTTGCAGATCATGTTTAGTACAGGTACTCGTACATCAAGTACTGGATCAAAGGCAAAGATCAGGCCGAGTTGACGTGCAAATAGGAATATCAAAAGAACACGTACTCGAAAGGACCCAAGCACAACCGGAAGATTAATTGTTAATTTATATGTAATAGGGGTTGTGTGAGTTAGGAATATTTTGTAACTCTTGCAGGTGTGTTTCTTGCATGATTTCTGAGCAAGAGTTGAGCCAATGCATGCATATTAGGACACTTGAGTTTATAGGATTGCATTAAAAGTCACAAACTCAATTCATATTTTTCAAAGTTAAAATCAAAGAGTTTGTTAAAAGAATCTTAAGCTCAAATATGTTTTCCAAAGGGACAAGTTTTCAACATCTTGGTATTTTGAACATCTTCATACTTAGTCCCAATTTTATCTAAATGAGTCTTATATCCAAAAGCTTCAAAAAGTCAAGCATATTTTCATTGAAGGACATATTGACATATAAGATATCAAAACGAGCTTTCAAATGTATTTTATCAAACAAGATATCTTATATTTAAGGGGAAACTCATTTGGACAAGTATTAAACTTTATTAGACTTAATATATTTCATATACTTTTGTCCAAGAATGTTTTAAGTCATCAAAAGGCTTCTTGACAAGGAAAAACCGAGCAATCGTCGTTTAACATAGTGTAGCCTTGAGTCCTGAACACTTTTCGGTATTTGGGGCATAACTTTTGTTAGAAAAGTCCAAATAGGACGATCTTGGTGTCTATGGAAAGTTAAGAAAAAATCCCATAACTTTCGTGTTGATGACTTTTTCTTATTTGGAGTAATCGTTGACGTATGCATGAAACCGTCGATGGTTTCAGAAAGCCCAGAAAAACCGTTAACGGTTTGGGACGGTGACAAAACACCAACGGCTAGAAAACGGCTAGTTTTGTTTGGGAATTGCTCCCAACGACTAGTTAACAACTATAAGGGGTTTTTGGCTATAAATACAAATTCATAGACTTGTTTAGTATGGTCTTAGTGATTTATACAAGCATTTAGTGAAAAATCTCTTTGATTACAAAATCTAGGCACTTTGCATTTAGTTCATTCATTCAAAAGTGCTCAAACTCTCTTGTTCTCCAATCTTGTTTGATACAATCCTTGAGAGAGTGTGTTAGGTTTGGGTTGTAATTTATATCAGCTCATTTGTGGAGCATCCTTTGTATTTCCATCATCTTGTAAGGTTCCTTATAAACCATTTGTTGGAAGGTTCTTTGTGAACCGTTTTGGAGAGGGTTCTCTGTGAGCCAAAAGCTCTTTGTGAGCATGTAGGGATTTGTTCCTGAGAGTAGGGTTGTGTACCCGAATTGTAAGGCTTGCTCCGCTGAGGAATGAGCATTTATAGTGGATTGTGGAGTCCTTAGCTTGGTGCTAAGGCATGGACGTAAGTTTGGTGCCGAACCATATTAAAACCCGGTGTTAAGCTTTTCTCTCCCTACTCTTTATTTTACTATTTGTCTTGTGCATGATTTATATTTTGTATATTGTGATATAATTGCTTGTCATCTTGCCACGACTATTGCTTTGTAGAGAGAAATTTTTAATACGCGAAAAGAGTCATTCACCCCCCCCCCCCTCTAACTCTACATTGTATATCCGCTGCGGGGCACACGTATATACTCCACGGGCTATGACGTCTAACAAAATAAACTAAAAATTTAAATTTAGTTATTAACGCTATTTTTAACATAAATTTAATGTGATAATCATATGATATAAATATACATTAACGATAGGATTATTGTTAATAAATAATATTATATTATTTTAGTTAGTATAAAATAGTTAAATTTTAATTATAAAATTAATATAATTATCATTTAAATTTTTAATTATAAAAATATTACTATTTTTTTAAAAATATATTTAAAAATAACCATAAATTATTTAATTATGCAATATGACATATTAGTTATTCAATTCTCGATTGAACAAGAACGATTTATTTATTTAAATTAACATTAAATAAATTAAATTTTGAATTTAATTAATAATTATATTTTTATCATAATTTAAAATCCTCTCAATGTTAATATAGGCTCCTCAATTCTAAGGGAGTTACAAGAGTTACGCTACTCCTATTCCCTCCTTTACCCAAGGCTTACAAGCCATTTGCTAACCACCTCTTTAATTCCTTATTACATCTTAACGAATCCCTTTGTCTTTCCCTCGAGTATAACAATGGTTTTAAATAGCGACCGTTAAATAACGGCATTACGCAACGGTTTTTTGAGTTACTGATACCGTTACACACCGCGAAATCGGTGGGAAGAAAAATCATGGCTGTAGCAGCCATTACGGACTGCGACCGTTATGTAAAGGTCACTACGGCCGTTACGTAACCGCTATAGAGCTGTTACGCCAAAAATTTCTTTTACTTTTTACTTTTTCTTCTCACTTTTTCCCTCTCTTTCATAAATCATTCTCAATATACCATTTGGCAAAAGGGGGAAAAGATTATAATGAGGTTGACAATGATACAAAATTTACTATTTCTTTAAATACTCACAAGAGATGCATTAATTAACAATTTCACCTGTTAGGAAAATATTTTCTTTTAATAATATAAGTAATTTGATATTTATGTCCTATATTTTTCAACTTCAACCTTCTTCTTTTTCTAGTTATTTTATATTTGTATTATTCGTATGTCTTATGTGTATAATAGATTAATGGAGTGTATAACGTATTTTGTTTTATTAATTAATTTAGCACACATAAGAATTTATCATAGATAAGAACAACGAGAAATATAAATACACACACGTAATTTTTCTATCAATGGTGGTTTAAAACTAATGTAAACTTGTTGCCTTACCAAACAACTTAGTTAGTCAAACTAAAGGATCCAAAATATACTAAAACTCTTTCTAAGAAGGGTTAAAAGCTTAAAACGTGCAAGTACGCTAAAATGCACAAGGTTGTGTGTGCTTAAAAAAAATTCACAGTCGTTACACCCACTTCCCGTTATGTAACATCCGCTATTGCCGCTTCCCATTACACCCATTACTGTTACGTTACGCTACCCACTACCGCGATTTAAAAACCATGAGTATAACTCAAGATGATTAAAGAGGGATGGTCAATAAAGAGTTTATAACCCCTATGTAGGATAAAGAAAATAAAGATCACTCTCGTACCTCCCTTTGCCCTAGTATGAATAGTGGCAAGGTCTCTACTATTATAGAATGGGCTTAAAACATCTCATAATTCACGCTCTCTATATTGTAGCCCATTACTTCATACTTCCTTGGTTCTCACTTAAGTGCCGGAGAAGGCCCTTAAAGGCCATCAGGGATCTCCCAAGCTTTCTTTTTTTTTCTTGGTTCCAAGTGATCATCACATATTGTGGACGCATAGATTGGGTTTGATTTTTAGTGTCAATAGTTGGGCATCGCCTGTGCGAAGTTTGCTTCCCCTATGATAATCCTTGTAATCAAGAGAGAGAGATAGAGAAAGAGAGGGGCACCTTGATCGACCCCCAAAATTGAGGAATGACTCAGCCACAAAGAATTGCCTTGGTTTTTTCTGCAGATACTCAATTGCGGTCCTTCATTTTTTTAACTATAATTGGCACCCACTGTGGGGATAGAAGAAGCATTCCTAACACAAGACTATAATGACCTAAAGGAGTCGAGGAAAAAAAAAAAGCGGGAATGGAATTAGCCCTAAACTGAAATATCTTAACTCCAAGGCCTCAAGAGGCCAGATAACCAAGGACCCCAAGTATGTTCAACATGCACTAAGCTTTTGATTTATGGCGGTAATTTATTTATTGGATTGCAAAGGATTTTTATTTTCATATGATATGATGAATTGAATAGTCTTTTAATCATGCTAACAAGGTCTAATCTAGAAAAGAATATAAAAAGTCACATTAGGTAACCTCATTATAATGTGGTACGGCATTCTCTTCTTAGTGATCCTTGAATGCAGAAGGATATCTTTCAAAGAATGGCCTAAAAGACTGCAAGACTAGTTCAACATACCAAATAGGCCCGCTTGTTGGAAATTTGGAATGACCAAGGACAAATGAGCTATTCTCATATCAACATTGACAGAAGAGCTCAACTAATAAACAGATGAGTTCTGCTCATATAAATAAATGAGCTCTGCACATAAACCGATAAGTCTTGCTCATATCAACAGATGAGCTCTACTCATAGACAAACGAACCCTACTCATGCCAACAAATGAGCTCTACTCATATCCATAAATGAGCTACACTCATATCAATAGCAATCAACAGTCTAGTAGGTAAAAAAAAAAAAACTCCTCCTCCTGGTCTGCTTTCAAAGAGATGTGTTCAATTTAGGTAAAAAAGAAAGAGAAATAAAGAGAGAGAGAGAGAAGAATGAACATACCAGCTAGCCTGTCAGCTCTGTTAGGCTGCTTAGTGATTCTAAAACTCAATTGTTCGCCTCAAAGGCAAGTTGGATACATGTTTTTTTTTTAAAAAAAAATTACAAATTACTCCTAGCCTTGAAAAATAATTTCAAGGCTGAGGAGTGGGGGGCAACTTATGATGCATAAAATATTTACAATTAAGGAGACCAAACAGATTCTTGAGGTATGATTCAAGGTGATTAAAGAGGGCGGTGCTAATAAGGGGTCTATAATCCCTAAGTAGGGTATAAGAAAATAAAGGGAGACAAATCTTGTAACTCCTTTTGAGTTAATAGTACCTAGTATTATAATACAAAGCAGGTCTCTACTACTACAAAAAGGGGCTCTAAAGGGGAAATAAAACAGCTCTGTCACACACACTCTACACTATTGCCCATTCCTTCATACTTCCTTGGTTCTGACTTGAGTGTCAGAGAAGGCCCTTGGAGGCCATTAGGGGACTCCCAAGCTTTCTTTTTCTTCTTGGTTGTAGGTGGAAGTCATGTACCATGGTCATGGAGATTGGGTTTGATTTTTAAGGCTAATAGAGATAATTAGTCTTTAACAACTAATGATCATAGAATTACCAAAGTAACCAAGCAAGAGCCCAAGGCACGAATTTTATTACTAACAAAAACATCTAAAAATAAATAAATATCCATAATATATAACAATAACATCTAAATAAAATTCCAAATTAAAAGCCGAAAGCAAAAACTACTAAACATAAATTGAAACCACTTTAAAAAATCTAAATGCAGTGCCATCCTACAAAATATCACATTATGCCCTATGTTGGCGCAACACAACAAATATGTTTTTTTTTTTATATAACAAAAGAAATTCATTAGATAGAATAAGAATGTACAATCAGAAGAAGAGACGCCTCCTTAACAAAGTTTGAGAAACTGCAAGGAAAGCAAAATAAGAAATCAAAAGATGTAAAAAAACAGCCCAAAATAATCAGCACATCCTAAGAAATCAACAGAGAAAGCCAATCCTGCTGAAAATCTAAGAAGCATATCCCATGAAATTACCATTACCCACGCACCACATAGAAAATGAATGTTCTCCCACATCAACAAAAATGCTAATTTCTTCCCTGAAAATACACGCAAGTAATGCTCCTTCAAAAAACCCCAAAATACTGCAAATAGAGCACTAATCCATAGAGCTTTTCCTTTCTTCTTCCTCCCAAACCCAACAAAAAATATTGCCAAAAACTCCTCCTCTATCCCTGGATAAACCCAACTTTCTCCAAAATAACTAGATAACTTATTCCTAACTTTCCATGCAAAATTATAATGCAAGAAAAGATGCGGAACAGATTATAAGAAGATAATACAAAGCACACATATATCCGGAGAGAGAGCATTTAAAGGCCTCCTAATCTGCAGTAGGTTATTAGTATTTATCCTATTAACGAACCAAATAAAAGCTTTGATCTTAGGGGGGATTTTGGCCTTCCAATAGTTTTGTAGAGGGAAGTAAAAGTTAGTGCTGACAACGAAGTCACAAAAAGATTTGCAAGAATAGACCCCAAGGAATCCAAGAGCCAAGATTGATTATCAGCTTCCAAAGATACCCGACAATTATTCAATAGAACCAACAACGAAGATAACTCATTTGTTTCCCTATCATTCAATGATCTCCTAAAACAAAAATTCAAAGAAGGTAAAGGACCATTCAGATCAACAAGTAAAGAGGAAATGGAATCATTTTGTCCTGAGCTCAATCAGAATAGGCAAGAAAAAAGGTGGACAAGACAATATTCTCCAACCAAAAGGTCTTTCCAAATACAAATATGACACCCCTTACCCAACACAAATTTAGTATAGGAAATAAAGAGAGGGTAAATCTAAGAAATAGCTTTCCACAGACTTTCCAAACAACATCTAGAACCCAAATTGGTATCCCGCCCATTCCCATCAAGCCTAAACTTGATTTTAATAACTCTATGCCACAAAGAAGAATCCTCTAAAGGGAACAGACAAAGTCATTTGGCAAAGAGAGCCGTGCTTTTAAACACCAATTTCCAAGACCCAAACCTCCCTCCTATTTAGACCTACAAACTGAGAATACAATAGGATACTAAAAAATCACGCCTGGATTAGAGTAACCCTACCTCCCAAGGAAAATAGGTTCCCTTCCACCCGTCTAGACGCTTGGACACTCTCTCATCTACTGGACCCCAAAAGCTAACTAACCTAGGATTAACTCCTCCCCCCCAAAAAAAAAAAAAAGGAACCCCTAAATAAGACAAAGGCCAATCCAACTCAACCCACCCTATCTCAAAAGATAAACCTTTAACGTGCTTTGTAGGCACGTTAATTGCCACGATACCACTCTTCCCCCTCTTAATATTAAACCCTGAAATCCTTTCAAAAATATGGAGAAGACCCAAAATATTTGGAAAAGAAAAAAAAAAAAGCATAGGCATGTGATCCTCCAAGAAAGAGATGGTCTCGTCAGTGAATTGAAGGTGTGAAATTGTAATATTCTCCCTCCCCACCTTCCAATAAACCTCTATCCACCGCCATATCAACCAACCTACTTGAAACATTCGCTACTATCAAATCCCTCTCATGGCCAACCAAGTTTTAGGCTCCCCATTTACAATCACCGAGTAAAACACGTTAGACATACAACCTTTCATCCATCTTCACCATCTCTCTCCAAACCCCTTGCTCATAAAAATTTTATCCAAAAAGCTCCAACTCGCTCTATCATAAGCCTATTCGAAATCCAACCTGAAGATGAAGCCCTTCTTCTTCCTCCTCCTCCTAATGTCCTCAACAGCTTCATTCACAATTAAAATGGCACCCACAATTTGTCCCCCCCCCCCCCCTATAAAAGCACTTTGGGCCTTAGAAATAGTCTTATCAAGCACCCCACAACAAATTTGTCATTAAACCATTCAAATTCTTAATATCAATGTTTCAAAATGCAAAAGCATACATTGAGGCACTTTAACCTTTTAGAGGCTAGGTGTCACACACGTGGAGATCTCAAAGGGCAAAAGGATCACCCTTGCCCAAATTTGTCAAAAGTATCAAGGAGTCACGCCCATGTGGTAACAAGACTACACTAAGTCCAGCCCAGCCATTCTCATCCTCATCACCGCAAAATTCACATTAGACATACAACCTTTCATCCACCTATGCCATCTCTCTCCAAACCCCTTCTTCACAAAAATCTTATCCATAAAGTTCCAACTCACTCTATCATATGCTTTTTCAAAATCTAACTTAAATACAAACCCCTCCTTCCTCGTCCTCTTAATATCCTCAACAGTTTCACTCTCAATCAAGATTGCATCGGTCTTCCTTCCACAAATGCACTTTGGGCCATAGAAATAATCTTATCAAGCACCACACTTAACCCGTTAGTTAGAACTTTAGTGTTTGTTTTATAAACACTAGATACTAGACTAATCGGTCTATAATTAGAAATCTTGATAGAAATACATTTTTTTTGGCACCAAAATGATAAAAATAGAATTAATACTCTTACTTAAAACCCCATTCCAATAGAATTCATTGAAAACCTTCATTAGGTCATTCTTCACTACCACCCAACAATCTTGATAAAAAGCTAAATTAGAACCATCCCAAGAGCTTTATCCCTCTCCATTCCAAAAATTGTAGCCCTAACTTCCTCTTCCTCAAAATATCCCTCTAACCAAGCTATCCTACCAACAAAGGATCGGACTCTAATCCTTCCACCATCAATCTACTCTCATCCTCCCTACTAGGCAAATTACAATAAAAATTAGTGATCTCATAGGCAATTCTACTAGAATCCAAGTTAATAATCCCCCCCCCCCCCTTTCTCCACCTCCATCTCCTTTATCAAATTCTCTCTCATTTTTCCATTGGCTATTCTATGAAAAAATCTAGAATTACAATCGTCATCTCTAACCAATTTAAACTTCATCTTCTAGCTTCTCATTTCCTTAAAGATCAGCTCTTCCAATTCGTTTTTTAGAGGAACCCTTTTAGCATCTTCCTCCCTTGAAATGGTCATGCTTTCTTCCTTTTGATCTAACTCTTCCAAATCTCCTAGAATAATAGACTTTTAAAACCTAATATCTCCAAGCACCTCCCTATTACATACCTCCATTTTTTCTTTCAACCTATTCAATTTCTTCATAAATCTAAATCCCTCCCAACCCCTTTCCACTTCCTCACTCCATGTGACCCAAACCAAGGTCTAGAAGGAACCATGATCTAACCACATATTCTCGAACCTAAAAGCAGCATACCCTAAGGCACCTTCCTAGATTGCAATAAGATAGGAAAATGATCATAAGTGGATCTAGGTAAATATTACCTGGGAAATATTAGGAAACTCCTACTTCCACTCATTTGAAAACAAGAACCTGTTAATTCTACTAGCCACCTCCCTAGCCCCACCCATTGACCAAGTAATATGGGCATCGCCCAGGGGAAGAACCCTCAACCCGCACTCCTTAATAACCAAATCAAACTTCTGCATAGATGCATTAACCCTACAACCCCACCTTGTTTTCCCAAGGGAACCTAACTGCATTAAAATCACTACCCACAATCCACCTAGGTGAGCATAAACCAAAAAAAAAATAAAGCTCATCCCAAAAAATCCCATAAGAGCAAGCATAAAAGGACCATACACAGAGAAAATCCACCATTGACCCCTATCTCTTTCAAGCAAGACAAAACAAGAGAAAACCCACTAGATTGTCCACTCTAGTAATAGACTGTGTCCTAAAACATTAAAATGCTGCCCACCAATCCCCAAGAGGGTAGGAAAACCCAATCCCAACACCACCCTTCCCAAATCCCTCCAACTACCTCCCATCAACTAACTTAAGCTTAGTCTCCTAAATTAAGACAATATCAGGGGAATTATTTTGCGGGATTCCCTTATCAAGCTACTCTTCCTAGCATCCCCTAAACCACTAACATTCCAATTAATAATCATCATAATCTAACACACTTACCCTCTCTCCCTATCCCCTTCCTTCCCCCATAATTGATGGAAGAAACCAAATTCTTTAATCTTTTTGCGGCTTTTTTTTTTTTCGTCTCATAAGTTTTTGGACTCGTCCCTAACTTAACTCAACTCCGGCAAGGCTTACTAACTTCAACCGCATATCATTTAGGAGCTCTAGGTCTCTATAGTCCCTCTCACTAACCTCTCATCCAACACCAAAGTCACTCCCCCCATCAATTCCCTCATTGTGGCATAAAGAATCAAAAGAAAAAAAGGGCCGAGAAAGAAGAGGAAGAATACCTTCTCAAGGTTCCAAAGAATTCAGATTGCCTACTCGAGTCGTCATCTCCTTGTCATTACCCCTCCCGACACCTAAAGCACCAATAACAACGTCCACCTTATTAAGAATAAGAGCAAGGGGCAAAAACCCCTCATAAGTCAAAATTCTACTCTAATCAGACTTGTGCTTAACAGAACTTTCTAACTCTTGTCCGATATCAGAGGACAATAAAGAATTCTCATCTTGTGTAAGCTAAGGAATATGTAATTGTTTCTTGCTCCAAAATATTTTTCTACTCTTTTGCTAAAGCGCAGATCTACAACAAGTTCTTCCCAATTGTCTTCCTCCTACCATCTTCATCTCACTCAATTGATTGACTAGCAAGCCGAAATCAAAATCACAAAAACTGCTTAGATCATCATTTGCATCTAAGCACCTCTCGTCCTCACTGAACTCGTCTATTTGTGTACCTTCATATTCAACTAAATATGGCCCTTTTATTTTTGCAACTTTAATCAATTTCGGAAGAAGAATTGCCCTCTTTCTGCTAAGTAGAAATAAATACCTAATGCTCTGAGTTGTCCCTTTGTGGAGGTACATCGTTTGAAAGCTTTGCATCCACTTCTGCTATTTCACCCTTCTCCCCCCTAATTCTGAAATAGGGTCCTTAGGAAGCACAATCTTATCCTTTGAGGTTAAATTCTTTTGAGTATGCTCATTGGAACCATCTACCTGTAGGCTAACTTCTATAAGAGTTGCTTTAGTTTCTACAACAATTCTGTCCTTTGTAACTTCATTATTGTTTTCTTTACTGCTCTCTTATGCCTAGGTATCTGCATCTATTTTCTTATTTTTGTGATAGGCCCAACACCCTTATTGACAAGGATTGACCAGCTTCCCCCTTTTTCTTTAATTACCCATTTAGTGGCTATTCTAAGAGGCCCACTAGTATCAAGCCCAAACTTCCCTCTCCCAAGCCAAGTACTATATTTGGAAGCAATTTTAATATTTGGACTAGGTAGGGAAGTTAAAGACCTTTCCAGAAATCACAGGATTCACCATCATTTGTTCCCAAACCAATGTTCTCCCTCGTCAGCACGTGTTGACGACTTCTGCAAAGGTGTGCTTCTCTAACAGTCTCGAGCCCCAAATCCGCTCCGTCGCCAACCTCTCATGTCTTTTTATGTTTAAGAATCCATAGTCTGAGCATCTAATGGCAATATCCTTGCTATGTTCAGAGGAAAGTTGCAGTAGAGCTTAAAAAAGATTCCCCCAACCTTCAATGTTCTTACTCTCGTGAACACAAAGAATGTTATGCTTTCCTCCCACAATCCCATTTTCTAAACCAAGGAATCTACCCTTATCATTGGATCACAATTTGATCGAGACCCAAGTGCCTTCACCTTTAGATATAAGCTTCCTCGATTAAGCTCGTCTATTCCTCGATTTCCTTCACAAATCACCTCAGTAAGTTAATAATCCAAAGGAATTCCTCTTTCTTAAGTAAGATATAAGAAAACTTTCTCCCAAAAAACTCCAAAATCCAAAAGACTAAGGGTCCAAGATGATTAGCGCAAAAGGTCTTAATTCGACCCGAACTGAGGATGTCCTCCCCACCCAAAACAACTTCTTACCTGACAAGCAAATAGTCTTTGCTATTCTTCAATATGGACAAAGTATTGTTCATATCAACAACACAAGAAAGGGATATTGCTGCATATCAGAATTGTGAACCGCTCTCGTGATCTATAGTCATGAAACCAAATTTGCTGGAGAAACAGGCCCACAACACTCCGGAGACCCAGAATCACGAAACAATCTAGTGGCTTGTGGCTCAAGTGGCTCTCAACTCAATTAGGGTTATGGGTTTAATCAAGTGTTCTCCAAAGGCCATTAAATGGTAAACAAATCGATCACTCTCTGAAGGTCACTACTATTGACCATTCAAAAAAATTAACTATAATTCATTAAGTAAATAATGCATGAAATATTTATAACATTACAAAGTTTAAATAATTTTCAGGATCTAGGACGCAACTCTCAATTATTTTAGGAAGTTTGAGGTTCAAGTTCTTTAGAAATCAATTCATATTACAATAAACATGTAGCAAAAATTTTCCAACCAAATCTAACTTGAATTCACACACCAAAATGCAGAAGCCTCAACTAAAAAGGTGTAAAAGGCCAATCTTTCGTACAAATGCATGTGCTTCAATGTGTAATGTGTTGACTATATGGGAATTTGGTATTTCAAACTGAGCCTCAAAGCGTTTTAGGCATGCTTCATCAAGCCTCCAAGCAAGTCACAATTGAGCCTTCTTAAATATTGCTAAAAGTTCAAGAGTCAAATATTTATAAACAATATATATGTAACACACACACACACACAAAATAAAAAATAAGAAAATTTGATGAAAAATAAAAATAAAGTTCCCAAATGATAAGAAAATTATAAAACAAAAAAATAGAGAGAAGGGATCAATAGCATGCTATAGTTTGCAGGCACTAAAATGAGGTAAAAAGAATGTTAGTCTTTAGCCTTGTAGCCAATACCCTCAAATTTTCTTATATTTAACTCCTTCCACACCATATGCATAATTGCCAACGACAAAAAGTTGAAACTTTTGTTCTTAGATTGAGGACAACCACCTCCAAGACAACAACATATCCTTCAAAAAGAAGGCACCACCAAAGAAATCTCAACTAGTGCTAACACCATATCCCATATTTTAGATGTCACTGTACAAAACAACAACGAATGACACATCACCTCAAACTCACCATTTCGCTTTCCCAAAAAACTCAAGCTCATAAGAATAGTCTAAAATACAATAAGAATCAAAGCTTTGTATCACCAACTCTTATCACAACATAATTTCAAGATATGAACAAGGCTTCATTAACAAATCCATACAAATATTACATATACATATCAACAACATAACTAAAATTGGCCATTAAATTCAACATAGAGAAAAAAAAAAGAGAGAATAATATGTATTGATTGCTTAGAAGGAAGAAAATCAATCCTGAAAATATAAATGTTTTGTCCTAAATTTCATCTCCATACAGCTCAAACATAATCAAATTATCAAAACGAACAAAATAGAGTAGGTTAAAATATCCACAAAGCTTATGAAGAGGCAGAACAATTCTACATACCCGATGACCAATAAACCGTGCTCTTCGAAGGCATTCACGATAAAGCTAAAAGAAAAGCATGCATTAGGGATTTCAATAATGTAAATTTCTTATTTAATAAGATGCAATTTGTACTACAAAATATATAGAGAATAATTTAAAAATAAAAAACATCAAAGCATAGCAATGAGAAATAGAAGGATACTAACTCTAATCACATTATTTGCAAGTTCAGGAGGTAATGCCGTTTGGAGGGATGGCATGCTTCCACAAGTCCTTTCAAATCTTAGCTGAGCCTGAGAGAGACAATCATCATTCATCATCATCAAGTTAAGTCAAGGCATCAACTATCATACCCATTAAAAAAAAAAACTTGAGAATAAACCATGAAAACTATTCAAATACAAAGACAACTATGTTTGTCTTTAAATTCTAAAGAAGTCCAACAGTCCCTTTTTCATGCCACAAAGAAATACTAAATGTGGAAAACATTTTTCACATTTCATATCCAACTTCCCACAAATTACAAAAATATCACTTTGTTTTTTAGTTTCCAACACTTGGATTAAAAATTAAAATTATTTATTATAAAAAAAAAAAAACAAACAAACAAACTTGTAAAACATCTCCAAAACACCATAAAAAGCCACTTCATTTATTTAGATGAATAACAAAGAAAAGAACAAAAAATATGTTTTCTAACTTCTTACGCAAATGTTACAAAATTGAAAATAAGGATAGGATTTAGTATTTCTTTAAAAATTTGGAAATGAAATTATTTTCCACAATGAGATAGACCCTAAATTGGGGTGCCAAGAAGCTGATAGAATTGTGCAAAAAGGAGGAAAACAATCTCAATCCACCATCAACAATTCTACCAAAGAGACCTTTTATTGAACAAATAGCTGGCATAGAACAAACAATTCAGTCATTGAGAATGAATCTCCACAGAGATTAACATACATTTATAAGTTGAAAGTTTCTTAATCCAAAAGCGAAATGAAGGAGTATGCAAATACAAAGAAGCGAATCAAACCATGACAGCACAGATTTTTAGCTTTTTTACAGCAATTGAGAAAGCTTGTGTTTTGAAAGCTACCTAGCTCAACATCTGGTCACACAGGTGAGATGTTGGAATGCACTGTGTTGAATTGCATTAACAGCTTTGCGCAGTGATTTCAGTTAGTGGTCACAATGCAATCTTAAAAAAATTAAACATGAAGATCGAGACAATGCTATCTGCAGGTGGAAATAGTGACCACAATGCAATCTTAAAAAAATTAAACATGGAGATCAAGACAATGCTGTTTGCATGTGGAAACATGGAATACAAATTAAAATGCTTTGTTTTATTATCACATTTATTTTCACAAGACTTGGGGGAGCAAAAAAAAAAATTTGAAGCGTGAATAAAATTGCTATTGAAATACAATTACACTTGGTTAGCCATACAGATTGTTAGAATTGAATTTCGAGGCATGAATAAAATTGCTATTGAAATGCAATTACACTTGCTTTGTCATACAGATTGTTAGAATTGAATTTCGATTCCTTTCCAATGTGTGGTACTCTTGAATATTAGTCAAAATGAAATGAAAATAGGACATTTAAACAAAATACCTTTGCATAAAATTAGTTATCTTCACAATCTTTCCAGCATATAACTTTAATTTATCCCTATCTCTTACATTACTACGAGATAAAAAAATA
This sequence comes from Malania oleifera, assembly GCF_029873635.1. Taxonomy (NCBI): domain Eukaryota; kingdom Viridiplantae; phylum Streptophyta; class Magnoliopsida; order Santalales; family Ximeniaceae; genus Malania; species Malania oleifera. The sequence goes on from NC_080419.1 coordinate 1,780,987, forward strand.
AAAAATAAGGTATGTTCAAGAAATACCCCATATATAATTATTTATTTTTACTTTCTTTCAAGTATAAACTTCAATTTAGTCCCAATTCTTACATTGCCATAAAACGCAAAAATATATATAATTCTCGTTGCAACAAAGTTTTACCTTAAACACATTCTCACGAATTAATTTTGTTGATTTTTCAATGGATTTAACATGCTCAATAAAAATTTAAATTACACAGCAGAAAGAGGGATCCATCCTATTTGACACAATTTCAAACGCTTCACAGGCAAACCTAGTATACCTCGGTGTAGCCCTCCGATACCTACCCATGCCGATGAAAAGCCAACCCCAATTTATACAAAGCATCCATATGACCAGGCTTCAAATCAATAGCTTCCTAGTTCCAAGAACTCTCCACAATTGCCCTCAATGGCATGCAAAGCTGAAGCCAGGTCACAGTGCGAGTGCCCTTGTGAACTCTTCCTGTGCTTCTGCACGCCTCGTACAAAGCAACTGCCAATAGCCATTTGCCATTCAAATCCCTCTTCCCTTAACCTCGCCCCATCATCTCTACTTCTCAACACTCTCAAATCCTTCACACACACATCATAGTCATATCTAGAACTTCCCAGATCATCCTTTTTCTCCGAAGTCTCCCGCGCAGGTACCAATCAATACACATCAGAGAGAGAGAGAGAGAGAGAGACTCACCCAGGAATGGTGGGGTTGCCAGCTGTGGAGGCGGAGACTTGCAGTTGCAGCACGGCTAGGAACCCTCGGATGCTCGGAGCTACGAGCGTGAAATCTAATGGGAGAAGACAGAAGAGTTGTGATTTTGATATTTCTAATTGAGCCCGGCCCACTTGAAATTACATTGTCCGTTGTCTTTTGGCAAAAATTAAAATAAATAAATAAATAAACAAACCTTTTTTTTTTTTTTGGGTTAACTCTATTTTTTGCACTCTTAGTACTGAAGCAGAATCTATCTTTCGTCTGAATTATTAAGTAGTTTTATCATAAATATCGTATTTTTGTGAGTAGGTAGTTTTCAAATTCATCTAAATTCCATATTTCATCAAAATGCATTCTCTTATTTTTAAATAAATCAAACAATAAAATAAAAATAAATGCCTAAATTTTAATCTCACGTTAACAAATTAAATGTAATATAAGAATGTGCTTTCAACTTAGGCATTAAATCAAAGTGGTGAAATTGTTTTCTAAATTTTTACACAATTTTAAGTTGGTCCGTCTAAATTTGACTCTATGTTTAAGATTATCATAGCCAAATGACTTAGCTAATATATTTGGTCTTAAACTTATAATAAGATTAAAATTCAAGTGAGGTAAGGACATAATAAAATTAATTTGATTTTTTTTTAACAAAATCTGACAATTTTGCCAAAAATTATAGGTAAGAAAAAAGTCCAAACACATAAAATGATCTCATATTAAGAAAAATTCTGTCGTATTATAGGCAAGACCAAAAACACAAAACAACCCAACTAACAAGCCCAATACATTTGGCAGTGATTATGTTGCATTGTGCGTGGGTAAATGAAATCCAAATTATAATGCCTTTCACACCTATATATTATATATGAAATTCAATTATAATCCTATCACAGCAATATAGAGTGTAGGGCGAAAATTAAATAGACCCATCTCGACCTACTGCATCTCTCATCTCGCAATAAGGGAACAACCCCAAAAGGGATGGAGCCTATCTATCTACCATTTCTCTCACACCAAAGAAATTAAAAAAAAAAAAAAAAAAAAAAGGAACTCTGATCTCTTAATGTCTATGTATCTCGGAGATTCATGAACAGTGATAAGGGGAGCCCTCCACTACAGACTGGGGCTCTCCGTCCTGCAGGCAAGTGATGGGGGGTATGGTGAGGGTCTCCTGGGTGCCGTAGGCGTTCCAGCAGAAGGGGTCGTCGACGAGCTCCCCCTCCGCCGGGAGCAGCTCGACTTCGGACAGCGTGATGTTGGTGCAGGGTACGGCGTCGCTGCAAGCGAAGTGGATGGGAGGGCGGCGGACGTCGTAGGTGCCCTTGATGTTCTTGTAGGACACGTCGGTGACGTAGACGGCGGAGGTCTGGTTGAGGCAGCCCTTGGCCAAGCAGTAGTACTGGTCTATGATGATGCAGTTGGTGACGTTCTCCATCTGGATGTTCTCGAACGACACCGCCGACACCGACCCCGACCCCCCCTGCCATGTCTTGATCCTCACCCCGTTGTCCGAGTCCTTTATGTTTACGTTTCGAACCGATATGTTGGAGACGCAGGCCTGCGAGTTGTGCACCCCTAGGCTTCCAATGCTGCATAGCATCAAATATGTAGCGTGCACAAATTATTTTACATAACCTAGCTAGGAAAAATATATATCTATGAGAATTTCTCTCCTGGGGCTCATGACGTTCAATGTATAAAAGTAATTTTAATTTTTACATATTAGTAACATTTACTTTTTTAATCATATAAACATAAATTTTTATTTTTATAAAAAAATATATAGTAAAAAAATTGGAACAAATTCTTGAATCTATGCAGATTATTTGAGTCTCAAGATTTCTAACTATCTCAAAATCCCTCTTAACATTTTGTCAACCAAACAACTAGTTAGTGGGTAGATATATATTTATAAGGAGTAATTTTCAGATAGGAATGACATACTAATAAAGTCTGAAGTTAAAAGTTGACAACTAGTGGGGAGTAGTTCTCATTAACAGAAAACGAATAAAAAGAAAAAGAAAAACACATGCCTGATCCCATGACTAGGCCCGCAGGTGACACCCTCGATATCCACATTAGAACAACCAGGTCCAATGGAAACGCAATCGTCACCTGCACATTAACAGAGTCGCAAATTTACAGTCAAATATATCATTAATTAATTTTCAAATTGGGTAAATTGGACACGAATTCATCATTCAATTACCGTTTCCTATAATGGAATTGTATATTCCTACAGACTTTGTGTTCTCAACGTGGATGCCATCGGTGTTGGGGCTGAGCTTTGGGGAGGAAATGACCAGCTTCTCTATCAGAACTCCTTCACACCCATCAAACTTCATATGGAACTGAGGACTGTTCTGAATCCGTAAGCCCCGAACCACCAGACTACTGCTCATGAAGAACCGAATCAACTGAAACAGAGAGGTACCCACGCTGTTAACTAATCACTAGATTTCTCATCATGAAGGATAAATTAAGGGGAAAAAAACAGAATACTGGTATTGTTGATGCAAGCATGAAGTGGGTTCTGGGCCATTTGTACTTACAGCAGGGCTGTCGCATGGTCCAGGCAATGTTGATCCGTGAGGACCCTGAAATGGAATTCAAGACCGTCAGTTAATTTCAGCTTTAGTTTCCATCGAGCAGAGGCAGAGGCACAGAAATTGTTCACGGTGAAACGTAAAGGTAAATTACCCTGTGAGGCTTGCAGGGGAGATCCCACCATTTCTGGCCATTCCCTTCAATGGTTCCACTTCCCGTGAATGTCATCTTCTCAAGCCGGTAGAACACAAGCCATTGCTTGTCGCTGTCGGCTTTCGGCCAGTTTTCAGGACCGTCCGGCGGCATTAGAACCCCGTCCACCTTCTCACACAAAGGATTACATTAACAATTCACATGGATTCTGTTCAATTATTCATTAGAACAATTGGCCTAAATGAGAACAACACTCCGTGTTTTAACTCAAATTCTTACTTGGAACACTAGTCCTGGCTTGCAGGGGCCTGAAAAGATTGTGGAAGTGATTTTGAAAACATGAGCGGAAGGAGCCAGAAGAACGCCGGATTCCACCGCACACGCTGCCTTCCATGCCTCCCGGAACGCCGCCGTGTCATCGCTCTTGCCGTCTCCGACGGCTCCACAGGACGTTACGTCGAAAATGCGAGGGTCTGAGCTCGAATCCCCGGGACCGGTGGGATCGGAAGGCGATGGAGAAGGAGAAGCAGGGGCTTGAGGAGGATCATGGGAATAAACAGGGGGTCCAGGAACAGGGGTTCCCCAGTTGGACCCCCTAGTCCTCTGTTTCTTGTGCCGATGGTATCTCCCATCCACATTGCTCGAATTCTGAAACAGCAGCACTGCAGTAACCCATATGAAGAGAAGCCCACCCACAAACTCCATGTGAAGCGATGAATCTGATGATTGTTAAACTCTAAGAGAAGAAAAAAATGACACGCATTAACAAATGGAGGGGGGGATGAACCCAAGCAGTGAAATTTTTTTTAAAAAAAATTGAGTTCCATATATATATATACATGTAACAGTCGTTCGAGGTAAGGAGCATTGAAGAGGAAGATGTGAGGCTGTGATTTATAGTACTGATCAAAGCTCATCTGAGGGGATTAAACAGTTCTCAATGGCGAGAGCGACACGTGTCGAGCTCAGGTTGATGGGAATGGCATTGGCCATTTGTCTACAGAGGAAGTGAGGAGCTAACTGGTGAGGGGTTTAGGAGGAGTTGGCATTTGCTGGTTTCTTTGGCCCTGTGGGTAACTCTTAAGGGTTTCCACTTTCTAGCTAAGCTACTTTCTCAACCTTTCCCTCTGTTTCCATTTTGTTTTTGTTCAATGCCTTCCTGTCTTGTTTTTACACGTATATGTTAAGGAGGTGAACAGAACTAAGGTTGGGCTGATTGCATATTTTGCATCTGCCTGCAACAGTTTAATTTGATGTCTCTTATTTCTTTTTTGAGGAACAGTGTGCCAAATCCAGATGTCAATCTTTGAACTTGTTTGCATGCTTCCTTCCAAACAAAGGGGTGTGTCTCTCAAAAACTTACTTCCCTTTGATTATACATATATTAATAACATAAGAGGACATATTTTTAATAAGTGTATATACTTATTTATTTATTTCAATTCACTTAATTTGTAACGTAGTATACGTGTATATTTATATATATAATACAAATAATGTATTAATGTGTTAAATTGTTTTATTAGAAAATTTCATTCTTAGTGTTAATATGACATTGGTAATCGTCAAAAATATCATTACCCTATATTTGAAGCGGTTTTAGATTTGCATTTGTTTTGAATCTGAATATAATATAATATAAAATTATATTAAAATTTATATAATTAAATTCACCAAACTTCAAATTCAATACTCAAATTTATATTTCCAAACACAACTTAAAATAAGTGAAATTATCAAAATCGCTACAAACACATAAATAATTGGGTGAGAATATAATTAATGGAGCAAATTGTACATGAGCAAATCTATTAATATAACAATAACAGTTGCGTAACATGTGTGTGTATATAATATCAAATGCAAGTCTAAAGAATCCCAGTAATTGTTAGTTGCCAAGTACATTAATAAATGAAGACTTGTGTATTTTCATTTATTATATTCCCCTCGCTTTCTCTCTCCTGCCAGTTGATCAATCAAGGAACCATCTAGAGTTCGGATCACATGAAATACTGCCAAAATCATTATTGGTTGATGTGCTTCCATGTATTTATTTATGTACACGCTTATATACATTTATAAATATATACTTACATGATTTTTATAAATGTGAAAATCAAAGTTCATCACGGATAAATTAATAAAATAAATAAATTAAATTATTGTAATAATAAAACTAAATGGAAATTAATTAACCTAGAATGAGAGACAGAAGAGGGTCCCAATTTGCTATTATAGCAAAATATTTGTGGCTGCCCAATGGGACCAGCTCAAGTGGCCGATAAAGACAACTTGTGATTTTAGTGATCCCAAGATTACGGATTCGATTTTTCCTTGAGACATTATATTAGTGAATTACTAAGGGTACGTCAATGGACGGGGCGCTTTCACCCCCGGATTCGGTATCGCACCATAATGTTCAAAATGGCACGATGATGAGTGGAGTCCCCAAGTGGCTTTTACTTCCAGATTTGGTATCGCACCATAGTGTTTAAAGTGACGCGATGGTGATTGAAATCCTCAAATTATTTTTAAAAAAATAAAAAATATATATATGTGGCTATATATATATATATATATATATATATATATATATATAGGATAATTTATTATAATGGCAAAAGGGTTAGTTATAATGATGAAGAAAATCAAAACAAAAAATGGGGAGGTGCAATCGATGTGCAGGGTGCAGGCCAGGTGAATGCATGTGCATTGCTGATGTAAAAGTAGCTCATCATGAGTGATATATCTATAGAGTAGTCTCGTGAATCTCCATTGTTGTTTAGCAGACGGCCTGTCCCAGGTGCCCGACAACACTATTAATCCAATTCACGGGTGGGTTGAATGCAAAAATAGTAAAAATAACAATATAAATAAAAATAAATTAATGAATTCTATAAACATTAATCATGCATTCAGTAGTTGATTAATTACCTGATCGACTATATCGATTTCCGGCGGCCGGAGGAAGCTTAATTAACCTGAGGGGGTAATGGTGGGGAATTTCCGGCCACCGTGGACGTGCTCGGCGCCGGCGGCAGCGGCGGAGGAATTTCGAATATGCTGTGTAAGGAATGAATGAACGAACAATAATTGCTCATGGCATTAGTGGGCGGAGGCTTTTTATAGAGTTGGTTGGAAATGGTTCGCTTTTCTGGTGGCGGAAAGAGAGGATATATTTGGAATTTGAATTATAATAATAATTTAATAATGCATGCAATTTTTGTTGTCTTGACATGTCACGTGTGTACGTCACGGGCGTTTTCAATTTACAGACAACAATGGTTGGAATTGGCTCATGGATGGTCCTGCTTTGCTTCGAGCCTCGCTTTGATTTTGAGCAACTCCCTCTCTCTCTCTCTCTCTCTCTCTCTCTCTTATTTATTAAATAATTAATTTATTTTTCTCTCTCTTATTTATTAAATTATTTATTTATTTTTCTTGTGTTTCTAACTAGGGGTTTTGGTGTTTTATGTGAACAGGGCGTGGGAAGGCTACACAGGAGAAGAGTGTTTCACTATCTTCATACAAATTCATCCATTTAGCTAATTGTTGGTGTTTGATTTTCCCCTAAGGCATTACGTAAGGAATTATCAGGAATGTGTCAATAGACGGGCAGCAAATTTTTACCTCCGTATTTGGTGTCACACCATTGTGCCCGATGTGGCGCGATAGTGATTAGAGTTCTTGAGTCATAAAAAAAATAAAATATATATATTTTTTTAATGTATGTACGTATGTATATATATATATATATATATATATATATGCAGCTACACACATTAAAACAAGTATTGATTAATTAAAACCTTTAAATATTTATTTTGATGTTTTTATTTTTAAAAAATAGATATATTATCTAATTCGTCATATTCATTCTTATATGGTATGGTTTTGCATATTTAAAACTGACATCTGAGGAAAATATTTTTGTCACCGACGATGTCATATATTCATCTTTATTCTAAATATATCTTATCTAATATATAATTTGCCATTTTTAAAAATCTCATTTGATGAAATATATGTATAAATTTTGAAAAGTGTTTTTGTATAAATGACAGTAAAGCATTATTATTATAGAAAAAACTCAAGAAAGAATAAAGGGTGCCATATATAAATATCGAAAGTACAAAGACATTGATCAATTGATAATTAGACAAAAAGTATACCAAATCAAAAGTAAAAAAATATGGGTAATCCTGTTTTATTGAGTTTTAGAATCTGATTCGTATTATTTCAAAATACTTTTTCTCATCATTGTCATGAATAAATTTTACGCTATGCATTGAAATTTTTTTTTTTTGTATTTTATTTTTGAAAAAAAATAAAATTTTTAATTCATTGAAAGCTTTAATAAGCCTAAAAGTATGCTTGTAAAACTTTACTATTCTTGTCTCTTTATCTTAAGGTAAATTTATTTTATATTTTTAGATTAAAATTTTTTTGAAAAGTAAAAGTTCATAGTAACATTTTTTCAACTTTTAAAAAATATCAATTTTTAAAAAATATATAATTTTAAATGTATTATTTTCTTGATTTTTTAAATATTCTAAAGTATTCTATATTCTTGTATCTTAAAATAAAATATTTATTTTGACCATTTTAAATATTTCAGTTAATTTAAAATTGTTTTATCAAACATTGATATTTTCTTTCTAAGAATTTATTTTGATAGTGACAATAAAAAATATTTTTGGGATAATTACCGAACCAAGGAACTAATCTGTTTATTTTCGTTGGTCACGCGCCGCACGCGCTCCAGCCATTGGCTGTGTTAGAATGGGCGGCCGTTTATCATGGGCCAGTGGTTCCTATGATTGCTCGGGGATAGCCCGCCTGGGCCCCAAATTCCCAGCACCAAAAACTCACATGCAGGCGTTGTGCAACTCTCAACTGCCAACACAGTTCTGCCACGTGTTATTGGGCTGTTCACGGGTTGGTGCTTTAAGTATCACGGGAATTTTTTTAAAATAAAAGAGATTAAAAGAAAAATGGAGTTCTCTAAACGCAGTTTCAATGAAAAAATTTTAGCAATGATTTGCTTTCAGGACTCCAGATAAGGCAAGCCAAACCGCCCCTAAATTATTCCAAACTCAACCAAATGGATTATTTGAACTCATTTATTAAGTTAAATGAGCAAACTTTGAGTTCAAATTCTAAACTTACGAATTAAACAAGTTAAGTTCAAGTTGACTTATACTCGGCTTATTAAATTTGCGAATCAATTGATTTAGTATCTCACTAGTCAACTCATTTATTAGTTTATTTATTAGTTCATTAGTAATGAGTGAACTAACTTAATATTAAGCTTGTGAACTAATTTGATATTAGGTTCGTAAACAAATTCAACATTAATCTTATTAAATATTTAATTTTAATTTTTTACTTTATAATATATTTTTCTCTAATTATATTTATTAACTGTCAATTAATTTAATTAGTTTACTGATTTGGTTCATTTATTAGTTTAAAACAAGTTTTAGTCGAGTTAAGTTCGGCTTATTTATTAATATGAAATTAGCTTTAGTGAAGTCAAAATCAAACCAAACTCGAGTTTTATATATATATATATATTAAACAAGTCCAAATCAAACAAGATATTTTAAACTAAAGTCAAGTTCGAACTCTCTTTTAAATAAATGAGTCGAACTTGAGCTCTTAATCACAGCCCTAATTCCTTTATCTCTTCATAAGTATTTTTCACTCACAATCGTCTCTTCTTTATTTTTATCACGTGAATCTGTGACTTTTAATGTTTTTAAAAGTATTTGGATGATCTTACCCCACAAGCTAGGTTAGTTATTTAAATAAATTTTTTTATTATTATTTTAACATGCGATCTAAAGTTCACTTTTTCAAAACATGATTTAGAAAGGCAGTTTTTCTTTCTTAATCAACTTTAAAATGTCTTAATAATTAATCATAATTTCTCTTCTTATGAAATTTATATATTCATTTTTCTTTACAAATATTGTTTAAAAACAAATATAATTTTTTTCTTAAGAAAATTGTATAGTGTCTGTCCACCAATAGTCAAAACAAAAGTGATTTGAGCCAATATTCAGAAAATATTTCAAGTTTGATCCCTCGAATTAATGGTTTTTAAAAAACAACAAAACAAACCCTCAGTGGACCCAAATGATATAAAAAATGCAGGAACCTGAACTAAGAAAAGAAAATAAAATAAATAAAAGGGAAATAAAAGCAAGGAAAAGAAAATAAATGGTTTGAACAGCACCAAACTGTCAACAGTTTCAGCAACCCACAAAAAAACCATTGACGATTTTAGTCGGACAAAGGTTTGATATAAGACTAACTGTCGACGGTTTCAGAAATCTCAGGAAAATCATCAACGATTTCTTGCGGGGCTGAAAACCTATAAATAGGATTTAAGTCATTTTTATTTCATTATTTGCTCTCCTCTCTTTCTCTCTGTTAGGGTTTCGACCCTCTCGCTGATTTCTCTCTCTCCTTCGTGTCTCTCTCTCTCTCTCTCTACTAAGGTCTTTCGAGACTCCAGCTAGGTTTTCGATCAGTTCTCCATTCTCGGCTTGTCGGATTTCTCTTCTCGACAAGTTAAGGAAGTTAGGGTTTTGTGATTCAAAGCTGCAGACACATTTTTAGGAAAGTGATAAGTAGATCTTCAGGATCAGGTAATGGGAATAAATTATGTCAGCTGTTTTTAAAGATATGATTAACCAATTAAATTAAAGATTATAAGTATGTGGAAATGATGTGGGTTTTAATCTAAGTATATTATGAGATATATGATTATATGAATGTTATCAAATATGATTTATCATTTAAATGTGTGATACGAGAATATTTTAGTTTATTGTATAAAGTAATCCTGTTGAGATCACGGGAATTGTTGAAAGTAAAGTGGAACGATTGTCAGATATATGGTATTATTGCATGATATCATTATATATCTAAGGGATATGTTTGGTGATATCAAGGCAGAGGGGGACGGCGACACATAACGCTCTGATCCTCGGGACTTAGCTCGAGAGTTTGCTGGTGTGGGACGACGATACGTAACGCCTCACAGTGAGTGCGTGGGTATGCATCAGATGTGGTCACCGAAAGATAGAATTGCTTATACGTAAAAATGATCTAAGGGATGAAGAGATAGAAATATTGGTTTATAGAACTGTTTAATTGTTTTATATGTAAACATGAATGTTACTGTATTAAATGTTATTTATATATATATGATATCCTAAAACTCATTGGCAACACACTGTAATAATTTATTCATTTTTACTGAGAGGTGTCTCATCCTATCATGAGGAGTATGACAGTAATCAGAGTGCGCAGTGGAAGCGTTGGTGGGGTAGAAGGTCATTGATTAGAATTGTTATTATTTTATTTATGTTTTTTATGATTTCAGAACTTTACTGTGATACTGGAATTTTTATTGTAATAAATGATGGTTTTTAGTACTATGGTAATTGTTATGGAGTTTTTCCGCTGTATATTTATTGGTATCAAAAATTTATTTAAAATAACACCCTGTACCTCACTTTCGAGTTCGGGGGCATTACATAAAAGGAGTAAAAGATACCCATATTTTTTAAGATTTTGTAAAAAGATAAAAATCTTTTTTGAGATTTTAAAAATAACACAGACCTCTCATGAGGTTTATCAAAAAACACAAATCTCAAAATATAAAAGGATGTTTGTGTCTTTTTAGCAAACCTCAAAGAAGGTTCCTAAAATTCTTGAAACCTTAGAGGAGATTTATAGGATTTTTGAAACCTCTAGGCTCCATCTGAAACTCATAAAATATTGAAAAAATGAAAAGAAAATATTAAGGAATTCACATTTTCATGTTTTTGGTTATTGAGTAAAGTGAGAAAAAAAAATGCTATAAACAAAATTTCGATTTTATGGATCATTAATGTTTAATTTTTCTTAATTTTTAATCATATTAAAACAAACTTTCATTTTTTTATAATAATTACAATTTGTTTATATCAAGAATTTTACTTAAGAAAAAAAAAAGAAAATAATGAGTAAACTCATTTTTCATTATATTTTCCTTTTTATATTAAATTTTATTAAAAAGGAAAATTTATTTTTATATGACTAAAATTTTTTTAAAAAATAAATATTAATGTGTAAAATTAAAATTTATTTAATAAACTTGGTATATTTTTCATTTTTTTTCTTACTTTTCTCGATAACCAAAAATGAAAGCGAGAATTCCTTGATATTTTTCCTTTATTTTCTCTTATATTTTCCAAGTCCTAAACATACTATTAATAGAAAAATAAAACACAAAAAAAAATTTTTTTTCTTTTTTTTAAATAAATTTTTTTATCCAAACAGATCCTAAAAGATCAGTATCTCTTTATAGCCGCTATCTTTTTGCCGATGTTGGGCGGGCACCCCACCCCCCAAAAAAAAAATTTGAAGATGAACAAAGAGATTATTTGATGACGTGGCACATGCTAAAAGGAAGGCACTAGTGGAGCTAAAAGCTTATCTCTACACCCCACCTATAAAATATTTGGCAATTAGTGTAACTAATTTAATGAGGTGGGGTTGGAGTCTGGACAGTTGGGCAGGTTGATACGTGCAAGCCATGCATGTACGTAAGGGGATGCGGTAATTTTGTCAGGAATCCTTTTGCACAGCTTTTTAGTGAGTCAACACTTTTAGCGGTAGAAAGTTAAGGAGATTTGATATTAATGAGTTATGATCGAGTTTTTAATGTCATCATTAATTTGATAATTTTTTTTTCAATTTATATTTATTTATTTTTTTGTAATTTTAGTATGATCTAATTATTTATTTTTAAACTAATTAATTAATTTTTAGATTGTCAAAATGTAAATCTAATATAAATTTAAAACTTTTGTGTAATTTTGAAATTTTAAATTATTATTTGGGATATTCAAATTAGTAATTTTGGAATTAAAAAAATTTTGGTAGAGGAACCCAAGCTCAAGGAAAATATTGAATGGCTAGATTTAGCACAATGATATAAATTTGAAGAGTAAATGAGCAAACAAATTAGTGAGTCAACTTTTTTAGTAGAAGAAAGTTAAGGAGATTTGATATTAATGAGTTGTAATTGATTTTTTAATGTCATCATTAATTTGTTTCTGTTGATAATTTTGTTTTAATTTGTATTTATTTAATTTTTTAAATTTTAGTATGATTAGATTATTTATTTATTTATTAATTTTTTTTTTTTAATAACTCGGAGATTTCAGCCACTATCACGTCACTTTGAATACTATGATGCTGCACCAAATCCCGAGAGGTGAAAGTCGTATGCCCATTAACACACTCCTGGTAATTCACCGACATAATGTCTTAAGGGATAATCAAATTCGTGACCTTGGGGTCATCAAGGTCATAAGTTTCCTTTACCACTTGATTAATTAATTTTTAGATTGTCAAAACGTCGAAAGCTTGACAAAAAAAAATCTAGTATAGATTTAAAACTTTTGTGTCATTGAAAATAACTAATACGAAATTTTCAATTATTATTCGGGATATGCAAATTAGTAATTTTGGAATTAAAAAATTTTGGTAGAGCAACCCAAACTCAAGGAAAATATTAAATAGCTAGATGTAGCACAATGATAGAAATTTGAAAAGAGTAAATGAGCAAACAAGTTAGTTGTTATTCATTCACTTAGTTTATTATATAATGGCTAATCAAAATTAAATTTAAAAATTTATTGGAATCAGTTAAATAGGATATGCTGTTAAACTATAAGACTACATTAAAAACACAAAAATATATACTTATTAAATAGTTAAATTAACAGTCACACGCTGGTTCATTTTATGGGTCAAATCGAAAACCGAACCAAATCTTACAGTTTTAGTATTCCCAAACTGAAACTAAAATCAAACCGAATTTATTATCCCTTGTAGAATCGAATATTCGGTGGTTCAATTATGAATTTTTTTCAATTTTTTACTGATTGTTTTTAATATTCAATAATTGCTTTTCACAAGGGTTGTTGAGAGTCTATTGGGCATTTTGATTTCTAAATATTAAATGGACTAATCATGTATTAACATACTAATAAGTAATTATATTAATTTTTATATATGATATAAATTTAAATCAATTTTTTTTTATTTTTCGGTTTGGTTATATTTTGCAAACCAAAATAAAAAATTTACATTCTCTAAGACCAAAATCGAAACCAAATACCAAAAAACCAAAACCCTTATGATTTCGGTTAGGTTTTCGATTTTTCGGTAATTTTCGTACACCCCTAGCTCCTATTAATAATTATGAATAGAGTTACGTTCACATTAATAATATAAAAAAATCTAATAAAATGGTAGACATAAATTTATATCAACGGTTAACAACAACTAATTCAATTATAAGTAATGGGTATAGAAACTTTTAATTCAAATATCATTAGTTGTTACAAAAGGTAAGTGGCAAATTTATGTTAGAGTTTCAAATATTAGGACCTTTTTAGCAATGGAAAATATTTTTCATTTTTTATTTTTCAATTTTGTGAAGAATTATGAAAATTTAAACTTATTGTTTACTTTTTAAAGATTTATACTAAGACGATAGAAAATAAAAAGTTTGTTTAAGTGTTCTAAAACAACTAAACATTCTTTATTTATAGATATCAAAATAATTGTAAAAAAAAACTTTTTTAAAAAATATATTTTTAAAAATAATATAAAGCAATATTAGGGATCATGAATTTTGGGGTTTGAATTTGATTTTGTGTGAACCTTTAAGAAAATCTATACATAATTCATACAAATTAAAGTCCAATTTCAATTTTCTATGGGTATCTTAGAATCAAAGATTTTAATTGGATAGAGGAAATAAATAAGGAAAATAAGGAGGAAACTTATTTTTCATTATATTTTTTTATATTAAATTTCATTAAAAGTGAAAGTTTGATTTAATAAGATTATAAATTAGAAAAAAATCAAATATTGATAATAAGTAAAACCAAATTTTAGTTTGTAGATTTGATATATATATTTTTTATTTCCTTTCTCACTTTTCTTGACAACCAAACATTAAAGTATTGATTTTTTGATATTTTTCTTTCATTTCCTTGATATTTTATAAGCTCCAAACAGGACCTAGATAAAAATAAAATATAATATAAAATTAACATTTTCAAATCCATGCTCATAAAAACATTACTTAACCCATTACCTTTGAGAGAATGAATTTCTAGAGTTGGATTTGAACAAAATATAATATAAAATTATATTAATTTTTTTTAAAAAAATTACATAAATTTCAAATTAAATCTCAAAACTTATTAAAGCTCTGATATAAATATAGCAATCCACACCCACGTTGAAGTGCAGTGGTTTCTCAAAATATTAACATGGTATCAGAATTTGTTATCAGGAGGTCATGAGTTCTAATCTTGTCGCCCGTCTTTATTCTGTGGCATTATTTGTCATTTGTTTATCTCTCTACGTGTTATCGGGCTGCACGTGCGTGGAAGTGTTAAAGTTTAATATATATGGTTAACCCACAACCTACAACTCATTCTACCAAACACTACTTAAGTCAACTTTAACTGATTTGATTTTATAGATGAAACCCTAGAGTTAGATCTAGAAGTTAAGTGTGAACCAAAAACAATAATTAAAACTCTAGTTGGTGATGATGATTAATAGAAAACTGAATCTTCATAATGGCTCTTGAGATGCAATGATGGTACTTCACTTCCCAACATTTTCAAGCAAGGAGTTTTCTTTTCCACTTGCCTTTTTCTATCCAAACAAACAGCACTGAACACATGAGGATGTATGCAAGCAATTTCAATATTTGGTTCATCAACGTCCCCTCAAACTGTCAAAGCAAGAAAAATAAAATTAAGAAAAAGTAAAAAGCACTTTTGCCCCCCAACCCCCTTTTCCTTTTTCTTCTTTTTTGTAAAACAAAAGTGCGTCCCATGATAGGGCTTATTCCATAAGCAATGTCCATAAAAGGACTTATAACCACTGCAGACTTCATTCTTTTCTTGTGCTGGATTTTGTCATTTTGATTCTTGTTTTCTACCACGAGTTTTTCAAGTTTGACGTGTGCTTTCTCTTAATTTGCCAAACCTGCTGCGTTAAGCATGAAGCAATCATGTGTTTTTACTTTTTACCTTTTTCTTTTTTTTTCTTCTTGGCAATGGGAGTACGTCCTAACTTAATTGATTGATGATTAGTCAAATAGAACCTAATCTAGATAGTAAGAAATAGAGGTTTGATTCAATTCAAAAAAGTTAGCTTGAAACATAACACCTTTAATTGATCTTATGATCTTATAATTTGTTTAATTACAATTTTCAACTTATCCACAAGTTCATAAATTTTAATTTCAATTTGTGTGATTAATTAAGTTTGTTCTGATTAAAAAAATATCGAGTTGTACTATTTTTTTTTTCTAATGATTCAAAATTCTTATATAGGCAAGTATTTCGAATCCATCCATGACACTAAACTGGGAGGACAAAACATTTTGATCTATCCACTGAGGCATTTCTGGTAATTCACTTGGTAAATTATAAGGATTATTCACTTAAAATATGTTATATTCAGTGATATCGACAGGATGAAGAGGACGTACTCGAGCCTTTCCCATTCACGATATAATATGATATTTTAATTTAAGGCACAATTTTATGCTACCTAAGGATGTGTAAATGGTCGGTTCGGTCAAATTCGGTTAATTAACTAAATTAACCAAAATTTTCTATTAACAATAATCTCTAACCGAACTAACCGAATCAGGTGTCATAACCGAAACGTACCCGATCGAATCAACTTTCGAGTAATTCGGTTAACCGAATTAGACCGATATAATTTTAAAAATAAAATATGATTGTAAGTTTTAAAATTAATTATAAAATTAATGTTTACCCCTTCTTTTGATTGTAAGAGTTGAATTAGAAAAATGACATTGATTTAATAAATAAATTAAGAAAATTGAACAATTATATAATATATAAGTTATATATAATATTACTAATTTATATTAATTTTTAATTAATTTGTAATTCAGGTAATACAATTAACCGAATTAAAATTTCCCATACCCAAACTAGAAACCAAATACCCGAAATTATCCAAATATGTAACTTAACCGAACCGAGCAAACTCGATTGGTTAATTTGGTTAAACTTGAATAATGCTCACCCCTAATGCTACCTATGCTAGCCACTACCATACTTATTATGTGTTATTTTAGAGGATGTTTAATTTGAAAAATCAAAAATATTTTTATAAAATGACACTTTTAGAGAAATATGTGAGATGAGTAACTTATGAAATATTTTTATTTGATTCAGATGGCATCAAAAATATATACAAGATACACAAGCTAAACAAAGAATTAATAAGAATATGCATCGAATTAAATTCATGTTCTAAATATTCAACCATATTAAAAAAATCTAACATTTAATAACCCAATTAAATGAGAGTCATTTGTTATGAATGTAAAAAATTAGAGAAGCGAAAATCAGGAACAAAAACAAAAAATTAGAAACATAAACTAAAAACTACAAAACCGATAACATATTTGGTTAACATTTATAAAATTAATACAAATTAAAAACCAAACTAAAAAATATTCATTTTTATATTTAAATCAAATAACATTATAAAAATATGATTAAAATAATCAAATTACAAATAATATAAATAAAATTTATTATAATTATTTTGTTTAATTGCACTATTTCTAAAATTCACTGTACAATAAAAAATTTTATTAGACATGACAATTGAAAAATAGTAAAAGTATTTTGTAATTAGTTTTATTATTATTTTTTGAAATATATATATGTTTAATTATATTAAATTCATATAATTATTTAATTTTAATTTTAATTTGAAAGCGTATAAAATGAATAATGTAATAAAAAATTATTTTTAGATATTAAAAATTTTGTTAATAAGTTTTCAAAATAACTTAAAATCATAAAATTTGATTTTCAATTTTTTAATAAATAATTAAAAATCGACAATATAAATAAAAAATTAACAATATAAATAAATGTCAAAGAGACCCTGCGGCGGGCTCCTGAAATTTACCCTCTCCGTGGGCTGTGGGACAGGCTGGCACGGGGCACGAGATTAGTCGCGGACCATTAAACGGACGTGGACACCCGAAGCGATATCTAAAAAAGTACACAATCTTCTATTATAACATATTATTATATTTTATAATCCAAATGTAACATTTGGAGAATGTTAAAAGATGCCGAATCCAAAAGGCTACTTAAGAAAAAAATAAATAATAAAAAAAGAAAAAACATTTGCCATATCTTCCTTGTCACCCGCTGGATTTTGCATTTGGACCGTTGCGGAGTCTCGTGATGCACTTTTTCACAAGCGAACAGAGATCCCATCGACTGTACATGGTACATTATGCAGCTTGCGTGCATTTGGAAAATTCTACAAGATACAATAGGACGCTGACACGTGGCGTTGTTCTTATTTTATTTCCCGCAATTACCATTCTATTATTCCCGTGGGTTCCATGAGTAACAAGCAGACACGTGGAATCGGAGAGTGGGCTCGGCGCTCTTAAGCTGCTGTCCTTTCCGCTCGGGGCTCTTTTCTGCGTGGGAAAATCTGTGGGCTGCGGCAGTGTTCTAATTTCCTAGGTGCTGCTTGTCCTTGCGGAATGGCTGCCGCAGCTTCGTACCAGCAGAGCTGTTTGTCTGTGTGTTGTAATGAATGTCAGGTGGTGTTTGGTTGTCGGAAATTGAAATTGGAATCAGAGAGAGGAGATTGGAATGATTCATATGGCAAAATTATAAGAGACTGTCGCTTGGATCATTGAAGGAAATGAAATTTAATAATCGAAGGTTTTCGGCCACCCAATTAATTTCCGAGGATAATGGACCGCACTTTCATTATTAGATAAAAGACATTTCCCTCTTGTAAGATTTGATTAATAAATAATAATTTTTTTTAAGGTTTCACAAATTCAAAAAATCTTCTCGAGATTTTAAAAATTTTAAAAATATTTTCTAAAATTTATTAAAAAGACACAAACATCAAATAGTATTTTACAAAAAGATAATTTTTTTTAATAGAGATTTGTTTCTTTTTAATAAATCTCAAGAGAGATTTGTGGGATTTGGAAATCTCGGAGTTGTTTGTGACATTTTTAAAATTTCGGGAAAAGTTGCTATTTTTTTTTTTTTTTACAAAATCTTAGGTAAGATGAGTGTCTTTTATCTTTATTATTTTTTACTTAAATATAAAAGTTTAATTTTAGGTGAAAATGTAATGATCACAAAAATAGTTATACTTTATTATGGTTATCATCTTAAATAATAAATAAATATATATATAAATAATAATTAATATAATAATAATATTTTATATATATATATATATATATATATAGGAATCTGAAGCTTTTATTCAATTGAAATTGAATCTAGAGAGTTCTCTCCCCCCAATCTCTCCCCCCAAGTGTGAGATCACTCACTCTCTCTCCTTCTCTCTCTCCTGAATATCTCTCTCTTTCTTCTCAATTTTTTCGACGAAACGTGCGCTGATTGAAGAACAGAAAATATCATTGGGAAAATTCAGCCACCAACATTTTAACTGGGACAAATTTTTGATTTGAGAATCATAGACACCATTCCAATATTAAGGTGAGGAGTATAAATTATATATGTTATTTTAAAAATTTAACCGATTAAATTTTAATATTTAATTATTAAATTGTAGTACTTGATTATATTAGATTTTTTGAAAATATTCCCGAGATTAAATTAAACTGCATAATTTGATTATATTAGATTTTTAAAAATATTCCTGAGATTAAATTAAACTGTAGGATCTGATTATATTATATTTTTAAAAATATTCCTGAAATTAAATTAAATTGCAAGATTTGATTATATTAGATTTTTGGGAATACTTTAGAGTTAAGTTAAACTGCAGGGATTTGGTTAAGTTAGGTTTTTTGGGAATATTTTGGAATTATGTTAAATTGCAGGGATTTTATTAAATTAGATTTTTGAGAATATTTTGAAATTATATTAAACTATAGGGATTTGATCATATTAGTGTTTTTAAATATGTTATAAATTAAATTTAAATATGGGAAGTGGATCATACCTGCATTTTTTAAAGAATTTAATGGATTAACAGGAGCACATGAGCTTAGGAATGTTAGATAATTATAATTTCAAGATTGAGCTGATTAAACTTAGGTATGTGAATACAGGGATTTTTGCGAACACCACGAACGTCGATTTAGGATACTTGTAGGCACGTTCCCAGTAAAAAGGTAAGATGAATAAATTATGTCAGGTGTTTTTAAGGATTAACCAATTAAAATGGAGCATGTGTATAATCATGACGATTTTGGGTTATTTTATATATATATGGGTATTTGGGAAAGACCAAAGTGAGTAAGTTAATCGTCTCTGTTACCCGAAAAATACATATGTTGAGTTAGATACAATAATGAAAATGAATAGACATAATTTTTAATAAAAATATATTTTTCCCAAGCAACTTACCATATTATGGATTAATGCTCAAATCGTGTGGCATGAGAATGAATGTTTTTACTACACAAATAAACATGTTGGATTTTTATGTTATTATACAATGAAATTGTTGTTTGTACTAATCTCAGGGAATGTAAAGAGTATTGGCGAGTTAGGATATGATGACTATATGCCGAGTTGGGGTATGACGACTATATGTCGAGTTAGGATATGATGGATTCATCCCAAGATATGATATGATAGGTTGTATACGGAAATGTGAACATGGACATGGTGCTCTATTGAGTCGCGATCTTGATTATGTTTATGGTGCTCTGTCGAATGGCGATACTGATTATGTTTATGATGCAATGTTGAGCCGCGATCTTGATTATGTTTATGGTGCTCTGTTGAGCTGTGATACTAATTATGTTTATGGTGCTCTATTGAGCCACGATCTTCATATTGCAAAATTTTACATTGCAATATTTCTCATTTCTCATATTCACATTTCAATATCTATATTGCAGTATTCACATTGTAATATTTCATTTTCATTTTCATATTCACATATTAGTATTCACAACTCATTTCATCTCATACTAACATATACGCATCTCATTTTACATTATTCACATTTCTCAATAAAGCATTTCCATACCTCATATTTATCATTTTCCAGTACAAATCAATTTTCATCATTTCCCACATTTCAAATTCCATATCCCAATTCACAATTCATAATCTCATATTCCCAATATAAATCATTCAACCCAATTTCAAATACATTTTAGTATAAGCACACAATTTTCTTCTGATAATCATATCATAATAAATTTTAGGAAAAATATCATATTTCATTTTTCTCATATTTCTCAACTAATAATTTTCATAAAAAACTACTATAATTTATTCTCTTTACTTGACTCATTGAGAGGCCTCTTAACACCCTAAAACATACGCTCATCGGCGTTCGTAGCTCAAAACCCTAAAATCACATTTTCCCAAGTTAAACAACTCATTTCCCAAAACAACTTTCATTCAATACATTTTAAGTTTCAAATACTTCAAACAACCCATTAAACCCTAAAATATCTTACTTACCCTGATTTTGAGATGGAGCCCCGAAACTCCAAATTGAAAATCTACTCCGCTTAAGTTGCAAAGAATCTTCCCAGGAACCTCTTGGCGATTCCCGGTCGTCAAATTGGGCTGTAACGAAGCTGAAAACAAAGAAAGAAGGAGAGAGAACCGCGGGTCTAGAGAGTGAGAGAGTGAGAGGAGAGAGAAAATGCTGCTAAAATGAGGGTTTCCACTATTTATAGGCTGACGTTCTTCGACGAGTTCAAGTATTTCGTCGTTGAACCCATGAAGGCATTTCATCGATGAGGAGGCTAGTTCGTCAACGAACCATAAATTTCCTAAAATTCCCCAAACTCTTGGCATCTTCTCATCGACGAGACATGTGTACTTCGTCGACAGAGACTCTGAGTTCGTCGATGAATCCCTGCTGTTCTCCTTCCTTTCTTCCTTCTCTCTTTCTTTTCTTACTTTTATTAATTTTAATTTTTCGAGTCTTTACATTCTCCCCTCCTTATAAAATTTTGTCCTCGAAATTTGCCATTTATCATATTCTCATTCTTAAGAAAAAATACCACCATTTTATTAATTACCCTCACTTATGGTGGAGGAATACCGTGGTTACAAAGGGGTTTTGGATGATTACAACCATTGAAATAAAATTCACCCAAAAACCATTTTTAATTGAAAACCAAAACTCTACCTATCATATACTATACAAATCAAAATACATACCTTAACTCTAGTTCCCACTGAAGAGATGTGGATATTTCTGGTGCATCTGCTCCTCTAATTCCAAAGAAGTTTCCTCTACTGCATGGTTACGCCATAGAACTTTTACCAGTGGTATGCTTTTTGTACGCAACTCTTGCTATTTCTGATCAAAAGTCTGCACTGGCACTTCTTCATAAGACAAAGCATCAGTAAGCTCCAGTACCTCATATCTGATCACATAGGAGGAACCTGGGACATATTTCCTCAACATGGAAACGTGAAATACATCGTGAATCCTAGTCAAAACCAGCGGTAATGCCAACCCGTAGGCAACTAGACCCACTATTTTAAGAATTTAGAATGGTCCAATATACCTGGGGCTTAGTTTACCCTTCCTCCCAAACCTCATAACTCTTTTCAGCTGTGCCACATTTAGAAACACGTGATTCCCAACATCAAACTCTAACTCTCGTTGGTGAGTATCTGCATAACTTTTC
The DNA here is from genome assembly GCF_029873635.1 of Malania oleifera. Taxonomy (NCBI): domain Eukaryota; kingdom Viridiplantae; phylum Streptophyta; class Magnoliopsida; order Santalales; family Ximeniaceae; genus Malania; species Malania oleifera. The sequence continues at coordinate 1,803,182 of NC_080419.1, forward strand.
TACCGACTTTGTGTTATTCTGATCCTGTCTCTGATAAGTCTGACTTTATCCTTAGTCTGTTGTATCAGCTCTGGCCCAAACATCTGACGTTCCCCAACATCATCCCAATATAACGGGGATCGACACCTCCTGCCATATAATGTCTCAAATGGTGTCATTACAATGTTGGTCTGATAACTGTTATTATACGCAAACTCAACTAGCGATATATATCGTATCCAACTGCCTCCAAAGTCAAACACACATGCACGAAGCATATCCTCTAATATATGTATCATCCTCTCCGTTTGCCCATTCGTTTGAGGATGAAATGTTGTGTTGAATGACAACTAAGAACCCATGACTCCTTGCAAACTCCTCCAGAAAAGGGATGTGAACCGTGGGTCTCAATCTGAAACTATGGACACTAGCACGCCATGCATTCTAACTATCTCTTGTATATATAACTCTGTCAGTCTATTTGAGGAGTAATTAACTCTAATAGGCAAGAAATGGGCAGTATTCGTCAGTCGATCTACGACTACCAAAATGGCGTCCTATCCGGATAGTTTTGACGGTAATCCTGTGACAAAATTCATCGCTATATGCTCACATTTCCGCTTAGGAATGTACAACGACTGCAATGACCCCGCCGGTCTCTAATGCTCAGCTTTCACCTGCTAGCATATCAAACACTGCACTACGAATTTGGCAATCTCTCTTTTCATTTCATTCTACCAAAAAGACTCTTGAAGATCTTTATACATTTTAGTGCTACCAGTATGTACCGTATACAGGGATCGATGAACTTCCTTCAGAATCACTTTCTTAATCTCATGGTCAGTAGGTACAAACAGCTTGGAACGGAACCTCAAGGTTCTATTATCTGAGATACTGAAATCTACCTCCTAACCATCCTATAGTTTCCCCATAAGCTCTACCAACTCTGCATCACTCCTCTGAGCCGTATTAATTCTTTCCTGTAGAGTCGGCTGCAGCACCATGTTGGCAATAAATGCCTGATGGTCGCCTTCCACGAGTTCTATCCCAAGTCTCTCCAAATCCATTTGAACTAGATGTTGTATTGCCACTACAGATACTAATGCACCCACTGATTTTCGGCTCAAGACATCGGCCACCACATTAGCCTTTCTCGAGTGGTAACTGATGGTGCAGTCATAGTCTTTTATTATCTCCAACCATCTCCTTTATCTCATGTTCAATTCTTTCTGTGTGAAAAAGTATGTTAAACTCTTATGATCAGTAAAAATTTCACACCTACCCCCATAGAGATAATGTCTCCAAATTTTCAGCGCATAAACCACCGCCGCTAACTCCAGATCATAGGTAAGGTAATTCTTCTCATATTCTTTCATCTATCGAGAGGCATATGCTATCACTCTTCCCTGCTGCATCAGAACACATTTGAGTCCTTTATGTGACGCATCACTATACATCACGAAACCCTTTTCACCTGAAGGAATCGTCAACACCGGTGTAATGATGAGCCGCTGCATCAACTCTTGGAAACTCTGCTCATATTCATCGGTCCACTCAAATTTCACACCTTTCCTAGTCAATTTTGTCAAAGGACCCAACAATTTAGAAAAAACCATCAACAAACCTGCGGTAATACCTAGCCAATCCTAGGAAACTTCTGATTTCCTGCAAATTCTTTGGTCGTACTCAGTCTACTACCACCTCAATTTTGCCCGGATCCACTAAAATACCACCCCTAGATATTACGTGTCCAAGGAAGGTAACCTGCTCTAACCAAAACTCGCACTTCTTAAACTTTGCATACAATCTTCTTTCTCTAAGCACCTGTAGTATCCTCAGATGTTTCTCGTGCTCCTCTAGGATTTTTGAACATACTAGTATATCATCAATGAATACCACCACAAACTGGTCCTAATACTGGTGAAAGACTCTGTTCATCAAATCCATAAACACTGCAGGAGCATTTGTCAGTTCAAATGGCATAACCAAAAATTCGTAATGACCATACCAAGTCCTGAATGTCATAGTTGAAACATCTTCTACTCTGACCTTTACCTGATAATACCCAGACCGTAGATCTATCTTTGAGAAAACCTGTGTCCCCTGTAACTGATCAAATAAATCATCGATGCGGGGAAGCGGGTATTTATTCTTGATAGTTAATTTGTTAATTTCTCGGTAGTCGATGCATATTCCCATCAACCCATCTTTGTTTTTCACAAACAATATTGGCGCTCCCCAGGGCGACACACTGGGCCGAATAAATCCTTTCTCTAATAGTTCCTACAACTATTTCTTCAATTCTTTTAATTTCGCCGGTACCATTTTGTATGGTGTTTTTGAAATCGGTGCTATTCCCGGAACTAGATCAATAGTAAACTCTACCTCACGTTCCGGAGATAGTCCTGGAAAATCCTCGGGAAATACATTAGGAAAATCCTTCACTATCGGGATGTCATCTAGCCTTAATTCCCTTTCTGATATCTCTTTCACACATGCCACAAATCCTTGATAACCCTTTAGCAACAATCACCTCGCCTGAATTGTGAATAACAACTGTGGTGGGGTGCACACACTAGACCCCACGAACCTGTACTCCTATCCACCTGGACGTCTGAACACTACCTCTCTCTGATTACAGTTTATACTGACATAGCGAGCAGCTAGCCAGTCCATCCCCAATATCACCTCAAACCCATGAATATCCAAGACCACCAGATTAGCTAATAGAGACCTCCCCTGAACACATACTGGATAGTTCTCGAGTACCCTCTCATATATCCCCACAGCCCCTGTTAGTGTAGCCACTGACAAACTGACACCCAATTGCTGTGTTTTTAATCCATAAAATTTAACAAACTCTCGAGCGATAAAAGAATGGTCGCCCCTGAATCAAACAAAGCAGTAGCTTTAAATGACATAATTGAAACTATACCTATCACAACATCTCCTGCCGCCTCAACATCCCCCGGTGTCAGCACATAAACCCGTGTTAGGGCAATATTCCTCTGTTGGCCGCCTCGAGGTGCCTTAGCCAAACTCCCCAAAAATAATATAAAAAATCAATCAAGCAAATGAGAGTTTTAGCACTATCTAGCAATTACAAGCACACTCACTAAACTCTTACAATACCAAGATGTATTAAAGGAATGAGTATTTGAGGGTATTTGAGCAAAATAAGATTTTTGGAGTAGAAAGGATTCTTGGCTAATGATTTTTCTAATTAATTGCAAATCCTCACAAATGAGCCTATATTTATAGGCAAGGTAAAAAATATAACCGTTTGGGACCTATTGGGTATTCTTAGAAAAGTTCCAAAATGTTTAAATGTAATTGACCCAAAATAACCTATATTTATCACAATTAAAATATTTTAAACCCGACGAGGTTCGGGTGGCTGAACCATGGTTCGGCCGCCCGAACAGACACAGTTATAAATGACCTTTAAATAGGTTTAGCAGCCTGAATCAAAGTCAGAAACATTTTTTCGAACTTTCGGATGCCCGGTCATAGGTTCGATAGCTCAAACTCATGTGTTCAGTTGCCCGGGGCTTATTTTGAACTAAATATCTTGGTAGCTCGAGTTGGTGAAATGTCCTTTTTTGGTGGTTCAGGCGTTTGTGGAAGGTGTGCACAAAAATGTTCGGTCGCTCAAGAGCCTAAGTCAACTGTTGACTTCTCAATAGTTTGGGTGCCCGAGGAGTTTTGAACTCTTGGGGTTTGGTCGCCCGAGCTCTCTCAAATTTCCTAAAAATATTAAATTAAGTGCATTTTGTAACACTCCTGTATTTTGTATGATATATGTGCATGAGTGTTGGGACCGAGTCATACAATGGTCTTATTGAGGCCGTTTTGAGATAGTCCTAAAAATTCGGCGTTGGTCGAAGGGTACCCTAAGGTCATTCGGTCCCTATGGTCAATCTACGGTCTTGTTGAGCTTAGAATTACCTACATGCATGACATGCAGAGATTATTACAGATCGATATAAATTATTACAGACCCAAATATAAAATAAAATATAAAGATACAACTCGAAATAGACATTGATCTTCATGCGCCGCTCCTTTGCAAATCCATGGAATATGCCGAAAGATGTGCGCGTTTAAGTGCGTCTTAGCGTCCATCTCTCATATGTCATCTTTTCTTAGACAAGTAGTCATGTTCATACACTCAAAGCACACAAATGAGATACTGTGATTTATCATAATCAAAACAGGGAGCTAATCAAAAAGTCAACATGGACCCTGCCTGAAAATCCAAAGGCATGGGCCTCTTTCCTTAACTCTACGTTGTGGTGCCTCTATAAAAGCCACTCTCAATCACTGTAGCTCTATCCACCACTTCTGCAAATGTTTGGGCTTGGTAGCCTATAACCTGCTTAAACATACTCTATCTTAGGCCCTCCTCAAACTTCCTCGCTTGCCTTTCCTCATCCAGTACCAAATACGGAGCAAACCAAGACAGTTCAATGAATCTAGTTGCATACTTTTCTACTGTCATCGATCCCAACATCAAGTGCAGAAACTCCACTTCCTTTGTACTCCTAATGGTAGTGGGGAAATATCTTTCGAAAAAGATCTCCTTGAAGTGGCTCCACGTCACCACTACAAGTAGGACCGTACACGGTTCGGTGCGGTTTGGTTTTGGCCAGAACCGAAATTTTTGATTTTGGGATTTTTGAATCGAAATCAAAATCGAACCAAAATTATGCTTTAATTGAAAACAAAAAATGTGCCGGTTTGGTTGCAGTTTTTTAGTTTTAATCCGATTTTTTTACAAAAAAAATAACCTTTATTTTTCATAAAGTTGTTGAAAATTTATTAAGCATTTTAATTTTTTATAGGGACTCATAATTTTAACAAAATAAAATCTATTGGGCACTTTTAACAAAATAACCTTTATTTTTCATAAAGTTCTTAAAAATTTATTGAGGATTTTTATTTTCTATAGTGGCTATATGGCTATGTTGCATGCTATATTTTTACTAGCCATATTATATATATATACATCTTATATAAATCAGTTTTTTGATTTTTTCGGTTTGGTTTCAACATAAAACCGAAATCGAAACCGAAACTGAATATTTTTATTTTTGAAAACTGCAACCAAAATCGAAAATCGAAAAATCAAACCGTTTATGGTTTCGATTCAAGTTCGGTCCTATTTTCGGTAATTTTTGTACATCCCTAGCTATAGTGTCAGGTCTCTGCTCCTCCAACAGTCTTACTGATCTCCACCAGCGTTTTGCCTCCCCTATCAATTTAAATGTCGCAAATAGTACTTTCTGCCCATTTGTACGTGGGAGAATTGCCAACATATCCTCTATGTCCTAGACCCAGTTCTTTGCCACAAGTGGGTCAGCTCCTCTAGTGAATGATGGGGGTCTCATATGCGTGAACTGCTCAATCTTGTAGCTCTGCACCCGTGAACTTCTAGCCATCTTTGCCATCACCTTCTGGGTGACACTACGTAGTACAACATTAGGATCTCCGCCACCCATACTAGAAGGTCCTGTGTCATCGCCCCAAGCATGTGCACTACTACTCCCTGGATCCATCATACAAATGGAATAAAATGGTTTTAGAACTCTTTCATCATAACTCACTAACTCACCCAGCATACTAAAACCCACAAAATATTCTGCTACAAACATTCCTCTTAACATTCTCAACCCCCATTTAAGATTCAATCCTACCACTTAGAAATAAGAACCAGTGATAGTATCCATGGTTTTCCAGAAGTCGTCACCCCTAGAAAAAAACAGAAACAACCATGGAACTCCTGCCTCCAAGTCGCAAGATAGAACCCTAAATTCATTTATTTTCCTATAACAATCACTAACTCATATCTCAATCCATCCATCTACTATTTTCATCAAAATCCATTCCTATACTCTGGTATTGTATTCTGCTGTTTACTAAAGTCTATAGAACCTAGCAACCTTGTCTCTGATACCAAACAGTGACGCCTCAATTTTTCATTCCATTTTTTTTCCATATAAATAAAACACATAATCACAAATCAGCCACGTTAACCACTAATGCCACAATACATAACCCGACCCGAATAGGGTACCAGGCATACAATCATCATCATATTTGTTGACTCTATGAGTCTGATCCTGTTTTGATTATAACAAAACCAATGTTTCTCACTTGTGCACTGAGCTTCTTGAACAAGTGTATCTTTAGCATGCACTCTTGGTAGGAACTCAAGCAAGTCATACGGACTATGAAAATCAAGCTTCATTGATGGCGCCTAGAGAAGCAAAAGGAATGAAAACCTATTTTCAATTGTATTTGCATTCATTTTTTTATTGGTCTGTAATAATGCATATGCATGCATGATAGGATTTAATGCTCAACAAGACCATAGGGACTGAATGACCTTAGGGCACCCTTGGTCGACCAATGCCAGGTTTTTGGGCGTACTTGAAAAGACCTTTGGTCCCAACACATATGCACTAATAAGTCCCCATATCAGTTACATAATCAGAGGAATTAATTGAAGTAAAATTTGGCAAAATGGCATAATATGAGAGAGGTCGGGCAACCGAACCCCAGGAGTTCAAAACTCCTCGAGCACCCGAACTGTTGGAAAGTCAGTAGTTTGACCAAGCTTTGGGCGACCGAACCTGTATTGACCTTATCGCCCTCCGGTGATCGAACACATGTCAGGACACCTTTTGACCAAATCGGGCACCCGAATCCCACATTCAAATATGCCTCGAGCGATCGAATTTGCAAGTTCGGGCTACTAAACTTTTCACTGGGCACCCGAACCACGCGACAAATGCTATTGACTTTTGTTCAGCCGACGGACCATTTCTTCAGGCACCCGAACCTTTAAAAAGTGATTTTTAAGTGTGTTTATTCAAGCACCCAAACCTCAGATCGGGCACCCAAATCTCGCGGAGTAAATTAATTTTTACTGAAAAATTAAAGGGGTTAAACAGGGTTGAAATGTTAAACTCATTTAAAATCTTCATAATAATGCCCATTGAGTCCCCAACAGTCATAATTTTTCCTTTACCTATATATATCTTCTCATTTTCCAAATTAAGGGTTGATTAGTAAGATCATTAGGCAAAAACACTCTCAATGCACTCTATTTTGCTATTCCCTTGATAGATCGAGTTCCTAAGAGTGTTATTGAGTGTTCTACATTGCTAAAACTCTCCTTACTTGTTGATTGATTAATTTTCATTGAGAGTTCTTAGCTAGGTTTTTTCCCTCGATTTAAACAATAAATCTTTGAGTGGGAATACCCTTATAGCTAGTGAGTCATTGCATCTTGATTGCAAGACTCATCAAGCTTGTGGATTTTGATTTGAAAAAATATTATTTTACACAAGCTTGCATATTATCCTTGATATTGTTTTTGCTAGTTTCAATCCAAAATATCTATTGTGCTTTACATTTAGAATACCCTTGAGATATTTGATTTGGATTGTGTTAAACTTCCTTTGATCATTTGTGTGTTGAATATCTTATCTTGAATCAAAGGTTGAACTCTCACATATACATACACTCAGACATCTTAGAGAGTTTACATATTGGATGTCACCTGAGCATTAAATTTATATCATCTGTGAGTGCATATTTGTTTGTGTTGTATTTTGGTACATATCTGCTTTACATGAAAGCATAATCACTGTACTATTTTATTGTAAACTTATTATTGCATTTCCAGGCGTGGCTTGAGGAGGCGGTAATCCAGCCTGGAAGGATTGTGTAGGTTGCGATCAGCCTTGTGTTAATTGACCTGGTTGTAAAGGTTGAGGTTAGCCCTGTGCTAATTGACCTGGTTGTTTAGGTGCCGCTCCACCTGTTAAGTGAGCCTATAGTGGTAATCCTTGTGCTTGTTAGCCAAAGTGGGGACGTAGGCAATTTGGCCAAACCTCGATAACATATTGCGTGTACTGTTTACTTTTCGATACTTTACTTTCATTACACGTGTATGTTTATTTGTTTATCACATAGACTAACCCTAGGTTGTGTAATACTGTTGTTAAACCAATTGACCTAGGAATAATTTTAAATAATTTCAAACTAAGTGGGTGGGGAAGAAAGTTAGAGAAATCGATAAATCGGGATTTAAACTTTGGTACACTGGAAAAGAAAAACGTAAGAATGCAGTAGGCATTATTATAGATAAAAACTTAAAAGATAGCATTGTGGATATAACTAGAATAAGGGATAGAATTATAAAAATTAAGATGGTATTAGGAGAAGAGATAATAAATATCATTAGTACTTATGCTCCTCAAGTTGGCTTAGTAGAGAATCTTAAGAGACAATTTTGGGAAGATATGGATAGTATTATACAAGGCATACCGGGGATTAAGAAAATATTTACAGGAGGAGATCTGAATGGACACATTGGAAGAGATAATAAAAATTATGAGAGGATACATAAAGGATATGGATATGGAGACAATAATGAGTCTAGGGAGATGATCTTAGACTTTGCTATATCATATGATTTTAGTATAAGGAATACTAGCTTTAAGAAGAGAGAAGAACACTTAATAACCTTTAAAAATGGACAAAATAGAAGTCAAATAGATTTTTTTTTAACTAGGAGGGTAGATCGTTTATCATGTAAGGATTGTAAAGTTATTCCAGGTGAAAGTCTAACCACACAACATAGAGTTTTAGTGTTAGATATACGCATTAAAAAATGGAAGAAAAAGGATAAAATAAACCAGTGTAGGAGAACTAGATGGTGGAACCTAAAAGGAGAAAATATAATAAAATTTAAAGATAAAATGATCAAAGATGGGGATTGGACCTCAGAGGATGGAATAGATACTAATACTCTTTAGAATAGATTAGCTAGCTCTATTAAAAAATAACAAAAGAGATTTTAGGTGAATCAAGGGGACGATTCTCGAATAGCAAAGAAAGTTGGTGGTGGGATAAAGATGTACAAAAAATCATAAAGACAAAAAGAATTTGGTATAAAAAATGGCAAAAATGTAGAAATAGAGATAACTTTGATAAAATATAAGGAGGCAAGAAAAGATGCAAAAAAGGCCGTTAGTGAAGCTAAATATAGCTCATTTAATAGTTTGTATGATAGATTAGGTACAAAAGAAGGGGAAAAAGATATATTTAAACTTGCTAAAATTAGAGAAAGGAAGAGTAAAGACTTAAGAAATGTAAAATGTATAAAAAGTGATGATGATATCGTCTTGGTTAAGGACAAAGATATAAAAAAAGATGGCGAAGTTACTTTAGTAAGTTGTTTAATGAAAACCAAATAGAAGGTTTAAACTTAGAATTGTCAAATGAGGAAAAGACTAAAAATATAAGATTTATTCACAAAATTAGAGTTAACGAAGTTAAGTTTGCACTAAAAAAAATGAAAAATGGAAAAGTTATAGGATTAGTTAACATCCCAATTGAAGTTTGGAAAATGCTTGGGTGAAAACGGAATTATATGATTAACTAATTTATTCAATATAATTGTAAAAACTAAGAAAATGTCAAATGAATGGAGGAAAAGAACTTTAATACCTATATACAAAAATAAAGGAGATATTCAAAATTGTATTAATTATCGTGGAATTAAACTTATGAGTCATACGATGAAACTATGGGAAATAGTAGTTGAACAAAGATTAAGGTTAGAAACGAAGATCTCAGAAAATCAATTTGGTTTTATGCCTGGGAGATCTACCACGGAAGCTATTTATCTTTTAAGAGGATTAATGGAAAAGTTTAGGGAAAAGAAGAGGGACTTGCATATGATATTTATTGACCTTCAGAAAACATATGATAGGATACCTAGGGAAGTTCTATGGTGGGTTTTAGAAAAAAAAGGATGTATGTTCTAGGTATACCGATGTCATTAAGGATATGTACGATAGTATAATGACTAGTGTAAGGACTATAGATGGAGAAATTAGAGAATTTCCAATTACCATAGGTGTACATCAAGGATCTTCTTTGAGTCCTTATCTTTTTGCTTTAGTGATGGACCAATTGACTAAGAGTATTCAAAATGAGGTTCCATGGTGTATGTTATTTGCAGATGATATTGTATTAATTGACAAAACTAGGGATGGAGTTAAGGCTGAGTTAGAATTATGGAGAGAATATTTGGAATCTAGAGGTTTTAAGATAAGTAGAAATAAAACAGAATATATGAAATGTAATTTTAGTAATGATAGGAGGAATATTGGAGACAAAGTTTAACTTGATGATGAAGAAATAAATTGCACTTGTAGATTTCGATACCTTGGATCTATTATACAAGGTGAAGGAGAAATTAAAAATGATGTAGTGCACAGAGTTAAAGTAGGTTGGGTAAAATGGAGAAGTGCTTCAAGTGTGCTATGTGATCGTAGAATACCCTTAAAACTGAAAGGGAAGTTTTATAGGACAACGATAAGACCAACTATGATACAAGGATCAGAATGTTGGGTGACGAAGAAACATAATATCCAAAAATAAAGAGTTGCCAAGTTAAGGATGCTTAGATGGATGAGTGGTATAACATTTAAAGATAAATTAAGGAATGAACATATTCGTGGTAAGTTAGGTGTAGCTCCGATAGAAGATAAGATAAGGGAGGGAGGACTCAGATGGTATGGACACTTGCAACGTAGGCCTTATAGTGCACCTGTAAGGAAGAGTGAGTTAGTTACTGTGGGGGGCAGTAGAAGGGTTAGGGGCAGACCTAAAGTAACTTGGGCGGAGATAGTGAGTAAGGATTTAATATTCTTGAATCTATCAAAAGAAATGGTCCATGATCGCATAAATTGGCAGAAAAGGATTCATATAGCCGACCCCACTTAGTGGGAATAAGACTTGGTTTTGTTGTTGTTGTTGTTGTTGTAATTCACCCCCCTTTTGGGAATACACCAAAGCTATCAATATTCACAACCTAACAGTGGTAGTCATTTATATATATATATATATATATATATATATATATATACATACCACAGCGAATACACATTGTCACAACTCGAACCCGGAAATGGGACCCAAGGGTGAAAATATAATCTAACCTGTCGTTGTATCATACAAATCATCACAGATACAGTACAAAGGATGAGGGTCCGACCCCATGGGGTTCCCAGGCACCCTAAACACATCCAATCATAATCATATACGCAGCGGAAAAAGTTATTCTATATCAATATATGCAGTACCATACCAGAGTTTATACAATAGCAGAACATGGCTCTAACAAAACGTACAAACTGGGTGCCCAAATACAACTCAAAATGGCAACCCAACAAAACTACAGTCCTAGCACTTACCTAAGCACTAACGCAGTACATCGGCCACTACGCTCCCTACACCGGGACGCTAGTTCCGGTTACCCGAAAGGCTTGTAAAAATGTACGTACAGTAGGGGTGAGACACCTCTCAGTAAGGAAGAATACAGGTTATATCAGTGTGTGGCATTTGAGTGTTATCATGATACAACATACACGCAGTTAAATGCATTCCAGTACTAATTTACACAGTGCATACACGCACACATACGACGGCCATTTATACGCAGCCCCGTCACAATACATACACATGATCAGTAATCCTCAGTGTCATCACACTCTTCGGCCCGAAGCCAGCCCGCGACATTAGACGTTGGCACATAGCCAATCCGTGAACACGGCACTACCGGCACATGGCTAGTCCCCGACTCCCATGGCATCATTCCAGCGCTAAACTGGTGGATCCACACCCTTCTGCCTGATTTGCCGGAATAAGCTCATGCCCTCGGATATAGAGCCAGACACTCTTGCCTACATGGCAGGCGGTAAAATACACACCCTCGGATATAGAGCCGGACACTCTCAGTACCTGGAATCATTTCGGAACCGCGTTCCTACTAGCATTTCAACATATCACACAAACATGCATGCTCATATAACCAAACAAACCGTACTCATTTGGTAATCTAAATCATGGTTTTCCAAACAAATACAATTTAAACATAGTCAAGGCACTATCATCCCTATATCACAGTATAAATCACACATATACTCTATTTTCAACAAAACCCGGGATTCAGCCCGTCGCCCCCTTTTTCCCAAAACTGTAATAATGAAAAACTCATAGTTTTCCCCGTTAGATCCCCCCAAATGAGTAGCCAAAACACACACAGGACTGTGGACCACAGTTCCACTAAGTCCGATTTCAAAAATAACCAATATAAACATAGTTCCCCTTACCTTAACCCCGTAAGCAAATCCCGAACTCCAAGGTCCCTAAATAGCGAACCAAGTTCCAAAACCTACAAATCACAGTACTGAATATGTTCATAAGACAGTTACCTACAAATCTACTAGATCAGAATTGAAAATTGAGCCTTAGCTCGATTTTACGCTGAAACCCGAAAATCTCCGAAATGAGATTCCAATCCATAGAAGTTGTAGAGAATCCTTCCACGATCATCGTGGTAGCTTCCATTTTCTGATTTCGTCAACGATCGGTAAAGAATTCTAGAGAGAAGGAGTAGGGAGAGGTTTAGAGAGAGAGAGAGAGAGATAAAAATATAAGTTTGCTTAGCTTGGAAGAAATGAGAATTTCCTTTTATAGCCCTTTGACTCGGAAATTTCCAATTTTGCCCCTCTTAATATTTAAACCCATTTTTCATATTTCGGGTTCTTACAATCTCCCCTCCTTACAAAAATATCATCCTTAAAATTTGCCATCTCTCATTCCTAGATTCATACATACAATCAAATACATAGACACAACTCAAGAGCGAACTGGCAATCATTACAGCACAGTCCCATCATACACATACACATAGACACAACTCAAGCGCGAACTGGCGATCACCACCGCGCAGTCTCATCTTACACATACACATACATACCCTTACTTATGGTGGAGGAATACCGTGGTTACATATACAACAGTCTCAGGAGTTCACAATACTCACACTCCCGACGACTAACCACCTATCCCAACCCACAGTAGGATCATGTACAAGTGCTCAAAATAACTGTGGATACTTCCGACATATTTTTGTCTCCAGTTCCCAAGAAGCTTCCTCAACCTCGTCGTTTCGCCACAATATCTTCACTAACGGTATCTCTCTGGTACGAAGCTTCTGAACTTTACAATCCAGAACCTAAACTGGTATCTCCTCATGCGCTAAAGTATCCCCAATTTCCAACTCATTATAACTAATCACATGTGAAGGATCCAACACATACCTCCTCAACATGGAGACGTGAAACACATCAAGGACCCTCGAAAGTGTTGGAGGTAATGCAACTTTGTAGGCTACCGGACCCACTCGCTCAAGTACCTCGAATGGTCCGATATATCTCGGGCTCAGCTTGCCCTTCCTGCCGAATCTCATTAATCCTTTCATCAGAGCAATACACAGAAATACCTTACCTCCTACTTCAAACTTTAACCCACGACGGCGAACATCTGTATAACTCTTCTGTCGACTCTGAGCTGATTTAATCCTCTCCCGGATCAAACCCACCTTCTCAGATGCCTGCTGCACAAGTTCAGGTCCTAACACCTAACGTTCACCAACCTCATCCCAACACAAAGGAGATCGACACGTCCGACCATACAAAGCCTTGAACGGTGCCATCCCGATACTAGATTGGAAGCTGTTGTTATAAGTAAACTCCACAAGTGGCATAAATTGTATCCAGCTACCACCGAAGTCTAACACACAAGCTCATAACATATCTTCCAATATCTGTATCGTCCTCTCCGACTGTCCATTAGTCTGGGGGTGGAACGCTGTACTGAAAGTAAGCTTCGTCCCTAATGCCTGCTACAAGCTTATCCATAATCGGGAAGTAAACCTCGAGTCCTGATCTGATACAATGGACACCGGTATCGTGTGCATTCTCACAATCTCATGCACATACAAATCTGCTAGCCCACTCAAAGGATAGCTAACTTTCATTGGTATGAAATGAGCAGATTTTGTCAATTTATCCACGATCACCCAAATAGCATTTTGCCCGTGAAGCGCTGGTGGCAAACCGGTCAAAAAATCCATGGAAATATGCTCCCATTTCCACACCGGAATAGGCAAAGGCTTCAACGACCCTGCCGGCCTCTGATGTTCAGCTTTCACCTGCTGACACATCAGACACTGCTCCATGAACTAACCAATCTGCCTCTTCATACCAGACCACCAGAAGGTCTCGCGTAAGTCTTGATACATCTTTGTACTACCAGGATGTACCGTATACATAGAACGATGCGCCTCCTCTAGAACCATCTTTCTGATCTCATCATCGTTCGAAACACACAGTCTAGTCCCAAACCTCAACACACCTCTTTTAGAGATGTTAAACTCTGTAGCCAATCCCTGATGTACCTTTTCCATAGCCTCTACCAGCTCTGCATCACTAGCCTACGCAGTTTTTATACGCTCAAATAGGGTCGGTTTGACCACCAAACCAGCAAAATAAGCCTGATGATCACTGTTGACCTTATAGGTCACGCCCGATTTTGATAATGACTAATATTCCTGTATTTAATAAATATTTAGCTCATGTGCAGGTTCATATTAGCATATCATCAATGGCACGAGAAAACTCAAAGCTTGAAAACCAGTTCGTATTTTCAATTGTAACATATTTAGTGGTCTATTTGGTCTGTAATAGTAACTAGGACATTTGGTTTGTAATAAGCACACACAACACATGCATGGTTTATCTTGTAAGCTCAAATCAAATCATAATACAAAATGACCTTAGCATGACCTTAAGGAGTTCGGTCGACCGACACCGGACTTTTTCGGTGTCTTCAAATTGGACCCCAAGTGACCCTAGGACACACACTTTTACACATTTGCTTGTTAGGCGCTTGAATAGGGTTTATATACTTCAAGATTGGACCGAAATGCACACATGGTGCACTTTCAGTCGACCAACACATTCAGTTCACTTTGGTCTAGTCGACCGAAACCAAGCCTAGGTCAACAGTTGACCAAGGCCCTAGTCAACCGAACCAGAATAGTTCAAAAAGCCGCGGTCGACCGAAACCCTTTTTGTTCAACATTTTGACCACCTGGTCGACCAAGCCAGGTAGTTCAAAAGGCCCTGGTCAACCGAACCTCCCTGGGTAAAAAATTTGACCATCTGGCCGACCGACCCTTTTTGTACTCCAACTACCTAGTCGACCAGAGGGACCTCGGGACAATTCCCAGCGGTCTGGTCGATTGAACCAGGCAGTTCAAAATGGCCTGCCTAGTAATTCATCTGGAAACACATCTGTAAATTCTTTTACCACTGGTTAATTAGTGAGCTTCAATTCATTCCCTATTGATTCCTTCACAAAGGCCACGAATCCTTGACAACCACTCAAGAGCAGTCTCCTCGCCTGAATAGCTGAAACCAACTGAGGTAGAGATTGTACTTGCGACCCTATAAATCTGAATTTTGGTCTTCCTAGAGATCTGAATATCACTTCTCTCGAACAACAATCTATACTGGCAAAGTTAGCTACTACCCAATCCATGTCGAATATGATATCAAACCCATGCATGTTCAGCGCTATCAAATTAGTAGATAAAACTTTCCCCTGAATATCAACTGGACAGCCACGGAGCACCCTACGACACCTCACTGCAGACCCAGTCGATGTAGTCACTAATAGTTCAACATCTATTAATTGTGTTTCTACCACACACAATTTAATACATCTTATAGACATGAACGAGTGTGTGGCACCTGAATCAAATAAGACAATAACTTTAAACAAAAACATGCTAACCATACCTGTCACCACATCGCCGGTTGTCTCAGCATCACTCGATGTCAAAGCAAAAACCCTAGCTAGAGCCATATTTGTATATTGGCCTCCACGTGGCACGTGATAGCCTCCCTAAGCTGGTCTAGGAGTGGGAGCAGCACCAATCTGAGCCTGACAATCTCTCATCACATGCCCTGGCTCCCCACATCGGTAACAAATACCTCCCCCGGTACGACACTCACCCGAGTGTCTCTTCCCACAAGTCGGGCAAGCTGGAAGTGGGTGCATACCTTGAAAACCACAATTCCTTGTCTCCCACCTCTGATCGCTATAGTAGCCACCTCTTTTCCATGAACCACGACCGACCCCCTGCTGGGAACTAGAAGGCGTGGATCTCTTCTTCTGTTTCTACTCCTTAACCTGCAATCGCTCTCCAGTTTCTGCTACAGTTACCTTATCTACCAGCTCAGCGAAATCTTGAATTTCTGTATCATCCCCTGTTTATATATTTCTCTCCTCATACCTCTTTCAAAATGTCTTACCTTCTTCACCTCATCTGGAATAATGTACGGGGTGAAGTGAGATAGTTCAATGAACGTCGCTGCGTACTGTTGCACTGTCTGCTGTTCTTGCTTCTAAGTTAGGAACTCCTTTATATTAGCTTCCTTAGACGAGGCTGGAAAATACCTAATGAAGAATATCTCTTTAAATTGCTCCCATAACATCTCTATAGGCACTATCCTCTGTTGCTTCTGGAGTTTCACTGCCATCCACCATCTCTCAGCCTCTCCAATCAGTTTATACGTAGCGAACGACACTCTCTGCTCCTCAGTACACTGCAGCACTGCAAACACTTTTTCAATCTCCTGCACCCAGTTTTGAGCGACAACAAAATCAGTTCCTCCGAAGAAAGTTAGAGGATTCATCCTAATAAACTTCTCAATCGAGCTATCGTGGCCTCCAAACGAACTACCCAGTTCTCTAGAGTTCTTGGCAATTTCAGCCATGACTTGCTGTGCCACGCTATGTAGTACTGCATCTGACTCACCACCCGCAGCGCCTAAGGGCCCAGCGCCCTCTCTACCACTAGCATATGTGCTACTACCTCCAGGGTCTATCCAGAAAAAAAAAACATTAAATTTAACTTAGGACCCTATAATCGTAACATATCATCTAACTAGTATACTATATCTTAAACTAATTCATCACCTCTGATTTTAGTTCAAGGTTTAATCCTGCAACCTAGATACCCAACCAGTCAATAGTTTACCATGGCTTTCCTGAAATCGTCACCCTAGGAAAGTCACATAAACCATCACGGAAGTTCTGCATCTAGACTACAAAACCAGACCTCAAATTCCCTTATCCTATACTCTGGTGTTATTACTGTTGCATTCTAGAGTCTATAGAACCTAACATCCTAGGCTCTAATACCAAACTGTAATGACCTGCTTAATTTGCTATATAATAAATCACATTAATACCCTGATACCACTAGTTAGCCATACAATAAAATTAACCCTAACCTGTGGCAAGTGGGGATACACCTGTCATACACAGCGGAAACCTAAGCAGCAGTAAAAATAAAATTACATTACAATCTCCAAACCATAAAGTGCATAATACTAGAGTGATCTATAATCCTCCATAATACCGTATGTATACAAAAACACAATCCCCAGAATCATTAAAAGATATATCTAGGATCTGATATCCAAAACCCACTGACCCTAGTTCAAAAGACTCACCCTCCAAGCGGGGTGACAAACACTGCCTCAGTAGCGACCTCGGTCCGCTGGTCTTTCTGGGTTCCCTGAAATGATTTAAGCTGAGGTGAGACACCTCTCAGTAAAGGAAATAAACTAAATACAGTTATGTGGCAACATGAATATTTAGTGCTATATTAGATATACAATACATGTCACGTACTGAAAAACACCGTTAATAACATAACTGAGTAAACATATAATTTAATAATTCTACTAGATCATATTGTTCATAAACCGTTTGATATAACTAATAATTCTGAAATTTACCCAGGATGATTAGCTAGCTGATGTCATGTACTACCCCCCATGATAGGCTGTGCAACCCGAAGGCAGGACCCGACAAAGGCTAACCGATCACTACCGAGTCAAAAATGTCTGTAAGTACGATGGGCCCGCCACAGCTTGGTCCGGACTACCAGATGGGCGTCTACAACTCTACTTTGAAAACCACATCTACAATCCATATCCCACCCCCTCTACAAGTAGGGGAAGTTAGCACAAGTCCGAACTGAACTGAACTGTATAGCTACGGTACCGTGCTCTTGAAACTGATTTAAACTATCATCCGGGTTCTGATAACATATAATACATGATAATATATTGTTTAAACATAAATAGATTGATAGAATTTTCTAATTTCTGTAATAAAATAAATAAACACGGCCTTACGTTGATTACATTTATAACTGCGGCCTTGAGACGAAAACATTCATAACTGCGGTCTTGCGACGAAAACATGCATAGTCCACGATCCTGTACTGGCTATCAATCATGGCCTTGCGCCGAACATATCATACATTCTGATTTGAATAAATGTGTTATTTATCACTTATTCTGAAATCATAATGTACTGTATTACACTGTTAATCATGAAATAACTACAAATATGCTTTTTCCTGTAAACTCGATTTAACATAATGCAATTTGAGTAAAATAATATTCATGCCACACTATGCTGAATAAAACCATAAATTCCACTCTAAAATCATATTTCCTGTATAACAGCAGTATTTTCCCAAATATACATTTTTACCAATATACTCATATATAATACATGTTTCTTGAAAATTAATTCGCTAATATGCAATAATAATAATTTTCATGAAAAATAACTGCTTTACTTTACTCCTTTACCTAACAAATGAAAAACCCCTATAAAGTTTAGTCCTACACCCATAGGGTTCCCCGTTTAACACCTTGAAAACAACATCTCGCAGAACAAAACTTCAGTATTTCTCCCTATACTACATTTCCTATAACTATGGAAAAGCCAAATATTAAATAAGAAGCCTTACCTTAAATTTGGGATGAAATCCAAGGCAGCCCCACTAACGATCCACTCCAGCATACTTGATGAGAACTTTCCCAAGAGTGTCGTGGTGGCCTCGGATCATCGAACCGACAAGAATCTAGCCTGAAAACTTAGAGAGAAGGGGGAAGGGACATATAGGAGAGAGAGAGAGAGAGAGGAGGGTTTGTGCACGAGAATTCGGGTGAAAAATCAAGTTTAGTCTATTTATACACTAGCTTTCGTCGACGAGACACGTCACTTCGTTGACGAGGTCAAGAAGGAAGTTTGTCAACGAATGCTTACTCCTCATCGAAAAAATTTAGAACTGAAATATAGCCTTTCGATATCTTCTCGTCGACGAGACATGTGTCCCCATCGACAAATCCCTCTAGTGCGTTCGTTGACGAACTCCCTGTGTTCGTCGACGAGACCCTATTTAAAGTCCTTCTTTTCTCTCCTCCTCCAATTAATTAAATTACAATAATTATTTGGGTCTCCACAATGCCAACTTATTCATGGAATAACTGACTTTCATTGAGATGAAATGGGTTGTCTTTGTCAATCTGTCAACCACAACCCAAATCGCATTCTGTTCGTGGAGTGCTGATGGCAACCCCGTGACAAAATTTATGGAGATGTGCTTCCACTTCCATTTATGAATAATAAGTGGTTGCAACGGTCCCGCTCGCCTCTGGTGTTCTACCTTAACCTGCTGACATGTCAGACACTGCTCTATGAAATTCACAATCTCTCTTTTCATGTTAGACCACCCAAAAGATTCCCAGAGATCCATGTACATCTTCGTACTCCTCGGATGTACTGTGTAGAGCAAACGATGTGCCTCCTCTAGAATGACCCTCCTAATCTCGGCATCATTGGGCACGTAAATCCTTGTGTGGAATCTTAATACCCCATCATCTAAGATATTGAAATCTGACTTCAAACCATCTTGAACCCCTTCCATAACCTCTACTAGTTCTACGTTTTTCTTCTAAGCAACTTTGATTCTCTCATGAAAAGTTGGCTGAATAACTAAACTGGCAATGAACGCCCATGGAACCTTGTCCACCAACTCCACTCCCAGCTTCTCCAGATCCATCATGATCCGATATTGTACCACAACTGCAGAAACAGACATACTCACCGACCTCTGACTCAATGCATAGGCTACCACATTAGCTTTTCTTAGGTGGTAACTAATGGTGCAGTTATAGAGATCTAAACCCGTAAATAAATAAAATAAATAAGAAAAAAGTAAATAGGGAATTTAAGTAGGATTCATCGACGAAGCCAGTATATTCATCGACGAAGTCCTTTAGTTCTTCATCGCCAAAATTCAGAGCATTGTCAATAAAGAAATATTGAGCGAACCAAGAAAATATCCAGATGGGGTTCGTCAACAAAGGAGGAGCTTTGTCCAGGAACAGTTAGGTGGTTCGTCAACTAAAATGCCGCTTCGTCGATGAATTTGACAAAGTCAAAGGCTCTATAAATATCATTTTTGGTTACTTAAGGGGTAAGAAAACCCAAAAGCCCTCTCTCTCTCTCTCTCTCTCTCTCAATCTAGAACCAGAGAGTTCTCTTTCTCTCTCTACAATCCTTCTCCATTCGTCGTCCACTTCAACAATCGAAGGTTTATACGTGGATTAGGGGAGGAAACTCTATAGTTATAGCGGATCAGATTGTCGTTTTGAGGATTTTCGAGATTTTCCCTAAAATCAAGGTAAGGATTTGAATTCTTTTTTGATTCAGTAGATCTATAGTAAATAGGATTATAATGAAGTATTGTTCTTAAATTTTTAGGTTTTGAGGTTTCCGTGTCATTGTTTAGTATCGATTCGTTCGTGTTTCGATTTTTACGTTCAAAGGTAAGGGTATTTGTTTACATCAGTATTTTTAGAAAACGAAACCATAGGATATGTAGCTTATGTTTATATGTACTTGTTGATTGCTTATTTGCAAAGTTTACCAGATATAAATCTCAATTCTTACGTTTTTCACGATTCTACAATTTTGGCAAAAATTAGGTTTTTGGCATATGATATTGTCTTAAAATTACTTTATTTGCACTAAAACTAAAGTAGGAGATGCTTGAAACTCTTAAATTGAAGCATAAATGATATTTTACAAACCCGTTTATATGAAATGTATATTTGATAAAAAAAAGTGTGACATATGATCAGAAAAGGGTAAAATCGAGAGGTTACGAGCCAATTTTTACCACAGTGTGAATGAAAGTACGCATGAATGAGATTGTGAAAATAATGGAATTGCACAGGTTGTTATGTTTTCATTGTAAATTATATATATGATAAATTGAGACCACATCTTGTTACTAAAGGAGTTGAAAGACACTCTTAATGGGTTAAAAGATACTTTAGATTATATGAAGCTTTAAATAGCTTGAGACGTAGTTCTATTGCTAACTGAGGTAAAGTGCAACCACACATGTGAATCAGTATGGGTATCGAGATAGTCGGCTTGAATGAGTGTGGGGCCACTAGTGAAATAATGGACCAGGTGGGGCAGTCAGACTATATATGTGATGCTTTATAGTGCCCGCACGAACAGGGCCCTGTCAAAGTTTATCCGTGCACAACCCGTGCCATGGGGTAATTAGGCATATTTATGAAGTTCCAAAGCTGGTCATTGTCCTAAATTTTCATATACATGATTTAAAAGTTTTAATGGGTAGAGTCACAAGTTTGAGTACCGAGCCGAGGGATTGTACAGTGTATGGGCATGTACCCTGCCCTAACCTTAGGAACTCTCACTTGCAATGATGCTGAGTTATCTATTATCGGAAATTTATATATACGTACTATATCTATATGTATTACAATATTGAGAATATGCAATCTATGTAATTGTTTTCAATCACAAGTATAACTATACAGTCACACACTGACGTAATATCTTCCACCTTACTGAGAAGTGTCTCACCCCAGTCTTACAACCTTTGTTTGAGGTCCTACAGGACGTCGGCTCTAGTCTTCTAGAGGGACTTTGGAGCGTAGAATCTTGTTAGTAGACGTAAGTTTTTGTATTAGTACAGGGTTGTTAGCGTGGTTAAAATGTAAGGCGATGCAATACAATTTATGTTTTAAACATGGATCTTATTTACTGAAGAATACCAATAGAACTCTAGTATATGTCTAATAAAATCCCTTAAGAATGTTTATTTTTTTTGTTGTGCATGAATACAGATATGTATGAGATATACCCATTTGTCCCTGTTTAGGGCGGGTTGTTTATTATGTGTTTATCAGATACAGGTATAACGTATGTGTAGTAGTACTCTGGGTTCGTATAAAGGGTTGGGGCGTTACAGTTGGTATCAGAGCCCTTAACCAGTCGGAAGTGTGATGCGATTCATACTGCCTGGTTAGGGGTATACTCAGAGCTTAGGTTACTAGGTTTTGTAGATTAGAATATACCAGAGTATAGGAAGAGGATAAGACCTGAGTTTTGCTTATTATACCTGGAGACATAAATACATTGACAGACTTCTGTGTTTTTCTAGATCAATCAAAAGGTTCAAAAAAACCACGACAATCTATTGACGGTTTTGTTTCCAAGTAGAGGAGGCGGAATTTGAGTTAGAATGAGAATGTAGAATTGGGAACTTGAGTTTTATAGTATTGTGATAGTAAACGACATGTTGAGTATTAAAAATTCTAAGATGGGTTTCTTATTTGCTTTTCAGGATGGAGTCCAGGAATAATACTGCCTAAGGCTAGCAGTGACTCCATGAATGTTCTGCTGGACTTCGCTCAGCAGCTGATGGCTGAGGTGGTTCGAACGAATAGGGGGCATTATTATCCTGGTACTGAGTTGGGTTGTTCTATCGATCAGTTCACCCAACTAAAGCCTCTTATTTTCATGGGAAGTGTAGACCCGATTCGAACTAAGAATTGGATTGAGGAGATTGAGAAGATTCTGCACGTCCTAAACTACATTGAGAAGTAGAAAGGGGCCTTCGCAACGTTCAAGCTGTCAGGCGAAGCGTAGAGATGGTGGAAGTTTGTGAAGATGCTTGAGGAGCATCGACCCATTCCAGTGGCTTTGTTGTGGGCCCATTTCAGAGAATTATTCTTTGAACAATACTTCCCGACCGTGGTTAGGAATGCAAAGATGGAAGAGTTTATGAGTATAAAGCAACGACAACTAACAGTTCAGCAGCACACTTCTATTTTTCAAGAGCTATCCCATTTTGCTCCATTCATGATTCTAAACGAGGCATTGAAGGCCTAGAAATTTCAAAGAGGCTTGAGGAAGGAGATTCGCAGACAGACGACTATCTGGCAGATGCAAGACTTTGCTACCTCAGTAGATAAAGCCTATGTGGCAGAGGAGAGTCTGCAAAAGGATGTTGAGATCCAGATCTCGAAGAAGTGGCCAGCACCTCCCAGTTCTTTCTTTAGTTTGAGGCAGGGCAACTAGAAGAAAAAGAACAGTAGTGGTGCTTCTGAGAGTACCATATCCACTTCTGTTTGTTCTACGTGTGAGAAACCTCACGCAGGGTAGTGTTGGAGGGCTATGGGGGTTTGTTTACGATGTGGTAAGATGAGACATCAGGGGAGGGATTTTGACCTGCCGAGGTACGACGGAGCTCCACAACAGCCTTTCATAGGTGGTGGGCGGCAAGGGGGTACTGCCCAGGCTAGGGTGTACTCCTTAACTCCAGGTGATGCAGAAAATTCTAGAGATGTGGTGACAGGTGATATTTACATGCTTTCCAATAAAGCTGTTATATTATTTGACTCGAGAGTAACGCATTCCTTTATCTCTTGGGGATTTGTTAACTGTGTGGATTAGGGATGCTGTGACGTCCCTCAATTTCTTAACATAAAATATCACATAATAAATAAATTGGTCAACCTGAACCCATGGGTAGCGGGGACACTTGTTAAACACAGCGGAAAACCTAGCAGCAGTAAACATAAAATCTCAAACATCCAATCATAAAACGTAATGCCAGAGCATTCTATACATCCTTACATATATCAAAATATCTCTAGGGTCAAACACAAAATAACTCTAACCCTATTACAAAATCTTACCCTTCTCACAGGGTAATCTCATTAGCTCAACGGCGGCCCTGACCCGTCGGTCTCTCAGGGGCTCCTGAAAAATTAATTAAGTTTGGGGGTGAGACACTTCTTAGTAAGGGAAAATAAACTAAATACAGTTGTGTGGCAACATGAATATTTAATGCATTTATACATATACAGTACATTTCGTAATTCTATAAACATCATCATATCGTACTGGGTAAACATATATTTTCACAGCTGTTAATAATCATAACATACATAAAATCATCTGTTATAACTATAGTACTGAAAACAAACCCAGGATGAATAGCTAGTTGGTGTCATGTATTACCCCCCATGACGGGTTGTGCAGCCCAAAGGCGGGACCCGACAATGGCTGGCCGACCACTGCCGAATCAAATATGTCTGTAAGTACGATGAGCCCACCACACCCTGGTCCGGACTACCAGGTGGACGTCCACACTCTACTGAAAGCCACATCGACTATCCATCTCTCATCCCCTCGTGGGATGGTTAGCACTAATCTGACGTAGATATCTGATCTACATATATAGCTACGGTACCGAGCCCCTGAATTGAACTAAACTAACATCCTGGTGGTGATAACGTATAATACATGATCATATATATAACATCATTACGACCTCGTGTCGAAAATATAGTAATTACGGCCTCGTGCCGAAAACATAAATACATGGCCTCACGCCCATAACATAAATACGGTCTCTTGCCGATAACATAAATACGGCCTCGTGCCGATAACATAAATACATGGCCTCGCACCAATAACATAAATACAGCCTCGTGCCGATAACATAAATATATGGCCTCGCGCCAAAATTGTTTCAGGTATATATATTCTGAAAATACATCATTTATCACATAATCATCAGAACCATCACAACATAACTCATACTTTCATAATACCTGAAATCATGCTTCGTTCGTAAAATCTTTCACATCATAATTCATTTCACATAAAATAATATTCATGCCACACATATGCTGTTAAAAATCATACTTAATATTCTAAAATCGTGATTTTCCGGCACCTCATACATACATAAATATTGTAATCATCATAGCAGTATTTTCCCAATCGTAAATTTCATTCATAATACACAATATAACATAAGTTTTTTTGAAAATAAATCTACTCATAATCAATAATAATTTTCATGGAAAATTACTGCTTTAATTTATTCCCTTACCTGGCTATTGAGAAATTCCTTAAAACCCAAATCCTACGCCCATAGCGCCCGAAATTCAACTCCTGAAATTTACATTTTTGCCAAATTAATTGATCTTTTTCTCCAAAATAATACTCATCTAGCTTTCCCTAGGCTCCATATACCTCAAATTAATATTTAAACTATTATTTAGCATCCCTACTTAATTTTCCAAATTTTGCTTGCGGGTCCCAAAATTACACCCACGGCGCTCATCCGAGCCCTAAATTCTAGAAATCCTACTTCAGTTCTAGATGCTTAATATTTTAGCATTTCTAAATTAAAGCTAATTAATTAAAAATAAGCCCCTTAATAACCACTGCACCCAAAATTTAGGGTTTTGGCCCGACACCCCCACGAGAATTCCGTCCTACTAGACTTGTAGAGAATTATCCCTAGATTCTCGTGGTGGTGTTCGTTCGTCAATTGAGCTTATATTTTGCAAGAAATTAAACAAAAAAGGGAAAAATGGCTTACCCCAAGGAATATGCCTACGCCGCTCCAACCACCAATCCGCTCCGGTAGAAATGACAGCAGCGGCGAATGGAGTCCAGTGGTATTTTCAGATTTTCGATCGGGCGAAAATCCGTCACAAAATCGATGAGAGAGGGAGAGAGAACGTGAGGAGAGAGAGAGTGAGTTCAGTGCTGCACAGGGAAAGTGAAAGAAAAGAAAAGAAAAGAAGATAAGAAGAAGAAGAAAATAGGGGGAGGGGGGCGTGAATCAATTTCAAAGAATCCACCTGAAGCTTCTTTGAAGCTTCAGGTGGTTTAACATATATATATATATATATGTATATATTTTTTAATATAATAATAATAATATATATTAATATAATAAAAATAATATATTTTATTAATAAAAATAAAAATAAATTTTAATTATTATTATTTTTCTTTTTCTTTTAAATCCGATTAATTAATTAGTTAATTAATTAACTAATTTTTATTTTTATTTTTTTATTTTATTTTAAATTTTTGGAAATCATTCCACTAATCTTTTATATCTCTTTTTGGGGTTTTTACATGCAACAGTTGGGTTATGAACTCATAGTGGATACGCCATCACGGTTGGCAATTGTATGTAGAAAAGTAGTTTGTGATTTTCCAATAGTGATCCAAGGAAAGGTACTACAAGTTAGCCTTATAGTATTTGACTTGTATGCCTTTGATATCATATGGATGGACTGGTTGCCTTCCAGTTATGCCAGTATCGACTGCCACAGGAAAGAAGTAATGTTTAGACCTCCAGAGGAGCCGGAATTCAAGTTTATAGGGTTATGTGTGTGTTTTGCACCACGAATCCTTTCAGCTTTGCAGGCTAGTATATTGCTCTGGGAGGGATGCCAAAGGTATTTGGTGTTTGTGAAAGAAACTTCGGCAAAAGAACGTAAACTGGAGGCAATTCCTATAGTGCGCGAGTTCTCAAACATGTTTCAAAAGGACTTGCCAGGATTACTTCCGAACTGTGAAGTGGAATTCGTTGTAAAGTTAGCTCTAGGTACGACGCCGATATCAAAAGCCCTGTATCGTATGGCTCCAGCTGAATTGAGAGAGTTGAAGGAACAACTTCAGAAGCTGCTAGATAAGGGATATATTCGACTGAGTGTTTCTCCTTGGGGAGCACCTATGCTATTTGTGAAGAAGAAGGACGGGTGGATAAGGATGTGCATCGACTATAGAGAACTTAACAAGGTAACGATAAAGAACAAATACCCATTACCCAGGATCGATGATCTATTTTGACGAGCTACAGGGCACGCAGATTTTCTCTAAAATATCTACGATCTGGGTGTCACCAGTTTAAGGTGAAAATAGAGGATGTTTCGAAAATAGCTTTCCGAACTCGGTACGACCATTAAGAATTTATGGTTATGGCATTCGATCTGACAAATGTGCCTGCGACATTTATGAATTTGATGAACTGAGTTTTCCACAAATACTTAGATCAGTTCATCGTGGTATTTATTGATGGGATCCTAGTATATTCTAGGAGTGCTATAGAACATGAAGTTCATCTGAGACTAGTATTGCAAATGCTTAGGGAGAAGAAGTTATTTTCTAAACTGAAGAATAGCGAGTTATGGTTGGAACAGGCTGCATTTCTAGGGCACAGAGTGTCCAAAGAAGGAGTATCAATGGATTTGAGTAAGATAGAGGTAGTAGTGGACAGGGCGAGACCAAAGAATGTTTAGGAGGTTAGAAGTTTTTTGGGTCTTCCTGGTTACTACCGACGATTCGTAGAAGGGTTCTCCAGTTTAGCAAGTCCTTTGACACAACTCACGAGGAAGAATGTGAGGTATGATTGGACTGATGAGTGCGAGCTGAGTTTCTAGGAACTAAAATGGCGACTAGTTACTGCTCTGATTCTGACCTTTCTATTTAATAATGGTGGATTTGTTATTTATAGTGACACCTCTAAGAAGGGTCTTGGCTGTGTTCTAATGTAGCAAGGCAGGGTGGTTGCTTACGTTTCTCATCAGCTCAAAGAGAACAAGAAGAACTACCCAACACATGATATGGAATTGGAAGCTGTAGTGTTTGCATCGAAAATCTGGAGGCACCACCTGTATGGTGAAAGGTATGAGATTTTTACCAACCACAAAAGTCTTAAGTACATTTTCACCCAAAAAGAGCTGAACATGAGGCAGCGTAGATTGCTTAAGTTGATAAAGGACTACTACTATATCATTAGTTATCACCTAGGAAAAGTAAATGTGGTAGCCGATGCTCTAAGTTGGAAGTCTGTAGATGTGTCAGTCTCTATAGTGGGAGTTCACATCAGATCTTTATAGACCTAGAAAGGTTGTGCTTAGAAGTGGTGGAAGGAAATCACCAGGTTGTTCTTTCTAGCTTGGTGGTACAACCGACCTTACAGGAGAAGATTCGAATAACTTAGAAGGAAGATCCAGAGCTGGTTGAGGTTATAGAAGGAGTCCAGAGTGGGTTAAAGCCGGATTTCAGTATCTATGGTGATGTGATTTTGAGATTCATTAACAGGGTATGTGTACCAGATCGGGATTAAATGAGTCATTATGGAGGAGGCACACTGTTCGCTCTACACCGTACATCCTGGTAGTACGAAGATGTACTAGAATCTGAGGGAATCTTTCTAGTGGTCGAACATGAAAAGAGAGATTGCCTATTTCATAAAGCAGTGCTTGACTTGTCAGCTGGTCAAGGCAGAGCAGCTGTGGCCAGCAGGACCCCTTCAGCCACTTGACACTCCCCACTGGAAATGGGAGCATATCGTGATGGATTTCGTATCGGGGTTACCTACGGCGGTGCATGGGTATAATGCTATATGGGTTGTAGTTGATCGATTGACGAAGACCGCACATTTCATTCTAATTAGATTCAGCTATCCTCTGAATAGGCTAACAAAGCTACATATGTAGGAGATTGTATGTAATGCCCCAGACCCGCCACGTGGGGCCCGGAGTGTTATGAGAATGACACGCGTCTCTAATACCACGAACGTAGCAAAAAATAATAATAAAATACCTTGAACATAAAATACCAAAGTTCCATATTTGTACATCGACAAACTTATACCATGTATCCATATTTACCATATTACAAACCTGGAAGAAATATAAAGAACATAAAAACTAAAACATAATTGTTCCTGTTTCACTCACAAAACTACCCCGCCCTGGAGCTATCTAAGCTCGATCGCCTGGATAACCTAAAAAGATTTAACATTTGATGGGGTGAGACACCTCTCAATAAGGAAGAAATAATTTTCAATAGTGTGTGGCAGAAGTGTTTAATATACAATTAAAATATCTATCCAAAGTGCATCCATGATCCGCAAGTAACCCAAAATATCGTGCCCATAATTAGACAAAGTCAACGACTTTGCCAACCAATCACATTCCATAATACTCAATATTTTATTGGTAATTCCCAAGAATAAAGAAATCTACTCGCCCATACAAGAATAAAGAAATCTACTTTCCCTCTAGGGCACTCACCTTTCTCAATAAGCCCTTAGGTTATGTGTTCAGGTAAAGTCACTGAGAATAGGAAAGATCACCCGCCAATACAAGTGACTACCCTCTACTCTGGTACCCACAATTAATTACTAGAGTACTTGCCTTTCTCAGCAAGCCCTTGAGTGGAAAAATCTACTTTCCCCAAACTACTTAATTAATTAAAGTCACACTTATACCCTTATCACACTCATTCCACACAGAATATTCATACAGTTTCCAGTTTTACCCACACAGGGTTCACATCCACATGTCATGTAATCGTCCAAATAGGACTCTAATAAATCCCAACATAAATGTCCACATAGGACTGGTCCACACAGGACTAATCAAATCACAACAGAAATGTCCACACAGGACTGGTCCACTTAGGACAAATCAAACCATAGCAAAAATGTCCACACAGGACTCTAACAAATCCCAACATAAATGTCCACACAGGACTAATCAAATCACAACATAAATATCCACACAGGACTGGTCCACTCAGGACTAATCAAACCATAGCAGAAATGTCCACATAGGACTGGTCCACACTGGACTAATCAAATCATAGCATAAATGTCCACACAGGACTCAAAACAACACTATGTTCATAGTAAATAGGTAAACAACCTCCTCATACCACTGCCAATGTTTATCTCCCAATATAATCGTCCATATAACGGCCTTCTCATACCACTGTCAACGTCATATGACGGTTATACCAGGTACGATACAATGACCTCCTCATACCACTTCCAACGCTATATCGTAATTTAAATGAACCACACAACCGAATCAACAGAAATCAACTAAACAACATACCCAAGATTTCACCACAACATACCTAACTTCATCATATTCAATCAATCAATATTCACATTCTCAATAATTCCTCATTCCACTTTATTCACAATCATTTATTTATCAAAGATGATTTCAACCACACATTTTTTCCCAATATAATTTATCTATCTAAAAACAACGTTTTCAATATCATCAGGGTTTAGAAAATTATACCTGTATATATATATATATATATATATATATAAATTTATACTTGAAACTAGTCGTTAAAATTATTAAAAAGCTATTATAAAATATTTTCCCTCACTTGGTCCTTGAAATTCGACCCAAAAATCAACAAAACGAGACCCTATAATTCAGAAATTCCAAATTCCTCAAATCTTAGAAAAGCACCCTTATAACACTTCCTAGACTCCAAATAACAATATTTGCCAAAGAAATTCCAAATTCCTCAAATCTTAGAAAAGCACCCTTATAACATTTCCTAGACTCCAAATAACAATATTTGCTCAGGATATTCCAAAATAATTTTCGTACCTTAGTTTTGGGATGTTTCCCAAACTACTCAAATCAAAGATCCACTCTGCCTATATTGTAGAGAATCTTCCCAGGAGTTTCGGGGTAGCTTATGATCGTTGAACCGAGCTAAATGCAGCTCAGAATCGAAAAGAGAAGGTGGAAGGGCCGAAATTGCTAGAGAGAGAGAGAAGACATGCAAGAAACTCGCGCTAAAATGAAAGAAGTCCACTACTTATACATAGGGATTCGTAGACGAGACACGTCGATTCGTTGACGAGTCCTAGTACACGGTTCATCGACGAGATAGCCAACTCGTCGATGAATTTCAGCCATGTGAAGAACCCCTCTCGGTAATTCCTAGTCAACGAGATATGTACCCTCGTCGACGAGCTAAGAAGAACATTCATCGACAAGACCAATCTATTCGTCGACGAATGTTTGCTGCCACCTTTCGAATTTATTCTTCCTTCCCTTCTATCTTCCTTATTATTTCAAATTATTTAAAATTTTTTGGGTTGTTACATTGTATGACTCCATGGTATTCCAATTTCTATCATTTTAGATAGAGACCCACACTTTTTTTCTCGATTCTGGAAGAGTCTACAAGATGCCTTGGGATCACAACTTACATTTAGTACATCATTTCACCTGCAAACGGATGAACAGTCTGAGAGGACTACTCAGACGTTAAAGGATATGCTGCGGGCATGCGTACTAGATTTTGGGAACAGTTGGATCAAGTATCTACCGCTTGTGGAATTAGTGAATAACAATAGCTACCAGGTCAGTATATAGATGACACCATATGAGGCATTGTATGGTCGTCAGTGTCGATCTCCATTGTATTGGGATCAAGTGGGGAAGTGCCAGATACTAGGACCGGAACTGATTCAGTAGGCCTCTATAAAGGTCGAGCTGATTAGGGAGAGAATCAAGACGACATAGAGTTGGCAGAACAGTTATGTTGATACTCACCAATGAGAACTAGAGTTCGTGGCAGGAGATTTGATATTTCTGAATATCACTCCGATGAAAAAGGTGATGAGGTTTGGGAAGAAATGGAAGTTAAGTCCTCGATATATTGAGCCTTTCAAGAGCCTGAAAAGGATAAATTCAGTTGCTTATCGAGTGACTTTACCCCCAGCACTATCTAGAGTCTATAATGTGTTCCACGTGTCAGTGCTGAGGAAGTACATGTCGAATCCATCGCACGTGCTGAGTTATGAACCTCTAGAGATCAGTGATGCTTTGTCATACGAGGAGGTACCAATGCAAATTTTAGATCAAAAGGTACAAGAGCTACAAACCAAAGAGATACCACTAGTGAAGGTATTATGGCGTAACCATGTAGTGGAGGAAGCTTCATGGGAGTTAGGGTCTGAGATACACCAAAAGTACCCTCACTTATTCAGAGATAGTTAGAGTTATATAGGTAAGCATAAGGATATGTAAGTAAATGTATGTGTGTTTAATAAAGTACGTATGATTTTGGAGGAGTTTGTATGTATATTGTAATCTCCCGAAGTATTATGTTGCAACCATGATATTCGTCCGCCATAAGTGAGGGTAGGTAATAAATTTGAGCCGGAGCTACTTTGTGGGTAGCTACCGACTTTTTTGTAGGTCTTTGACGAAAGGTAGAGTATCCATGGTATTGGTTAGTGATTTTCGTGGATGAAATTCTTATAAGGAGGGGAGATTGTAGAGACCCGAACCTATAAATAAGGAAAAAAAATAAGAAAAGGGTAAAAAGGGAATTTCAGTAGGGTTTGTCGACAAAGCTAGTATATTCGTTGACGAAGGAAAAGCTTCATCCATGAACAGTCTAGGAGGTTCATCGACGAAGGCACCACTTTGTCAATGAATTTGACTTGGTCAAAGGCTCTTTAAATATCATTTTTGGTTGCTTAAGGGGTACGAAAATCCAAAATCTCTCTCTCTCTCTCTCTAGAACTAGCGAGTTCTCTTTCTCTCTCTATGATCCTTCATCGTTCGTTGTCCATGTCTACAATCAAAGGTTTCCACGTGGATTAGGCGAGGAAACTCTACAGTTATAGGGGATCAGATCGTCATTTTGAGGATTTTTTAGATTTTCCCTAAAATCAAGGTAAGGCTTCAAATTTGTTTGATTCGGTAGATCTATAGTAAATAGGATTATAATGAAGTATTGTTCTTCAATTTTTAGGTTTTGAGGTTTTCATGTCGTTGTTTTGAATCGATTCGTTCGTTTTTCAATTTTTACGTTAAAAGGTAAGGGGATTTGTTTACATCAATATTTTAAGAAAAAAAAAACCACAGGATATGTAGCTTATGTTTATATATACTTGTTGACTGCTTATTTGCAAAGTTTACTAGATATAAATGCCGATTCTTATGGTTTTCATGATTTTACATGTGACAACCTGCTTAATTTTCACACATTTTTTTTCCTTTTATAATAAAACCAATATAGTAAATCCAACAGATCATAATCAACTTGAACCTGTGGGTATTAGGGATACACCAGAAAATAGCACTGAAACCTAAGCAACAGGAAACATAACATCGTAAATAACTCATAATACCATATATAATACCATCCATCTTAATACCAGAGTTACTACATTCACTTAATGTACATATATATATATATATATATACACAACCCGAAAAGGCACCTTGGGTCAATTCCCACAAAACCCAATTGACCCTATCAAAATACTTACCCTTTAGAAGGGCAGATCAACTGTCTCTATCTCAGCGGAACTTTACCTGCTCTCCTATCAAGGGCTCTTGAAATGATTATATAATTTGGGGTGAGACACCTCTCGGTAAGGGAAATAAACTAATACTAGTGTGTGGCAACATGAGTTTAACCGTGTTATACACAAGAGCATATGTGATGACCCAAAAATATAGATACGATTAAAGCATAATAATAATAATAATAATTAAATATATAAAATAATAATAAAAATGGTCATTAAGTTAATATCAATACAAAAGTGCTTTCTATAGGATCCTTGATTCCATGTTTGATGCATAAGAAAGACCTTGTCTTAGCGAGTGCTCAGAGACCATTGTGGCTTAGTCGCACCTTGGAGGTCGGAGTGAAAGTGAAAGTAGAAGACGTCTCGAAGACGGCCTTCAGGACCAGGTACAGGCATTACGAGTTTCTTGTTATGCCGTTTGGTCTGACGAATGCTTCTGCGGTGTTTATGGACTTGATGAATATAGTCTTCCACCAATACCTAGACCAGTTCGTGGTTGTTTTTATTGATGATGTACCAGTCTATTCGAGGAGCTATGAGGAGCATGAGATACATTTGAGGCGGGTTTTACAGATTCTCAAGGAGAAGAAGCTGTATGCAAAATTCAGTAAATGTGAGTTTTGGCACGAGAAAGTTGTATTTTTGGGGCATGTCATCTCAGGAGACGGAATTTCTATAGATTCCAATAAGATTGAGGCGATGGTGAACTGGGCTAGACCAAGGAATGTCCAGGAGATTAGGAGTTTCTTGGGTTTAGCTGGATATTACCGTCATTTTTTTGAGGGGTTCTCAGCCTTATCAGGGCCTCTGACACGACTGACGAAGAAGAATTCTAGATTTGAATGGAACGACAGCTGTGAGCAGAGTTTTCAGGAGCTAAAGTAGAGGTTAGTCACAGTGCCGGTATTGATCATCCCATATGGGAGTGAGGGGTACACTATTTACAGTGATACGTCCTTGAAGGGACTTGGTTATGTGTTAATGCAGCATGGCAGGGTGGTGGCGTATGCGTCTAGACAGTTGAAAGAGTACGAAAAGAACTACCCTACCCACGATCTTGAATTGGCTGCAGTGGTACACACATTAAAAATTTAGAGCCATTACCGGTACGGGGAACAGTGTGCGATTTTCTGTGACCATAAGAGATTAAAGTATTTCTTCTCCGAGAAGGAATTAAATATGAGATAGAGAAGATGGTTAGAGTTGATTAAAGATTTTGATTGTATAATCAGTTACCACCCAGGGAAAGCAAACATGGTAGTTGATGCACTGAGTAAGAAGTCTGGAGTATCAACGTTAGCAGCTATGGAGATCCAGCGTCTGATCATGATGGTTCTGGAGAGACTTGACATTGAATTGATAGAGAGTAATACTCTAGTATGTATCACCAGCCTGATGGTACAGCCTACTATGTAGGAAAGAATAAAAGCTGCCTAGAAAGAAGATCCAGAATTAGTAAAGGTGATGGATAGAGTGCAGAGTGGTCAGGGAGAGGAATTCTGCATTTCAGATAACGGAGCTTTGCGGTTCCGTTCCAGACTGTGTGTTCCTGGTGATGTTGACATTAGGAGGACTATTTTAGATGAGGTTCATAGATCTTTGTATACAGTTCATCCCAGCAGTACAAAAATGTGCGGGGATCTGCGAGAGTTTTATTGGTGGAGTGGTATAAAAAGAGAGATTGCCATGTATGTAGCCCAGTGTTTGACCTGCCAACAAGTAAAAGCTGAGCACCAGAGGCCAGCGAGTCAGTTGCAGACGCTATTTATCCCAGAGTAGAAGTGGGACCATATATCCATGGACTTTGTTTCAGGGGTGCCATCGACATCGAATGACCAGAATGCGATTTGGGTGATAGTAGATCGATTGACCAAGTCCCCCCATTTTCTCCCTATTAAGATCAGTTATTCCCTCAACCGATTGGCACAGATTTACATCCAAGAGATAGTTCGCTCTCATGGGGTGCCTATATCTATTGTGTCAAATCGAGAGCCACGATTCACGTCACGATTTTGGAGGAGCTTGCAGGAGGCTCTGGGGTCTCAGTTATCGTTTAGTATGGTATTTCATCCTTAGTCAGACCGTCAGACTGAGAGGACGATACAGACAATAGAAGATATGCTCCGTGCATGTGTTCTAGATTTTGGGGGTAGCTAGACTTAGTTTATGCGACTGGTAGAGTTCGCGTACAATAACAGTTATCAGTCCAGTATTGGCATGGCACCGTTTGAGGCACTATACGGTAGGAGATGTCGATCTCCTTTATTTTGGGATGCGATGGGTGAGCGGCAAGTTATGGGACCAGAGCTCGTACAGCAGGTATATGATAAGGTTCAGCTTATCAGGGAAAGAATCAGTGTAGCTCAGAGCCGACAGAAGAGTTATGCAGACAATCACCGCAGGAATTTAGAGTTTGACGTGGGTGATCACGTATTTTTGAAGATAGCTCCATTGAAAGGAGTTATGAGATTTGGTAGGAAGGATCGCCGCAGGAATTTAGAGTTTGACGTGGGTGATCACGTATTTTTGAAGATAGCTCCATTGAAAGGAGTTATAAGATTTGGTAGGAAGGGTAAACTTAGCCCTAGGTTCATCGGTCCGTTTGAGATTTTAGAGAAAGTGGGACCGGTGGCCTAAAGGTTAGCTTTACCACCTTCATTATCCAGAATTCAGGATGTATTCCACGTATCGATGTTGAGGAAATATGTCCCAAATCCTGCTTATATCATCAATTATAATGAGTTGGAGCCTAGTGATTCATTGGGGTATGAGGAGGTACTAGTATAGATTCTAGATAGGAAAGTGCAGGAGCTGTGTAACAAGAAGATTCCTCAGGTAAAAGTTTTGTGGAGAAATCATGCTATTAAAGAGGCTTCATGGGAATCTGAGGAACAGATGAAACAAAAATATCCGCAATTATTCTAAGAAGTTTAAATGTAATTAGAAAATATGAGTAAATATGCAGTTTTCTTTTGCAGGTACATGTAATGTTTTAGTAGTAAGAGGTATTGTAGTTTTGCAGGGTCCAGCACCCTCACTCCCACTGGCGTGGGCACTATTGCCACCAAGGTCCATCCTGAAAAACAGGTAACTTAACTCAAAACTCCTTCACTATACATGTCACTCAACTCATATAGTATATTTTTCCTAATGAACTCATCACTTCTGATCTCAATTCAAGGTTCGATCCTGCAACCTAGATACCCAACCCGACGATAGTTTACAATGACTTTCCTGAAATCGTCACCCTAAAAAAATCACACAAACCACCATGGAAGTCATGCATCTTGACTACACAATTAGACCTTAAATCCCCTTATCCTATACTCTGGTATTATTACTGCTGTACTCTAGAGTCTACAGAACCTAGTATCCTAGGCTCTAATACCAAATTGTAGTGACCTCAATTTTCTAAATAAGAAATATAACATAATTACTGGAAACGTCAACCCGAACCCGTGGGTAACAGGGACACCTGTCAATCACAACGGAAACTTAAGCAGCAGTAAAATAAAATCTCAATCATTCAACCATGAAACATAATAGAGTTATTTACATTCCCAAAATATTGTATTTATTTACAATTTTGCAAAAGGTTAAAATATCACTAGGATCATACAACAAAAATCTCCTGATCCTAGTGCAACGCTTACCCTTCTAGTAGGGAAGCTAAACCCACTTAACGGCGGCCCTAACCCGCTAGTCCCTCTGGGTTTCCTTAAAATCATTTAATATTCGGGGGTGAGACACTTCTCAGTAAGGGAAAATAAACTAAATACATCTGTGTGGCAAGATGAATATTTAATGTAATTATACATATACAGTACATTTCATATATCCGTAGACATTTAACATAACATACTGAATAATCATATGATTTCATAATAGTTGGTAAATTGTGTCGCATGTAAACGCCCGATATACTAATAATACTGAAAATATACCCACGATAAATAGCTAGCTGGTATCATGTATTACCCCCCATGACGGGTTGCGTAGCCCAAAGGCGGGACCCGACAATGGCTGGCCAACCACTGCCCAGTAAAAAATGTCTGTAAGTACGATGAGCCTGCCACACCCCGGTCCGGACTGCCAGGTGGACGTCCACACTCTACTGAAAGCCACATCGACTATCCATCTCTCATCCTCTCATGGGATGATTAGCACTAAATTAACATGCGGGTTCTAATAACATATAATACATGATATAATAGTGGCCTCGTGCCAATCAATTGCATAAATATGGCCTCGCGCAAAAATCATAAATATGGCCTTGCGCCAAAACATAAATATGGCCTTGCACAAAACATAAATACGGCCTCGTGCAGAAAACATAAATACGGCCTCGTGCCGATAACATAAATACATAGCCTCTCGCCAGAATCATTTCAGGTATATACATTCTGAAAATACATCATTTATCATATATTCGTCAAAATCATCACAACATAACTCATCTTTTCATAATTACCTGAAAAACATCCTTTGCTCATAAAATCGTTCTTATCATATTACATTTCACATAAAATAATATTTATGCCACACATGTGCTGTTTAAAGTCATACTTTATATTCTAAAATCGTGGTTTTCTGGAATCTCGTACATAGATATACATTTTAATCATCATAACAGTATTTTCCTAATCGTACATTTCATTCATAATAAAAAAATATAACATATGCTTTTCTGAAAATATATTTGCTCATAATTAATAATAATTTGCATGGAAAATAACTGCTTTAGTTTATTCCTTTACCTAATTACTGAGAAAGCCCCTAAAATATCCTAGCCTGACCCCCGTAAGATTTCCTGATCAATGCCCTGAAACTTAAAACTCCCAGTATTAAACCTCAGTATTTTCATGCGTACATCATTTCTTATAACTATCACAAGACTAAATTTGGCTTAAAAAATCTTACCTCAACTCAAGGATGATTTCTAACTTCGTTTTCCCAACGATCCGCTTCGACAAACTCGTAGAGAACTTCGCCAGAAGCGTCGTGGTAACTTCGGATTGTCGATTTGACGTATATCTGGCCCAAAAATGATGAGAGAGAGAGAGAGAGAGGGCTGAAGGAGAGAGAGAGAGAGGGCGAAGATTGCTTAAGAATGAAAATAAAAATCAAATTTTTACATATATATAGAACTGGATTCATCGACAACCCACATCATTCGTCGACGAATCCTTCATTAATTTCGTCGAAGAAATTCGGTCCTCGTCGACAAAATTCAGTCGACTCAAAAACGCCTCTCGGTATTTCTTTGTCGACGAAATTCAATCCTCTTCGACGAATTTTAATAAGCCCTCGTCGACGAATCCCCTGTATTCGTCGACGAAGCCCTGATGATTCCTTTTTGGTTTTTCCTTCCAAAATGCAATGTCGTCGACGAAGCCGACTTCCTCCTTCTCTTATCATTTCCAGTTCCCCTCCTCTTATTACTTAAATTCCATTATTATTCGGGTTGTCACATACCTAGCCCATCCCTTGCCCATTCTTTAATTTTAAAAAAAATTTAATTTCATCCCTCTCTCCACACTTTTACAAATTTCATTTCTTCCCCAAAATTTTCCTATAAATAGGTAACTCTCAACCTTTATTTTTCACAAAAAAATTTCAAATGAAGAGAAGGATTAGTGAGTGAAAGAATTAGTGGCGGAGAGAGAATTTTTGAGTAAGTTCTCACTCACCCACTCTTTTCGATCTTATTTCTTAGAGATATTCAATGTGTTCGTAGCACAAGGTAAAAGAAAAGGTAAGTAAATTTGATTATGCCAGATTTTTATTTAAAATTCATACCTGAGTTTATTTGTAAGTAAATTTTGACTATATTAGTTAGTTTCATAAAATTCTCTTGAGTTTATTTTTACGTATATTTAATTATATTAGTTTTTTCTTTAATATATTTGCATTTATTTTTGAGTTAAGAAATGTTCTAAACCCCTCGAATATTTTACATCATTAATTTATACTCAAGAAAATATTTTTAACACGAAAATTTGTGTAGCATGAGTTTATTTATATGTTGCATATTTCACGAAAATATGAGTAAAAATGAGATTTTCTTGATATTATTTTAATTGTGCAAATTATATAATAAAAATATTTTTAAAACCCCTTATGGCAAAGAAAGTTCAAAGTTACAGATGCTCGGTACCATAGCTTAAAGTTTAAACGGATCAGAGTGCACCCACACTGTTTACAGAGTGGTTTTATGTGGTAGTGAATTTCTCCTGAGTGCACACTTTGGTCGGATTAGGGTTTAATAGGGAAAATCTCACTTAATGATGATGTACGTTGATTTAGCTTGGCCGGCCAGCCAGTTAAGTTCAGTTTTTGGACTGCACAACCCAATCATGGGGGTAAACATGACTTACGATTAACAAGCCCAAGGGTGATTTTTTAGAGTACGTGTATATACATTTATAATTACGTATAGAGAACTACTAATGAATTGAAGAAAAAGTGTATGTTTATGTAAACGGGGGCAAGTTTGTACCTAAATCATGATTTAGTAAGGAAAAGCATATTTATATATATACATGATTTAGTATTATAGTTTTAGTTTTAAAAGTTAAAAAGTTCAGTTTAACAGCTATAGTATTTGATTATATAATTTTACTGATAGTAAAAGTTTTGTACATAAATTTTTAAATTTACATTTATTTTTAAAGTAGTTTTAAAGTTATAGTATTAAATATTATTTACGAAATTAAAATATTTTGAAAGCTCATTTTGGCCACACACTAATAATAATCTTATTTACTTACTGAGCGTCATCTCACCCCAATCATTATTTTACATTTCAGATCATTTTGAAGAGTGTACCAGAAATCTGGCGTAGCAAGTGCATTGGCGGGAATAGAAAGAGTATAGTAGAATAAAAATTTAATATAATATAATTTAGAATATATTTGTGTATTTTAGAATTTTAAAAGTTTGCATTTTAATAGTTGAGACATATATTTGTAATAAAGCAAATTAGTGCTTTGGTAATAAAAAATGATTTAGATTGATTTGCATTCGCTAAAAAATTTATATGCAGGAACCCATTCGGGTTCGGGTCCTTACAGCATATATAAGCGTATCTAGTAAATATGTCTGTATCATTTCTGGGAAAAACATGTATAATGATAACATGACAGAATATAATGGATTTTCATAGCATAATTCATCTCATATAATAATAATACCAAAGCAACATTGGTAGGTTAGTTGGCTGTTGTCATGTATTACCCCCACATGACTGGGTTGTGTGGCCCAAAGGTGAACTTGACAATGGTTGGCCGACTACTGTAAAGTCAAAAGTACAATGTGTAAGTTCGAGGGGTCTGCATACCTGGTTCGTACACCAGGGGCGTCCACACTTCTTAAAACCACATCGACTATCTGTCCTTATACTACTCCGTATAGCAGCATTAACACAATATCATGATGATCATGAACACATGGCAGCGATACCATGCAAGTGCTAGCCTAGACCAAGTCAACCAGGTCCTGATAATATATAATATATAATCAAATCGTGAGACAAGGATATTTCATACTATTAATTGCAAAATCAATATCATCACATCATTTTGCATATATATATATACACATCATAAAAATCATCGGCCCGTACGCTGCCATTTCATATTTTACCATAGCTCGGCTCGTACGCCTTCAAATCATATCCATAACTCGGCCCGTATGCCGGCAAAACATATCCATAGCTTGGCTCGTACGCCAGCAAAACATATTATTTTCGGCCCGTACGCTAGTTTTTCATTATAAAATCCATATCATTATCATATTCTTAGAAAATAGTAATTTATCATAAAATCTACTCATGCCACTCAAAATGGGTACTATATGTATATCCAAAACATATCATCATTTTCAGCAGTAATTTCCCAACATAATACTACATATATATGTATATATATTTATATTTATATACATATATTTTCCTGAAATCAAATGTTATACAATTTTACTTATAATTAAAAAAAAAAAACTAACTTAGTTTATCCTTTTACTTGATTATTGAAGAACCCCTAAGAAAAACAGTCCTACACCCACAGGGTTCCCCGTTCAACACCCTGAAAATGATATTCCCCAGAACTAAACTTCAGTATTTCTACGCGTACTACGCTTCCTACAACCGTCAAGAAATCAAATATTGGTAGAAAGTCTTACCCTGGATCTGGGATGGATTCCGAACTAGCCCCACCAACGATCCATTGCAGCAGATATGTAGAAAACTTCCCCATAAGCGTCGTGGTGGCCTCGGATCGTCGAACCGACAAAAGATCGACCTAAAATCCTAGAGAGAAGTAAGGAGAACCGAAGGGAGGAAGAAAGAGAAGTTTTGTGGCAAAAATCAGCCAAGAAATGGTGTTTAGGGATATTTATACTATGGCCTTCGTCGACAAGCCACGTCATCTCGTTGACGAGGTCACGACAATTCGTCAATGAACTCACTCCTCATCGACGAAATTCAGAATCGTCCAAACCCACTCTCGGTATCTTCTCGCCGACGAAGCACACCCTCGTCGACGAGTTCACGTTCGTTGACAAAATCCACTGCCGCCTCTTTCACTATTTATATTATCCTCTCTCTTTATTATTATTATTATTATTATTATTATTTAAGTACCATTATTCTTCGGGTCATTACATTACGGTTTTGGAGAAAATGAGGGTTTTGGCATATGATCTCCAAATTTCTTAAAATTACTTTATTTGCACTAAAACTAAAGTAGGAGATGCTTGAAACTCTTAAATTGCAGTAGAAATGATATTTTACGAACCCGTTTATATGAAATGTATATTTGATCAAATAAATGTGACGTATGATATGAATTGAACCTATGCTGATTTGATATGTATGTATATGAACTATGGGGACTAAGGTTCCAAATGATTATCAGAAAATGCAGAAAATAGGTGCCGATTAGACACTGTGCCAAGTATGAGAAAAGGGTAAAACCGAGAGATTACGAGTCAATTTTTACCATAGTATGAATGAAAGTAGGCATGAATGATATTGTGAAAATACTGGAATTGCACAGGTTGTTATGCTTTCATTGTAAATTATATATATGATAAATTGGGACCACAACTTGTTACTAAAGGAGTTGAACGACACTCTAAAGGAGTTTAAAGACACTCTAGATTATGAAACCTTAAATAGCTTGAGGTGCGGATCTGTTGCTAATTGAGGTAAAGTGCAACCACATATGTGAATTAGTGTGGGTATCGAGATAGTCGGCTTGCAGGAGTGTGGGGCCACTGGTGAAATAATAGACCAGGTGGGGCAGTCGGACTATATATGTGATGCTTGATAGTGCCTGCGCGAACAAGGCCCTATCAAAGTTTATCTATGCACAACTCATGCCATGTGGTAATTAAGCATATTTATGAAGTTCCAAAGCTAGTTATTCTCCTAAATTTTCATATACATGATTTAAAAGCTTTAATGGGCAGAGTCACAAGTTTCAGTACCGGGCGGAGGGATTGTACAGCGTATGGGCCTGTACCCTACCCTAACCTCGAGAA
Source organism: Malania oleifera (assembly GCF_029873635.1). Lineage (NCBI taxonomy): Eukaryota > Viridiplantae > Streptophyta > Magnoliopsida > Santalales > Ximeniaceae > Malania > Malania oleifera. Next base: position 1,845,807 of record NC_080419.1, read on the forward strand.
ATTTCACTTGTAATGATGCTGAGTTATCTATTATTGGAAATTTATATATATATGTGTGTGTGTGTGTGTGTGTGTGTGTGTACTATATCTATATGTATTACAGTATTGAGAATGTGCAATCTATGTAATTGTTTTCAATCACGAGTATAATTGTACAATCACACACTAATGTAATATCTTCCACCTTATTGAGAAGTGTCTCACCCTAATATTACAACCTTTGTTTTAAGTCATATAGGACGTCGGCCCCAGTCTTCTAGAGGGACTTTGGCGCATAGAGTCTTGTTAGTAGACCTAAGCTGTTGCATTAGTACGGGGTTGTTAGCCTGGTTAAAATGTAAGGGGATGTAATACAGTTTATGTTTTAAGCATGGATCTTATGTACAGAAGAATACATATAGAACTCTAGTATATTTCTAATAGAATCCCGTAAGAATGTTTATGTTTTTCGCTGTGCATGAATACAAATATGTATGAGATACACCCGTTTGTCCCTGTTTAGGGCGAGTAGTTTATTGTATGTTTATCAAATATAGGTATAACATATGTGTTGTAGCACTCCGGGTTCACATAAAGGGTCAGAGCATTACAACATTTATAGTCTTTAATCATCTGCGTTGCCTTATATTCAACTCCTTCTGGGAGAAGAGGTATTTGAGGCTTTTATAATCGGTAAAGATCTCATACCTTTCACCGTATAAGTAGTGCCACCAGATCTTTAGTGCAAAAACAATAGCTGCTAGCTCCAAATTAGGCGTAGGGTAATTCTTCTCATACTCCTTGAGTTGACGAGAAGTATAAGTGATAACCTTTCCCCATTGCATCAAGACACACCCAAGTTCCTTATGGGATGTGTCATTGTAAATCACATAACCATTATCACCCGATGAAATGGTTAATATTAGAGCAGTAACCAGTCGCTACTTTGGCTCTTGGAAACTCTGCTCAAACTCATTAGTTCAATCATACTTTACTTTCTTCCCCATAAGCTGCATAAGAGGACCTGACAGTTTAGAAAAACCCTCGATGAACCGACGATAATACCTGGCTAGACTTAAGAAACTCTGAACCTCATGCACGTTCCTTGGTCTCACCCAATCAACTACCACCTCTACCTTGCTCTGGTCCACTGCTATTCCTTCCTTGGACACAACATGCCCTAGAAATGTTACCTGTTCTAGCCAGAACTCGCATTTTTTCAATTTAGCGAATAGATTCTTCTCTAACGTAAGGTAGAGTATGCTTAGTATCGGTTGGTGAATTTCGGGGATGAAATTCTTATAAGGAGGGGAGATTGTAGTAACTTGACCAAAAAAAAATAAAAATAAATAAATAATTAAAATAATAAATAAATAAATAATGAATAATAAAAATTAAAAAATAAATAAATAAAGAGATATTTTGGAAGAGATATTTTGGAGAAGATATTTTGAAAGGAGATATTTTGAGATATTTATATATAAATATCTTGGAGGAGATATTTATTTAGATTACTTAAAGGTTAAGTTAGGTTTTATTCTATAAACTCTCTCATTCTCTCTCTCTCTCGCTCTCTCATTCTCTCTCCCTCTCTCTAGGATTTCGGGTCATCCATTCTCAGAATCCACGATCTGTCGTTACCATGTGGGTCAGGAGAAGAATCGCTATGTTTATTATGGTACGTATCTTCATTTGTGGAATTTCGGGATTTTCCCAAAAATCGAGGTAAGGGTCTGAATTTGGTTTTGGTTCGGTAAATCGGTAGTATAGGAAATTATATTAAAGTATTGTTCTTCGATTTTTAGGTTTTGGAGACCCCGAGTCATTGTTTTCAATCGGTTTGTTCATGTTTCAGTTTCAAGTTTAAGGTAAGGGGAAATTGATTACATTAGTTATTTCGTAGAACTAAACCGCTAAAAAGATAGTTTACATTCATATGATTGATTTGACTATTATTTTACTAAATTTCATCAGGTTGAAATGCCAAGTTTCGTGATTTTACGATTTTGGTAAAAATACAAGTTTTGGCGTATGGTCTCCAAATGTTTCAAAACTTATTTATTTGTATTATTATGTATGTAGGAGATGCCTGAATCCCTTATTTTTATTTAAATGGTGTTTATTGTATTATATACTATATAGCGGATTTTTGTTTAAATTAGTGTGACATGTGGATGAAAATGAACTTGTGAACATTTGATATTATTGATATGGATTATGGGAATGGAGTTCCAATTTGTTATACTGGGAAATATTGAAAAACAGGTGTCGGTTATATACCGTGCTAATAATGCAAAAAGGGTAAACCAGAGGGTGTGTGTCGGTTTATACCAGATATGGATATATGAGTTTGTGAAAATACTGGAATTGCACATGTTATCATGTTTTGTTATAAATTGTATATATGATAAGTGGAACCACATCTTGCGACTATTGGAGTTGAAAGATACTACCACCTAAGGGGTTTTAAAGATACTACCGACTAAGGAGTTGAAAGATACTACCAAACTGGAGTTGAAATACCTAAGGGTAAAGGGGTTTATAGTCCTGATACCAAATACCAAAAGGCTCAGATTCTGTTTCCAGTGAGTATAGTGCAACCACACACGCTAAGCGGCGTGGGTACAGAGATGGTCATCTTGCAGGAGTTTGTAATCACTAGTGAATAATGGACCATGAGAGGCAGTCGGACTATATATGAGATATATGACAGTGTCTGCACTAACAGAGAATTGTTAGAGATATCAGTGCACAACCCGTGCCATGGGGTAAAATAAACATTATTTTTTATACCAAGTTGTTGGTCATTTTATATTCATATACATGATTTAAAAGCTGATATGGAAAAACGGTATTGTTTATGTTGATATATGTGTTGTGCTTCAGTATTAAAAACCTTTGTTTTATATATATGGATATATGTTTGAAATTGAAATACTCACATGTGGTCACACACTAATTGTAATACTTTCTTCCTTACTGAGAAGTGTCTCACCCCGTTATACAACCTCTATTTTTAGGTCCTTCAAAACATCGATCCTAGTTGCTAGAGCGACTGGGAGGGTGGTTTTTGGTTTAGTTGTGTAAGTATTCGGTTATGTAATAAACTTAGTTAGAAGCATCTTTTTGGAGGTTGTAAACACCGATTTATGTATTAAGTTGGATGTTTGTGAATTTAAGAATATAGGTTGTAGAGTCTGGTATATACCTAGTATAAATCCCGATGGATATTTATGTTTTTCCACGACATTTATATCCCAATTTTCTATGATTTACATTCGTATGTCACTGTTTAGGGCAGGGTGTTCATGTATGTCTATCAGGTACAAGTCATTATGTATGTAGGTTAGCAACCTGGGTCCGTTTAAAGGGTGAGGTCGTTACAGTTGGTATCAGAGCCCGTAACCAGTCGGAAGTGTGATTTAAATCATGCTGCCTAGTTAGGGATATGTTCAGAATTAAGAACTTTCTAGTTATGTAGTTTAGAATATACTAGAGTATAGGACATGGATAAGACCTCGAATTTTGTTTTGTATGCCTAGAGACGGAATTCCCTTGGTAGACTTCTATGTTTTTCTAGATCATTCGAAGGGTTCAGAAAATCACGGCAATCTATTGATGGTGTTGTTTCCAAGGAGAAAGGCAGGATTTGAGTTAGAATGATGATGTTAAATTAATGGAGTACGTCAATATTGAAAATATGATTTTAGGGGACTGAGTTTATAGTAAAATAGTATTAGCCGATATTTAGGCTTTTACCTTTCTAATAGATTTTCATTTTTGCCTTTGAGGTTGGAATCTAGGGACATTATTGCCAACATAGGAGACAGTAGTAGTGAGGGTGTTGGCCATGAGGCTGGCAGTGACTCTACGAGTGTATTACGGGATTTCGCACGACAGCTTATGGCTGAGGTGGTGCGAACGAATAGGGGGCAGGACTGTCTCACATCTGAGATAGGATGCTCCATTGATCAATTCACCAGGTTGAAGCCTTCGGTGTTCGTAGGAAGTGTAGATCCAGTTCATGCTGAGAATTGGATTGAGGAGATCGAGAAAATCCTAGATGTTTTGAACTGCACGGGGAAGCAGAAAGTAACCTTTGCAGCGTTCAAGTTGTCAAAGGAGGCAGAGAGATGGTGGGTGTTGATTAAGAAGATGGAGGAACACCGACCGATACCAATAGAGATGATGTGGTCCCATTTCAGAGATCTATTATTTGAACGGTACTTTCCGGCCACGGTCAAAAATGCGAAGATGGAGAAATTTATGAATCTGTCTCAGGAGTCGCTGTCGGTGCAGCAGTACGCTGCCAAATTCTAGGAGCTATCCCGATTTGCTCCATTCATGATACCAGATGAAAAGAGGAAGGCTTGGAAGTTCAGAGGGGTCTGAGGAAGGAGATACGTAGATAGACAGTGATCTTGCAGTTGCAAGACTTTGCTACACTGGTCGACAAAGCCACTGTGGCAGAGGAGAGCCTGCTGGAGGACATGGAGGTTTAGGTCCTGAAGAAGAGGCCAGCGCCTCCTAGTTCTTCGTCTGGGGTGAGGTAGGGTAACTGGAAGAGGAATAGTGGTGGTACATTTCATAACATCGCAACTTCCCATGGTTGCTCTCTTTGTGGTAGGAAGCACGTTGGTCAGCGTTGGCTGACTATGGGGGCTTGTATGTGGTGTGGTAGGCAGGGACATAAGGCGAGAGATTGTTGCCTGCCAAGAAATAGTGGAACCTTGCAATAGTCATACAGAGGAAAAACTTAGGCGCAACATGGTGGTTAGCAAAGGGGTACAACTTAGGTTAGGGTGTATTCTCTAACACCTGGCGACGTTGAGAATGCTGGTGATGTAGTCACATGTATCATTTACATGTTTTCTCATAAAGCTGTCATATTATTTGATTATGGGGCAACGCATTCTTTTATTTCGTGAGAATTTGTTAAATAGTGTGGATTAGAGGTTCTACTGTTAGATAATGAACTGGTAGTGGCTACTCCGTCAGGATCAGTAGTCGGGTGTAGCAAGGTAGTCTGTGACTTCCCGATTGAAATTTAGGGAAGGGTACTACCAGTTGACCTTGTGGCATTTGATATGTATGACTTTGATATCATCCTAGGGATGGATTGGCTATTCGCCAGTTATGCCAATATCGATTGCCGCATGAGTGAGGTGATATTTAGACCGCCAGGGCAACAGGAATTTAAGTTCCTCGGATCGTGTGTGTGTTCTGCACCATGGATTCTTTTAGCTTTGCATGCTAGGAGGTTACTCCTGGAGGATTACCAAGGGTATCTGGCAGTTGTGAAAGACACACCGACTAAATAACGTAAACTGGAGACGATTGCAGTAGTGCATGAGTTCCCTGACGTATTTCTAAAGGACTTGCCAAGATTACCTCCGGACCATGAAGTGGAATTCGCTATAGAGTTAGCTATTGTTACGACGCCAATTTTGAAAGCTTCGTATCTTATGGCTCCAGCTGAATTAAGAGAGTTAAAAGAACAACTGCAGGAGCTACTATACAAAGGGTACATTCGACCTAGTGTTTCTCCCTGGGGAGCACTGGTGTTATTTGTGAAGAAGAAGGACGGGTCGATAAGAATGTGCATCGATTACGAAGAACTTAATAAGGTAATGATAAAGAATAAATATCCACTACCCAGGATTGACGATCTGTTTGACCAGCTTCAGGGCACACAAATCTTCTCTAAAATTGATCTACGATCTGAGTATCACCAGCTGAAGGTGAAAGCGGAGGACATTCCGAAGATAGCATTTTGAACCCGGTATGGCCATTACGAATTTATGGTTATGCCTTTTGGTTTGACTAATGCACCTGCAACATTTATGGATTTGATGAACAAGGTCTTTCACGAATATTTAGACCAGTTCGTCGTGGTATTTATTGATGACATCCTAGTGTATTCTAGGAGCGCTGCAGAGCATGAAGTTCATTTGAGGTTGGTATTACAAATGCTTAGGGATAAGAGGTTGTATGCTAAACTAAAGAAATGCGAGTTCTGGCTGGAACAGATTGCATTTCTAGGGCACGTCGTGTCCAAAGAAGGTGTATAAGTGGACCTAAGTAAGATTGAGGTTGTAGTGGACTGGGCAAGACCAAAGAATGTTTAGGAAGTCAGAAATTTTCTGGGTCTTGCAGGTTACTACCGAAGTTTTGTAGAAGGGTTCTCCAGTTTAACAGGTCCTTTGATGTGACTCATGAGGAAGAACGTGAGGTACGATTGGATTGACGAGTGTGAGCTGAGTTTCTAGGAGCTGAAACAATGACTGGTTACTGCTCTAGTCCTGACCATTCCATCTAGGGATGGCGGATTTGTTATCTACAGTGACGCCTTTAAAAAAGGTCTTGGTTGTGCTCTAATGTAGCAGTGCAGAGTAATTGCTTACGCTTCTCATCAACTTAAAGAGTACGAGAAGAACTACCCGACACATGATATGGAATTAGCAATGGTGGTGTTTGCATTAAAAATCTATAGGCATTACTTGTATGGTGAAAGGTGCAATATTTTTACTGATTATAAAAGTCTGAAGTACTTCTTCACCCCGAAACTAAACATGAGACAACCCAGGTGGCTTGAGTTGATAAAAGACTACGACTGCACTATTAGCTATCACCCAAGAAAGGCTAATGTGGTAGCTGATGCTCTGAGTCGGAAGTCTGTTGATGCGTCGGTCTCAGCAATGGGGGTTCAACATCAGATCTGTATGGAACTGGAAAGGTTGTGCTTGGAGGTGGTGGAAGGGAATCATCAGGCTTTCTTACCAGCTTGGTGGTGTAGCCGACCTTACAGGAGAGGATCCGTGTGGCGCAGAAGGAGGATCTACAATTAGTTGTGCTTATGGAAGGAGTTCAGAGTGGGTTAAAGCCGAATTTCAGTATCTATGGTTATAGGATATTGAGATTTCACCACAGGGTTTGTGTACCAAATAATTCCGTAATTGAACGGGTCATTCTAGAAGAGGCACATTGTTCGCTTTACACCATACATCCTAGTTGTAGAGAACCAAACTCGAAATAAACTGGGTTCGTCGATGAAGGAATCACGTTCGTCGACGAAGCCCTTCAGAGCCTCGTCAACGAAATTTAGAGCTTCGTTGACAAGTAAATACCGAATGGGTCAGAGAAATATCCAGAACTTGGGCTCGGCGATGAAGGGATGGCTTCGTCGACGAGCTGTGTGGCGGATTCGTCGACGAAGACGCCACCTCGTCGATGAGTTGGACTTGGTCAAAGGCCCTATAAATATCCATTTTGGTTGCTTAGAAGCTAAGTTTCTTCCAAAGCTCTCTCTCTCTCTCTCTAAACCAGCGGAAACTCTCTCTCTCTCTCTCTAAGATTCTTCATCGTTCGACGCCCGTTTCTAAAAATGGAAGTTCCTGCAGGGATCAGAAGAGGAAGTTCTACAATTTTAGTGGATCAGATTGTTATTTTGAGGATTTTTGGGTTTTCCCAAAAATTGAGGTAAGGATCTGATTTCAATTTTGATTGGATATTTGGATAGTAGTTGAAATTATAGTAAGGTAATGTTTTGTGGTTTTTTGGTTTTGAGGATCCCGGGTTGTCGGTTTGGATCAGTTTTGTGCGTAGTTGCGTTTCGAGTTTAAGGTAAGAGGAATTCGATTACAACAGTTATTTTTGGAAAACTAAACCGCTAAAAAGCTAGTTTATGTTTATATGTATTATTTAACTACTTATTTGCTAAATTCTACAGAGTAGAAATGCCGATTTTGCGATTTTCCGGTTTTTGGTAAAAATTTGGATTTCAGCGTATGGACTCCAAATGTTTTAAAACTTCTTTATTTGGATTATTATGTATGTATGATATGCTTGAATCCTTTATTTTTATATAAAATGGTGTTTAATTTTATAATATATCATATAGCGGATTTTTGTTGAAGTTAGTGTGACATGTGGATGAAATTGAACTTGTGAACATTTAATATTATCGATTTGGATTATGGGAACGGAGTTCCAACTTGTTATATTGAAAATGTGGAAAACAGAGGCTGGTTATACATCGAGCTGTATATATGTAAAAAGGGTGAACCGAGTGGATAGGCGCCAGTTTGAACCCGATGTGATTATCTGAATTTGTGAAAATACTGGAATTGCACAGGTTATCATCTTTTGTTATAAATTGTATATATGATAAATGGAACCACAACTTGTTACCAAAGGAGTTGAAAGATACTCCAGTAAATGGGGTTGAAAGATACTTCGATGTGAGAAGTTGAAAAAGCTTCATTAATGGAGGTGAAAGATACTCCCAATGGCAAAGAATTCCTTAGCTGGAAGGGTATAGTGCAACCACACATGTAAATCAGTGTGGGTACATAGATAGTTAGCTAGTAGGAGTAATAAAACCACTGGTGAAATAATAGACCAGATGGGAGTAGTTGGACTATATATTAGATACTTGATAAATGTCTGCACGAACAGGGCATTGTTGGAGATATCAGTGCACAACCCATGCCACGGGGTAAAATAGGCATTATATGTGATACAAAGTTGTTGGTTGTTCTATATTCATATACATGATTTAAAAGCTGGTATGGAAAAACGATATTGTTTATATTAATATATGTGTAGTGATTCGGTATTGAAAACCTTTGTTTTATACATATGGATACATGTTTTAAATTGAAATACTTACATGTGGTCACACACCGATTGTAATACTTTCTTCCTTACTGAGAGGTGTCTCACCCTATTATACAACCTTTGTTTTCAGGTCCATTAGGACGTCGGTCCTAGTTGCTTAAGGGACTTGGAGAATTGTTTTTGTTTGTAGCATCTGTAAGTGGTCTGTGTGTATATTAAACTTAGATGAAGGTCCTTTCTGGAGGATTGTAATAACATGATCTATTCTATGTCTGGATTTGTGTACTTGTGGATGTGTTAGTAAGCTCTGGTAAATGTCTATTAGAAATCCTGATGAATGTTTATGTTTTTCCGCAACATTTACATTCCTGTTCTGTATGAGTTACACCTGTATGTCCTTGTTTAGGGTGGGTTATCCATGTATATTGAACAGGTACAGGTATTTTGTATGAGTGAGTGACACTTGGGTCCGTGTAAAGGGTCGGGTCATTTCAGTTGGTATCAAAGCCCTTAACTAGTCGGAAGTATGATTTGATTCATGCTGCCTGGTTAGGGATATGAGCAGAACTTAGGATTGGCTAGTTCTGACAGTCTAGGATATACCAAAGTATAGGACATGGATAAGACCTTGAGTTTTGCTTCATATACCTAGAGACGTAAATCCATTGATATTTTTTTGTGTTTTTCTAGATTAATCGAAAGGTTCAAGAAAATCATGGCAATCCATTGATGGTTTTGTTTCCAAGTGGAAGAGTGGAACTTGAGCTAGAATGAAGGTGTCAAATTTATGGAGTACGTCAATGTTAAGGATATGAACTTAGAGCATTGACCTTATAATGCGATAGTAGTAGTTGATGGGTAGGCTAATGGATTCTCGTAATTGTTTTCAGGATGGAATCCAAGGATATTACTGCCAACGTGGGAGGCAGTAGTAGTGAGGGTGTCGGCCATAATGTTGGCAATGACTCCACTAGTGTATTGTGTGAATTTGCATAACAGCTAATGGCTGAGGTAGTGCTAACGATAGAGGTCAGGACCGTTTTACAACTGAGATGGGTTGCTCCATTGATCAGTTCACCAAATTGAAACCCTTGGCTTTTATGGGCAATGCAGATCCAGTTCGTGTTGAGAATTGGATCCAAGAGATCGAGAAGATCTTGGATGTTTTGAACTGCACTGATAGGAATAAGGTCACCTTTGCCATATTCAAGTTGGCAGGGGAGACTGAGAGATGGTAGGTGTCTTTGAAGCAGATTGAAGAGCACTGACCGATACCAATAGTGTTGACGTGGGCCCAATTCAAAGAGCTCTTGTTTGAACGTTATTTTTCGGCCACAATTAGAAACGCGAAGATGGAGGAATTCATGAATCTGACGCAGCAATTGCTAACAATGCAGTAGTACACTGCCAAATTCCAGGAGTTGTCCCGATTTGCTCCATTCGTGATATCGGATGAAGCGAAGAAGGCCTGGAAGTTTCAGAGGGGTTTAAGGAGCGAATCCGTAAGCAGACAACGATCTTGTAGTTACATAACTTTGCTACATTGGTTGATAAAGCCACGGTAGCAGAAGAGTGTTTGCTATAGGAAACAAAGGTTCAGGTCATGAAGAAGAGGCCAGTGCCTCCTAGTTTTTAATCTGGGGCAAAGCAGGGTAATTGGAAGAAGAATAGTGGTAGTATGTTTCAAAACACCGCACGTTTTCAATGTTGCCCTTTGTGTAGAAAGAGACACTCAGGGTAGCGTTGGTTGTCTACGGGGGCATGTATGCGTGTGGTAGGCAAGGGCGCCAGATGAGAGACTGTCCGATGTAGGGAAATAATGAAGCCTCGCAGTAGCCATACAAAGGGAATGCTCTGACACAGCATGGCGGTCAGCAAGGGGGCACGGCCTAGGCTAGGGTGTATTCTCTGACTCCTGGTGATGCTGAGAACGCTGGTCACGTAGTCACAGGTATCATTTACATGCTTTCTTATGAAGCTGTTGTATTATTTGATTCTAGGGCAACGCATTCTTTTATTTCCTGAGGTTTTGTTAAATTGTGTGGATTAGAGGTGCAATTTTTAAATTATGAACTGGTAGTAGCTACATTGTCTAGGTCTGCGATCGGGTGTAGCAATATAATCCGTGATTTTTCGGTTGAAATTCAGGGAAGGATGCTACCAGTTGACCTTGTGGTGTATGACATGTTTGGCTTTGATATCATCTTTGGGATGGACTGGTTCTCAGCCAGTTATGCCAGTATCGATTGCCACAGAAGGGAGGTGTTGTTCAGACCGCCAGGAAAGCAGGAATTCCAGTACCTCGGATCGTGTGTGCATTCTGCACCACGAATCCTTTCTTCTATGCAAGTTAGAAGGCTACTCCTTAAAGGGTGCCAAGGGTATTTGACGTTTGTGAAAGACATGCCAGTAGAAGAACGTGAATTGGAGATGATTGCTGTAGTGCGCAAATTCCCTGACGTGTTTCTAGAGGACTTACCAGGGTTAACTCCGGACCGTGAAGTGGAATTTGCTATTGAGTTAGCTTCAGGTTTGGGGCCTATATCGAAAGCTCTGTATCGTATGGCTCCAACTGAGCTAAGAGAGTTGAAAGAATAGCTTCAAGAGCTGCTTGACAAGGGGTACATTTGACCTAGTGTTTCTCCTTGGGGAGCACCAGTGTTATTTGTGAAGAATAAGGATGGGTCGATGAGAATGTGCATTGACTATAGAGAGCATAACAAAGTGACGGTAAAGAATAAATATCCGCTACCCTGGATCGATGATTTGTTTGATCAACTTCAGGGCACGCAGGTCTTCTCTAAGATTGACCTACGGTCTAGGTATCACCAGTTGAAGGTGAAAACGGATGATGTCTCGAAAACTGCTTTTCAAACCCGGTATGGCCATTTCGAATTCGTGGTTATGCCTTTTAGTTTGACTAATGCACCTGCAGCATTTATGGATTTGATGAACAGAGTCTTCCACAAATATCTAGACCGGTTCGTCAGCGTATTTATTGATGATATCCTAGTGTATTCTAGGAGTGCTACGGAGCATGAAGTTCATTTGAGACTAGTATTGCAAATGCTTAAAGATAAGAGGTTGTATGTTAAACTAAAGAAGTGCGAGTTTTGGCTGGAACAAATTGCATTTCTGGGACACGTGGTGTCTAAAGAAGGTATATTCGTGAACCCGTGTAAGATTGAAGCAGTAGTGGACTGGGCGAGACTAAAGAATATTCAGGAGGTCAAAAATTTTTTAGGTCTTGCAGGTTACCACCGACGGTTCGTGGATGTGTTCTCTAGTTTACCAAGTCTTTTAACGAAACTCACGCAGAAGAACGTGAGGTATGATTAGATAGATGAGTGTGAGCTGAGTTTCTAGGAGTTGAAATGGCGACTGGTCACGGCTCCAGTTCTAACTCTTCCATCTAGTGATGGTGGTTTTGTTATCTATAGTGATGCTTCGAAAAAGGGTCTTGGCTATGTTCTAATGCAGTAGGGCAAAGTAGTTGTTTATGCTTCTCGTCAACTCAAAGAATATGAGAAGAACTACCCGACGCATGATTTAGAATTAGTAGCGGTAGTGTTTGCACTGAAAATTTGGAGGCACTACTTGTATGGTGAAAGGTATGAGATTTTTACCGACCATAAAAGTCTTAAATACTTTTTCACCCACATTGAGCTCAACATAAGACAGCGTAGATGACTTGAGTTGATTAAGGACTATGACTGTATTATTACCTATCATCCAGGAAAGGCTAATGTGGTAGCTGATGCTCTGAGTCAGAAGTTTGTTGATGCGTCATTCTCAGCAGTGGAGGTTCAACATCATATTTGTATAGATCTTGAAAGGTTGAGTTTGGAGGTGGTTGAAGGAAACCATCAGGTTGTCCTTGCTAGTTTGGTGGTACAGCCGACTTTACAGGAGATGATCCGTGTGGCGCAGAGGGAGGATCCTGAGTTGGTTGAGATTACAAAAGGAATTCAAAAAATAAATAAATAAATAATGAATAATAAATAAATAATAAAAAATAAATAAGTAAAGAGATATTTTGGAGGATATATTTTGGAGAAGATATTTTGAGATATTTATATATAAATATCTTGGAGGAGATATTTATTTAGATTACTTTCTAGCAACGGTATCGTGCTCTCTTAGTAACAAGCTTTCTAAGGCGGTTCATATATCATACATACAAATTATAACATAAGTACCGTAACCTGTTTTCATTCCATAAAGAATTTAAGCAATTCCAGTATCTTTCACAATTTCATTCATTCATTCTTTCATTCATTTTTTCATTCTTTCATTCATTATTTCATTCATTATTTGGTATAAACTGGCACACACAGCTCTCGGTTTAACCATGTACATACATCTCTCAGTAATTAACCGACATCTCTTTTATACATTTCCTGATAACAATTTGGAACTCCAATTCCCATATCTCATACTCATATTTCTCAGTTCAATATACTTACATTTAATATCTCATGCTACACTCATTTGGTTTAATATGCAAAAGTATAACAAATGGTTCGTAAAATATCATTTAAATTGAAAACAAGGGTTTCAAGCATCTCCTACTTTTAGTTTAATACAAATAAAGGAGTTTTAAGAAGATTGTAGACCATACCTCAAAACCCTAATTTTTACCAAAACCGTAAAATCGACAATTCTACTCGGTGAAATTTTCCAAATAAATAGTCATATCGCACATATAAACCAAAACTACAGTTCTACTAGTTTAGATTTCGAAAATAACTGATGTAAACAAATCTCTTTACCTATTTCCTGAAAAATAACCTAAGACGCTCGAAAACCGAACCCTAACTTTTTTCTGAGTTCGAAAATTTGCTCCACTAGACTTATAGATATTCACTCCTTGATCCTCGTGGTAATTTCTTATCGTTGAAACGGGCAACGATCGGTGAAAGATCAAAGTGAGAGAGAGAGAGTGGGCATGGGTTCTACAGAGAGAGAGAGAGAGAGAGAGAGAGAGAGAGATGAGAGTTATATAAAAAAATACATAACTTACCTCTTAAGTAACTTTAAAATATCTCCTCCGAGATATTTATATATAAATATCTAAAAATATCTCCTCAAAGATATAGATATATATATATATATATCTATAAATATCTCATCCGAGATATTTACTATTTTATTTATTTATGTATTTATATATTTTTTTTTGAGTTACTACAAGTCGTTTCCCGTTTCTCCTCGGCAAACTCTTGATGCTTCTTGGTATGCCATCATGAGTTTGAGGGGGGATGTTAGATAATATATATTTTACTAGGGGCATTTTAGTCTTTGTACATATATTAGGTTTAAGTTTATATTATTATGTATTTTGTCTTTGTATGACTGCTCTGAAAATACAGAATCTAGGCTGGCGTGTGCGCAACCTCTCTCTCTCTCTCTCTCTCTCTCTCTCTCTCTCTTTGTAGCTGTATCTTGAATGGAAGTATGAATACTTTTACATTTATATCCATATAAATGACCTCCATGTATCCTCTCATATCCTATAATATCCATTCCAATGTAACTATTTAATTCAGCTCGTATGAATTAGATAGGAAAATATCATTGATCGTATGAATTTGATTAAAAGGATTCAGATAGCCAAGCCTATTTAATTAAATTTAAGTTCTCTTATTATCTTTGTTGTATATATATACATAAAATTCCCTTTTCTTTTTGAGTCTACATCCCTTGACTCAACTTGACTTGAGCTCAACACACTAAATAAAACTAAACCGTTGCCTTGGACAACTAACCAATTTGATCAAACATGTTTAGTTAGATCTTTAGGTTATGTTTGGTTTGCAAAATATTTATTTTCAAAAATAAATTAGTTTTATTAAGTTAGTTGCAATTAATTATATAAGAAATTTTGTTATTATTATAAAATAAATAATAATGTGAATATGAATCATTATAAGGAATAGATAAAGAATAATTATTTTTAAATTTAATATGTAAAGAACTATTTCTTGATTCATAAAATTTAAATTATATTCCATATTAAGTGATAAGGCCTCAAACCAATCCTCACGCGTATGAATTGGGGAACCATACCCGTCTTCCCCATAAGCCAAAAGCTACCCGGCCCGGGAACGTTCCCGGGGCCCCGGCCCAATTTCAAAGGATCCAGCATTTGGGAATTTTGTTCCGGAAGCATTTTCAAAACCCGGGACCATGCTCAAAGCAACGATGCTGTGTTGCTGTCCAATTCGCTTACCGTATAAATCTTCCCCTCTGATATTCACTTCATTTCTTCAAACCGCCCGATTGCACACGTTCCTCTGTGGACAGTGACAACAAACAACGAACAAACCCTAAGGATACAGTCGTTTGATTGATTAGTGACATGTTCTTGCACTCTCTTCAATGACGATTCCTCTGTGTCGTTCATCGACTTGTGGAATTGTCAGACGGTGAGCCGGTTCGAATCGCAGGACAGCAGTACCGGTTCGATTTGTCGCCATGTTCGAAGCTCACGTATGGATTTTGATTTTCGTTTCGGATGTTGTCGATTTGTTTTACGTGCTTATCGAATTCAGTGATGGATTCAATATATATGATTTGTTTAGTCGTCAATTAAAGCGTTTTTAATATTCATGTGACTCAAATACCTCATTGGGAGTAATTACTAGTTGTTTGATTGTTTTGCTATTGCTAACTTATAAATATTCGGAATATTATAGAGTTACTGTTAATTGAACTTATAAATGTTGGTTGATGCTGTGGCTCTTGCTCGGAATGCTTTATTTGGGGAAAGTTCGTCAGAAACCTGTTTGTTGATGTTTGACAAGTACATTGTGAAATAAAATGATCACTGTCCAAATTTTTTAATTGCATTTTTTGAGCATCTCCACTATGATATTAGACTAAGAAAAGGGAGGTTTGCTGTGTAATGCGGAGGTTTTGAGGCTTGTAGTTGCACTTGCGAGTTGGTGTACGCCATTATAGTTCAGTTTTTTTGCACGACGCAGCTAGATCTCAAATGGATCATCAATTGCTACCATTTTGATTCAAAATGAAAATAACTAAACATGGCTGTATCTGCACCATTCTAATGACAAGGAAAGGTAAAAGACGAGAGTTTTTTTGACGTTGCTTATTGCATAGGATGTTCTAATAGATGACCTTTCATGCCTATACTTTATAGTGATACATTGTGTATTGTCTAAATAAATAACAATTTTGATCCAGTTGATCAAATAAAAAAACTTGACTTATAATTGAGCTTGGGAGAGTCAAGAAGTTCGATAATTTTTTTTACTTAAAACTTACAATGAAGAATCAACTAATTCTTCAAGTCAGGTGTTGAAATGCTTTTATTTATAAACTCAAGAAAATTTGTGTAAGTTAGTTTTAAATATCATGCTGATTTACTTAAAAGGAACATGGTATTACATTGATGAAATGCCAACTAAATATATTGTGCAATTGTGTATGTTTGGATGATTTTTTGGCAATGAATTGTTGTTATTATGAAGTCAGAGACTATGCTTCCTACTCTCTTCCATAGGGTGGCTAATGGCATGAGAAGAAGGAATTTTATTATAGAGCTTGAGGATGATAGAGGAGAGGCTATTAGGAATTCAGATTGTACTTCGATGCTGATTACTGATTTCTATAAGGATCTCTTTTGGGAGGAAGATAAGGGGAGCGTTATGATTGAGGGGTTGGATTCGTGTCCTATACCAGTTGATAAAGCAACATGGCTAGAGAGACCCTTTAAGGGAGAAGAGATTAAAATTTAGTCTTTGAAATGGATAGAGAGAAGGGCCAGATGGTTTTACTATGGCTTTCTTTCAAGGTAGTTAGGATCTTTTGAAGGGAGACTTTGTCAAGGTTTTCATGAATTTTTTGATAATGGGATGGTAGGAAGGAGCATAAATATTTATATTGTTACCTTAGTGCCTATAAAGGATTGTCCGGTAAAGTCAAAGACTTTAGACCAATTAGCTTAGCCAAAAGTGTCTATAAGATTTTAACTAAGGTGTTACCTAAGAGATTGGCTATTGTTATGGTAGATACTATCTCTATTAGCTAGTGCGCTTCGGTCTTTGATGTTGCATTGGTAGCTAATGAAGTGGTTGAAGATGCTGTTCTTTGGAAAAAGAGTGGTCTAGTATTGAAACTAGATTTTGAAAATGCCTATGATAGGGTGAGTTGGAGTTTCTTGGACAAGGTTATGGATATAAAAGGTTTTGGACTGACGTGGAGGAAATGGATTAGAGGGTGCTTATCTTTTCTGATCTTCTCTATTTTAGTTAATGTTGAGGCTAGGTCTAGGTTTCATGCGTCTAGGGGTCTTAAATAAGGGGATCCCCTCCCCCCTTTTCTCTTTACTATTGTAGTTGATGGTTTGAGCAGGATATGATATAGAGAGGAGTTGATAGAGGGCTGGTGGAGGGGATTAAGGTAGGAAATGAGGTGTGTCATTTTGCATCTCCAATTCGTAAATGATACTATTCTCTGTCTCATAGATAACGAGGGTTGCTTCTTTAATTTGCTAACTATCCTTCCAGTTATTGAGAAATCTTCTAGGTTGAAAGTTTACTTTTCCGAGAGGGGTTTGGTGGGCCTTGGCATTAATGTTGACCCTTTTGTTAGGTTTGAGGATTGTGCGGTTTTGAATTGCCTGGTTATTTTAGGTGTTCCCTCAGGTGGTAATCCTAATGTTGATTCTTTCTAGTATCCTGTTTTTGAGAGAGTGGCTACGGGACTAGATGGGTGGAAAGGAGTGTTCTTCACCTTAGGGGGTCAGATTATTCTTATCCATGGGTGTCAATCTTCCATTCTATTGCATTATCTCTCTCTCTTTAGAACTGTTATCCATGTGTGGTAATGCTAATGCCGATTATTTTTGGAATCCTATTTTTGAGAGAGTGGCTAGGGGACTGGATTTTGGGGGAGGGGGGGGGGGAGGAGTGTTCTTCACCTTAGGGGTTGGATTACTCTTATCCATGCGTGTCTATCTTCCATTCTGTTGCATTATTTCTCTCTTTTTAGAACTCATGTGAGAGTGGCGGTAGGTTTGAGAAATTAGTGAGGGATCTCTTGTGGTCGAGTGGGGGAGAGAGTCAAAGAGATCACCTTGTAGGTTGGGAGATTGTGTGCAGGTCTAAAAGGGAGGGAGGTCTGGATCTTGGTACTTTGTTGTCCAAAAACATTTTTTCGGTGGGGAAATGGTTATGGCGCTTTCTTTTAGAATCCAATTGTCTTTGGCATAAGGCGATTCACAATAAGTTTGGTCTACTAAAGAATTGACGGGATGCTAAAGTTGGGGTTGATATTACTCATGCGAGTCCTTTGAAGTTCATATCTCAGATTTATCATTATTTCTTTCCTAAATCCAGTACATGGTGGGTAATAGGGAGCGAATTCGTTCTGGGAGGACCTTTGGGTTTGGGGAGGTGCTGTTGGCTATTGCTTTTCCTGTCTTTATTGAGTCTTTATTCTTCATGATACCCCTACTTCTGATTTTTTTTTTCTTTCGTAAGGGGATAATCTCTTTTGGAATTTCCATTTTGGGAGAAATCTCAATGATAGAGAGATTGATTAGTTGACTCTTTTAATTAGTTAGATTGATTCTTTTCACATTCATTCGGGAAATGATAAAAGCGTTTGGAGTTTAGATCCTTATGGGATTTGTCTTTTAAATCTTTTTTCTCTTATTTGACTTGCAACACTAATGAGGAACCTCTTGGTTTGTACTCTTTGATTTAGAAAGCTAAACTCTATCAAATATAAAAGCTTTTATTTGGACTGCGGTACTTGATAGAATTAATAATAATGATATGCTTCAGAAGAGAAGGCCTAGTAAGGCCCTATCACCGGATGTTTGTGTCCTTTGTCTGAGCAGTAGGGAGACTTGCTCACACTCGTTTCTTCTGCCCTTTACTTTGGGTTATCTGGATTAAATTATTTGGTATATGTGGTGAAGACTGGATTTGTCCTTCCACTTTGAAGGCTTTCTGCTCTATCACATGTAGAAGTTTTGGAAAAGGGAAGGATAGGAAAGCTTTGTGGCCCTGCACTATTATGGCTGTGATTTTGTGTGTTTGATTGGAGAGAAATGCCATAATTTTCAAAGGGGTGGCCACAGGTAATAATTTGGTTTGGATCAGAGTGGTCTATCTTGCATCACTGTGGGTGTCGACTAATGGCTGTTTTCGTCATGTTTCTCTGGAATATCTGCAGCGGGACTGGTTGGATCTACTTCATTGATTTGGTTTTCGGATTTTGATGATCTCCTGGTTTAATTTTTTGTTACTGTTGTAAAGGGAGGATTTCTTATGCTCCCAATTTTGCTTTTCTTTTCCACTTTATTCTTTTTCTGTACATTCTTATCTCTTCTAATAAATTTCTTTGTTTATCGAAGGAAAAAATGAAGTTGGCGGCTGTGCCAATTAAAGATAAAATGAAAAGAAATTGGTCAAGATGGTTTGTTCATATGTAGTGAAGGCTGATACAATACTTGCATCAAAGAGGATTGACAGGAGCTCAATTGATGGTGCCACCAGGAATCAAAGATAGGGCGAAGGCCAAAACAAAATGCCTTAGATTTAGGGAGGGATAGGGGTAAACTGCAAGCTTTTTGTCTACCTGGAATGGTTGAGAGAAGATATCCTTCATGTTGAGTTGAATTGATTGTTGTGATTTCCCTAATTTAGTTGGGATTTGCATTATTGGATGTGAAATTATTAGATTTTAGAACATGTTGCAAAGTGAGCTGTTCCTACATGGAAATGATGAAAAGAAATTCATGCAGTCAACTCCAAGTCCAGGTGTTTGGGATTAAGGCTTAATAGAGTCTAGTTGAAAACTGTTAATATTATATGGGTATGACTGGTTCTGTGGAGGTCATTGATGCTTCTTTTTTTCCCTTCATACATTCTAAGGGAGGGAATGGGATGATAACTTGATGGAAAAGAAAAAAAATAGGATGTGAATGGCACCCTTCCATTCCATAATGAAGAAAAGTAATGAATATAAGCTTTTATACATACATTTATTTCCTAGTACTGCAGAAATATTTCTGCATCTATATCATATCCCTACTAAATCATGGTTTGTTTTGTTTTGTTTACAAAATAAAAGCTTTGATGATCTAAAAAAGTATCTTATTTATTCCATTATCTTTTCTTTTATGAGTCAGAAATCAATGATGTTTAATTATACCAAATAGAACCGCAAGCTTTCTAGAATGAAAAATATGAATGAAGAATTTTACAGAAGTGATGAAAACACTTCAAAATATGCTCTGGGATGTTTAATTGCATTCGTCTTAAAATTTCTTGAAGTAACTAGGAATTGTGCTGTTTAAAGGTTGCATTAATGCTCAACTTATTTGTAAACATGATACCCTTGCTGCACCAGTAAAACTAGGTTATTAGATTGCAATTGAGGGCATTGAATTTTTTTGTTAAACAAATAATTGTATTAGAATGGGAAATAATATACAGCGAAAGAAGAAAAAAGGAAAAATAAAAAAAAAGAGAATGAAAAATCCTCCTTTTACAAAAATAAAACCTGCTACAAGATCACAGAAAAACAGAAAACAACTAAAAGAAGCTGTGCGCACCAATCCAGCTGTAAGTCTCCCTAGGAAACATGTTGAATGGAACCACTTGCTGATACCTTTACTGACGCTGAACAAACCTCTCTACTCCAAATGAATTGTTATTAGCAGCCACACCTTTGAAGATTCTAGCATGTCTATCCAACCAAACACACTAAATAATAGCTATATGCCTATAATAGTGCACCGCCACAAAGCTTTCCTTTTCCTTCCCTTGCCAAATCCCCTAAACATAATAATACTAAAAGCATTCAATGTTGTGGGGGCAAACCCAGTCTTCACCAAAGATAACAATAATTTATTCCAAAAGGACAAACTACAAAGTGAAAGGGCAATGAAGAAACAAAAATGAGCAAGTCTCCCTACTCCTCAAACAGAGGACAAAAACATGAAGCAATGGGCCCTTATTAGGTCTTCTCTTCTAAAAGAAGTCATTGGTGTTGATTTTCTCAAGTATTGCAGTCCACATAAAAAAGCTTTTATTTTTGAGGGAACTTTAGCTTTCGAGATCAAAGAATACAAGGCAAAAGGAGGTGCATTAAGATCACAAATCAGATAGGAGAAAAAAGGACTTACAAGATAATTCCTTGAAAGGATCTATGCTGCAAACGTCTTTATCACTTCCCAAATGAACATGAAAAAGTTGAGCAAGTTGGTCAAAAGTGCCATCTTATCAATCTCTCTCTCATTAAGATTTCTCCCGAAATGAAAGTCCCAAGAATGCTCATCCTCTTCCAAGGTAAGAAAACAAAAATTGGTGTATCATGAAGATTTGATAATAGAAAGAAATGAGGATATACGAGAGCCAACGGCATCTAACCCACCCAAAGGTCCCCTTGAAAATGAATTCTCCCTCCATTACCCGCTATAAACTAGACATTAGGAAGAAAATGATGATAAATTTGAGGCATAAACTTGCAAAGATTCAAACAGGTAATACTAACTCCCCCTTTAGCATCCCGTGCATTTTGTAGTGGATGAAATTTGCTATGGATTACCTTATGCCAAAGAGAATTAGGTTCTAAAGGAAATGCCATAACCATTTCCCCACCAAAAATATTTTTTAGATACAAAATTACCTAGACCTAAGCCTCTTTCCCTTTTAGATCAACTTACAAACTCCCAACATACAAGGTGGTCTTTATTACCCTCACCACCACTTGAGCACAGGAAATCCCTTATCAACTTCTTAGGCCTCCATGCCACTCTCACTAGAATTTTAAAAAGAGAGACAATGTGAAGGTATGTAGGACATACAAGCGTGGATAAGTATGACTCCCTAAAATGAAGAACGCTCCTTTCCACTCATCAAAACTCCTAGCCACTCTTTGAAAAATTTATCCTAGATAGGCCATTTAAAACGACTCAACCTATTAGCCTATCAAAAGGATCCATATTAATACCTAGACCCACCATATCACCCTTATAAAAGTTTATTTTCGACCTAGATGATTTCTCAAACACCTATACTATGGTCATCAAATTAGAGAAGCAACCTAAATTCTTTGAAAGGAAAAGAATAGTATCATTTGCATTAATTCAAATTGAAGATGCGATATGGTATAATCCTCATTCCCTACCATAAGCCTATCCACCAAACCTCTATCAGCTCCTCTATCAATCGTCCTACTCATGGCATCTATCACTATAGTAAAAAGAAAAAGGAAAAAGGGGATCTCGTTGTCTTAGACTCAAACGCGCGAAACTGAAAATCTAAAGTTACAATCTCTTTACCCACCCTAGGCTAGCTCTTTAATTAAATTCTTTCTTCTCCTACAACTATAGAAGAGTCTAGAGATACAATCTTTGTCCTTGACCCAATTCATTCTCGATCTTTGATTCCAACTCATCTCTTCCCTTACACTCCAAAAAATAGCTCTAAAGGTGGGGAGAAAGGAACTGACTTGATGTTCTCCTCTCAACGCTCCCATCTTTGGCCTTCAAGTTCTCGAGGATGGCTCCTCCTTCCTTTAATCATCTTCTAGCCCTCCTTTACACATCAAAATCAATTCTCATTCACTGCGGTTGATCTTCCATCCTCTTCGTTCCTATTGCCTTGAATCCTAGCCCCTTGGCACCCAAACCCAACCCTCTGCGATCGTCCTCCTCTGTTGCCATTAGCCCTTTGCGATGGTCCTCTTCTATTGCTAGGAGCAGATTGATATACCTAGAAGCAATCGAAGAAGACATTGTGGTTGTCGTAAGCCCATCCTTGAATTTCCTTAAGGTAGCGACTCATGTGTCATGATTGCTCGAAAGGCAGCGACCTTAAGCTCCATTCTTGTCAATCGAAGAAGATGCTCTCTGCAACCCTACTTTGTCTTTTTTCCTCGACTCTCTCCAAAGATATTTCTTTTCTAAACCATAGCATATCATTGCGGAAAGTCTTCCTTGGCTGTTAGAATCGAACAGAAGTAGTGAATTCTCAACAACTTCAGTGATTCCATCTCAGTGATTCTTGCTTGACTGAGACTATTGTGAACTAGAATTGCTTGTGCCGATTCTCAATTGGTGTCCCCTTCAGCGATTGATTTTGGTTGTTTCCCAACAAGGTCATTCTTTTCGACATTCAACGTCTGAGATGGTCATGCCTTTGATAGTGTTTGCTTGGATTTCTTTAGCGATAGAGTTGGTATTGCAACCCCACCAGATTTCTTGCTAATTATCAGCAGGGCTTCATAAGCTTCCTATAGAGGATTTCGAACTTCTTGCTTAGGGATCGTTGGGTGTTTTTGGTTATTTTCCGTATGCGCTGCTTTGGTAATTTGCTGGTTGTTCGTGTTCTCTCGGCTAGTGGAACAGTGTCTGTATTTCTAGCGGCCTAATCGCACGTGGATATAGGGGATGGGAAGGAGATAGTTGGGCATGCTACTATGAAGATTGGGAGAAAAAATTTCAATGCTATCCATTTAGACAATTCAACTTTCAGGCTGTCTAAATTTGCAAGGAGATTCTTCTCTTATCTCTTATTGGGAAAAGAGGAGTTCTTACGGATCTTGAGATCCTTGTATATGATGTTTTTGGGTCCATTAGAAGTAGCAAATGGGCGAGTAGGGGATGCTCTTTTCTGGAAAGAGGGAGACAATATTTGTATAGAAATGAGAAACAATGAGAGGGCTGGTTTATTTGTATTGAGAAGTGGACTCTGGAGGTTGAAGGCAGGCACTCCGTGTCCCAGAAGGAAATCAGAGCGAAGGATGGCACAAATTTTTAGAAGCCTTGATAAAGATGTCTATTGACTTGGGGATATCGCATTGTGAGATGTGTAGATTGTGGTTCCAAGAACACAGTTCTTTGGGAGTAGATCTCAGAGAAACAAAATGTGTTTTAGAGGCTCTTGGATGACAGATCATTCTTCGAAGTTGTCAGAGAGCATTATATAAAGGGGTGAAGAATTGGGCAACTCGGGAGTCATTTCTCCCCTAATGATGGTAGAGGGGTGCAAACGTGGGCTTTCCAATAATGGGCTGAGAAGGGTTGTCAAATTAAAGTAGTTACAGAACCTAGTGGCCAGATGAGTAAGCTAGGTGGATTGGAGTTGGGGGGAAAGTTAGAAGGGAGGGTGGGCAAAGCTTTTAAGGAGAATTGAATGGAGTAATAAAAACACAGTGCGTGGAAGATTCAAAGGGGATGAAGGAGAATATGAGGATTGCCTACTTGATATTGAGCCACGACTATCTTTGGATTTAGCCGGTGGGACATCAAAAAAGGAGCTGGATATTCCTGAGAGTGGGGGGGGGGGGGGTAGAGGAGTTATTCAATACGAAAGATGACTTAAGCAGCTTTGGTGAATATGAGGAGGAATTGTTGGTGGATCAATTGAAAGTTGATTTAGCCTTGTCTAAAGAGGAAGCCTTGGCTTAATTAACAGAGGAAAGTTCTGAAGGAGAGGGAGTGGAAGCTTTAGGACAGAGTGATGAACTTACACAAAGCACACAACTGTATGGGGGAAGAATGTATTCGATTGTTCTCCGAAACTACCCAAGGGGGACTAATGATATTAAGCACAATTTACTAGATGAAAGAATTGATAGATATGGGGTCTTTGTCCCTTGTCCCTGAGCCTAAGCCTGATATGGTGGACTTTGTTGATATTCCTTAAATTTAAAAAAAATGGGGGGGGGGGGGTAATGATGAAGAGGCAGCTTTTTCTATGACTAGTTTGAACTCATCCGAATCTAGAAAAGGTATTCTTCCCTGTGTTCAATTTGTTCTTGCTTTTGACACATGGAGGGTTTTTTGGGGTTAACGCTTCTGGTATTGGCTTGGGGAGGTAGTGAGAGAGACATTCCAGTTCCAAATAAACTCCTTGAGGACCTAAGTTTGAAATTAGTTAGTCTAGTAGGGATTGAGGTGAAATTGCTAGTAGTCATAGAACTTATGGGTGGAAAAAAAGGTGCAGAAAGAACTTAAGAATTTGGTTTCTTCTATTAACTATGGGGGAGGGAAGGGAGTCAGGAAGGTAGGTAAACGAGTGAAATTATGAAAATCATCAGTTGGAATGTTAAAGGGCTAGGAGGTTATAGAAAGTGGGGGTTAATAAAAGAGGTCCTAATTAGATACTTTCCTAATATGGTTTTGATTTAGGAGACCAAACTTGAGAATGTTGATGGGGGGGGGGGGGGTTGTTAGAGGGATTTGGGAAGGTCGTAATAAGGACTCGGTCATCGTTCCTTATTGAGAGTCAATGGGTGGTATTTTGGTAATGTGGGATACTCACTTTAAAGTGCATGGTTAGTTGGTTTTTTCTCTTTTTCCATTTTAGTAGATATGAGGCTAGGGTCATTGGCGGGTTTTGCTGGTGTATGGTCCTTCTAGACCAACCCTTAGGAGCTCTTTTTAGGATGAGCTTGGTTATGTGTACGAATTTTGTGCTCCTAGTCGGATTTATGGGAGGTGATTTTAATGCGGTGAGGTTTCTCCGAGAGAAGAAAGGAGGTGATAGAATTACTGCTACTATGCTAAATTTTGACTCCTTTATTAGGGAGTGTGGTTTGAGAGACCTTCCTCTTGATAATGCTAATTTTATGTGGTCCGTGGGTGGGGCTATAGTGGTGGCGAGTAGGCGTGATAGATTCCTTTTCTGTACGGTGTGAGAGGACGAGTTCACTAATCTCTCCCAATCTATTTTACCTATACCCACTTTTGGCCACTTTGCCATCTTGTTGGAATCGATAAAGGTTGCTTGGGGACCTTCTCCGTTTAAGTTTGAAAATATGTGGTTGGTTCACGATTCCTTTCAGCCCTTTGTAAGGAATTCTTGGAATGAGGATGTGGAGAGGGGTTGGGAAGGCTTTAGGTTCATGAAAAAACTTAAAAGGTTAAAGGAGAAGTTAAAAGATTGGAATAGGGAGGTTTTTGGAGACTTGAGGTTTAGATAGGCGAGTATCTTAGGACAATTGGTTGAGTTAGATAGGGAGGAAGAAGATAATAATCTATTGGGGGAGGAAGAGATGAGAAGAGTATCTTCGAAGAATGAGTTGGAAGAGGTGATTTTCAAAGAAATGAGAAGTTGAGTCAAAAGGTGAAGTTTAAATGGATTAGAGATGGTGATTGTAATTCTAGATTTTTTCATAGGATAGTGACGGGGAAAATAAGGAAGAATTTGATTAGGGAGTTGGAAGTGGATTTGGGGGGGGGGGGGTGTCATTATAACTGATCAGAGTCAAATTGCTGCTGAAATCATTGAGTTTTATTCAAATCTGTATTTTGTGGAGGAAGTTAGCAGACCTGTGATTGAAGGATTAGAGTGGGACCCTTTATTTGGCAAGGAGGTGGGTTGGTTGGAGAGACCTTTCGAGGAAGTGGAAGTGAGGGCAACTGTTTTTGGGGATGAAGAGGGATAAAGCTCCAAGACCTGACGGTTTTAATACGGCCTTCTTCCAAGATTGTTGGAAGGTGATTAAGGATGATTTGCTTAAGGTTTTTAATGAAGTTTACAGGAATGAGGTTTTAAGCAAGAGTATCATTTCCACTTTCATAACTCTTGTGCCGAAGAAGAATAAATCTATTAATATTTTGGACTGTAGGCTTATTAGATTAGTTTCTAGTGTTTATAAAATCATAATAGGCTGAGTACAGTGCTTGATAGGACTATTTCTAAGGCTCAGAGTGCTTTTGTGGGGGATAACCAAATTGTGGATGCTATTTTGGTTGCTAATGAGGTTGTAGGAGGTATTCAATGATGGAAGAAGAAGGGTATCATCTTTAAATTGGATTTTGAGAAAGCTTATGATAGAGTGAATTAGGACTTCCTGGATAAGATCTTTGTGAGGAAGGGGTTTGGAGAGAGATGACAGCATTGGATTAGGGGCTGTTTGCTTAATGTGTGCTATTTGGTATTAGTAAATGGTTAGTCTAAATCTTGGTTTAAGGCTATGAGAGGGATTAGGCAGGAAGACCCACTTTCCCTGTTTTTATTTGTTTTAGTGGCTGATTCTTTGAGCAAGATGATGGATAGGGCAGTGGATGGAGGTTTAGTGGAAGGCTTGGAAGTGGGGAGAGAGAGGGTCAAGGTTTTGCACCTTCAGTTTGCTGTTGATACTTTCTTTTCTAGAGGATCATAAACAATCTTTTAAGAATATTTTGGGTCTCCTTCACATTTTTGAGAAGGTTTCTGGGCTTAAGATTAATATGGGTAAGAGCGATATTGCGGCTACCAATATGGCTGTTGAGAATGTTAGGGAGTTATCTGTGGAGGTGGAGTGTAGTGTTTTTGGATTGGCTGCTGTCCTATCTTGGGGTTCCTTTGGGGAGTAACCCTAGATCTGCTAGCTTTTGGGATCTTCTTGTGGAAAGGGTTTCTAAGAGCTTGGATGGGTAAAAGGTGTTCTTTTTTTCTCTTGGTGGTAGAATTACTCTATCCTAGCCTATCTTTCTAGTATCCCTTTAAATTTTCTTTTGATTTTTAAATTACGACGGGGCTTGCTAATAAGATTGAGAAGATTATGAGGGATTTTTTGTGGTTGGGGGTAGGGGGTAGTAGGGCTCATCTAGTTAGTTGGGGAGTGGTGGTAGGTTTAAACAAGAGGGTGGTTTGGGTATTGGAAATCTGGTGTCTAAAAAAGCAGCCCTTTTGGTTAAATGGCTTTGGTGGTTTCTGTTAAAGAATTCCTCTCTGTGGCCTTTGGTAGTTAAAAGTAAGTTTGGATTAGATGAGAATGGGTGGGGTGGTAGAGGTAGTAACATCCGGTTTTGGAAAGGTCCTTGGTTGGGGAATGTAGTTCTGTCCACCTCTTTTTCACTTCTGCAGGTTGTTAAATGATAGGGAGATGGGAGAGCTATCCTCTTTGCTAGTCTTGTTGAATAATGCCATTTTTCTTTAGAGGAGGATAGGTGATCTTGGTCTTTGGATCCTTTGGGGGTTTATTCATGCAACTCTTTTTGTGTTTTTTTTGAATTGGTTGAATTTTTATTTTCTGCTTTAGAGTTCCATTTGGAAGGCCAAAGTCCCCTAAAAAATTAAGGCTTTTATTTGGTTGGTTGCGCTTGATAGAATAAGTACCAACAACTTGTTGCAGGTTAGGGGACCTTTTGAAGGCAATATCTCCAGACAGATGTGTTCTTTGCTTTAATTGTTGAGAATCATCATTGCATTTGTTCGTTCATTGTGACTAAGCTTGGAGTGTTTGGAATAAGCTATTTGGTATTTTAGGCGAATGTTGGGTGAGTTCTAAGATAGTGGAGGATTTTTTGGCAATAGGAAAAGGGAAAGGGCAGTGCTTTGGAAATGTGCTTTTTTGCAGTTTTTTGGGGGTTGTGGATGGAGTGTAATGCACGCATTTTTCTAGGGAAGAAGTCGGCTCAGGTGCTGGTTTGGGAAAAGATACATTATTTGGCTTCTCTTTGGTGTGTGTGGGACAAGGGAATTTTAAGGGGGTGAGCTTTTCTGATATTCAGCTCAATTGGCATTATTTGTTGGAGTGTTAGTTTGCGATGATTTTTTTTCTCTCCTGTTCTTTAGTCTATAGGTTATTCCTTTGTGTTTTTTATCTGGATTTTCCAGACTTTGTTAAGGGGATGTCTTATTCTCCTAGGTGTATGTTCTTATTCTATTAATGAATTCTTCTTTTATTATAAAAATGCCTCATCTCTTCCCTTAAACATCTTGTTCCAACTCATTGGACAACTGAACTTGTCTACCAGCTATGTCCTGAATTGAGTGCATTGAATTCACTCACCCTTCTTGAGCCATGTTGGAATGAGTGTAAACTATTGCATTTGAATATAAAATTTAAGTGTGTATGCTTGAACATCTTCTAAGGTCATGTGACATGCATAAGAAAACATGTTTGTAAGCCACATGCAAGGCAACGACATTGTTATTGGCGCATGACACAACAACAACAGCAACCATTTCAATCACCCTTCCCCATCCTACAGCCTCAAATAACAACTAAATCACCCCTTCTCACTGAAATGCTATTTGGTCTATGTTGCAACTACTCTTAGTCATTTTAACCACCCTTTCATTATCTTCTATAGGTACTATGCCTAGCTTACGACAAACATGCTTATTTTTTTTCAGAAGTATACCACTTATCCATCTTTGTATTCTCACATATGCAGTCTTTACTTTTTGTATATGTTGTTTCTTACGATTCATATAGTATAGGCTGTAATGCTGTATAGCTGGTTTTTTTGGAACTCTCTTTGTTAATATGAACATGCCCAAAGCACATCTCTTTTCTACCCATTTTTCTTTAGTTGTATGGATTGCATCTTCTTCAATTATTATCTCATCTTGCATAATTGATCCATAGTATTAAATCTACTGATACTAGGAATTTTTGGATCATGTGACAGAGATCTATGAAGTGTTTTACATTGGCTGTCAGCTACCTAATGATCATTGCAACAAGAAAAGTGTTTTGGATGTTTTATAGGTTGGGCTCAGATGGAAAAAAAGCTGATTTTCTAGGATTATATCTTAATTCAAGAACATAATATCTTGAGATTTCTTTCTCCCCCTCACTCTCTAGTGTGTTCATCCCCCTCTTTTTTCCCTCTTTTCTAGGGACTTGATCAGAAGAGGTATGGGGGAGACTCTTCTCAAATCAGTTCGGATCTAAAGCAAGACTTTTGATATGCATATGGAAAAGTCTGGGGAAGGAGGCTTTCCTCATTTGGAGTGGAGATCCCAATGTAGGTGTTGGTGTATGTGGATTATTCTTTCAGCCACAAGATGGATATGTGATTTGTCTTTTATCTTCTACAGTTTGTAGAGTTTCACTCATCACAAAACATTTGGCAGAATGCATTCTTGGGCGGTGAGTAGGTTGAATTGCAGAGGCAAGTTTTCGGAATTAGGATTTTAATCAAACAATAACAGCTACTCTGTCTTCATTCTGGGGGCTTGAAAGGAGAAAGTTGGTGTAGTTTTGTTGTAGCTTTGGTGTTAGTGGGGGGTATGCAGAAGGTTCCTAACCTCAAGAGTGAGCTTGGAATGAATCTGTACAACCAAATGATCATGTGAATTGGAAGGATGCTCGGTGGGAGATTCGTTGCCAAAGATCCAGGAGGGTGCTGCAGCACCTGTGGAGGTATGGTGCGATTTCCAGTTGATGTGGCAGCAGCTGCTAGACTAGAGGACTTTGTTGCAGCTAGGGCTTGTGACAAGTTTAATGGAGTGGGCTAGGAGTTGGTGGGCCAGGTGGTATCCACATTACTTGCACTTGGGTCAGATATTGGATGCTATTAGGCTAGATCCAACTAGATTTAATGGGCAGCCCATGGTTTCAACTAAATTATTTTATCCAAAGCAGGCCCGATACCATCTCAGGCTTTGCAAGTTGCTCTTACTGGTATACAGGCCCTGAATAATTTTGATGGGCAACTGCTGCATTCAGGTAATTTCCTTGCAAATGGGCGTAAAGCCCCTTTGCTAATTTCAATGGGCGGCCCATGGATTAGTTTCCTAACAATCAGGTCACCTAATGGGCAGCCCAGGGATTCACTCAATTCTCTTTCTTTGAGCAGGCACAACCTTTTTACCCAACTTGGAATGGGCAAAATCAGTTCTGTTTTGCACCTGGAGAAAGAGCTATTGATTAATTCCTCTTCACAGGAAAGAGATATCAATCAGCCCATTCTGAGTTGGGCCAATCTAAGGATCAAGACCTTTATTCAAGTGCTACAGTCAAAGCCCTATGGCAAGGTGATTAAAACACAAGGGTCTGAATTACTTTTTAACAGAGGGTCTGATTTACTTTCTAATAAAGGCTAGGATTCCTTTTAGTGTGGGCTTAGGCAGTGGAAAAGCCCAAGAAGGTTCTTATAGCAAGAACCAAGAAGTAAGCGAAAAGAGTGAGCTGAATCTTTTGGAAGGGGATAATGGTTTGAGAAGGGAGTTTTTCGCCAAAGACACAAGGAAGGGGGGGGGGGGGTGGTCTCAGGTGGACCAACAAATTCAATCACATGGAGGAGATAATGCTCAGAGTATTAACAATGATTTTTGTCAATTGGAAAGTATTTCGGGAATTTACAGAATGGAAATAAATTTTAGGTGAATAACTCCGCTTGTGATGTACTTAATGTCCTAATTTTTTCACACAGAGCCGGTCCCAAGTTCGGGTAAAGGAGGAGGGTTGCGTTAGGTAGCTGACAGCCGGCGTAAAATTTGTCAGATCATTATGATATGAATCCTTACTGAATATTTGATGGGGCATCCCTTACGAGCGACGCGTTGCATTTGTACCACCCGGGTGTAGCGAAAAGTGGGCGAGGGTGGGCTAGGTCGTCACCCTGAAGCGACGCACCGTGTTGGCGCTCGGGTATGGTGTCAAATATGCGAGGGATCCTCCATCATTCTGACGTGGGCAGGTAGTGACGTTAGTTTGGGAAACTAGGATTAGATTAGCAACTTGGAATATAGGGACACTCATAGGTAAAAATATGAAAATTGTGGATACAATGATTAGAAGAAGAATTAATATAATTTGCCTTTAAGAAACTAAGTGGGTGGGGAAGAAAGCTATAGAAATCGATAAATCGGGATACAAACTTTGGTATACTAGAAAAGAAGAACATAAGAATGGAGTAGGCATTACTATAGACAAAAACTTAAAAGATAGCGTTGTGGATGTAACTAGAGTAAGGGATAGAATTATAAAAATCAAGATGATATTAGGACAAGAGATAATAAATATCATTAGTGCTTATACTCCTCAAGTTGGCTTAGCAGAAAATCTTTAGAGACAATTTTGGGAAGATATGGATAGTATTATACAAGGTTTACTAGGGACTGAGAAAATATTTATAGAAGGAGATCTGAATGGCCACGTTGGAAGGGATAATTAAAATTATGAGAGGATACATAGAGGATTTGGATATGGAGACAAAAATGAGCCTGGTGAGATGATCTTAGACTTCGCTATGTCATATGATTTTAGTATAATGAATACTTGCTTTAAGAAGAGAGAAGAACACCTAATAACCTTTAAAAGTGGACAAAATAGAAGTCAAATAGATTTTTTTTTTAACTAGGAGGGTAGATCGTTTATCATGTAAGTATTGTAAAGTTATTCTAGGTGAAAGCCTAACCGCACAACATAGAGTCTTAGTGTTAGATATATGTATTAAAAAATGGAAGAAAAATGATAAAATAAACCAATGTAAGAGAACTAGATGGTGGAACGTAAAAGGAGAAAATATAATAAAATTTAAAGATAATATGATCAAAGATGATGATTGGACTATAGAGGATGAGATACATACAAATACTCTTTGGAGTAGATTAGCTAGCTCTATTAAAAAAATAGCAAAAAAGATTTTGGGTGAATCAAGGGGAAGATTCTCGAACAGCAAAGAAAGTTGTTGGTGGGATAAAGATGTACAAAATGCCATAAAGACAAAAAGAATTTGGTATAAAACATGGCAAAACTGTAGAAACAGGGATAACTTTGAAAAGTATAAGGAGGCAAGAAAAGATGCAAAAAAGGCTGTTGGTGAAGCTAAATATAGATCATTTAATAGTTTGTATGATAGATTAGATACAAAAGAAGGGGAAAAAGATATATTTAAACTTTCTAAAGCTAGAGAAAGGAAGAGTAAGGATTTAGGAAATGTAAAATGCATAAAAAGTGAGGATGATATTGTCTTGGTTAAGGACGAAGATATTAAAGAAAGATGGCGAAGTTACTTTAATAAGTTGTTTAATGAAAACCAAATAGAATGCTTAAACTTAGAATTGTCAAATGAGGAAAAGACTAAAAATATGAGATTTATTCGCAAAATTAGAGTTAACGAAGTTAAGTTTGCACTAAAAAAGATGGAAAATGGGAAAGTTATGGGACCAGATAACATCCCAATTGAAGTTTGGAAGTGCTTAGGTGATAACGGAATTATATCGTTAACTAATTTATTTAATACAATTATAAAATCTAAGAAAATGCTAGATAAATGGAGGAAAAACACTTTAATACCTATATACAAAAATAAAGGAGATATTCAAAATTGTAATAACTATCGTGGAATTAAACTTATGAGTCATACAATGAAACTATGAGAAAGGGTAGTTGAACAAAGATTAAGGTTAGAAATGAAGGTCTCAAAAAATCAATTTGGTTTTATGCTTGGTAGATCTACCACAGAAGCTATTTACCTTTTAAGAAGATTAATGGAAAAGTTTAGGGAAAAGAAGAGGGACTTGCATATGATATTTATTGACCTTGAGAAAACATATGATAGGATACCTAGGGAAGTTCTATGGTGGGTTTTAGAAAGTGTGTATGTAGTAGGTATACCGATGTCATTAAGGATATGTACGATGGAGTAATGACTAGAGTAAGGACTATTGATGGAGAAACTAAAGAATTTCCAATCACCATAGGTGTACAACAAGGATCTGCTTTGAGTCCTTATCTTTTTGCTTTAGTAATGGACCAATTGACTAAGATTATTCAAAAGGAGGTTCCATGGTGTATGTTATTTGCAGATGATATTGTATTAATTGATGAAACTAGGGACAGAGTAGAGGCTGAGTTAGAATTATGGAGAGAAGCTTTGAAATCTAGAGGCTTTAGGATAAGTAGAAATAAGATAGAATATATCAAATGTAATTTTAGTAATGATAGGAGGAATATTGGAGACAAAGTTAAACTTAATGATGAAGAAAATAGTACTTGTAGATTTCGATACCTTGGATCTATTATGCAAACTGAAGGAGAAATTGAAGATGAAGTAATGCATAGAGTTAAAGCAAGTTGTGTAAAATGGAGAAGTGCTTCAAGTGTGCTATGTGATCGTAGAATACCCTTAAAATTGAAAGGGAAGTTTTATAGGACAGCTATAAGACCAGCTATGCTATATGAATCGGAATGTTTGGCGACGAAGAAACATAATATCCAAAAAGTAAAAGTTGCCGAGATGAGAATGCTTAGATGGATGAGTGGTATAACATTGAAAGAAAAATTAAGGAATGAACATATTCTTGATAAGTTAGGTGTAGCTCTTATAGAAGATAAGATAAGGGAGGGACGACTCAGATGGTATGGACACTTGCAACGTAGGCCACATAGTGTACCAGTGAGGAAGAGTGAGTTAGTTACTGTGGGGGGCAGTAGAAGGGGTAGGGGTAGACCTAAAATAACTTAGGAGGAGATAGTAACTAAGGATTTAACATCTCTAAATCTATCAAAAGAAATGGTCCATGATCGCATAAATTGGCGGAAAATGATTCTTATAGTCGACCCCACCTAGTGGGATTAAGGCTTGATTTTGTTGTTGTAAATAAATTTTAGATGAATATGGTTACGCAGGTATATGAGCAGTGATCAGCAAAGAAGGGGAAAGATAAGGAAAGTATGCTTGTTAACAATTGTATAACTTCAAACATAACAATTGTGGTGGGAAAATTGTAAAAGTAGATGTTGCTGGGAATTTTTATTTTGAGGAGTCTCAAAATTGCTCAACATTTGTAGTAAATAAAGGCGGTAATAAGGAGGAGATCTTTTCCTCAGAAAGGGGTAGTGAATTTGAGGATTTGGCTTGGGGATTCTTCTGGTTGTTTGTCTGCAAAATCTTTTCTTGTCCAGTTGTTGAGAAGGCAAAATTCTTCCCCCCTCCCCCTCGGAATCGTTTTATTTGGAAGGCCAAGGTTCCTTGTAAGATCAGGGCTTTTTTGTGGACTTTGACCCTACTAGGCTTAATAGTAGTGATTTGCTGCAACTGAGGAGACCTTATAAATCCATAAGTCCGAATATTTGTGTCATGTGTTTGAAAGTTGGAGAGACAAGTGATCACTTATTTCTATGTTGTGGGGTGGCTACGCAGCTTTGAATTTTTTTTTTTTTCCCGGTCTTTGAGGAGGCGTTGGTGATTCTTGAGACTGTTGATATTTTCACAATGGGACAGTACAAAGGATTTGGGACTAGTAAGATGGCGAAAATTTTATGGACATGAGCAGTTGCATCATCTAGAAAATAACCTCTAAATAATGCAAAACCACATCATTTGGAAGGCTAAGGTTCCTTGGAAGATTTGAACATTTGTAAAAGAAGAAGCCACAATTATGAAAAGAAGGCCCTACTACAAGTTTCTTGGCCCTGACGTGTGTTATGTGCCACGAGTTCAATGAAATGAATGCTCACCTATTTGTGCTTGTAAGGCATCAAAAAAGTTATGGCACACCCTTTTCTCTTATTTTCGCTAAGGCTAGGTGGCGTCACAGAATGTGGGTGGTCTATTGCTTGTGAGGTTTAGGTGCTTTGGCTTTAGCAGAGACGACAATGCTTTATGGTGTGGTGTTGTATTCACTATCTCATGGACTCCATGGATAGGGAGGAATGCTGCACAAAGTGTCTTCGTTCCTTATGAGACAGAGTGGTGTTCATGGTTTCATTTAGTCTACTTTTTGATTTTTCTTTTTGTTTTTTTTTTTTGGTGGCTTATTGCTGCCTGATCTTTGGATGGCAGCTCTATTGTAATATGTCACTTTGTAGATTTTTTGTTTTTGAGGACATGTTGTCCTTTTCATTCCGTCTTTGATAAAATTTTTCTCTTATCCAAAACAATAATGTGAAGCCATTGTCGCATCATAATAATATTTCTTCACATTTTAATAAATAACAATTTCCATTAAATGATAGTTCAATAAAAAACCATAAGTTGTCAATCAATCCTTAAAGAAAATTTGTAGACTTTAATACGAGTCCCAAAATAATACAATAAATTGGTATCATCTCAAATCAATCTAACATGAATCCCAAGATAACTAAAATTAAACAACAACTTCCAATCTAGTTGCAATTATCTCTAGACATATCTCCACAATCTTGCAAGTTGCACCCATTCCTTTCATTACCTTAAACATTTGTTGGGAGGAGAGGGGGGGGGGGGGGTAAGCTACAATTGCATAGCAAGTACAACATCACACATGCTATCAGACCAAACACAATTTCATATACCTTATGTTTTAATCATATTCGTAAACATGAATTCTAACACTTGGCAGACAATGCAAACAAATTCATAAATGAAAGAATATATTTAAATCTCATAAATCATACCCTTAAGCATCCTTACTTTTTATTTTCGTAATCATTTTCAATTCTTCCTGATAAAAACCATGCTGCGGTCATCTTACACACGTTATATAGGCTGTATTGACAATTTCATGATTCATGCACCAACTTTATACCTACTGGTGGGGCCGTTAGAACTAGTTCTGGGCATCAATCATCCCACTCATTAAGGGCCATTAATTTGCCCATTGCTATTTGAGAATTGTAAAAAACTAAACACTTAGCAGCTGATATGCAAATTCCAAAACCAACTAAAATTCATAAACATGTATTTTCATAAACTTGCATTTGCCAATATTCCCAAAAAACAATTCATATAGATTGAGCTTAGATAAATTCATTTATAAATATTTTTTTCAGATAATGAAAGGAGCTATATTAGATAAAAAGAAGAGAAGGTACGACATACATGGACAAGGAGTCCACCAAATAACAAAAAAGACCAACAAAGAAAAATGAAAAAGAAAAAAGAAAGAAAAAACTCAAGATCACAAAATAAAACTACACAGACTTAAAGGAAACCCTTTTCAAATGTTATCCATCATAATTTACTAAGCTCTTCAAATTCGCCAATTCTGTTTGACGCGTCTTCGAATTTTGCCTGCATCGAATCGCACTTCATTTCCTCTAAAATCAGTCTAACTGTAAATCCATTTTATCCAAAAGATCTGGAGCTTCTACCTTTTCCTTAGGAATCTGCTCCACCGGTGTAGGCAAAATTCCATCCCTCTGCTGTAAATTGTAACCAGCCCATCATCTTAAAAAATAGATACTCCCTCCAAACCTTATAGCTGGGAAGGATGAACATAAGATAAATCCCCTAGTGCATCACAAGAATCAGAAACATAACCCTATTGTTCTCGAACCTCATCCAATGACAAGCCCCCACCGCAATCGAACTCACTAAAATCGTCACTCTCTGAATCTGAAGGATCCCCCTGTTTCTTTATCTCATTTCCTTTACTTGCCCCACCCCACTCTTATTCTTTGCATGAGAGTCTCCACTATGCTAAATTCTCCTTCAGAATCTCTGCTTAATATCTATGGCACTGACTCACCAGATTATTCTCTCTCATTGTCAAATACCTTCCTCATCTCCACACCCATACGAGCTGCCTTCCAACAAGCATAAACCTTGTTGCCCTCAAATACGTTAGAATTTGGACAAAAAACATCAGAATTCCTTCCAAAGCAGCTTCAAAATTTTCACTCATTTCCACCCCACTTTTAATCCCTCTTAGACATTAGCCTCATCTTTAACATTACAATCTTGTTTCAAGCCAATTTACATTCTGGTTTTGTTCCGAAGCTTGATCAATTCGATTTGTAACTTGGAGAGCTGGGGCCTGTGAAAGAAATCCAGTATCAAAAGGCATAGAGTCCTCCTTCTTACTAATCGACTCCTGAATGCTAGGAACGGTATATTAGGCCTGCCCATTATTGGGGCCCAGCAAGGAAGTACCTGAATCACCTTGTTCCTGTGCTTGACCCTGTTTTTAATAGGAAAAAATAATCATCATTCATGGTAAGATGTTCATTATCCAAAACGTTTATGCAAAAGAAGTTGTCATTGTCGAAACATGTTGAATAACAATAAAATATTTTTGTTTTCAAGTGAAACAGTGTGTGTGATATTCCTTTTACCTCCCAAACACTCCAAACAGCAAGAAATGTCCAATAAACCAGCTTAGAAGCCTACACAGTGTTACATAAGATTTGACTTGGTTCCAAGGTTTACGCACAAATCTGCCAAATTGTGCATCCTTAGGTAAAAACAGTCATAACTTGGCCTAAAACCCAAAATCACAATTCATTTGTCACATTAGAAGCTATAATCATCTTTCTAATCATATATGGCTCATCCTGTGATAATAGTACTTTATTTTTAACAAATCTTGAAACTGCCGCTAGGTGCGGCTGTCAGGCAGAGTGTACACCACGCAAAGATTTGGGCAGAACTCAATCTAGAAAAATCAGATCAAGACGTCGTTTGCAGCATTCCAGCAAAATATAATAAGCATAACAAATTTCAGCTATCAGGTTCAGATTTGGAATTCAGAATCAGACCTGCGAAGACAACATTCAATAACAACAAATTCATCTTGATTATCTAACCCTAATTGACCCAGCTCTTATTCTCCGTGAATAATAGTTCTTAAACCTTGTTTTGATCATGATTAACAATCTTACACCAAATTGGAAGAAAGAATCATTTTTTAGAAATTCATAAAATCCCAAAAATCCTAACAAACCTCTAAAATTCCAATCCTTCCTATGCAAAATTGAAAACCAAGAATAAATCTGCAACAAAACACGGATTTTCAACTAACCTCGATGTCAAAAACATGCAGAGAATTGTAGAATATTTAAGCTTGGCCCAATCCACTTTCTTGCCTTAAGAATGAGAAACAGCTCCTTAGGATTTTATAGTGGAATTCTTCTTCTTCTTTTTTATTTTTATTTTTATTTTTGCTCATGAAGAATAATAATAAACCCTATATATAGTTAAAGGTTTTGGGCTCCTATCTCCTACTTAGCCCATAATTAAAAAAAAATACAATAATAAGGCTAACTAATATGTTGTTCAAATTACTTTTGGGCTGGGATATTACAACACATCTTAAGAAGTTACAATATCTAAAGAAAATACATAATTTCCTTGGTTTGCGTCCTGAGGTGGATATTCGAGTTAATGGTAAAAATTGAACATGCTGTTTGGGTGTTTCAGATTGCAGGGCATGAAAATGTTCTAAATTAGGGTCCCCTTCCTTTTTTTTTTGAAATTTATTTACTACAAACATTCATAGACCATTTGAGGTGCATTTGTTTTGTGGCCTACCAAAAAGTAAAGTTTGTTGACATGCGAATGTTAAGGTGGATGAGTGGTATAAAATTAAAAGATAAAGTGAAAAATAATTTAGGCATAGCACTGATTGAAGACAAGATAAGGGAGGAGCGACTTAGATGATTTGGGCATTTGAAACGTAGGCCTAGTAGTGCACCTGTGAGGAGGAGAGAGTTAGTTATTATTTCTGGCGTGAAAAGGGGTTAGGGTAGGCCTAAAATAACTTGGAATGAGGTAGTGAGGAAGGATTTAGTTGCCCTTAGTCTAATAGCAAAAAACGCTCTCAATTAGGTGAATTGGTGGAAAGGGATTCATGTAGCCGACCCCATCTAGTGGGACTGAAGGCTTGTTGTTGTTTTGCGGCCTACGGTTTTATGGGACAGGACTGGATTGGCTGTGATGATTATCGGTCGCATGTTAGGTGGGTCATCTATATGGATTTTTTTAAAAATTATTTATTTAAATTATATTTTAGGTTTTTATGTCTTTGATTTGCCTTCGCTTGAGGGCTGGTGGATGAGTGTTTGGGGTGGGGAAATCCACCAATTTTTAGTTTTAGCCCAAATGCATGGTTTAAGAAGTCCCCTTTTGCCTGCCCTGCCCTTTACTTTTCTTGCACCAAACATGTCTAACAGTGCTTTGCCAAGCCTTGCTACTCTTAGCCCATGGAATGAAAACACCTGGTGGGTAAACCCTTAAAACTTTTGAAACTGTTGAGATATATTCCTGTGTCTTGGTTCTTGTTTCTGATGTGTTCGAAGGTGATTGCTTGGTCTGAACATGCCTTGTCTATCTTCTTCTCCCAGGACTTGCGTTACAATAACTCTCCATGTTAATTGATGTTCATGACTTATGCTTCTATTTGTAAAGCTTATTACACGTGTGGTGGGTTTTATTGTTGAATAATATTTCTTAGGTACTTATTAAGAAGGGAAGGAAAAAATAAACAAACTTTTAAGTCTGTTTTGAAATCACAGATTCTGATGTGTAATTGACATCACTTGCAGGTTTTGCATTTGCTTCGAAGATATTTGGGTGAATATGTCCATGGACTTTCGGCTGAGGCTTTGAGAGTCAGTGTCTGGAAGGGTTTGTACTTTGTACCTCGCTTATTCAATGTGTTTGTCTTTGTGGTCTACTAATTCTTTGTACTCCAGCTGCTTGCAATGAGAATGTACGATGATTACAGGGTGAACAACTTTTTATGTTTTTTCTATTTAAATTTAAATTTTTCCTTTTAGATTCAATTTGCACTGGTGAAATGTTAGACCTAGCTACTGGAAGGTA
Source organism: Malania oleifera (assembly GCF_029873635.1). Taxonomy (NCBI): domain Eukaryota; kingdom Viridiplantae; phylum Streptophyta; class Magnoliopsida; order Santalales; family Ximeniaceae; genus Malania; species Malania oleifera. The sequence goes on from NC_080419.1 coordinate 1,885,645, forward strand.
TAAAAAGTCAGAAGGACGACCTACGCATGCCTTTTGTAGTATTTGGGTACGTGTCTGACTCCTGCAATGAGTTAGGGGTTTTTATCTTATGTTCACCTGCGCTTGTTGGAAGGTCTGGAGGGTGTTTCTATTTTTGATAATGATGATTTGGCGAATTAGTTTCAGCGTAGGGATGGAATTTTGCCCACACCAGTGGAGGAAGTTTTGAAGGAGGATATAGAAGCTCAAATTATTTTGGATAAAATGGATTTAAAGCAGTGGAGGATTTTTTGGCAGTTTACTTTGCTGGATTTGGCAGGAAAAAGGGAAGGGCAGCGCTTCAGAACTGTGTTTTTTTTTTTTTTTTTGCAGTATTTTGGGGGCTGTGAATGGAGTGTACTAGGGAAGAAGTCGGCTCAGTTGCTGGTTTGGGAAAAGAAACATTATTTGGCTTCTCTTTGGTGTGTGGGATAAGGGAATTTTAAGGGAGTAAGCTTTTCTGATATTAAATGCGATTGGTGTTATGTGTTTGGAGTGTTAGCTCGTTATGGTTTTTTCTCTTTTGTTCTTTAGTTTGTAGGTTGTTCCTTTGTGTTTTTTATTTGGATTTTCTAGACTTTTGTTAAGGAGATGTCTTATTCTCCTAGCTGTATATTCTTATTCTATTAATGAATTTTTCTTTTCTGACTTAAAATTCTTCTTTTCTTATTAAACCTAGCTGTATATTCTTATTCTATTAATGAATTCTTCTTTTCTGACTTAAAATTCTTCTTTTCTTATTAAAAAAAAAACTGATGTAAAGGCCAGTGATATGTGGTTGCCAAGGAGATGAATAGACGTACTAATGCAAGTTTGGCAACTGGAAAAGACGAGCCACAGAACCATTAGTTTTGACTTTCATAGTGTATACCTAGCAACAACCAATTGCATACTTGTCAGGAGGAAGATATGCAAAGTCCCAATTACCATTCTCTTCTTGTAAAGCATTCATCCCTTCAACCTTGACATTCCTCGACCCAGAGTGGGCTAAGGCTTCTGAAACTCTTAGGAAGGGGAGTAGATAACAAAGCAGTAACAAAACAATAATTGGAGGGTGATAAGAAGTCATAACAATCGTAGTTGGAAATGGGATGTTATCTACCTGTGCATTTACCGTTCTAGAAAGCAATGGGAGGATCAACATTGTGGGAAATATGATGCATCAGATGAGGAACCCAAAGGCATGGTAGTATAGGCTAGAGAGGACTCTCTTCCTTCAAGATGCTGTTGTGAATACACTTGCAAATTAGGACGATCGAGACAATGAGAAGCACTTAAATTACATGGAGACACAAGTAGTTGATTGGGCAAGGGCAACAAGTTAGAACCTAGAATATTAGGCAGATGAATGGACTCATTGAGATGAGAAGAATTTGGGGATTGAGTGTAGTAAGGTGTAGATTCAAAGAAGGTAACATTTGCAGAAACAAAGAAGCGATGATATATAGGACTATAACAACGATATCCCTTTTGAGTATATAACTAGCCTAAAAAGAAACATTTTATAGGATGAGGATCCAACTTATCTACCGTGAGAATTAGTTGATGTACAAAGGACACACACACGAATATATGAGGAGGTAGAGAGAATAGAGGTGAACTTGGAAAAAGGATGGACTAGGGAATTTTACCACTAAGAACGGAGGATGGCATTCTATTGATAAGATAACAAGTAGTAAGTACAATATCACTCCACTTTAGGTACATGCATTTGATAAATTGATGCGTGGGTGATTTCAAGGATACGTTTATTTTTTCTCTCCGCAATCCCATTTTGTTGAGGAGTATGGGCATAGGATTATTGATGAACAATACCAAGCCAAGTCATATAAGTGGTGAATTGAGTACTGAAATACTCTTTGGCATTATCACTTTGAAGTATTCGATCTAGCTAACGAAATTGAGTCTTTATTACATAACAATAGGCACAAAATGTATGAAATAACTTAGAAAGATCTTTTATTAAATATAGCCAAGTCATCCTTGAATAATTATCCCCAAAGGTTACATAGTACTAGAAACCTGACTTAATATTCTACTAGGACCTTAAACATTAGAATGTACTAACATGAAAGGGCTTGTGGCCTATTTATGGACTTGAGAAGCAAAAGGGACAGGATGATGCTTTCCCAACTAACAAGACACACAATCAAGATTATACAGAGAACTCAAATCAGGAACTAGGCATCTCAATTTTCCAATGAAAGATGACCAAGGTGACAATGAATTGGAGAGGTGTGGCAGTAGTAGTGCAGGCGGTAGAAGGAGATAGTGACTCAAAGTGATGAAGTCCACCAGCTTCACGCCTTCCGTGAATCGTCTTCCTCGTCTCCAAATTCTGAATAACCATAGAATCAGGGAAGAATGTTACTGATCAATTCATGGATTTTTTAATCTTGCTAAGAGACATAAGATTGAAAAGAAACTTGGGAATATATCAAACCGAAGGAAGAGAAATTAAAGAAGTGGGATTTACAGTCCCAATTCCCTTAGTGACAGTGATGGATCCATCAGCAAGGGTAACACAAGGTAAATTTTTAGGATACCGAAGAGTAGAGAAGAAACTAGGTATACCTATGATGTGATCAGTGGCAAAGGAGTCTATAACCCAAGGCTAGGACGAGAAGTACTAGATGATAGACATTCTGTGGGATTACCTCTTTGGGCAAGAGATGCAATGGGGAGAGGAGCTTGTGTTGATGCTTGATACTGTTGGAACTTGGAATACTCTTCCTCTGACGTAGATGCAGTACCTTGCCCCCCACTTGTCCCCAAAAGTGTTGGTCAGTGGTGGCTACATTGACAACACGTGAAGGTCTACCGTGAACATATGAACACTGCTCAATAGTATGATTACCTTGTCTACAATGAGCGCACTAGCGAGGAGTGCCTCTACCTCATCCATCTCTTTCACCATGACCACTTGAGCCTCCTCGATAATTTTTGCAGTTGTTTGGTAGAGAGCTAGAACTACCATGTGCCAAAGGCTGTTATCTTAGAGTCAGATGCGAGAGTAGGAGAATGTGTACTAATGGAAGCAGAAAGGCAAGAATAAACTAACAAGTAATGGCAACTCTGTACTACTTAAGTATCTGGGCTAGGACTGACTCATACTTGGGTTTCAAGCTTGCTAGAACTTGAAAAAGTGTCATTTGCTCCCTCATCTTTTGCATCTCACGAACGTTGGCGGTTATAGGTTGCACGATGTTAAGCTCCTTATGAATATGTTTCATCTCTCCAAAATAATCTGCAGCTCATGTATCCTTGTTGTAACTGAAAGTACTCCTGGGATATAACTTACATACGTGTAACGTCACTAGAGTATAGATGCTTGGCATAATTTCTAATCTCCTTGTATGTATTTAGATGCATGCACATCCGTGCAATCTGGGGCTCCATCGAATTCCACAAAAAGGAAACAATCAAGGCATCTTCCTGAGTGCCCCACTTCTTTTCTCTTCTCATCAGAAGGATCAAATTGGAGCAAGTGGTCAGATTTCCCTAATTCTATCCATCCGACTTTTCAGTTGTTATCTGTGGCAGCGCGGAAGGAAACATGTTTTTGGGATTCATAGACTCCCATCCCAACACTCACAAACTAGCAGCCACACCAATGTCAAACAAGAAGAATAATCAAAACTAATCGGGGCAACCAGAAATGATGTGGAGCACTGAAGCAACCTCGGACAAAGTGGACTGCCTACAAACTGATATGGCACTGCTACATCCTCACAAATCAACTTATAGACACTGCCACTGCTCCAAGAAACTCACAAAAAAACCTTTACGAACACCGAACAACTACAATTGAATTACCACGAATGCATGGTCGAAAAAGGTTGGATCTTTGAGTGAAAAAACATGCCCCATAGCCCCATAGCTTGATAATATGGTGTAGGGAAGGAATCAGAATGTGGTGGAGGAAAGACTCTGAAAAAGGTAGCTGGAATCCTCTCACGCTGCGCATGGCGGCGCATGGGGAGCTTTTCGGTGGTAGGATTTTGTATGGTTAGGTTTTAGAGGGTTTTGTTTTTGGCAATGTGATTGGTTATGTGAAATAATGAAGGGTTGAGGTGGTTCTGAGAAGGGCAGCGACTGGAGGGTGTTTTCTAGTGACGACTGAGTGTGATAGGATAATTGGATCACGCTCTGATACGATGTTGAGATTTTGATTAAATGAATGATTTCCCTTGGAGATAGGTTTCTCCATCTATTTATCAAATACATTCTAATTACCATGATACCCTTACTAAGTCTCACTCATTAACATAATAACACACTTTCTAATATTACTAAAATACTCTTGAACAGTAGCCGTGGATTCGACATAAAATTATATTTTTATGTCATGTATAGCCTACCTGGTTTATGAAAGGGCTAATTATGATGATATTGGAGGCTTTGGGTATATCGTTAATAATTCCTTTTGTAGTTCAAATCTTCGATAATGATTTGGCTATGCTAATGATATTGTTTTCAATGTGTTGATTATTTTTAAGTTGTTAATTTATGGGTGCTTATAGTTTAATAATGTGATTTGACAATGTGCCTTTTGATACTACATTGACAGTATTTTTCCCTCTCATATGCATTATATATTGTATAATTTGCTAAATGTTTATATTCTCATAGGTGATGTTGTTCTCAAGGATTTGAAATTGAAGGCAGAGGCATTAAATTCACTTAAGCTTCCTGTCACGGTCAAGGCTGGCTTTGTTGGCACAATAACATTAAAGGTGATTATATTGTCATCATCATTGTCTGCCTAGATTTTGGTTTTAATCATTTATTCCATTGACTACCACCTTCCCCATATCTTGTTATAACTGGGAGTGTTGTCCACTGGGCAACCTATTTCTGTTTCCTTTTTAATGTTCTAAATTTCAACTGTGTGAAAGTCATGTAAACACGAGTGCCTTTTTTGTTGAAATTGAGGGTCAGCACCTTGTCACCGTCGCTGCTGTTTTTGTTGTATTTTGCTAAAAACCATTCAAGAATAGAACAGTTCAGTATCAGCATATGTAGCAAGAAGCCTTAGTTTTTGCAATGTGCAAACATTTTTACTGTTTCTCGTGTATCTTAAGTTGCTACATGGTACATTGAGCTGGCATTTGTCATGCTTGATGGGTGTTGGACTGATGGTATATCCCATTATTCTAATTTTAATTATTTGGTCTGCTCCTTTAGTTTCTATGCTTAAATTTGGGTTTATTTTGGTTGCTTTGGCAATATATTTATTTTGTTTGTTCATGAATGCTGATGTGTAAAATCTGAAACAGTTATCTAGGTTATTCAAAATTTAAACATTGACTCTGTTTTAAATCCTGGACTTTGTAGTAATTGTTCATATCATTAGATATAAATTTTGGTTTGCTAATGTTGTTAAACCTCAGATTGCTTCAAATATTTATTTAAGTTTTAAACACAGGTCCCCTGGAAAAGTCTGGGCAAAGAGCCTGTGATTGTTCTAATTGATCGTGTCTTTATTCTTGCTCATCCTGCTCCTGATGGAAGGACTCTCAAGGTAGGAAGCATACTTCTAGGTTTCTTGAAAAAGGATTACTTATTAAAAATAATATCTGATTTAGTTTGCTCTGAGATTTGTTTGTTTAATTATTTTCTATAGGAGGAAGACAGGGAAAAAATTTTTGAGGCCAAACTTCAACAGATCGAGGTTTGCAAATGCATTATGCCTGTGTCATAGAGTCTATTCTAAAGTTATGAGTTTCTTTGTCCTGTAATTCCTTTAATTTTTCCTTAAGCACAGAAATGTTGATGATATATATATATATGGTCAATATAGTTAATGCACAGAAGTATGCACTGCGGGTCTTGCAGAATTGTCATGTATGGCACTTCTTTTGTTGCAACATTGCATTTGTGTCCACATCCAGAGCTCACAAACAAAAAATTACTTATTTCTTGTATATTTTAATCTGAATCTTGTGGTTTTGAGCTTTGGTGAAATATTTTCCCCCTTGACCCCCTCCCTACCCCTCACCCTAACATGCTGGTAAACTTTATGTTTTAAAATTTTGTTGCATGCAGGAAGCAGAATCAGCAACCCTTGAAGCAATGTCAAAATCAAAGCTAGGAAGTGTATGATTTTTAATTATTAGAAACCTTTCTGGTTGTGCTGTAATTGTATGTACGGTGCTCTTTACTTTTTGTTGGTTAGATATCATTGTTTCTTGGTATTTTCTTCATTTATGGAATTTGCAAATGAGACGCTAAATTTTTGAGTTCTGGACATGCATGCTCAGTTTTTTTTTCAGTGAATTTATTTTGTGCATTAATATTTTTGGGTTTCATCAAAGTGTTTTAAATAAAGCATATAATGATAATTGTTAAATGATCAGTTGACCTAAAAGCTTCAGTTGTTAGGTTGTGGGCCAACAATGTATGTCAAGCCTTAACACTCCCCTGGACATGCAGCTCAATTACAAACAGATAATGCACAGTACTTTTTTTCTTTTTGGATGGAAGAGAAAAGATTTATTGAAGAGAAGACAAATTACAAAAATATAATATTTTCCTTGCGAATGCTTCTATCTTTCTCCCTTGCGAACTCCTTTCTACCCTTTGTGCGCTTGATGCCATGGAAGCTTCTGCGGTAGCTGATGCTGAAATGATCTGTTGAGATCGAAGATAAATCCTTCGATCTTTGATTAGACAAGGTTGGACGGTTTGCGTCCTTGCTTGTGGTTGAGAACACTTTCTCTTGTAATAAGTGGGTTAGGTTCTCCAGAGAGGCTGTTTTTGGTTCGCTGATGGCATATCTACTTTCAGTCGCATGCAAAGGGGGTTTTGATATATTCAATTGGGTATCATGAAGCTGTGGATGTTGATTAAATGGACGAAGTTAGGAAAGTTTTTGGAGTCAGGGTTGGGATGGGAAGGGAAGATGTTTATTCCTGAGGGTGAAAAAGCGAAGGTTGGTGAAGCTTCACAAGTGCTTTCTGCGAGATAGCAAAGAAATTTAGTGAGAAAACTACAAGTATTGGTGCAGATAACTCTTCATGATACAGATCGTGGAGTTTCGTGGTGTTGGAAGGCAAAAAACGTGATGGCAATGGCTGCGGTGGTCAAGCCTATTCAATAAAGCAGGGTTTGAAGGTTAGGAAACAAAGCTGTGTTGTTTGCGTGGAGACAAGTTGTATCAAAATGAACCTAAGGCAATCACAAATTAGTTGGCTTCAATTGACAGGAGTGATAAGGAAGCCAGGGTTTGCAATGGAGTAGAATCAATTAAAGAGGCAGCTATGGTTGGGTTCAGCAGTGAAGAGAATTTGGCTGGGATGCATGCTTCTCATTTGGGACCTAGCCCAGGCAATTGAAGGTGGTGGTATTTCTTTTTTAACTAAATTTAAAAAATTATTTGAAAAGTCCCAGTGTTTAGGAAATGTTGATACGGGCTTCAATATGGATCCAAAGAGAGGTTCTCCTCATATAGGCTTCTCATAAAAGGGCCTTCATGATTAGCATACATATGGTTCAGAAATTAAGGCTTCTAGTACTGCTATGTTGGCTCTGAATAATAGACAGGCCCAATGTATTGGTCCTCCTTCTCAGAAGATGAGTACTGGGAAGGAGGAAGATGTACCCTTTGGTAATGGAATTCTCATTCAACATTGAGTTAATAGAAATATTATTCAGCCTACAGCTACTTAGAATATGAATCCAAATGATCAAGAGTAGAATGTTAGAAGACCAAATTTGGTTCAAGACTGGTGTGATAAATTTGCATGTAGTCCTGTAGAGTTTTGAGAAGGTGGTGTGAAAAAGAGTGAAAAAGAAGCAGGTTTGCGGGAGAAATTGGATGATTGTCATATTTATACTTATAATTTGAAGGTAATAAGGTTTATGTTTTTGAATGGTGGCTTGTTTAGGTGCTGAAATGGAAAAGATATTCAGAAATAAGAGAGAAAATATTAGTGAGTCTGTGATAAAAGGTATTAAGGAGAGATTCTAAAGGAGAGTTTAGTATTGTGGAAGTTCCTCAAGTTGAGAAGAATGCCGGAGGTTCTAATGAGACTAGAAAAGGATAAGAGGCATAGAAAAGGGGGAATTTTTGAGATTCAGAATGTGATGATAATAGCAATTTTGATTGTGGTGGGGGGTTGTTGTTGGATGAGATACGAGAACAACATGGGTATGTTTCGGACTCCTGCGATGAAATAGGAAGTTTATATTATGTTCATCCACCCCTATTCGAAGGTTTGGAGGGAGTTTCTATTTTTAATAATGATGGGTTGGTGAATACTGTACAACATGAGGATGGAATTTTGCCTACACTAGTGAAGGAGATTCTGAAGGAGTAGTTAGAAGCTCTAATTCTTTTGGATAAAATGGATTTAAAGCTGAGTGATACTGGAGGAACTGAAGTACTTTTGGATGGTGGCTGTTTATGGTTAATTTAGTATTTTAGTATTATTATTGTGTTAGTATGTTAATTAATGAGAGTTAGTAAGGGTATTAAGGTCATTATAATGTATTTATTTTGTATTATAAATAAAGGGAGAGACTTACTTTGAGTTAGGTCATTCATTTATCAAAATCTCAACATGGATGGTATTAGAGCTGGTTACTAGAAGGTCCTTGGTTTGAAGGGGGTTTGACCTTGGGAATGTGTGTCTAGAAACATTTCTTTGGTGGGGAAATGGTTATGGAGGTTGATTCCTTATGGCGCAAGGTTACTAGAAGCAAGTATGGTTTGCAGTGTAATGGTTGGGATACTAGAGGTAGTGGTAGTTCTTCTCATATGTACCCTTGGAAGGTTATCTCATAGGTTAGTCATTTCTTGTGCCCCCTTACTTGGTTCTTAGTTGGAAAGGGGAATTTCATTTGGTTTTGGGAAGATAATTGGGTGGGTGAGGTCTCGTTGGAGTCTTTGGTCCCCCTTTTATTGAACTTCCTTCCGTTCATAATGCCTCAATTTATGCCTTTTATTCTTTGGAGGATTTTTTTGGGATTTTTACTTTTTCAGGAATCTTAATGAGAGAGAGGCTGATGACATTACCAGTTTGTTGAAAGTGTTGGACTTCTTTTGTTCCTTAAGTGAGTAATGATTCGAGGATTTGTATTTTGGGGTGTTACCAGTTCTTTACTTTTACTATGAAATCTTTTTTCTCTCAGTTATTGAAAACCTTGAACTCTCTTTCCCCTTAAATAATTTTATTTGGTAGATTAAGGTTCCTTTAAAATCAGGGCTCTTAATAGGCTTAATTCTAATGATTTATTACAACTTGGTGGGTTTGACTGTGACGGAGGGTTGCTTTGGGATGAAATTCTGGAACAATATGTATATGGTTTCTACTCTTTTGATTTACTTGGGGTTACCTTTTGTGCCTCCATCTCCGATGGAAGGTTTAGAAGGGGTTCCTATTTTGGAGGATGGTGATATGGATAAATAAGCAGCGGAGTAAGGATGGAATTCTGCTTACCCCTATGGGAGAAGGATTTTGAAGCACAACAATTGATTGATAAGATGGGTTTACAACTGTATATTGTAGAGGAGACTGAATTTGTCTTGATGGTGGTAAAAGTAAGAAGATTAATGGAAAAGTTTAGGGAAAAGAAGAGGGATTTGCATATGATATTTATTGACCTTGAGAAAGCATATGATAGGATACCTAGAGAAGTTCTATGGTGGGTTTTAGAAGAAAATGGTGTATGTTGTAGGTATACCGATGTCATTACAGATATGTACGATGGAGTAATGACTAGTGTAAGGACTATAGATGGAGAAACTAGAGAATTTCCAATTACCATAGGTATACATCAAGGATCTGCTTTGAGTCCTTATCTTTTTGTTGTAGTGATGGACCAATTGATTAAGAGTATTCAAAAGGAGGTTCCGTGGTGTATGTTGTTTGGAGATGATATTGTATTAATTGACGAAACTAGGGACGGAGTAGAGGCTGAGTTAGAATTATGGAGAGAAGCTTTGGAATCTAGAGGCTTTAGGATAAGTAGAAATAAAATAGAATATATGAAATATAATTTTAGTAATGATAGGAGGAATATTAGAGACAAAGTTAAACTTGATGATGAAGAAATAAATAACACTTGTAGATTTTGATACCTTGGATCTATTATGCAAGCTGAAGGAGAAATTGAAGATGATGTAATGCATAGAGTTAAAGTAGGTTGGGTAAAATGGAGAAGTGCTTCAAGTGTGCTATGTGATCGTAGAATACCCTTACAATTGAAAGGGAAGTTTTATAGGACAGCTATAAGACTAGCTATGCTATATGAATCGGAATGTTGGGCGACAAAGAAACATAATATCCAAAAAGTAAAAGTTGCCAAGATGAGAATGCTTAGATGGATGAGTGGTATAACATTGAAAGAAAAATTAAGGAATGAACATATTCTTGATAAGTTAGGTGTAGCTCTTATAGAAGATAAGATAAGGGAGGGACGGCTCAGATGGTATGGACACTTGCAACGTAGGCCACATAGTGCACCGGTGAGGAAGAGTGAGTTAGTTACTGTGGGGGGTAGTAGAAGGGGTAGGGGTAGACCTAAAATAACTTAGGAGGAGATAGTAACTAAGGATTTAACATCGCTAAATCTATCAAAAGAAATGATCCATGATCACATAAATTGGCGGAAAAGGATTCATATAACCGACCCCACTTAGTGGGACTAAGTCGTGGTTTTGTTGTTGCTGTTGTTGTTGGTGGTAAAAGTAAGGCAAAGAAGGGCTTCTTGTCCTTGTCTAGCTTGTATTCTCTCTTTACTCTATCTAACACATCTTATATATACATACATACATACATATATATATACATACATACATACATACATACATACACACATATATATATATATATATGTACTAATGATTTATTGCAAGTGAGGAGGCTGTTAGATTACCACTTTACCTAAAAGCTTAAGCTATTGGGTTGTGGGCTAACAATGTATATCAAGCTTTAACACTCCCCTGCACGTGCAGCCCGACAGCACGTGAAGAGATAAAGACATGATAATATCACCCATTTTAGGGATTGCAATAATTTTTTAAATACCACACAATAAATGCGGGCAACAAGGCTAGAACCCAAGACCTCCTAGTAACCAACTCTAATACCATGTTAGATTACCACTTTATTTAAAAGCTTAAGCTATTAGGTTGTGGGCCAACAATGTATATCAAACTTTAAGAGAGGGCTATATAACTAAGGCTATCAGCTTGAATATATGTTCTATATGTTTTGAGTCAAATGAAACTAGTTGATATATTTTTCTCCATTGTTGGGTGGCTAAGTAGCTTTGAATCAATCTATCCTCAGTCTTTGATGAGGCAATGTTGTTGTCATGGGCTGTCGATGCGTTTGTTTGATATAGGGGTTTTGGGAGGAGTAAGAGAGGGATTATCTTGTGGAGATGCACTACTTTTGAAATTTTTTGGACGGATCGAAAGGATTGCAGGGAGTTTTAAAGGAAAACAACTTCACATTTATTATGGTAAAAGCCCACTTTGGCCCTCTCATTTTTGCCCTTGGGTGGTGCCTTATTTACTGATTCCATTATTGAGGGATATTTAACCTTTGTATATTTGTTTGGATTTGTGTACGGCACCAATCTATTGTTAGCTTTGAACTATAGTTATTTAGGGGTTGATATATACTTACTTGAGGATTGTGTTGTGGGGGTGAGCTTGTGGAATGTGAGCAAAATACCCTAACCATTCGAGTCATGGCTCCTCAGTGACCGTCCCAGTTAGGACAAGGGCTATCATGCCATTAATACTTGACCTCTTATTATGGGATAGGGTTGATTTTTTTGCTTCCTTTTGGCACTTTCTCTGGGGTTCTTTTGGGGAGTTCTGTTTGATCATCAGAGGGGGGCTTTATTTTACCTGTATTCTGATTGTTTTTAGGAGGGTTATAATCTTATCTATTTTCTGATTGTTTTAGGACATCTTATACTCTATTATTTGTATTTCCCTCTCATATCTATCTTTTTCTATAAAAATAAAGAAAAATTGAAAAAGAGCAAAAGCCCCCGATGATGCAAAACACTGGATCCTATATTCTTACCCAAAGCATAGATGAAGACATCTTCTTTCCCATGAATATATGTGCGTTCTGTTCCAATCAAATCCCACACAGATAGCAGAAGCCTGCTCCTTCACAATCCTGAACCACCTGTGCTCCTCTAAGAACCTGGAAAAGAGATAATGAAAAGATCCTCCACTGGATCTGGACCCAATTCTCTCCAAAAAGGCCAAATAAATTATTCCACGGCCTTAATGAAACGGAAAAATGAAGGAACGGGTGAGAGAGACAAATTGTCCAAACATAAACAACATGCATCTGGAGATAAAGCCTTAAAATGCCTTCTACATTGCTACAGAACTGTTAGTGTTAACTCTATTACGAACCACTAAATAAAAGTCTTATGAATCGTTTGGAACCACCTATTGAGAAGTGTTTTTTAGAAAAAAAGTGCTAAATTTATCAAGTGCTGATATAGAAGTGTTGATCTAGAAAAGTACTGAAAGTCACTAGTGGTATTTGGATACTCACTTTTATTATATGTGTTTTATGAATTTTTATAGTTAATATTTCATCGATAATTATTAGTTAATATGTAATACATAATGAAATAATATATGATTATATCAAAATATATTTTAAATTAAAAATATTAATAAATTATGATTAACAATTTAATGAATAATTATGTTAATTAATTTTAATTAAAATTTAAATATTTTCTATTAAGTAAAATAGTATAATATTACTTTTAATTTACAATAATCTTGTAGTTAACGTATATTTATAATATATGATCATTGTATTAATTTATGTTAAAAATAATATTATTAATTAAATTAATAATTTTTATTTATTTAATGTTAATCTAAACTAATAGATGGTTTTTCTTTGTTCCATAATTGAATTATATTTGATCAATAATTAATATGTCATAATACATAGCAAAATAATATATGGTTATTTTCTGATATGAATAAAATAATATATGATAATTATGTAAATAAATTTTAATTAAAATTTACATATTTTATATTGATTAAAATAATATAAGATTATTTATAATTTAGATTATGTATAGTTATAACATATGATTTTCATATTAATTTATGTTAAAAATAATATTTATAATTAAATTAAAAAATTGAAATTATTTAATTTTAATTTGGATTAACAGATGTTTTTTCTTCATTCCAGAATTGAATATTGTATGTTTAATTAAATGAGGGTGATACATCATACACCCACCTAGAGAGAATAAAACACCGGTCTAGCCATCCAAATGCTTGGATACCTTCTCCATAATAGGATTCCAAAACCCAACTATCCTAGGTTTTCCATCCAAAGACACTAAAAAAAAAGTCAGAGGCAATCCAGAATACTCCACCTGAAGAGGATAGGTTCAAAAATCTATCCGTAATCACATTAATACAAGCTAAGCTGCTATTTCCCAAATTTATTTTTAAACCAATAGTGAAAAACTCTCTCAAAATATTTGCAAAATAGCAATATCATTTACTAAAGACTCTCTATGATCCTCTGAGAAGAAGATGATATCTTCTGCAAACTGAAGACGAGACAGCACAACCCCCTCATTTCTCACCCCAATCCCTTTCATAAAACCATTGTCAACAGCCCTATGAACCAATCTACTGAAGACATCCACCACTAGAACAAACAGAAAAGGTGAACGAGGATCTCCTTGCTCAGTCCCCCTCAAAGCCCTAAACCACATTTTAGTCATAATCAACAAAACCCATTATTTTGGGTAACATATTTTTGAACAAGTAAATGGTAAATTGGGATAGTGCAATTTTAATCTGTGATCTCCCAGCAACCAATGCTTTGATATCATGTCAAAGATCCATTCCACCTTAAATCTTATGCTGTTAGCTTGTACGCTGGCAATGTATATGAAGCCTTAAAACTCCCCGGCATGTGCAGTTTGATTGCACATGAGAGGTAAACAAATAATGAGTTACACCTATTATGGGAAATATGATAATTTTTAACAAACACACGATAGCCCAGGAAACAGGAATTGAACCTAGGACCTCCTGGAAACCATGATTACCATGACTATGAGGCCATGCTAGGTCACCTTTGACCTAAAAGCCTATGATATTGGGTTGTGGCGAACAGTGTATATCGTGCCTTAGCAATAATCAGCATTTAGTCAGCTGGAAAAATGTTTTTGTCTACAGGGAGGATAAGGAATGAAGACTGCCTTACTGGTGATATGCATATGTGAAGAGTTTCACATACTTATCACACTGTGCCAGCTTGAGGAAAGTGAGCAACAATAGGCTGTCCAATATAATGGGAATCGCAACATGAGATTCAGTTAAAGCTCAGTAGTCATTATTTTGATTCCATCAATCAAGCTGCAACTTATGCTAAGGGTGTAGAAAAGTAAGTTATTTATCTTAAGACCAGGTGGGAGGATGCGCAGATTGTGTTGAGCCCACACTTGTGATTGCTCCTATTCTCTGCTTGCGCCAACTGAAGCAAAGAAGCTTGATAAACACTGGTTAGAGTGTCATGAGTGTGGCTGGAAGGGTCATTCTTAGAGTCGGTGCCCCAAAAAAGGGGGCATCTAAATGTGACTTTAGAGATGCCTTAATTGAAAGAGATGGACAATTATACTAGCCACTGGAGCCTGCTAGTTTTAATGAGGAGCTGTCAGATATTGAGCCATCTTCTATGATACTCTCCATCAAGGTTTGAGGAAGCCTGCCTCCAGGCCATCGCGTAAGCTGAACAAGCTTTTCAATCATGCCGAGACAATTACCTGCCTGGGAATTTACTAGCCTGTGCATGTTTTTGTGGAAACTGAAGCTGAAATTAATATGATCTCTTATCATGTTGCTCGTGAGCTGGGTTTGCGACCCCTCAGAAGCGTATTAGGACAGGGTTTCTTCCTTCTTGAACGGGGATTTGGTTCTTGGTGAGATTACTTTCTAGGTGTGTTGTTTTTTGATTGAAAAACAAGAATGTAATTAATAGGGAAAAGGTGTACATGATTCGAGAATAAGAAATCATCCTTCAAAGAATGAAAGAGCAAAATTAGAAAAACAAAAAAATTGATAGAAAATAGCAAACAAATCGCATTAAACATCCTCGAAAGTCAATCCTTGAAACAGCCAGCAGAAACAGCTCATAATGAAGCCAAATATGGAATCATATTCCCAAACCAAATACCTGGAAGTCTTCTTCCCCTTGGATATATGGGTGTTCCATTCCATGCAAACACGCCACAGCACAGCATACAAGCCAGATCTCCAAAAGGCTGATTTGTATTTGCTCCTTCCGAGCCCTGAAAAAGAAATAGCCGACATATCCTCCATTGATCCTGAACCCAACTTTCCCCAATAAAACCAAAGAGTATTCAAATCCTCCAGGAGAAAGAACAATGCAAAAATAAATGAGAGGCAGATTCAAAATTATCAATACAGAGAAAACACACGAAAGGAAGGATTTCATTGATAAGAGGAACTTTAGAAAAAAGGAGGAAAAAGGCTTCTCCCATTTTTCTGGAAAAAATACAGAAAAAAACTATTAAAATAAAAATGGAAAAAGACATAAAATTCAGAACAAAAGATTCCTCCAATCCTGTTGAAATATGAAAATCTAACTCCCTTAGAGCAACCTACCAAATAAATGCTTTAATTTAAGAAGGCCTCTGCAACAAATTCTCTGTGTTAACTCTATTAAGAACAAACCTGCCAAATAAAACCCTTAATGTTAGAGGTAACTTAACCATCCAAATACTATGATAGAAAGCAAAAGAAAAGTTCTCCTGGATAAAAAACTCAAAAGAGAGATTTGCAAGAGAAGTCCCCTGAAGACTGCATCAACCATTTCCTCACAAGTCACATCCACCCTATTGGAAGGATAACAACCCTCCTACAACTTCAACAAAGACACAAAGTTCCACCAGGAACCAGCTCTCTGTCATTGAAAGCTTTATGGGAATGGAAATCCCAAGAAAAATTTTTCCCGTTAGAACTCAAAAAAGAAGAAATATTCCCATATGTGACGAAGAAAGTTGATACAAGTAAGGAAACTACACAAAAAGAGCGGAATTTCCCACCCGTAGGTCTTCCAGAAACAAATGCAAGGCCTACTACCCATCCCATTGGTGTTAAAATGTGCCCATATGAGTATCCCACCCATTTTCTTGTAAGTTAAATTTGCTTTTAATTGCTTCGTGCCAAGAGGGGTTCTCTTCTAAAGGAAGCCTCCACAACCATTTATTCATCAAGGTGATGCTTTTAGACACCAATTTCCCAAGATCCAGTGTTGTTTCCTTTTTTGACCTACACACCACATTGCACCTAACCAATTGATCCTTCTTCTCCCCCACCACAGACCAAAGAAAGCTTCTCATGATCCTCTCTATAGGCCTAGCTACCCCTTTAGGAACTTTAAAAATGGACAAAAAAATAAAGTAGAATGCTAGAAAGAATTGAATAAGAGTAACACGAACAGCTAAAGAAAAAGAGCACCTTCTCTACCTTAGGAGCCCAAAAACCCACCGACATAGGATGACCATCCAAAAGAACCCCGAAATACTACAGAAGCCAATCAGAAGTAGCACACACTGTTAAAGAAAGGAGCTCCAAAGATCTATAAACATCCAAAACTATACCATATCACTCTTCCCTAAATTAATTGACCCTGAAGCACATTTAGAAAGATGTAAAATGATAAGGATATTTTTTTTAAATCTATGATCTTCTAAGAAAAAAGATAGTGTCATCACTGAAGATGCGAAACCATGACCTTCTCATTACCCACCCTAATACCTTTCACAGGCCCTCAATTAACTGTCCTGTCTATCATTATACTCATACGATCAACTACTGGACAAACAAGAACAGGGACAAAGGATCTCCTTCCTTAACTACCCTCCAAGCCTTAAACCATGATTTGGACTCCCAGTTAATAATAATAGAATAGGAAGCATTAAACAAATAATCCCTCATCCAAGTCTGCCTAAACCCAAAGCCTTTCCTCCCTAAAACCTGATCTAAACACTTCAACTAACAGTTCATAAGAATTTTCAAAGTCTACTGTGGAAGCGATACCCATCTCTTTACCTCCCTGTCATGTCCTCCACAACCTCATTAGCCACTAAATGGCATTCAAATTCTGCTTACCCTCACAAAAGTTCTTTGTGCCTAATTGTATCCCCTATTACCAAACTCAGCCTATTCGCAAGCACCTTCACAATGATCTTATACACATCAGTAACCAAATTAATAAGCCGAAGATCAGCAACATTAGAAGATCTACTTTTCTCAGGCAGTAAAGTAGTGAAAAGTAAAGTTAATACACTTGCCAAAAATTCCATTAAAGGAAACCTCCTTAAAAATCTTCAAAATTCCTCTGAAACCACATCTCAACAATCCTGAAAAAGAAAATAGTAAAACCATTAGGACCCAGAGCCTTATCCCTATCCATCGTAAATGCCATCTGCCTGACCTCACCTTCCCCAATATATTTCTCCAACTAAGACTGCTGATTTACAGAAATGTGAGCTCACTCCAACCCTTGTATCATAGGTCTATCCTCAACCTCCTTTGAAAAAAATTGCATAAAATCATAAGCTCCCTTGCTATCAAAATAGGATCAGAAGTAATGTCTACCTCCTTCACCTCCAATTCCATTCTAACACTCTTTCTCCTCTTACCATTGGCCAAAGTATAAAGAATTTTCTGTAACAATCACCCACCCAAACCCACTTGAATTTCATCTCCCGTCTCCAACTCCTCATTTCCCTAAAAATTACCTCCTCTTAATTCATTTTTTAAACCTTCCCTCTTAACCTCCTCCTCTACTATAGACCTCTTCTCTTCTTTCCTATCCAACAACTTCAGATATCTTGAAATGCTGCTGCTTTTTTATTTATTTTTTATTTATTTTTTATTTATAAATAAATTCAGTTGTCTTCATAAACTTCAATATTCCACTTTACCACTTCCTTCAATATTTGTGCTTTCTCATAAACATAGAACCCTCCCAACCACTCTCAGCCTCCTCATTCTTGGTATCCCTAACCAAGTGGTGAAAAGACTTCGGGTCCCACCACATATTTTCAAACTCCTCATCCTAGGTCCATTGTTAAATATATGTGACTTGCATATGTTTGAGATAATTAGGGACTATCGCATTTTTAGTAACACATGGTCCACAATGGGTCGGAAAATGCCATAAGTGTCAATGATGGTTCAATTATGAGATGTGTTCCTAGTCTTTAACATTGATGCTGCGGTCTACAGCAGGGTGGGAAGGGTATGGGATGGGAGATGGGCTACCTCCTGTTGTATAGCCCAGGCCTAGAATGGGCCTCCACTTGAATTACATCAGCTGAGATTGACCGACTAATGAGCAGTCAATTGGGACTATTATTCTTTTGTGAGATCAATTAATTTTGTGTTTTCTTTCATCTGATGTTCCCCTTCTAACCTTTTCATAAGAATGTTTTCATTATGTCCTTATTTATTTCTGGCCTGCTCTCTGTATAGTCAAATCTGTTTGATCTCAATGAATTGATAAAATATTCATCTTTTGTTCTAATTCCTGTCAAAAGCATCCTGAGAGTTACATATGGTCATTTAAACAGTGCTTTCTATTTTTCTTTTTATTTTTGTTTTCTGCAGCCACCTTCTGGAAATTCCTGGCTGGGTTCTTTAATTGATACTATTATTGGAAATCTTAAGATCTCCATTAGCAATGTTCATATCAGATATGAAGATGCTGTCAGGTAAGCAGACATGTGCCTTCAAATTCTCTAGATGCTAGGGATCTTTTATTTATTTATTTTTATACAGCTAGTCAATTGATGGAGTTATTTTTCACATCTCTGGTTTCTTCCTGATTTTTTTAATACTATTAAATCTTTTGCAGTAACCCTGGACACCCCTTTTCTGTGGGTGTTACTTTAGCGAAGCTTGCTGCTGTTACAATGGATGAGCAGGGGAATGAAACCTTTGATACCAGTGGTGCACTGGATAAATTGCGGAAGGTTTTCTGCATTCCTTTCCTTTTCCATTATCTTTCTTAATATGATTTTACTTATAAAAAGTAAGTTGCATTGCAGAGCCTGTTAAACTTCCTGGATAAGATAATTTCCTTTTTGATCAGTAGAAAGTGGTAGTAATTCTTCTTTTATGAGAAAAAAGGTATAAAATGATATCTTCTAAGACATTTATTTGTAATCAATACTTGGAATAAGTACTTAACATGTTTGACTCTTCCTTCAGCAGATAGTGCTGTCATCACTTTCCCCATTCTTCTCTCTCTTTATTATCCCCTCCTTCTGTAATTCTATCTCTTTGTTCTTCTTGTTATTGTGCCATATTGAGCAGTGCGGCCATAATCATTGTCATTACTTCCCACTCAATCTCTCAAGAGTCTCAAAGGCAGGTAGTGCATTCTACAGATTAGTGATGGCTACTGGTCCTTGGTATCAGTGGTTCTTGAATAACTGTTGTATTTCTTTAGGAATGGATAGTTGTTCTTGTTCTTTGGATCCTTTGGTGGTGTATTCATGCAAATCCTTTTGTGAATTCTTGCCTCATGCATATTCTTCTTTTCCACTCTATAAAACTATTTGGAAGGCCAAAGTCCCCTAAAAAAATCAACGATTAATAGAGTAGGAGAGGCCCTTGAAGGGCACTTTCTCCAAATGTTTGCATTCTTTGCCATAACAGTTCAGAAACGGTTTCCCATTTGTTTATGCACTGTGACTTTGCTTGGAAAGTGACGAATAAGTTCTTTGGTTTAATGGGAGAGAGTTGGGTTTGCCCAGAGATGTTGGAGGATTTTTAATTCTTTTGCAGTTTCCTGTGTTGGTTTTGGAAAGAGAAAGGACTGGGCAGCACTATGGAAATGTGCTTATTTTGCAGTGCTGTGGGGTTCATGGTTGGAACGTAATGCATGTATTTTTTCGGGGAAGAAATTGAATTTTTAGCTGGTTTGGGAGATGAAGATGATTCACTTCCCGGTATCACTTTGGTGTGTTGGCTATGGGTACTTTAAAGGAGAGAGCTTCTCAAATGTTCAATAGGATTGGCTCTACTTGTTGGATTGATTTTGTGTGTTCTGTGTTTCCTCTCTCATTCTGTTTTCTTTGTATTTCCTTTCTGGTTTGTGCCAGATTATTTCTAGGAGGATGTCTTGTTCTCCATTTTGTATATTCCTAATCTTTTAAGGAAATTTATTCTTTTTCTATGATTAAAAAAAAAAAAAAAAAAAAAATGACTCCGCAGATTAGTGGAAAAGGATTCATGTAGCCAATCCTACCTAGTGGGATTTAAGGCTTGGTTGTTGTTGATTTGTAGGGAATGGTTTGAAGTGGGGGTTTGCTGATAGCTGGATAAGTGGATTATTTTGACAAGGATTTTGATTGTGGGAGAATCTTTTCATATATGAGTTGCAAAAGCATTAGGAAGCATGTCATGACTCATGTTGCAAAGACTTCTATAGTTGATTTGGAATGCGTTCCAATTGCGCGAAGTTGGGAGTTGGTGAATAAAGGTATGGAGGTAATTGTTCAACATATTCAAGAGTAAAGAAAATACTAAGGTCCACAGAAAAGAGGATGAGTGAGAAATTAACAGGTTATTGCAAGTTCGTATATCTGCTGAAGCTGGGTCTGGTTGTGTTCATGAACAAATATCTTTTGGGAGTCATTTACAGAAGATCAGTTGAGTTTGGTTACTTGTGAGGGGCAGCCAATTTGTCTTGATAATGGGGTCGAGGCTTATGTATGGAAGAACTGGCATAGTGAATTAGATTATTTGAAGGGTTTGAAAAATTATGAACTTTATGTATTAAAAAGGGGTTACTTAATAAGCATTCTTAGGTTTTGGTTTCTTTTAATTAGAAGACGACCTCTTTCCTTCATTAGGTTGTATTCATGGTTTTAAATAAAGGCCGCGACCGTTACGTAACGCCGTTACGTAAAGGTTTTTTGGGTTACCGATACCGTTACACACCGCGAAATCGGTGGGAAGAAAAATCACGGCCGTAGCGGCCGTTACGGACCGCGACTGTTACGTAAAGGCCGCTACGGCCGTTACGTAACCGCTACAGGACTATTACACCAAAAATATATTTTATTTTTTACTTTTTCTTCTCACTTTTTCTCTCTCTTTCATATATCATTCTCAATATACCAAGTGGCAAGAGGGGGAAAAGATTATAATGAGGATGACAATGATACAAAATTTAATTTTTCTTTAAATACTCACAATAGATGCATAAATTAACAATTTCAAAGTACTAACTTGTTATGAATTTTTTTTTAATAATATTAGTAATGTGATATTTATGTTCTTTATTTTTCAACTTCAACCTTCTTTCTTTTCTAGCTATTTTATATTTATATTATTCGTATGTCTTATGTGTCTAATAGACTAATGGAGTGTATAATGTATTTTATTTTATTAATTCATTTAGCACACATAAGAATTTATCACAGATAAGAACAATTAGAAGTATAAATATGCGCACACACGTAATTTTCTATCAATGATGGTTTAAAACAAATGTAAATTTGTTGCTCTTACCAAATAACTTAGTTACTCGAACTAAAGGGTCCAAAATACACTAAAACCCTTTCTAAGAATGGCCAAAAGCTTAAAACATGCAAGTATGCTAATATGCACAAGGTTGTGCATGCTTCAAAAAAATTCACGGCCGTTACACCCGCTTCCCGTTATGTAACATCCGCTACTCCTGCTTCCCGTTACACCTGTTACCGTTACGTTACGCTACCCGCTACCGCGATTTAAAACCATGGTTGTATTTCTTCTTTCTTGGGAAAATTTTATTTTTCTTTCTAAAGAAAAGGAAGGGGTGAAAGAGGAGACACTAATACTTGGCCATTTCATAGTGTGGCAAATGGGTAGCAGGAGGAAGAGTCTAATTAAAGAATGTGGGGCTGATATGGGGTTGTGAGGACGTTGGTCGGTTGCAGATGAGATTACTAGGTTTTATGAGCATTTTCGATCATGGACGGTCAGGGTGGTGATTTGCAGGGAAGGCAATGTTTGGGCAGACAAAGTGCCGGGGTTGATGGTTTTACTGCTTTTCCTATGGATGTTCTAGAATATTTTCTTGCTAGAGTGTTTTGTTGACCGGTTTTCTTTTTGTTTATTTTATTTTTTTTGTATTGGGGGGTGGGAGAGTTGAAGTTATAAATAAATTAAACTTTTTCTATACATCTGCCTGAAAGAGATCAATCAATTGAGATTGTGGAATTTAGGCTCTTTCTTTTCTGGTTGTTCATTGGAGGTTGTCATATTTTGGATGATGCTTTGTTAGCTATTGAAGAAGTAGATGATGCTAGTAGTCTTTTTTCTCTTTTGTTCTATTGCTACACTTGTAGAGGGCTTATGATAGGTTTAGCTGAATGATTCTTCGTGGAGGAGATGGATTAGTAGGTGTTTATCATTTTGCTGATTTCTTTTACCCTTGTGATGGGTATTGCTATCTCTGTTTCTTACCTCTAGTTTTAGCTTTTTTACCCACCTTTGATATAGTCAGAGACTCCTACACTTATCACTTATCACCTTGGCAGATGTTTGAGAAGGTTTCAGGCTTAAATATTAACATGCCCAAAACTGATTTGTTAATTTAGGTTCAGACATCCTTTCTCAATTGGCTACTGTGGTCTTTTAATTCATTTTGGGACTCCTTTTAGATGCTAATCTTATTAATTCTCTGTGTTGATACTGAGTTCTTGGATTATAATATTAAATAATATTTTGAGAATTTTCATTTACTTTTTTATTATTATCTTCTATTACTTATATTTGCTTGAAAATGCAACTCAGTTGGACTGAAATGCATTTTATTTTTATTTTAGTCATTGCAACTTGAGAGGCTTGCTATGTACCATGATTCTAATAGTCTACCATGGAAAATAGACAAGAAATGGGAAGATCTCAGCCCCAAGGGATGGATTGAGGTATGTTCTCAAATTGTGAGATCCAGCTCTGTTGTTTTGCAGTTGCATTCTTTCAATAATATGGATGAATTAGTAGATGTGCCCTGATGATTTGAACTTCTCTTTCTCTCTCTCTCTCTCTCTCTCTCTCTCTCTCTCTCACACAGTTATTTGAAGATGGTATAAATGAACCTTCAACAGACAATGGTGTGGTGTCTGTATGGGCTCTGAATCGGAACTACTTTGTGTCCCCTATTAATGGAGTCCTCAAATATCATCGTCTCGGAAATCAAGAAAGAGATAATCCTGAGATTCCTTTTGAGAAGGTTTCTCTGGCCCTTAGTGATGTTTCTGTAACAGTTACAGAGGTGCTGAATTTTAAGTTCTTTAAATTATCTCAAAATTGCTTTAGTTTCTTTTTATTTGTTCCTTTGTGTAGTTTTTGGACTTCTTTTCAGTGGTGGAGAGGAAAAATAAAGAGAGAGAAAGGGGTAAAGAAACTTTTTAAGTTTCTTGGATCATGGTTAAAACTATTTGCCTAAGCAGATAAATCTCATCAGCTCTTGCACAAGTGTGCAGCAGCTGCTCCCCCCCCCCCCTCTCTCCTCCTGCCACATTTGCAATTGTCACTGTATCACAATAAAGAAGAAAATAAATTAGAGGGTTTGATTTTTTATTTTTTTTCCTCTTATTTATTTATTTGTTTTGGGATATGTCCTTGCTTAGATGGTAATATCTCTTCTTTATTTTTTGATATAACTTATTAAAAAAAAAAATTATTGTTCTTCTACCTTTTGGCATTCAAAGAGAGTGTGGAATCAATTCTTCATTGTGTTCTTACAGGCTCAATATTGTGACTGGATTAAACTTTTGGAGGTTATCTCAAGATACAAGACACATGTTGATGTCTCTCATTTAAGGCCAGTAGTGCCAGTTTCTGAGGGTCGTCGTTTATGGTGGCGTTATGCTGTTCTAGCTGCCCTTAAGCAGAGGAAAATGTGGTAATGTGGAAAAGCTATTATTTGGAATTAGGAAACATATCCTGCGCACTTCAAACTAATTTCTTGTTTGAGTTTACATTGTAAATTTACTCAAGTCTTTTAAAAAAATTATGGCTGAATGCTACATATGATTTTCTGAGGTTGATAACTTTTGACATGCATACTCTTACAGCTATCGTTTTTCCTGGGACCGAATTCGGCATCTTTCCGAGCTCCGTCGACGTTATGTCCAACTGTATGCTAGTTCATTGCAACAGTTGCCAGATGTTGATAATTCAGAAATTAGGGAAATTGAGAAAGATCTTGATTCCAAAGTAATTCTTTTATGGAGGTAAGAAGACCTGTGTCAATGGCCCCTAACTATTTGTGGATTTTGGATATGTGCATGTCTTCACTGTTCACTTGCACAAGTTGCATTAAATTAATGATTGATGGTGTGTGCGTGCATGTCTTGTGTATTAGCGTCTACCAAGGGCATCTGGTTAGCTCATTGGTAAGTTGGAAATGTCAGAGTTTGCACACACTGATTTATTTGATATCAGTTTATTTCATTGGTAAGCTGAAAATATCAGAGGAGGTTATTACCCGCCCATTGCTATTGGCGATGACTTTGGCAGCTAGTTTCCCTTACCTCTATTTTTCTTCGCAATCTAGCCTACAACATCAATCACCTGTAACTGAAGCATCCATCATTCCTTACACTCTCGTTCTTTCTATCCTCTAGCTCTCAATCTTTCTCTTTTTTCCTATTTGAGGTTGCACCTTTGTCATTTTCTTCCAAACCCAGGGCATTCTCTCTGCAACGCACCCTTTCGCTTGCACAGTGACCAATCTGCTCGATCTCAAACCCTTGATCATCTTTCATCCCCCTTACTTAAACCCTAACTTATCCCAACATAGTCCTCAACTTTTTCACAGGATCAAGTATGTGTGTTACATTGGATCACGCCCTTCCGATCTATAAGAAACGATTCACGTTTGAGGAGGAAGGCTCTTAACACAGCATAGAGAGATCCAGACAATGTCACTTCATCTCTCTCTCAGAGGAGTGGCAATGGATGGCGACACTGCTATGCCAATTCCTATTCTCTAAAACATCAAACCTGTTGATGAAGACTTATCTGGTACGGTGGTACCCAACCACTTCGTGATGCTTCAATTCATCTCATTAGAGAAGATCATGTATCAGGAAGCAATCTAATTAATCTGTATATGAGACAGGGAGGAGGTGCTTGCCTGGAAGAAATTCTGGGAGGCATCAAAGGGCATGGTAAAGGAAAGAACTTAGGAGAGAACAAGCAGATGCTGCAATGTCTGGGTTGCAGCTCTTGAATGTGGGAGGATCCTTTGAAGCATAATTGTTGGCTGGTTTTCTAGAGACCTCTGTTCTGCCGGCAATGGATAAATTCCAACGAACCAGATCAAGATAAGAGTAGTTCTGGTTACGGCAAGGACAGAACACACTTTTGCAGGGGGAATTTTAATGTGAGACAGATTTCCAGATTCAAAAAAAATTTGAATTTAAATTTGATTTATCCCCTACTAGCTTGGGGCCTTGGGCCCTAAAAAACCCCAAGCTCATTGGTGGAAAAGCTCAACAACATGTTGGGCTGAAATCAAAGCCCAACATGGACTTACATAATCATGGGAAAGCGCTGCTTGGTGGGCAGACTGGGGAGACCCAAAATAAAGCCGAGAGCTACAGAGTTCTCTTTGGAAAACAAAAGAATGGAAGATGGAAAATGTTTTTCACAACTAAACAGGCCCTAAAATTTATGTTTTTAAGGGATGGTACCAAATTAAAAGAAGCCTAAACTTTTAGTGTTTATCATTGAGTAAAAAAAAATCACATTTCTTATATATGCCTTCTCTCATTCAAAAGAAAAAGAAAGTAACTTAAGCAAAATTGATAAATAATTGAACAAGCTACTTAGTGTAACAAACCTTTGAATCTTGCCAAAATGGTGAAACATGAGTACTACCTTAGTCGATCAATGTTCTGGCTCTTCTTCTCATTGGCAGAATACTGTACTCCTCCAAGAGTGAAGAATGGTTTTGTTAGGTAACAGAAGACCTAGACCTAATGTTCTGTTTTCTCCTCATTTTCAGTGCAGAAGCAATGTGGAGAAGGAATGGAAGGCAATTGTAATGCCCCGAACCCCTCGTGGGCCCGAGGTGCTGCTTTAGTGACGCCTGTGTACCTGATACCATCTCATAATATAAAACATGCAGCGGAATAAATAAAGCATTCTCCATAATATATTACTAGCGTCTAACCATCAACATACGTCAAGGTCTTTCCATTCTCATAGTACAACTCAAAATAATAAGCCAACTAACTTGGTCCATACGACCACAATAAAAGCCCAGCGGCTTACAACATAAGCTACTCACATTTGAGTTCTTTCAGTCACTCTCAAAAAGAAACTATACTAGTCTCAACCCACTGGTTCTGCTAAACTCGATCTCTGGGATTCCCTGAAAAGATATGTTGTATAACAGGGTGAGACACCTCTCAGTAAGGAAGATTAAGTTAATAACAGTGTGTGGTCAACATGCGTTTCAGTGTATATAAAATCATACATCTCTCTTTTAACTGAAAATAGAATGTATACTCATTGCTCATTTCTCACAGTATAAATCAGTACTGAAAACAATTACATTTTACATAAATATACAGATATGCACAAAAGACCCTCCTTGGAACTAAATGCCATGTATAAATCCTCATGGTCAGGGTTGTGCTGCCCGAAGGCTGGACTAAAACCTGGGGGATCAACCCAGACCAAGTCACTCCCTGCTAACTATGTCTACAGGTTTCCGCAAGCTTGCTTGCGGGTCCGATTGCCTTACCACTTCTTGGTACGTACTTCTAGGGAAGGTAGCACCTCTACCTGGGTCAATTGGCTGGACCACCCAACACCACTCTCGAGTCTAGTGTGGGCGCACATGTTCAACTAGTGAAACTCTCTCTAGAAATGGTACCATGCTCATAACAACTGGGTCCTCAGGGTTCCTAGAGCATAATATGTAATTTAAGCAATTAAAACTGTAATTTAAACTCATTTCACATAAAGTCTGTCATTTTATAAACCCTGACCTTGCGCTGTTTAATACAAACTCGGGCCTCGGCCCTCAGTTACAACTCGGCTCTTAGCCACCGAATAAAACTCTGGCCCTTGGCCGTCTGGTAAAACTCGGCCCTTGGCCCTCTCATAAAAATCCCTGCATTTCTCAAACTATTCCAATACATTTCTCAAACAGTTCAGTTTTCACAAACATTCTCATTTCTGGTATTTTCATCACTCTCAAAATAGTATTCACCTATCACACAATTTTTCATAATTATAACATAGCTCGTAGGCAGTCATGAAAAACACTGTATAAATGGTTTGCAGGATCAAACCGAGCTTTACACCGTTCATGCCTACTCAAAATATCATATCATATATCTTAGGTTTGAAAAAGGTCATTTTGAACAGTTGGTTTTCAAAAGAATAATTGAAAACATAAATATACTTACTCCAAAAACATTTCGTACGGTTCAAAGTCACTGAAATGCTGCATTAACTTTATCCCCTTACTGGTTTTCGAAACAGAAACTAAAACGGACCGAAAACTCAAAAACCTAGCTTTTCGAACCGGTGAAACTATGAGATCTGGCGAGCCGGAAGAGAAGAGAATGATCTGGGAGCACAAGGGAGCCCGTAGGAACCTTTTGATGTAAGAAACCCGAAACCCTAGCAGAGCTCAAAAGAGGAGGATTTTGAATTTCTTAAAAAAATGAGCTCACTCCTATTTATAGGTGTGCAGGCCCAGGAGAAAACCGTCACCGGTTTTGTGGTTGACTCGCCCAGTTGACCCAAAACCGGCGCCGGTTTTCTTCTAGCTTGCAAAACTGTTGCCGGTTTGGGCTCTAACTTACCAAATTCCTTATTTTTCTTTTATTTTCCTTTATTCCTCTCTTTTATATTTATTTTCTTCTATTTTCTGGGTTTGGGTTCTTGCAGCAATTGTGGAAAAAAAAGGAATAAACAAAAAGCAAGGCTGTTTTTGAGGTTTCAAACCAGTTGGTATGACTGAATCTGATAGGTTCAAATGGCTAGATCTGATAGATTCTGGTCCAGACTAATTTGTTATATTCATAGGAGAATCGATAGTTTTGGGGATGATTCAGTTGCTTTTTGATTTGAATTGATTTGGTGTGGAATTGATATGCGCATAAGAGTTTAACAACTGGGGTTTTCCTAGCTGGAAAAAGCAAAAATAAACAAACATTCTATAGTATGTATAACTAAATGATGCAATAATATTTATTAAAACTATTTCATTGAAGTTGTGATTGAGGATGTTGACATCTTTAGGGCTTCAGTTTCTCAAATAAGGCCACCAAATAACCATGCGGCTGAGATACACTGTGGTGCTCAGATATCACTTACAGATTGTGCTTACACAGTAATATTTGTTTGCTGATTCAGGATCAATCCCCATCCTCAATGGCTTTTCTTGTGTCCTAAGGATGATTCAGTGGGTCAACCCCCTTGTGGGTTGTAGCCAGTATAATGTGGATGGATGCTCATATGGTAATGTGGGCCTAACTGGAACTGATGGACTGATAAGAAGTGCTGAAGTTGGATGGATGAAAGCGCTTGTGTAGAACTTGGCAACTTGCTTTTTAACAATCGTGCAAAGATCTGTGCTCTCCTGTAAGGCTGTTGCATGGCATGGAATCTTGATAGTCAATGCTAATAGTTGAATCAGTTTTGGGAGCTTGAATAATACTTTTTAAAAGTGTATATTGCCAGACTTGCATTGTGTTGGAATTGGTGTGATCCGAAGAGGAGGGGGGGTGAATTGGGTTTTAAAACGTTTTTTGCTAATTTAAACAATTACGCCGATTCACCACATATCATATCCCATTCAATATTAAACGCATGTATGTAAAATGTTTAAGCTATTGGTTCATGCATACACGTGTATCTCATTTAATGTAAATGTGTGCATGCAACTAAATATAACAGTAAATAAATAGGCATACACACTGAATTTAAAGTGCAGTAATTTAAATAAGATAGGAAGAGAGCGACACCGAATATGTTATCGAGGTTTGGCCAAACCAGTCTACATCCCCGCCTTGGGCATACCTCCCAAGGATTCCACTAAACCTGCTCACTTAACCGAGCGGAGCAGAAGCCTTTTACATCTTCTCTTTACGGGGCGAGGAAAACCCGAGTTCAATTATTAGGTTGAGCCGAACTAGTCTCACTTACGGGGCCGAGACTCCCCAGTTCAATTCCGGGCTGAACCGAATCGGTCTCACTTACGCAGCTGAGACTCCTTAGTTCAATTAACGGGCTGAACCCAACTGTTACATCAAAACCATTTTGTACGTGAAAATGCTTCTAAAACATAGAAGCAGAAATGTACACATTAAGCTCAAATAAATGCACTCTCTAATGATATGAATTGTGCTCAGTAGAGTAAGGGTGTTTTCTAAATAAATATTCTAATCGTTGAAGAAAGATGTATATTATAAAGTGTTTCAAAGATTTGAACCCTGATAAAATATTCTCCTAAAAATATGTTTCAAATGCAATGGAGAATCAAGGGTTTGTTCTAAAAGTGTTTTTGCAAAAACTAATATGTAAGATCTTTGATATTATATAAAACATGCAATAAAAGCTTCAAAGATCATATGTAAAACAAATATATTCTCCAATGAAGATTTGCAATAATATTGTTTGGAGAAGATAGGATTTATGCTCAAAATGTTTTTGCAATAACCACACTTTAAAAAATAACAGCCTAATAAAAATACTCTCTTAAAAAATGTTTTCAACAAAAGAATCAAAGAGAGTTTGGAGAGTATAACAAAGATTGACCCCAAAAAGGATTTTGCAATAAAAAGGTTGTTTGGGGGAACTTTGATTAAAAAATAGTTTGAAAGAATTTTAATGCTAATCAAAGTTACTAATCTTGGCTTATGAAGGGGTATATATAAGCTTAGGAAATTTTTGACCGTTGGGGACACACTGGGAATTATAAAAAAGATTTTAAATGAGTTTAGTGAATTAACCCAATTTTAATTAAATTTAATGCCGATAAAAAATAATTTAGCCCGCGAGATTCGGGTGGCTGAATCGAGGTTCGGTCACCCGAATAGACTCAGTCAAAAAGGCATTTTTAAATAGTTCGGTCGCCCGAGTCTAGGGTCGGTTGGCTGAACCAAACTCAGAAACTTTCTGTCCACGGTTCGGGTGCCTGGTGCTAGGTTTGGTTAACCAAACCAATAGGTTCGGTCGCCCGAGGCATATTTGAACGTGGGGTTCGGGCGCCTGGGTTGGTGAAAGGGTAATTTGACATGGGTTTGGTCGCCCAGGGAAGCTTAGTTCAATTTGGTTCAGTCGCCCGAACCAAGTCAAACTTTTGACCAGATAGTAGTTTGGTCGCCCGAGGCAGTTTGAACTGCCTTGGTTCGGTCGCCTGAAACCTCACAAAAATGTCCTATTTGGTCTTTTGAACCTATTCAACCATGTGTGAATAAGTTATGGCTTTTTGTGCAAAGGGCTAAGAGTTCTAGGGTCAAACTATGATTTAGGCATTTTAATTTACCCTAAAATCCTTGCGTCGGTCGACTTGTCTTTCCTACGGTCATTTGATTAACCTACGGTTTGACTACGACATTCCTGAGCATCCAAACATATAATGCAAATGCATGCAATATTACAAACTAGAATAAAAAATAAATGCATTGCAAATGAAATAAATAAATGTCTTCTTCTTCCTTTTGCTCTTCAAGCCTCCATGGAATACGCCTGATAATATGATTTTTATGTTCCTCCAAGCTTCCATGTCCTTTACCTCATGTGTGTGCTGAATCATGAACCTGTTCAAAAACACTAAGTACACACATGAGATACTTGTGCTTTGTCAGCATCAAAACAGGGATCGGACTAAAAAAGTCAACACACTGCAATTTTGGGCAGATTCTTTGATGCTAGGCAATGTGAAGTTGAAACAGGAACTCTAATCTAGAACATGTCTGTGAGGGGGCAAGCGATTTTTCTAATTGGCTAACCAATGCAAGCCCGATCTTGTTTAGAGTTTACACTGCTTGAGGATGCTGGTTCAGGCTTGAACTCAGTTTGTACCGTGATTGCATAGACATCCCTTCCCCTACATTTTGCCATCTATAGGGTTGTGCTAGTCATCCATCTCAACAATCTCATTTAAGCTATTTTCATTTTTCCAAAAATGTTCCTTGCTGCCCTGTCTATATTATATCTTGATTTTTGTCTAAAAATTGTGGGATAATATTGTTACTCTTTTTTTGATTGCATCAATGATAATTCCTACTTCTGTTGCATTGTGTATGCATGCTCGCTGAGTATATATTTCCACAATATGGTATTGCACATTAGTGAAATTCTAGGATTTGAAATAATGAGATCCAATGACTCTCTTGATATTTGTTGTAATGTTCATACCTATAGGTTCAGGTATCAGGTATAATATACAGTAAAGCCAAGTATAAAGTTGTCATATTTTGGATTTTAGTTTTCTGTTGCATGTGCTGTTTAATTTCCTGTGTAAACAGTTGTGTTACATCATTAGAAAAATCCAACATTTATAAATGTTGTCGAAATCTTGAAATGTTGGAGTTTATGTGGCATATGATACAGTTTTCTTGATGGTTTACATGGGTTCATTGACCTTTTCCATTTGCCATTTGGTGTGTGTTTATGTTCAGGTTACTTGCACATGCCAAGGTTGAATCTGTAAAATCCAAGGAAGCATCTGAACGGAAGAGACATAGAGAGAGAAGCTGGTTTTCATTTAGATGGTTTGTTATTTATTATTTAGTTGTGCACTCCCCTTTTATGATTGGTCAACACTTCATGTCAAAGTTTCAGGCGTCATATTTTTCGATTTATTATAGTTTGCTTTCATATTAGGAGTGCTACCACTGAAGATGCCTCCATTGAGGATGCTTCTGAAGGATCACAATTGGTGGAAGAACGACTGACTAAAGAAGAATGGCAGGCGATTAATAAGTTACTTAGTTATCAGCCTGATGAGGAGTTGACTCTACATTCTGGAAAGGATATGCAGAATATGATCCAATACTTGGTTAATATCTCTATTGGTCAGGCTGCTGCTAGGATCGTCAGTGAGAATCAGACTGAGATTGTTTGTGGCAGATTTGAGCAACTTCATGTGTCCACCAAGTTCAAACACCGAAGCATCCACTGCGAAGTATTATTGAGATTCTATGGCTTATCTGCTCCTGAAGGTTCACTGGCCCAGGTTAAGTTTTGTTTTTGTTTGTTTGTTTCTTTTTTGAGCATAACCTTAAGGTTATGATGTTCTCAATGACAAGCCTTTAGTAGTTGTGAGCTGAAAAATTATTATTTTTGATAATAAAAGAAAATTTATAAAGGAAGAAGAATAAGGATATTAAAACCTTGGACAGGACAGAGAACCCTCAAAAAAGAAAAAAACACTGAAAGAAAGAAAGAGAAGAGCAAAGTAAGAAGAAAAACTGATCAGAAACTAATTTATAAACCCCCTCTTTAAACCTCTTCCAAGTTCCATCATAATCTTCAGAACACTGCAGGTTTGGCTATTCTCGCTAGCCTTTCTGCACCTTTCTTATACCACCATTCCGATGAGCTTCGCCTCCTCCAGGATCAGACACCCATAAATCCCTTCTTGTTCCAGTATTTTTGAGTTTATAAATCTTTCCCATTAATCTGCTTTACAGGAATAAGACAAAGTCTCATCTGTACAGTGTACACTGCTACTTTTTACCCAGTACGTCTTCCTAAATGACAGGAACTCCCTCCAAACCTTCAATCAGAGATGGTGGCACATACGATATATCCCCAAGTCAGATGATTTGGACAGGTACCCATATTGATCCTGAACCTCATTCATAAACGGTGGTCACAGACACTCGTTGGCAACATCACTGTCATCTTCCGACAGATCTGTTCATTGCCTTTTCTCGTTGCCCTTACTAACCTTTTCATCTGTATCTGCCTTTTGAACATTTATCTGTACCACTATCTGACGAGAAATGAACCTTACTGCCCCTAGCTTTATCAAAACCATTTCCCTTATCACTCCACTGTCCCCCCTGCAACAACAGGGTTACCCTGAATATCATTCACTCAAACTTCCTGATCCTTTATAACCCTTGCCCCAATAATTGATAAAGAATGGATGCTGGTCAGCCAATCTCCCGACATGACAATGGTTCAAACCCACTGTGAAAGCAGAAACATCAACTGAACTCCCAGGTTTTCCTGGAGCACTTATGGCTTTTGCAAGAACCTGCCATTTCAAAACCAGCGGTTCATTAGGCCTTGCTTGCAATGACGATGCAGCTGAATGGACCTCTAATCATGGAACAACCATATTAGGGTGGTTTGAACATCCAGGAGTCTGCGAGCTCTGAGGAGTCTGACCTTAATGGATAATGCTATCTTTTTCACGTAGCTAAACCCTCCTTTAACTTAGAGGAACCAAGTATGGGCCAAAACCTTGAGTGACTTGACTTTGAATATGGGTTTGATACTTTGATTTACTGGTGGAAACACTGGGCAGCTTGTACCTTGGGCTTGTATGTGATGGACACCTGGCCCATTATTCTTTCCTGGATCTAACTTTTGAATACCCAAAATCTGGCCCAAATGTAATGTAATATTGAGAATACCTGGCCCAACTCACTGCAAGACCACACCATTCCCCCGGGACTTGCATGACCCATTCTTTGCATGACCCACCCAGCCCATTCCCCTCCACCACCTTCACAGTACCAAAACCAACATAGGGGGTTAATTACTGATGGTGTAAGACCAGGCTTCACTACCTGTATTGCCGCCCAACAACAATCACAAATCTTGTTGCTTCCCACTGCACAACAATGCTTCCTGATCGAGTATTGTTCTGTAATCCCTCGTCAACACTACCAATATCAGGATAAAAGCCCCTAGCAATCTCATGAAATTCCTGCACAGATCTTCACCCCACATCTCCTTTAGAGCTGATGGGAACAAAAACGAAAAGCACTTAGCTTTCACTCCTAACCCCAACTCCAAAAATTCCCCATCTTAAATGATTGATTCGCCAACGAATACGTGATGCTACCAATTTGCGTGCTACTATAATACTGCCCCAACCTTCCAAACACTGATGATATACTCTCCAAGAACCACTTCCCTGATGACAAAGGTAACCTCACCAATTGGTTACGATTTGGGTTACACTCAAGCATGAATTGAAGCTGATTCTTTCCCACTATAGAGGTTTTGATCTTCTGCAATGTCCTTCCTTCATGGCCTAAAGCTTCCAGAATGACAAGCTGAAGCAACAATGAGCCTAGGGAGCAGAGGGGGAGAGGTCTCGTGAAGCCATGTTACCCTTATGAGATGAGCTGAAAATTATTTTGATCTCTCTCTCTCTCTCTCTCTCATTTATTTTTTATTTTATAAGTTTTAGAGCGCATATGAAGGATGAGATCTCAGCTTTAGAGTCATTTATATTCCTATTTCACATATTACAGTTGAGGAACTATGAATTTTTAGGAAATCTCATTTTCAACAAGGGCCATATCTTATATTGTTTTTTGAATTTAAAATTTTGCTATTTGTTACTCTTTTGCTTTGTACTGTGGTCTCATTTGTGCAGAGAAATTTGTTTTGCAGAGTGTCTGTAGCGAGCAGAAGGTGAATGCATTAGCTGCTAGTTTTGTGCATTCACCAGTTGGGGAGAATGTAGATTGGAGGCTTTCAGCTACAATTGCTCCTTGTCTTGTTACGGTGATTTCTTAATTCTTGTTCACCCCTGTTTTGTGGAAAGTGCATGACCTTAGATATTATATTTATTGTTTAACCATCATATATTCAGATACTTATTTCATCCTGCCCGTCATTCCACTAATCATTTATTTGTTTTTTTCTTCTTTTTGTGTATATTGTGCTAAGTAATTTTTGTTGATTTCAGCTTATGATACATTTCTTTTGCTAACATTATTTTAACAATGCACATATTTCATGGTTTAAGCCTGTGTCTTTCAGTCACCTTTTTGACTTGATGATTGGGAGGTTTCTGATACATTTTACTGGAAAATGTATTTTTCTGCTTGTTACCTGAGTGCTGGAGATATGCTGTACTCGAGAATAGTATTGTTTCGTTATTGTAGTGGATAGCATTTGCAATATGATCATGAGTCCTGGCAATTGATGAGGATTGTAGCCAAGAATTTGTTGATAAATTGACACGTATTGTGTATATTTTGGTCTACATTTCAAAAATTTTCTAGTGCTCTCTTCATTCTTGTTAGTATTGAGGTTATTAATTTAGCCCAAATTAGGATATTTCTTTTCAGAAGGGTTGGAGAAAGGGGAATGGTGGTTGGTTTCTGATATGCACTCGATTATGGGCTTCCACTTCTCATCCTTCAGTATATTTGATGCAAACTCACATATGCTTTCATGCAGTTTTGCTATAGAGATCATTACTATAATGGGCAAGGTGAGAGCTTTGTGGCAGGTGGGGCCGTGTATGTAGTTGTGTCTTAAGGTTTGTGAGATCAAAGTAGAAAGAAGGGAGTGAAAAAAATGGAGAAGAGCTCTACGATTGTTCTGTTATATCATGCATATAAATTCTGGTGTAAAATGTGGCTAGCCAGAATGCTCTTTGATTGCTTTATGGTCTACATTGAGGAGGGAAGGATGATTGTAATACACACACACACACACACTTTTTTTCTGCAGGCGTGTATCCATGGAGTAATATAGAACATGCTTCCTCTGTCTCAGTTGCTGCAAAGTTGTTTTTTGATGAGTTGCCGGTTTTGGAAGGTTGGTAGGGTTTTCTAAATGTTCATGTAGGAAGTGTGAGGTATTGGATGGCGATCTGAACAATGAAAGTGGGAAAGTTTTTGGAGTTTGGGATTGGTTGGAAAGAAAAGATGTTTCAGTGTTTGCTCCTGATGGGTGAAAAGGAG
This sequence comes from Malania oleifera, assembly GCF_029873635.1. Taxonomy (NCBI): domain Eukaryota; kingdom Viridiplantae; phylum Streptophyta; class Magnoliopsida; order Santalales; family Ximeniaceae; genus Malania; species Malania oleifera. The sequence goes on from NC_080419.1 coordinate 1,921,642, forward strand.
GTGGTTGGTGGTGTTTTGTGGAACAATTTTGTGCATTGGCTACAGATATCCTTCCTCGTGCTGTTGGCGCAAGTGGAGGAAGTTAGTGAGGTAATTGCTCGTGGTGCGAGGTTGTGTTGGCAGAAAAGAATGGCGCTGGTGAAGGAATTCAGTAAGTTAATCGTTTGTGGAGCCTGGTTGTGTTGGTAGAAAAGATTCAGTTTTGTGCATGTGGTGGTGGTGGGATGCGAGTGAAGTAACTTGGGCATTTGTTGCTGGGAGCCCATGATTCTTGTTCAGAGAGTAGGATTCCCACAGCTGAGGCTGATAGGGTTTCTGTTGGGGAGGATAGTTTGGTGAAGATTGGGTGGAGTGGGCATGGTTGCTTAATGATTGCCATGGACCTGGTCCGGTTAGTGCAAAGGAAAGGAAACTCACTTATGTAACAGTCGGGCCAGTTAAATAAACAGGCTCAAAACAGGTCCTGGGCCTGCATTTGGGTGCGAAAGGAAGGTTATTTGTTTGCCAATTGGGCCACTTGAGTGAAGAGGTATAAAAAATCCAAATTTTGGGGTCAGAGTTCAGGAGGCAGCTGTGATTGCCCATGGCTCTGATGAGCTTTTTGAGGCCAAGGGGGTTTTATATGGGGGTGCAAGTACTGATGTGGCTTCTATGGGATTATGGCTGGCTGATCCTGGAGGGATTGAAGTTCACTTGAATGGCATTAAAAGAAAATCCAAGAAAGGACAGTGTGAATTAGCAAATTTACAGAGCTCTATCAATTATAATGGGAATGGATTAAAGAGGGGTTTTCTAATTTAGGGATTGTTAGGTTTTGTATGGAAAAAATGTTTGCAATTCCATGAAATTGTTATCCCATCTCACTTTCACCTCTTGCATTCTACAATAGGTAAGTTCCAACCGTTCAGAATTTTGATTGAGGCCAAATATTTATTGATCATGTGGTTGTGTCAAGGTCAATGTGATGCTTTGTTGCAGATGACAGATATTATTAAGGAATACCTGATATGATTTGATATCAATGCAAACCCAACTTCACCAGAATTTGGGAGTTGTAGTGCCCCACCCACAAAAAATAAAATAAAAACACTCAAAACAGCGCCCAGAGTATTGAATTTAACTCTTAACAGTTGACTCAGTTAATTTTATGTTTTACTTATTCTAGTTTCAATATGCGTCAATCTGCATCCAACCCTCCCCCCACCCCCCTTTTTCCACCTCTTTTAAATGCAACAAAATTCCAATTAAAGGAGCGAAAGGAGGTGAACACTTGCAATGAGGAATATGCACAAATATGAATTGTATGATGCCTCTGCAAAGCTGTACATTTTTTTGGGTACTTTGTTAATGTGCTAATATGTTTACAGGTTTTGATGGAAAGTTATAATCGGTTTATAGAGTTCATGAAGAGGAGCAATGCTGTTAGCCCAACTTTTGCATTGGAAACTGCAACTTCTTTGCAGGTAATGGTCATAATGCATTATACTTTAGTGCTTATTCTTGTGGGAAACTGATCTTTGTTTGTTATTCAATAAAATGGCAGATGAAGATTGAGAAAGTGACTCGTAGAGCTCAAGAGCAATTTCAAATGGTACTAGAGGAGCAAAGCAGGTTTGCTTTCTTCAAATGTTAGTTTCTATTTCATCATTTTGTCCTTATATTCTGTTTTTTTTTGGTCGTTGGATTCCTAGCATAAAGATTTCATAGACTCAGATTTTCACTTTTGATCTGATATAGATAGGCAAAGCGATGCAATCTTTTCTGTAAGGGTAATAAAATGACCATAAGTAGGCTATAAGATAACTTATGTTTTGTGATGCAAAATGTTGGGTAGTCAAAAAACATGACTATAGAATGTGTTCAGTAAAAGGCTGGAGGATGTTTATAAAAGAAAAAACTGAAGTTAGTGGCAGGACCATTCAGAGCAAGATGTGAGAAATAGCACTGAGGTGGTCTGAAATTGTGCCATCCAAACCAAATACATGTACTTTTGGCTCATGTTGGATGTCCCGCGTGACTTGTCAAGTCACCAGTGGACTTAAAACTTTAATATTTATATTGTGAATTATGAAGCCTTAACTTCCCCCCTACATGTGATTATGTGCATACTGGTTGCACATGTTGAGGTAAACAAACAATGGGGTAACGCCCAATGATTTCAAGGAGAGATTCTGTAGGTGAATTGACTATCGTGGAAGATGCAGTTCCTAATATGAAGGATATAGGAAGTAATGGAGTTAGCAAAGGAAAGGAGGAAAGGAACTGGGGAGATTTTTCAGATAATGACAGTGATGACACAAGTGAGTTGGAGTGTGATGGGGATTGCTGTTGGATGGGATTTGGGAACAATATGGATATGTTTCTGAACCCTGTGATGATCATGGGGACCTTTCATATGTTCATCCAGCACTGATGGAAGGATTGGAGGGGGTTTCTATTTGTGATAATTAGGGGTTGGATAACATTATGCAGTGCAATGATGGTATTTTACCTACACCAGAGAAGTGATTACTAGAAAGGATAAGCCCAAGAGATATTGGATAAATTGGATTTGGAACTGTGCGATGTTGGAGGAACGGAAGTGTGTTTTGTTGTGGGCAAGTTTAAAGCAAAGAATGATCAAAGGGAGCTAGCAAATCTGAAGTGCTCGGTGAATTACGATGGGAAGGCATTGAAAAGGGGTTTCCTTGGTTAATTGTTCTTTTTATTTATTGTTTATTTTTTTACTTTTTTTTTTCTTTTTCAATTTTGCTAATTTTATTTTATTTTTTTAAAAGTGGACTTTTTGCCTCCTTAGTTTGTAACTTGTCTCTCGATTTAAAATTTATGAGGAGTTGGATAATTTTTAATCAAATAGACCCTGAGTGCAAGGAATTAGAACCTATTGAAGTACTGGGTAAATTGGAGGACCTACTCACAACAATAGGTCTCTCTGTCTATTTATAATATGTGCCAAGTAGATTACAATGGCCATAATACCCTTACTCTAACTAACATAACAATAACACATAGCGATAATGCTAAATGACCAAAACAACCAGTAACACGTCCCCTCAAGCTTGAGCATAGGAGCATAGATGTTATATGCTCCCAGCTTGTTCCAAATTAATTTAACATAGGCATCCCCCAAATATTTAGTGAATAAATGCGGCAGTAGGAATTCTATTCAAATTTCTCTCGAACAAAGTAATGATCAACTTGAATATGGTTTGTCTGCTCACGGAAGATTGGGTTGGATGCAATATGGAAAAAGCCTAAGCAAACTTGAGGAAATCTCTAGCTTGATCGTTAAGGGCACTTAGGCTCCTTTACCTTTGGGACAACAATGGGAAGATCAACATCTTGGGCAATGGGATCATCAAACGAGGAAACCAAAGGCATTGTAATAGAACCTTGAGGAGACTCTCCTCCCTTGAGCGGCTGCCTTGTATACACTTGCAAATTAGGACAATTGAGGTGGCGAAAAGGTCTCAACTTAGATGAAGATGATTACTAGGCGGAGATAGTAAGCCAAATTCAGGAAGGTTAGCAAAGGTACTTATTGAGCTCAAAAGTGTTCAACAACTCTGAATAGTATGCTGTAGACTCAAAGAAGGTAACAAAAAAATGAATCAAGGTAGTACTATGAAATTGATATCCCTTTTGAGTACATGAACAGCCTAGAAAAGCGCATTTTATAAAATGTGGATCGAACTTATCCATCTTGGGGGCTAAATGATGAACAAAGGATGCACACACACTTGACTATAAGAGGAGGTAAAAACAAAGGAGCATTTGGGAAGAGAAAAGAGGATGACATTCTGTTTATAAGAGAATATGCAAGGAGTGCGACATCAAAACACTTTAGGAACATTCGTTTGATAAAGTAGGGTACGTGTGACGTAAAGGATATGCCTATTTTTCCTTTTTGCTACTCCAGTCTTTGTCATATAGGTAGTGAATTGGGTATTAAGGCCTTTCTTAGCATTATCACCATGTAGTATCAAAATAGGCATATCAAATCGAGTCTTTATTTCAGAGCAAAGGCAAAAAAGATTTGATGATCCTTTATTAAATGAAGCCACTTCATTCTTGAATTATCATCAACAACAGTTACAAAATATTGGGAACCTAACTTTGCCACAACATGACTAGGATCCCAGTCATTAGAATGGACTCCCATGAAAGGCTTATTGCCCATTTATTGACTCGGGAAGCATATAGAACTTGATGACACTTTCCTAACTGACAAGTGTCAGGCTTAAGACTAGTCACCTAACTCAAAGTAGGAACTAAATTTTTAAATTTTCTAATGAAGGATCACCAAGTTAACAATGGATTTTGAGTGGTGTAACAGTAATAGTACATGCAATAGAAGGACATAGTGACTTAATGTGTTAAAGTTGACCAGCTGCATGCCCTTCTCCAATTGTCTTCCTTGACAAAAAATGAGAGAATGTTACTGAATAATTCATGGATTTTGCAGTCTTGGTGACTAACAGAAATTGAAGGAAAACTTGAGAATATACAAAAAAGAAAAAAAAGAAAAAAAAGAAATAAAAGAGAGAGATAAAGAAATTGGGATATACTGTCTCTATTCTCTTAACAATAGTAGTGGATGCATGATGCATCAACATGGGTGACATAAGGTAAGATTAGACCATTGCACATGATTCTTTCCTTCCAACTTCTCAGTCTTTATCTGTGCAAATGATGAAGGAAATATACTTACAAGATTCATGGTTTCCAACCTAACACTCTTAAATGAGACCAACAATGAACAAGGTTTTGCAACTGAACGACTAGAACAACCATGAACAAGGTGAACAACTAAAATGACAATGAAAAAGTCACAAACTAACTAGCATAACCACTGCACCAAGAAACTAACACGCAACCCTAATGGTACCAAAGAACCATTAACAAAGTGCCATGAGTGGACAACCAAAAAAGATTGGTTCTTTGAACAAAAGACATGACCACCCGCTTGATATTGTGGAGTATGGAAGTATTTAAGGCATTTTGGAAAGAAATTGGAGCAAAAATAGTACTAAAAAGCATTCATGCACCTGCGCATGTGGTCAGAGCTGCTAGCTTCAGTTGGTGTGTCTGGGCACATGGGGACTCTTTTGATGATGAAATTTCACATAACTATAGATTGGAAGTTTCTGTGGGTATATATGGAGTTAGTTTTGCTAAATATGAAGTGGTTCTTTAGATTTTGGTACAATAGTGATATTTAGGAAATTTTCGGGTGATGCTTTGTTTTCCGGCAACTCCTGGAGTTTTTTCTGGTGCAACTTCTATAGTTGTAGGTGTGTGTAGGATTATTAGGTTTAGTGTTTGGTTTTCTGGTGGCTATGCACTTAGGGTTAGGCATGCTCTAATACTTTGTTTTAAGTATTGGTAAATTGGAAGATCTAATCACTAATAGGTCTTTGCCTCTATTTATAATGTAGGGCAAAAGACACTGACCTCCCTTGAGGTTTGACTAAAAGACACTCACCTCTCCTATAGTTTCAAAAATCCTAGGGATCTCTACTGAGGTTTCAAGAATTCCGTAGACCTCCCCTAAGGTTTTCTAAAAGAACACAAACCTCCCCTTATATTTTGCGAAAGAACAAACCTTTTGAGGGGCGTAACTATGTAAGTATCCCAAAAATTAAATGTCATGGAGGTTTGTGAGATTTTTGAAATTTAAGGGGAGGTCTCTAGGATTTTTGAAATATCAAGGGAGGTGAGTGTCTTTTTTCCAAACCTCAAGGGAGGTCAATCTCTTTTGCCTTACGATATATGTCAAGTGCGTAATAGTGAATACAATATGCTTACTAACTCATGTCACACTCACTAACGTAGCAACGATACATAGTAATAATGCTAAATGATCAAAACAACTAGTAATAGAATCCAACTCAAGGTGGCTTTGATACTATATTTAATAAGGAAAGTTCTGGTATTGTTTATGCCTAGAAGTGGTCAGTATCTTTGGGGGAATTGGGGATGGAAAATATTGTAAAAGGTGATTGGATATCAAGGTGTGTTAGTGTTAGTCTTGATCAGCGAGGAAGGTGGGGAAAGGTAAGAAACATCTTAACAATTGTATAAACTCAAACATGCAGGGAGGAAAATCTTTAAAAGTAGATGGTGATGGAAAGTTTTATATCAAAGAACCTTAGAATTGCTCCAAGTCTAAGTTAGATAATGAAGTAAACCATTTTTAGAAGAAGAAAAAAGAAAGAAACAAAGGGATATTGCTAAAGATTGTGGTGAGTATGATAGTGATTTTGCATGTGATGATGGTCAATTTTTTGGATGAGATTTGCAAAAACTTGGATTGGACTTCCAACTTTTTTGACACTTTTTTGATAATAAAAAATGTATTACAGAAGAGAATGTGCAAAACATAGCAAGGCTACTAAATCCTTGAGAAAGAAAAATACAAAAAAAAAAAAAAAAAAAAAAAAAAAAAAACCAAAGAAAAACTCAAAACTCAAAAATAAAAAATAAAAGCAAAATCTAAGAAAATTAAGAATCTGGTAGGATTAGCCAAGGAATCCGCTCTTTAACCCCTTTTCATCATAGTTGACCAAACAATTCAAATTAGCTAATTCCCTTTGACCCATCTTCACTTTGAATTTGCCACCATCAAGACTGACTTCATTACCTCCTTGATCAAACAACATAGGCCCAAGTCATTCAACAAACTCTATCGATGCCTTCCCTAGGAATTTCATCTTGAACTAGAGTAGGTAGAATTCTGTCCTTAAACCTTTTTTCCTTCTCTGGCAACCACCCTCATATTTGAACGTATTAATATTCTCTAAACCTTCTAAAGGTGGAGATGGCATGTAAGATAAATCCTTGAGAAGATCAATAGAAGAGTCGGAAGAATATCCATGCTTCCCTAGTATGGTTCAAAAGTAGATTTTTTTCGCATTCAAAATCACTACATGTTGTCCTCATCCGAAACATCTCCCCATCTCTTGCTTTCCTTAATTTGGCCTTCACAACAATTGGCTCTTATACTTAAAACCCCTTTGGGGACCCTCTTTATAATTTTATGTGTTTTTTCACTAGATAATTCACTTTTTTCTTCCTTAAGTTTTCTTCTTTTAAAACCTATTTACATTTCCTTATGATGAACATACACCTAAGCACTCCTCGAGTTATCTGAATAGACTCCCTTTCTTGATTTCCCACCGAACCAAAAAATGAGATACTAGTTCAAAATCACAAGAATTAAAATTTTTAGAAACATATTCCTCCTTTACATTCTTTGAACTACTATCATTTTCCTCCAGTTAATGAAAAGCATCATTCCTATTAGGCCTTCCTACGCATCTCTTGTCATGACCACCAAGGGTGTTATTCAAAAAGGAGCACAAAATTAGATCAGCTTGTAATTGATTCAAAGATGGAAACTGTTCGACTTGCTTTTGCTGTGAAGGACACTGAATTCCTGTATCTTCCCAAGTCAAGGGTGGGAAGGCTCTCTTGTGGTCAAGGGGCTGTAGAGACTTATGGGCCTGCCTAGATAAATGGCCTGTCTACGCTTCTATAGAAGGATTCTAACTTCCCAAACCCATATTTAAATCAAGAGATTGCTTTTGGGCCTCTGCAACCAATAAGCCCATCAAAGATTTTACTATATATACTATTTCGAACAGTCGGACCAAATCAATTTTTATTGACAATAAGCTTGGCCCAACCCACTCTAGCTTCGTCATCTCATTTTCCACATAAGAAACCCTAGCTGGCTCTGACTCCATCTGTCTTCTAGTCTTCCACGTGAGAAACCCTAGCCACCTTTGATCTCAATTGCTCAGCTAGCAATGTTGCTTTCAATATTGTAGATTGTTCTTGCGTAGCTACCTGAGTGAGATCCTGCTGCAAACTTCCCCCTCAACAAGCACAGACCACCTCCTACACATTCTTTGAATTCGAATGACCTCCACCATTGCCTACGGTTCCAGAGACAACCTTACTCCATAAGTGGTTTTTGTTTATCTACTTACTATGTACTCCTTTCGAACCTGACTGACAATAGTTCTTCAAAGCAATGGAGGCATCCCCAAATTGCGACCACCCTTTCCCTTTTGTCCCTTTAAGAACAAAAAAGGAGTACTTTTTACCCCTTCATCCATGTCCTATTTCCATGAGTTTCCTTGCCCTAGTCACATGAATCCCCATCCAGCAATCAACATAACCCACCTTGGAACCTATGAAACCCCTTGCCTAACCTAACAGCAAGAGGTGAGAACACTTGAGAAAACCATGAAGTTGCTCCTGAAAAGAGACGTACCCACTGGTTGCACTTGCTTCTCAAGAACAAACAATGCTCCATACTTTCCACCTTACCCAATCTCAGGTTGAAGGACTTCCCCTCAATCTAGATAGAGCGAACCCCTACCATAAAATCTAACCTTACACTCTTATGTGCCCCTTTCTTTGCTTGAGTGTTTGGAGGATGTTCCAATCTTTTGGTTGTTTTGGGGGGGGGGGGGGAGGGGGGGGAGATGGATTGGTTGTAGACTTGGCTGGAACGAATTAATGTTGGAATAGGTTATTATTTGCTTTAAAATGGGGGGGGGGGGGGGGGAGATTGGTGCATAGGATGTTGGTGCTAAAAAAATTCTGGACAAAAGTAGGATTGTGGCTGGCGAATCCCAAATGGAATGATGTTCGATTAGACGGGTAAAATTCTACTTGTCTTAAGGTCAGACATGCCATTAAGCAAAAATTTTGGATACTAATACAATCCTTATGACATTATTAGCAATAAATTAAGTACAAAATTTGTAAAAAATTAGCCTCACTTCTTTGCTGTGTTGTTGTTGGAGGGTAATCGTCTTTCCATTAGGATGGTCTAGCGGTCCTGAGTTCTAGATTCTTTGGGTGAGTATTCTTGCATTTTTTTTTTTTTTATAATTCTTTTTTGTTGAGAATTTGATCCATGAAAACATTTATTTTTGGCACTTCATTTTACCATTTGGGAGGCCAATGTCCGGTTGAAGATTAAAGCCATCATTTTTTTTGTTCTTAATAGAGTTAACACTAACATCTATTGCAGAGTAGGAAGCCTTTTCAAGGCTTTATCCCTGGATGTATCTTAAAAGTTTGATGGTTCAGAATTTGCTTCTCATGTTTTTCTTCATTGTTCCTTTTCTTGGAGGGGTTGTAACAAATTATTTGGATTATTCGAAGAGAGTTGGGTTCCTTTGGAGTTGGAGGAAGATTTGTTTTCTATCTCATTTACATGTTTTGGGAGGGTAGAGATGGTCTGGTTTTGTGAGGTGTGGGTCTTTTGGTGCCTTATAGGGTATTTGGTTGGAGCAGGATGCTCATATTTTTTATGGTGAAGATGACTTGCGCCATGCTGTGGATGGTGGTCAGCATATGGCTTCGTTTGGGGCTTTTGCAGCTGGTTGTTTTAAAGGGATTTCTTTTTCTAATTTGCAGTGTGTTTGGATGATAGTGCTTTTTTGATGTTTTTCCGTTTTGATTCTCATCCCTTATAAGGAGGATTTCTTATGATCCTTTTTGTACATTCTTTCCTCACCAATAGAATTTCTTCTTTTCTATACAAAAATAAATTACTTTTGTTGATGCTTTTACTGAATATCAATATCTAAGTACACTGTTTGCATTTTAAATGTGAATCTAAACCCTTTAATTAACATACTAAAACCAATTGACATTTATCAGAACTAAATAATATTCCTTATTAAATGGAGAATGTAAATGAAAGATAAAATCTATTTTAAAATATTTTCTATCCTCAAAGACTTAACTTAAAGGCATTGCTGCTGTCCAAATGAAGTAAAATTTTTGAAAAAGGAAGACAAACTCCATGAAAAAGAGAAAAGAACAGCTATATAGGGCAGCCTGGTGCACAAAGCTCCTGCATATGCGGGGTCCGAGGAAGGGACGGACCATAATAGGTCTATAGTACGCAGCCTTACCTTGCATTTTTGCAAGAGGCTGTTTCCACGCCTCGAACCCATGACCTCCAAGTCACATGGTGACAACCTTATCATTGCGCCTATGCTCCCCTTCAGTAAAGAATTGCTATAATAATACTAATTTCAATTCTCATATGTCAATGATCCGCTTGACATTAAACTCAAAAATCAGAGCAGACATTATAAAATGTAGATCTACTGTATAAAGGGATTAAAACAAGCTTGGAAGCAAAGTGATAAAAAGAACACACTTAGTCTGCCCTTGCAAGCTGCTGCCGCGCAGTTACCTCCCTGCAGGCTTCCATATCTTCAGTTCTTAAAAAAAAAAGGAAAAAAAAAAAGTAATTTGTAGATAAAGTAGAAAAACAAAATACTGAATCCTATAAAAAAAAAAAAAAAGGAAAAACAGAAAAACTAAAGTTGAAAAACAAAACAATCAATACAAAGCCGCAAACTGATCATGCTGAACATCTTCAAAACATAATACCTTGAAACGTCCAGCAATAACAACCCATAAAGATGCAAAATACTGAAACTTATCCCAAAACAAACCCAAGGAGTCTTCTTTCCCTTAAAAATGCGATTGTTCTTTAACATTCAAATACTCCATAAAACAGAAAACAAATCATGTTTCCAATAAAGAAGCCTTGTCTTCTCTCCTCCTCAAGCCTCGAAAAAAAAAAGTGTTCATATCAATGCATAAACAAATGAGAGGCAGATTCAGAACTCTCAAAGCAAAGAATGCACACATTCTGATGTATGGCCTTAGAAGGCCTCCTACTCAGAACTCTCAAAGCAAAGAATGCACACATTCTGATGTATGGCCTTAGAAGGCCTCCTACTCTGCAACATATTGTAAGCGTTAAATCTGTTAAGAACAACTAACCAAATAAAAGTCTTAATTTTAGAGGGAACATTGGCCTTCCAAATTATATGAAAGAAAGAAAAGGTAATATTCTCTCAGATCAAGAACTCAAAGAAAGAATTGTGAGAAAATTCTCCTGAAAACCTCAGCACCCATTTCCTCACATCCTCCCTATCGGAAGGACAGTAACCCTCCAACAAACTCAAGAAAGATACAAGCTCCTCCACCTCACTATCATTCAAAGATCTATGGAAATGAAAATCCCATGAAAAATTTGCCCCATTAGAAAGCAAAAAGAAAAACCAAAAAATAATCGAGGAAAAGGAAAAGCAAGTGTGGGTCTTAATGGAGAAATGAGAAGAGTTAAGTTATTTTTTTAGAAACTGTGAGGGTGAACATGATATTTACAAAAATAAGCTTTGAGCCTTTGATGTCATTTTCTCCCATCTAAAAAAATTTAAGTTCAATTGATGGGGGGTTGTAACTAGCATCAAACTAAATGTCCACAGACGTCTATGGTAATTGGTAAAAGTCAAGGGAGGTCTATGTCTTTAATCTCTACTACTAAAAGGGGGTTCTCCCTTTCTTGGCTTGGTTTGTAAGATCCCAAAATACCACCATAACTACCCAAAAACATTCAATACCTGTATAACTGCCCATAAATATTCCAAAAATATCCTTAAAACCACCCATAAAAATACCAAAAATACCCCGTAACTACTCTAAAATAATATTTTTCTTTAAATCAATAGTATTTTTTAAAATTTCATATATTGATATAGAAATATATTATTTTTTAAAATTTTATTAATTTATTTTTTGTTGCATTATATTTGTAGGCAATAAATAATTATCGCTCAAAAGTTGCAAAGCACGCGCATTGTGCTTGCTTGCGGCTTGTAAAATTTGGGGGAAGTTGACTTTTTTTAATAAAATTTTCCCTAATTGTTACTAAAATGTCTCTTTTTTGAAAGTGCACAAATCTCTCATGTTACATTGGGGGTGTTGGAAGGGCATGGCATACGTAACTTTATCTCCAGAATGGGGGAAGGCTCTTCTAGTACTTAAACCTGTGACCTTGTTCAAATGCAATACCCATAACATTGGGTCAAGGCTCGCTTTGTAACTTAATATTCCTTCAGAAGCTTTTTGTAAGTCCATAACTCTGCCATTATAAGTATAATTTTGCCATTATTTTAAAATATGTGGGGCTGTGGAACACACATGTACTTTGTGGCCACAACTAATATAGGGCACATGGTTTTAAATCGCGGTAGCGGGTAGCATAATGTAACGGTTACAGGTGTAACGGGAAGTAGGAGTAGCTGATGTTACATAACGTGAAGTGGGTGTAACGGCCGTGAATTTTTTTGAAGCACGCACAACCTTGTGCATATTAGCACACTTGTATGTTTTAAGCTTTTAGTCCTTAGAAAAAGTTTTAGTGTATTTTGGATTCTTTAGTTAGAGTAACTAAGTTATTTGGTAAGGGCAACAAGTTTACATTTGTTTTAAACCACCATTGATAGAAAAATTATGTGTGTGTGCGTATTTATACTTCTCATTGTCCATATCTGTGATAAATTCTTATGTGTGCTAAATTAATTAATAAAACAAAATACATTTGACACTTCATTTATCTATTAGATACAAAAGACATATGAATAATACAAATATAAAATAGCTTGGAAAGGGAGAAGGTTGAAGTTGAAAAATATATAACATAAATATCACATTACTAATATTATCAAAATAAAATATTTTCCTAACAAGTTAGTATTTTCAAATTGTTAATTAATGCATCTATTGTGATTATTTAAAGAAATAGTAAATTTTTTATCATTGTCATCCTCTTTATAATCTTTTCCCCCTCCTACCACTTGGTATATTGAGAATGATATATGGAAGAGAGGGAAAAAGTGAGAATAAAAAGTAAATAATAAAATAATTTTTTGGTGTAACAATCTTGTAGCCGTTTCGTAACAGCCGTAGCGGCCTTTACATAACAGTCGCGGTCTGTAATGGCCGCTACGGCCGTGATTTTTCTTCCCACCGATTTTGCGGTGTGTAACGGTATTGGTAACCCAAAAAACCGTTGCGTAACGGCGTTACGTAACGGTCGCGGCCTTTATTTAAAACCATGATAGGGCATCCCCAAGCCACAAGGCACCTCACTTTCCAAGGGTAGGGGAAGGTCGTCAGAGTTGATGTTGCCTTACCCCTGCTTTTATGCAGAGTGATTGTTTCCTTAGACCCGAACCTATGACCGACCTGACCATTGATCCAACAGCCTTCCTCTTGCCAGAAGTATTATATGTAGGTGAAAAATTATGAAGGACTGTTACCCATTTATGAGGACATTTCTAAATTCAAAATAGATTTTCCTTGGTGAAGGATGTCAATTGTGATTCAACACACAATGAAAACAAAAGTCTTATCTGACAACGCTACACTTTTAATGATAGAAATGCCATTGGAAACAGTAAATTTGAACTTCTGACACTGGAATTAGGGCTCCAGAGTTGAGACATTTTCTACCATTTGAATCTTAAATAAAGCGCTTTCCTTTTATGGAACTTGAATATCCTCGTTTGCAAAATTTCACATTTAGTAGTTTTGAGCGTGTGATAATTTCTTTTAGATCAAGGTGATTGTGGTCTGGGGATTCTATTTGAAATATTGGTGTTTCTGTGAAGCCTAAATGATCCCTCGTCTTGAGCATTTTTTTTGTCTTTCCCAGCCTTTCTGTCCATCACAATCTTGTCAAGGAATTGATTGAACTGGCAGAGTAAATGTTTGTTATATCAGTTTTTTTAGGTGTCATTTTCTAGACTATCTTGTATTCTATTAGTTTAAGTTGGTGAATTAGTTTACCAAATAATATTCAGTTTTTCGTACATAATATTTTATTGTCAATGTGGAAAGCAAGTTATTTTTGCACTTTTTTCTAATTCCGTTCATATTTCAGATTTGCCCTTGACATTGATTTTGATGCTCCAAAAGTTCGAGTTCCTATAAGGAAAAGTGCATCTTCCAAATGTGAAAGCCATTTCCTTTTGGATTTTGGTCATTTCACATTGCACACCAAGGTACGCTACACCAGTTGGGCTTGCTAAATTGCCTCTTATGCTATTATTTTTCCTAAAATATTTAGCTACTACTGCAGGAAAGTCAGTCTGATGAACAAAGGCAGAGTCTATATTCTCGTTTTTATATTTATGGAAGAGATCTTGCTGCCTTCTTTACGGACTGTGGTTCTGATAGTCAAAATTGTTCTTTGATTGCTCCGAGCTATGGAAGTCTACCCATGGCATCTTCTATGCTAGAAGGTGCTGATAAATTCTATTCTCTCATTGACAGATGTGGAATGGCAGTTGTTGTTGATCAGGTATATTTTTTGTCTTCATTTTTTAATTTTAAAAAAAATTTAGGTGCAGCTGAATGATATAACCGATTTTTCTTCGGCTGTGGTTATTGGTGATGAGAACTTGTGCTGACTTTGCCTATTCATTGTCCTTTGTAAAGATAAAGGTACCACATCCATGTTACCCATCAACACGTGTCTCTGTTCAAGTGCCCAATCTTGGTATTCACTTTTCACCATCAAGATATTACAGAATCATGGAATTGCTAAACATAGTATATGGTACAATGGGAAGCAGTGATCAGTCTGGTGTTGAAAGTTTCCAACCCCACCTTGCCCCATGGAGGCCTGCAGATCTTGCTACTGAGGCAAAAATACTTGTTTGGAGGGTATGCCCTTGTCACTGAGGAAAAGCAGTTTGTTGGATACTGGCGTGATATATGTATTTGAAACATGTCAATTCCTAATTCCTTAATTCAAATTCAGGGCATTGGCAATTCTGTGGCTGCGTGGCACCCTTGTTTTCTAGTGCTGTCTGGATTATATCTTTATGTTCTGGAATCTGAAAAATCCCAGGGCTATCAGCGATGCTCAAGGTGCGGTGTTTGCCTATTTTCCTTATACTCTTATTTTTTTGCCCCTTAGCTTTTTTGATTAATTATGATCGAATTGTTTAGTTGTCTCTCTGCTGAGCGTCTTGTATCTGATGGCTATATTCTAAATCTAGAATTTCAATTTTGTGTTGTTGCAGTATGGCTGGTAGACAAGCATATGAGGTTCCTCCCACCAATATTGGTGGTTCACAGTTTTGCATTGCTGTCAGTACTAGGGGAATGGAAATTCAGAAGGTAGGTCATGTTGGATATCAGCAAGATAATTTTTTATTTGATGCTGGTTTAAGTGTTATTTGGTATGACGTTTCACTCAATTGAACAAGAATCTTAATTAGTTTTAGGACAGCTCATTATTCTGAAATTGTTTTTCTTTGAAGTTTATGTGGTTTTATTCTTTAATTTCTTTGTATTTGTTGCATTTTAGTAATTGAAAATGTACAACTTCTCTGTCAAGATTTATATTTAGAGATGGTAACCTGTTTCTTGTTATTTGTGCAAATAATATCTTTTTCTTTTTCAGGCTCTTGAATCTTCCAGTACCTTGGTTGTAGAGTTTCAGGATGAGGAGGAGAAGGCTACATGGTTGAAAGGACTTACACAAGCCACATATCGAGCTTCTGTATAACTATCACTTCTCCTAACTAGTATATGCACCTTTTCCCTCATTAAGGACTCTTAGTGAAAAATTTTGTTTCTCTTATGCTGCAAATAGGCTCCCCCATCTGTAGACATTCTTGGAGAATCAAGGGATACTGAAGCAGAGTTTGGTGAACCTCAGGCCTCAAATTTAAAGACAGCTGACCTTGTTATTAATGGGGCAGTTCTGGAAACAAAGTTATTGATTTATGGAAGGGTTAGATGTTTATTTTTACTAGCATATTGTGCATTCATATTCCAAAAGAGCCTTTACAACGCTTGGATATGTCAGCCGAAGTTTCTGTAATTGTTTGCTGCCGATGCAATAATTGTGTAACTGCACCCCTTTTTAATGTTAATTTTCAGGGTGGAGATAAAGTGCGTGATGAACTTGAAGAGCTACTAATTCTTGAGGTTCTTGCAGGTGGGGGTAAGGTTAGTATTGCTTGTTCTTATTTTATGATGATAATTTTGTTGTCATTTTTCATGTTATTTGTTTTAAAATTATATGCTTTCTAATTTCCAAGGAGGATTTAGAAGCTTATGATCTTTTGGACAAGTTGGATTTAAAGTAGAGTGATATTGGGGGAAATGAGGTTCGCTTGGATGGTGGCAAAAGTCATAAATTGAAGGGTCAAATAGAATTAGTGAATTTTAAGAGTTTGGTAAATTATGATGGAAAGGGTTTGAAAGGGGGTTTTCTTGGTTAATTTTATCTAGTTTCATGGTGTGATCTTTGGTTTCTTAGTTTTTGTTTTTTCCTTCCTTTTTTTTTTTTTGGCAGACCCCTCGTCCCCTGCATTCTATATGTTTTTTTTCTTCCCCTATGTAATGTACATTCCTTTATTATCAAAGAAAAAAAAACAACAATTACAAAACAAAATCAAGCCTGAAGTCCCACTAGGTGGGTCCGGTTACATGAATTCCTTTTCCACTAATTTACACTATTGTGGGAAATTTTCCTAGACAAATTTATAGTTATTAAATCCTTATGTAGTACCTCATTCCAAGTTATTCTAGTTGTACCCCTATCCCTTTTACTGCCTCTCATAGAAACTGACTCACTACTCCTCAACAGTGCACTACTCTGCCTAAGCTGCTAATGCTCAAACCATCTGAGCTGCCCCTCCCTTATCTTGTTTTTCACAAAAGCTAGGCCTAACTTACCATGAACATGTTCATTCCTTAATTTACCTTTTAATGTTATCCTACTTATCCACCAGAGTATTCTTATTTCGGCTGCTTTTACTTTCTGGATATGCTGCTTCCTAGTTGCACAACACTCTGATTTAGCATAGCCGGTCTTATAGCCGTCCTATAAAACTTTCATTTTAATTTTAAGGGTGCTCTACACTCACAACACACCTAAAGCAAGTTATTGAAATCTACTAGCGCTATTAATTTTAATCTCAAGGATATTCTATGACCCGCCCAACCTGATTTAACTCAATGTATTGCATCTTCTTTAATTTCTCCATTAGTTGCATAATAGATCCAAGTTATCGGAATCTACTAGTGCTATTAATTTTTATAACTTGGAATTTTTATAACTTGGATGTTCCCTCCTTGGGTTGGGGGCGGGGAGATAAATGTTGAGAAGTTAGATGCTCCTTTGGGGGATTGAGGACCCTCTAGAACTAGTATTGTTATTCTTACCCTTTCTACTCAGCCTCTTCTAGCTTCTAAAACTTTGTGCCAAAGGGAGGATTCTTCTAGGGGAGAGGGTTGTGAGTTTAGCTCTGGGGGTGGTGAGGGAGTCGATAGACTCGCACAAACTCCTAGAAGAACTGGGCCTGAAACGAGTAGACCCTGTAGGAAAGGAGGTGAGGTTGAGTGCTGTGGGGTTTATGATAGGAAGGAAATGCATGGATTTTTCAGGGATAAAATTGAGCAGACATCTGGTTTGGGAGAAGATCCATTATTTGGCTTCTTTATGGTGTGTTGGCTCTGGTTGCTGTAAGGGGGCGACCTTTTCGGAAATTCAGCGAGATTGGATGAATTTTTTTCTTTCATATTTCAAAATATTTTTTTGTGTTTTTAGTTTCTTTCTTTTTCTGGTTTTTTTCCAGAATTCTTTTGGGAGATGTCTTATTCTCCTGTTTGTAAGTTCTTCTCCTTTTTTGCTACCAAAAAATTAATTTTTTGACCATCAAGTTTAATCTTTTCTCCAATATTCCTCCTACTATAACTGAAATTTCATTTCATTTATTTTTTCTTATTTCTTTTTATCCTAAAGCCTCTAGATTATAAAGCTTCTCTATAGTTCTAACTTATATCCTACTCTACCCCTAGTTTCATCAATCAAGAATCAAGATAATCTAAAAAAAAACATACACCATGGAACCTCATTTTTGATACTGCTTGTAAGTTCATCCATTATTAGTGTAAAAACCTCATTTTTGATATTGCTTGTAAGTTCATCCATTCCTAATGTAAAAAAATAAGAGCTCAAAGCAAATCCTTGATGTACACCTATTGTGATTGGAAATTCCTTGGCCTGTCAACCTAATAGTCTTAATGCTAGTCATTACTCCATCATATTTTACCAACTATATACTCATTTATTTTTTTTCCCCTAAAACCCACCATAGAACTTCCCTAGGTACACAGCGGATTGGAAGCTATCATAAGATTTCTCTAATAGAATCCTTCTTTGTAGGGGGAGGCTCTCTTGCGAAACCCTCTTCTCTTCTCTCTCTCTCTCTCTCTCTCTCTCTCTCTGGAAGAAGTGGATATGATGAAAAAGCACTTGATTAAGATAGAAGAGAAGGCCTTAAATCTGAGAATCGATAAGGTGGGGTAAATCCCTTACTTTTTCGTTATTGAGAACAATTTTTCTCTTAATAGATGGGTAAGATTCTCCAAAGATGCTGTAAGTTGGTTTGCCGATACTGTTATCAATTTTTGGTTGGATGGAAATGGGTTTTCAAAGGGTTCATCTTGGAAGCATACAGTGTTTGTTGTCGATTTGATTGACCAAGGTGGGAAAATTTTTGGAGTTAGGTTTGGGATGGAAAGGTAAGCATTATTCGGTATTCGTCCCTGGTGGTGCTAAATGTGTAGGATGGTGAAGTTTAAGGGTTTTTGTGAGATAGCTTAGGATTTTGGTCATGAATCTAAAGGTAGACTTGAAGTAAGCCCTTTGACTCCTTGATTGTGGAGTCTAGTGGTGTCAGAAGGGAAGGGAAGAGAAGGCGAAGGAAAAGGCGATGGTTGTAGACGTCGTATCCAAACATGGTAGCAAAATGTGGAGTATAGGAAAGGCACGATTTGTTTTTGGTGTGCAGGTGAGTTGCAATTGAAGGAACCTGCAGTTTTCTTTCTGGAAATCATAGCTGATCGATCAGAGAATGTGCACAGAGTTAGGGCATCTAGGGTTTCGGAATAAGCTGCAAAGATAGCCTAGGCGGCTAGTTTTGTGCTTGCAGAAGATGAGGCAGAGAATTTTGGGCTGGCATGCTTGGTTTTCGTTTTGGGCCTGGGCCAAGTAATTTAAAAAGGAGGAGCTACATTTTAACCAAGTTGGGCGAATCAATTCCCATAGACTTGGTAAGAAGCATTCGGTCCATTTTTTTGGAAACAAAGGAGGTTTCTCCTGTGATGGACCATTCTCAGTTGGGCCATTATTTTTGAACAGGCCCATCCTTTGAGTGCTCAAGAAACTGATGTAAATATTCTAGATGTTCAACTTTCAAATAAAGCCCAAGAGGACTCTTCTACTAGTATTTTTAAAGACAAAGACTATTTGTTTGGGAGTGAGGGACAGAAAAGAGCACACTTGCAGGAAGATGTAATAAAAGGAAATCCTCAGTTGGAGCAGCAACTAACAGAAGTTGGAGTCAAAATTGAGGGAGTTCAAGAGCTGCCTACATTTCAAACCCAGTTTTCTCTCATTAATGGGCCTACAAATATGTTGTCGACCAAGCAGAATCCAGGTACAAGCCATATATTGCAATGCTCATTTCCTAAGGAGAATCATGATGATCAAGATGGTTCTCAATCCTCATTAGAAAGAAGCAAGAGTACTGAAAGGATTAGAGGGAAAGTGGTCATAAGGAAAGTCTTGTTCCAAGCAATTCTGGAAGTTTTGTTGATGAGTCTATTCTTTTAGTGGGACAAGAGATTCCAGTAGTAGAAAAGACATCCAGTGGGTCTTTTAGTGTGGTTAGCAAAGGAGAGGTTTCATTAAAAATCATGATTCTTGTGAGGTCGACAGTCAGGCGAACAATGTTGATTTGGGCGGAAATTAAATAGTAAGAAATAAAATTCAGAAACGTTCAGGGTTTACAGTCCTCGGAAAGTAGAACTAATGGATGCTGAAATGAGGAAAAGTATGAAGAAAAGCGTGCTACTTCTGTTGAGATAACAAGAAAGGTTTTGAGGAGAGATGCAGGAGGTAATTTTCTAATGCTGGAAGAATCACTTGGCCAGAAGGGTGGGACCAGTGAGGGGTTGCGTAGCTGCGAGGAAAAAAAATTTGGGGAGAGTTTTTTGATAATGATAGTGTGGGCATCAATGATTTTGATTGTGATGAGGGTTTGCTGAACAATATGGTTATGTTTCTGATTCATCTTATAAACTTGGGGATTCAACATATGTGCCACGTCCTCCTTTGGAAGGATTGGGGGAATTAGTGTTTTTGAAAGTGATGGTATGGAAGAAAAGCAATGTGAAAAGATGGAATTTGGCTCTTCCTTATAGAGGAGGTTTCTAAGGAAAATCTTCGAACTCAGCATTTGTTGGATGAATTGGGTTTACACATGTTAAATTATAGAGGAAATGAAATTTGGATGGATGCTGGTAAATCCAAGGTTAAGAAGGATCAAAGGGAATGAGTAAATTTGAAGTGTTTAGTGAATTATGACAGAAAGGGTTTAAAGAGGGGTTTTCTTGGGTAACATCTATGTAGTTTTATTTTTATTTTTATTTTTTACTTATTTTTGATTTATTGAGGATTTCTTGTCCTCGCCTACGATGTAATTTCTCTCTCTTGTAATACATCTTTTATCCATGAAAAAAAAAAATGTTATGCAAATCTTTCTTCTTTATCCTAATTTTTTTCCTTTAATCTTTTTAAAAGATACATAACTTTTGTAGTAGATCTCCCAGGCATAAAGCCAAATTGAATTTCTAAGACCACTGTTTCTAATTTTAATATATGTTCAGTTATCCTATAGTTTCATTGTATGACTCATAAGTTTAATTCTATAGTAGTAATTAATTTTTGAAATATTTTTCAATTAAATTCATTGAACACAAGAATTTTCATTCCTTTTTTTTTCTTTATATTTATTGAAGGAGACATTGGAGAAGATGTGATGTGTGGAGTTAAATCCAGTTGGGTAAAATATAGAAATGATTCAAGCATGTTATGTGGTTGTAGAATGTTTTAAAATTGAAAAGAAAGTTTTGTATTGTGGCTGGTAGATCATTTATGTTATATTGATAAACACGGTGGCTAACTAAAAAAACACAATATTTAAAAAATAGATTTTGCAAAAAAATGAGATATTTAGATGGATGAGCGGAACAACTTTAAAAGATAGGTGTTGTGAAAATTCGCAAGTGCATGAAATCATAACAAGTAATATAGTGATAAAGAAGGATGTCGAACCCACAAGGACTATTTACCTATTAACTATTGAAATTGTTCTAATTCTAAATTATTTGAAAATCAAGAAAAGTGGTGCATTTTGAATCTGGAAGATAAAAAAATAAAATTAAATAAGCTAAATACTTAAAAAGAAGAAGATTTCACCCAAGAAGAAAACACTAAGGCATCCGACTCACCTAGCCAATCCAATCCCAAAACCTAATCATGCAATCAATCAATTATCATCCTTTTTGACAGCAAAATATTCTAACTTATCTAAGACCCTCTCTCGAGTAGAATTAGAATTACCCAAAATACGATAACCCGCGATATGTCTATGCGGAATTAAAAGCATTTGAGTACATTAAGACTAATAATTTTTCACATAAAAGCGGCACAAATCATGTAGGCACATTCTTGTCTTTCGTTCAATTCATGGCATACATCATATGAAGCTAAACTACATGCATCATTTCTCAAATTAACATGCACAACAAATCACTCAACTATTGGTCAGATCATTGAATACTCAAAAGGAATGATAAAATTATGATCACATACAAATAAGATTCGGAATTGTCATGGAGAGGTTACATCGTAGCCTTAGCAATAGCAATTAGCTCATAATAGAATCAAAACAAACCATAATAATTCTTGACTTCATAATGCAAATTGTACAAAGAGAAGATGAAAGAATTAAGAAAGAAACTGTATGTAGATTGAGAATCTCAATTGTCAACAACTCCAATTTGGCCTCTCTCTTCTTCTTCTTCTTTTCCAAGTTTCGAATTCCTATCTAATGGTGAAGAAAATTCTGCCTTTTTTCTAGTTTCAAATCCCCTCCTTTTATAAAGCTCTGGTTGTCCTCCCTTCTTATCTCCCCAAAACAAGATTCTACAAATCCCCCTTTTTTTTCTGCTGCTGCCTTGATGTGCGATTTTCTCTATTGAGATCTTCCCATCTTCGAAAATCTTCAACACGAAAGTTGTGGAATTTTTTCTTAGCTTTCCGTAGATACCAATATCGCCCTTTTTGGAATTCTCTAGCAAAAGTTTTGCTCCAAATACGGAAGGGTGTTTCAGGAAATTCGAGAGAGGAATTTGAGTTTGAAAAGGACTCTTGATGAAGGGAATTTGGATTTGAAAAGGAAAGTTTCCTCCTTATCCCATGACTCCTTTAATTTCTTTATTCTTAAACAAAAAATAAACAAAAAAAAATTAAAAAACTCTAATAAATAATGAAATTCAACACAAACTAGCATAAAACTAAAAGTGAAAGAATGGCAAAACTTGTATAGAAAGTAAAGACATCAATAGGGTAAGGAATGAACTCATGTGGGTTAAGATAAAGATGACATTGACATAAGGCATGGAAGGTAGTTGCCCTAACTTGAAGTTTTTGAGGATTGATGTGGCAACATGTATCCATGGTCTTAAATTTCCACGAAATTATTGAAATTTTTGTCAAAATTTTTGGTTTTGGTCACCCTCAAAATCGAAATGGCAGTCGATTTCCATCTTGCATAATTTCCTTCAAAATTTGAAGGAATCACTTGAAACTTATCGAAATCTTAAAATTTTAGCAAAACTTGTCGAAATTTGAACTACGTAATGAAATTTCCTTAGAATTCAAATGAGAGGTTTAGGAGTGAGGTGAAAATTTTCTCTTAGTTTATTTTATTTATTTTTATCAAAACAAAAGATTATTACAAGTGCTTTGAAATTATATGAAAAAAATAAACTTACAACATTTTATTTAACCATTCATGTCTAAATTATCTTTATTTGTATAATAAATAATATTTAAATGATTTGTGAATTTCATTTGTATTTACTGATTCACTAAATATGTTTAATGTACATTATCCTTCAAATATGTTTGATGCACATATTATATTACAACTTCTCCACCTCATACACAGCATAGATGTATTTACTTGCAATATATTAGTCCTAAAACTTACATTATTATGTCTATTAATCATTTCTAAAGCTTCATGAAAAAATTCCATCCTTGAATACTACAACAAAACAACAAAACCAAGCCTTAGTCCCACTAAGTGGGGTCGGCTATATGAATCCTTTTCCGCCAATTTATGCGATCATGGACCATTTCTTTTGATAGATTCAAAGACATTAAATCCTTACTCACTATCTCCTCCCAAGTTATTTTAGGTCTATCCCTACCCGTTCTACTGCTCCCCACAGTAACTAAGTCACTCTTCCTCACAGGTGCACTATAAGGCCTACGTTGCAAGTGTTCATACCATCTGAGTCGTCCTTCCCTTATCTTATCTTCTATAGGAGCTACACCTAACTTACCATGAATATGTTCATTCCTTAATTTATCTTTTAATGTTATACCACTCATCCATCTAAGCATCCTCATCTCGGCAACTTTTACTTTTTGGATATTATATTTCTTCGTCGCCCAATATTCTGATCCATATAGCATAGCTGGTCTTATAGATGTCCTATAAAACTTCCCTTTCAATTTTAAGGGTATTCTACGATCACATAGAACACTTGAAGAACTTCTCCATTTTACCCAACCTGCTTTAATTCTATGCATTACATCATCTTCAATTTCTCCTTTAGCTTGCATAATAGATCCAAGGTATCGAAATCTACAAGTACTATTTATTTCTTCATCATCAAGTTTAACTTTGTCTCCAATATTCCTCCTATCATTACTAAAATTACATTTCATATATTCTGTTTTATTTCTACTTATCTTAAAGCCTCTGGATTCCAAAGCTTCTCTCCATAATTCTAACTCAGCCTCTACTCCATCCCTAGTTTCATCAATTAATACAATATCATCTGCAAACATCATACACCATGGAACTTCCTTTTGAATACTCTTAGTCAATTGGTCCATCACTAAAGCAAAAAGATAAGGACTCAAAGCAGATCCTTGATGTACACCTATGGTAATTGGAAATTCTCTAGTTTCTCCATCTATAGTCTTTACACTAGTCATTACTCCATCGTACATATCCTTAATGACATCGGTATACCTACAACATACACCTTTTTTTCTGAAACCCACCATAAAACTTCCCTAGGTATCCTATCATATGCTTTCTCAAGGTCAATAAATATCATATGCAAGTCCCTCTTCTTTTCCCTAAACTTTTCCATTAATCTTCTTAAAAGATAAATAGCTTCTGTGGTAGATCTCCCAGGCATAAAACCAAATTGATTTTCTGAGATCTTCGTTTCTAACCTTAATCTTTGTTCAACTACTCTTTCCCATGGTTTCATCGTATGACTCATAAGTTTAATTCCACGATAGTTATTACAATTTTGAATATCTCCTTTATTTTTGTATATAGGTATTAAAGTGCTTTTCCTCCATTCATCTGGCATTTTCTTAGTTTTTACAATTGTATTAAATAAATTAGTTAACCATATAATTCCGTTAGCACCCAAGCATTTCCAAACTTCAATTGGGATGTTATCTGGTCCCATAGCTTTCCCATTTTTCATCTTTTTTAGTGCAAACTTAACTTCGTTAACTCTAATTTTTCGAATAAATCTTATATTTTTAGTCTTTTCCTCATTTGACAATTCTAAATTTAAGCCTTCTATTTGGTTTTCATTAAACAACTTACTAAAGTAACTTCTCCATCTTTCTTTAATATCTTCGTCCTTAACCAAGACAATATCATCCTCACTTTTTATACATTTTACATTTCCTAAGTCCTTGTTCTTCCTTTCTCTAGCTTTAGCAAGTTTAAATATATCTCTTTCCCCTTCTTTTGTACCTAATCTATCATACAAACTATTAAATGATCTATATTTAGCTTCACTAACGGCCCTTTTTGCATCTTTTCTTGCCTCCTTATATTTTTCAAAGTTATCGTTGTTTCTACATTTTTGCCACGTTTTATACCAAATTCTTTTTGTCTTTATGATTTTTTGTACATCTTTATCCCACCACCAACTTTCTTTGCTATTTGAGAATCTTTCCCTTGATTCGCCTAAAATCTCTTTTGCTATTTTTTTAATAGAGTTAGCTAATCTATTCCAAAGAGTATTTGAATCTATCCCATCTTCTAAGGTCCAATCCCCATCTTTGATCATTTTATCTTTAAATTTTATTATATTTTCTCCTTTTAGGTTCCACCATCTAGTTCTCCTACACTGGTTTATTTTATCCTTTTTCTTCCATTTTTTAATGCATATATCTGACACTAAGACTCTATGTTGTGTGGTTAAACTTTCACCTGGAATAACTTTACAATCCTTGCATGATACACGATCTACCCTCCTAGTTAAAAAAAAATCTATTTGACTTCTATTTTGTCCACTTTTAAAGGTTATTAAGTGTTCTTCTCTCTTCTTAAAGCAAGTATTCATTATACTAAAATCATATGACATAGCAAAGTCTAAGATCATCTCCCCAGACTCATTTTTATCTCCATATCCATATCCTCTATGTATCCTTTCATAATTTTTATTATCTCTTCCAACGTGTCCATTCAGATCTCCTCCTATAAATATTTTCTCAGTCCCTGGTATGCCTTGTATAATACTATCCATATCTTCCCAAAATTGTCTCTTAAGATTTTCTACTAAGCCAACTTGAGGAGCATAAGCACTAATGATATTTATTATCTCTTGTCCTAATACCATTTTGATTTTTATAATTCTATCCCTTACTCTAATTACATCCACAACGCTATCTTTTAAGTTTTTGTCTATAATAATGCCTACTCCATTCTTATGTTTTTCTTTTCTAGTGTACCAAAGTTTAAAACTTGATTTATCGATTTCTCTAGCTCTCTCCCCCACCCACTTAGTTTCTTGAAGGCAAATTATATTAATTCTTCTTCTAATCATTGTATCCACAATTTCCATGCTTTTACCCGTAAGTGTCCCTATATTCCAAGTTGCTAATCTAATCCTAGTTTCCTGAACTAATGTCTTTACCTACCCACGTCCAGAATGATGCAGGAACTCTCGCATATTTGACACCGTACCCGGGCGCTGACACGGCGCGTCGCTTCGGGGCAACGACCTAGCCCACCCTCGCCCACTTTTCGCTACACCTGGGTGGTTCAAGTGCAACGCGTCGCTTGTAGGGGACGCCCCAGCAAATATTCGGTAAGGATTCATATCATAGTGATCTGACAAATTTTACGCTGGCTGTCAGCTACCTAACGCAACCCTCCTCCTTAACCCGGGCTTGGGACCGGCTGTGTGTGAAAAAATTAGGACATTTAAGTGCATCACAGGCGCAGTTCCATGCTTGAATACTGATTTCCATTATTTTTTTCAATTCGAAATCGAAATTTCGATACTTTTGGAGCTTCGAAATTTGAGTCCAAATTAAAATTTAAGACCTTGCATGTATCGCGTCAGACACCCGTATCTGTGTCCATAGTACGTAGTTTTTGCCAATTTTGCATTATGTTCACACTTGCAAATTTATCTTCCCTTGTTAAAGCAGGCCTGTATTGTTTTATTTGCAGTTGTTTGATGCATTAGACAGCATATGCTGTTGCAACAATACAAAAGCCTTGAGTTCCATTGGCTCTGCCAATTTGCCAATTCTATTATCATCTGTTAAGGTTTAAGTGTTGTCTCTTCCTTTTCTTAGTTATTCCAGGTCTAGCCATCTGGCTGTCTCCTTCATAAGTTCTTTGATGCCAACGAAATCACTTCATTGCTAGAGTGTTAGCTATTACATTTTAAGTGCCAAAATCATCTTAGCCACCCTTCCTTGATCATGCTATCTTTTGATGCTGCTATTTTTAAGTTTTAACTTGCTGTAGACACTCCTTTTATTCATCTAACATTCACATTTCAGCTACATTGTTTGGATGTCTTTTCTTAGTTGCTCAATCAATCAAGTACCCAAACAATAGATACTAGAGCAACATAAAAAAAGGGCACTTGTTAGGTTATTTATTACTCCAGAAGATGAACTTGCTGAGCGTGGATGGACAACCAAAGAGGGAAGAGGTCTGCAGAGAATGCAGTTGTGGAAGTGGACCAGAAAAATACTGGCAGAAAATCAGGCAACAGCAGAAAATGATTTATACAGCCAACCGCACCTAGTGGGACTTAAAGCTTGCTGGTAGCAGTGGTGTTTTTTGTCAAAAAATATTTGTTTCTACAAGATTTTATATTATGCTGCACAGGAGTAATTGGAGGGCTTTGCAAATTATGTGTTCTCATTGGTTTTAGGTGAATTGTGCATATTCAGGAAGGGAACTATGGTTTCTTCTTTTGATGTAGTTATAATTGAGTGAATCACGATGCGATAATATTAAGTGACAATTTTTGATGAATGGTTTAATGTCGAAAAGAATTTAAGATACTTTGGGTAATAGCTATATGTGATGAACTTTTTTTAATTATTATTTATAAAATGAAGAAAAAATTATGTGCAATATCGTACCTCGTGTCTATGTTCAATGGAGATATGGGGGTTCATTTTTTTATTATATTATGTTAGTCGTCATCAATGATGGGGATGTCAAAGAAGATGGTGATGATTAGTTTTGACCTGGGTGAATGCAATAGGGGAATGTTTTTGGGGTGTCCTTGATGGGTGTCTACCAAATAAAAAAGATTTTTCTTTTAAAAATTTATTTTCTTCTTGTTATAACTACTTGTTATAAAGCTAGAGATGGAGGAGAGAATAGAAGAGGAGAAGAGAAGAGACAACAATGATTTAGTACAAGGTTCGATTCTAGACGGAAAAGAAATCCTAATATGCATTCCTAATTGACACATGGAACACTCAAAAATAGAATAGACTTGAACCTAGGAAGAACTTCTTGTAGTTTTTCTTTGAAGGGATGGATGACCCAAATGAGCATGCCATTGATCAAGAGAAACACCATGAATAGAAATTGAGAAAGCTGTAAGACTAGAATAGGATTCACCATGACCACCATCGAAAAACCATCCTTCTCAAGCCCACCATTAATTCTCTTCTTCGTTCGGAAATCTTGATCAAGTGATCAATGCAATGAGAAGGAAAGGAGGTCACTGAACAATTATGAGATTTTGTTAATTAACTAACTGCTTATTTAATTGACTAACTAATAGCAGGCTCAAGGGAAATTTAGGCTTATATAATACAAATGAAAGAGGAATAGAAGGAATTTAAAGAATATCGCTGGAACTAGAAACCGGTGTAACCAAACCATCAGCAACAGTAACCTTTGTGTGTAGAGTTGTGGGTTCTAGAACTCAAAACAAATTTGAACTACCTATCATATGGGAGGAGGCACCAGAATCTATTACGCAAGGTGAGGAGGATGAAGAGGCAAGAAGCTCGGTTGTACCTGAATGGGTCACAATAGCACTAGATATAGAAGACCGAGTTTGGAGTTTTTGAACCATGCAAAAATAGTTTGTTAAACACGTCTTGGGACACGATGGATGATGTACTCTACTCCTCAGTGGAGTGGCTAGGTGTGTTTGAAGATAGTGGAATAACCCTTCGCAAGTAACTAAGTGGCCCGAGCTAGTTTCCAAGGAGATCCCAACAGTGATCAAAGGTATGATTGTCCTTGCCATGTTTGCAAATGCAGGAATTGCCATGATGAACACCTTGTTGTAATGCACAACAGTTGCCATGACCACAATCCAAACCTTGTCCTCGTCCTGCAAAACTTCCCCTAGTATGGTTAGAGGTAGTATCCGTGGCTGACTTATGGTGAGAAGGAGCTTAAAAAGTCAGGCAGCACACACTAGCAGAAACAGCACTTTAGGACTTCAAAAAACCAGAACTTACAACACTTCAAACTCCCCAAAATCCAGAACTTCAATAGGCAGCTATGAATATCCTACAGGGGAATTCCTTAACCACCAAGAATAGGACAGACCACAACAAAATACTGCAGTTATTTAATAAACAACCTGGCAGCAGCTCCAGTCATTATGGCTGGCAGCAACTGGAAATGAGTGCAGAAAAGAACAGGAAATAAATATTTGAACATGAATTGATAGAAGATTGCAAGTAATCATTCATGATCATGCATGATCAAAACAGCATCACCAGCTAACTGCAAACAGAGTGACAGAGGAACAGCAGCAGCAGCATACTAGAAACAGACGTCACCAAATCACAATGAAAACACGCAGGTTCCTGCCAAGGATGCTACACAACCTAACCCAGAGGGAGGGTGTGCTCATGGTCTTAAATTTCCATGAAATTGTTGAAATTTCCAGTTTCAGTCACCCTTGAAATCGAAATGGCAGTCAATTTCCCTCTTGCATAATTTCCGTCTAAAACTCAACAAATCATCTAAAATTTATCGAAATCTCGATATTTTAGCGAAACTTGTTGAAATTTTAACTATACAACGACATTTCCTCAGAATTCAAATAAGAGATTTAGGAGTGAGTGAAATTTCTCTCTTAATTTATTTTATTTATTTTTATCGGAAAAAATATTATTACAAGTGCTTTTGAAATTATATGAAAAAATAAACTTACAACAACATTTTATTTAACCATTCATGGCTAAATTATCATTATTGTATATATAAAAAAGGGCAGCCTGGTGCACAAAGGTCTAATAAATAGTATTTAAATGTTTTATGAATTTGATTTGTATTAATTGAATATGTTTAATGTACATTATTTTACAAATATGTTTGTAACACGTACTGTTTTACAACTTTTCCACCTCATACACAACATAGATGTATTTAACTTGCAATATATTAGTCCTAAAACTTACATTATTATGTCTGTTAACCATGTCGAAAGTTTCACAAAGAATTCCATGCTTTACTACTAATTTACGTTATTTTTTAAAAATTGAAATCGAAATTGACATCAAAATCGAAATTTTTGTTGAAATTTCCGTACTTTTGGAGCTTCAAAATTTGAGTTGAAATCAAAATTTAAGACCGTGGGTGTCCTTAAGCAACTCCCAAACCAACAAGAAGATCACATTTTGGGACTGATTAGGGGAGGATAAGGAGGAAAACGAAAAACAGATATTAAAACCAGTTCAGATAAATTAGATTTGAAGGCGATCTATGCTGTGATGCCATGTTGTAAAGTTAGAAATGGAGGAGAGAAGAGAAGCAGAGAAGAAGCGAAAAAGAGAAAAAAAACTGGAAGGCAGTTTCATGGAGTCTACGTACAGCTCCACACCTACCTTATATATTATTAATAGTGAGTCTTAAGGAAAAAAATACCCCCATTAACACAGCCTAATTACTAAAGTAACATATTCTCTTCTTAAATTACTTTATTGTCATTTCTGTTTGATCTAGTACTAACATTTTGCTATGCCCCGCCTTTATTTTTCTTTCTAGGAAAGAAAATTTTGTGGCTCCTCTCCTATGTAAGGATTTACCTTCTTAAGAGATGATCACTTCCATATGTGTATTGACTGTAGGAGTAGTTTGCTGGCCTTGTAGTGCAGATACTCTATGATGACTTGTCCTTCTTCATTAGTTTGCATTTTGAAGCAAGGGCTGTGTTGTATCTTGCTTCTGCTACTGGGTTTTAGTTAGCATATACAACTGCAAACTGTAGTTGGACTTACTTTATGTTGTAAATGCACTGGATTGTTTTATTTCCGATTTGGCATCCATTCATTTAAATTTTGATTCTTTCAGCTGAAGGTTCTTCCCTACGTGTATATTTTTTAGTGCTAAATATGTTGCCTTACTGTATTGTTCCATAGGCGCACATTGTTTGCTTAGAAAGTGACCTCACTGTTAAGATGAAGCTTCACTCTTTGAGAATCATAGATGAGCTTCAAGGTTCTCCATCTGGAAATCTGCATTATTTGGCCTGTTCTGTGCTGAAGGATGACAACTTATATAGGTCCCCCAACAACTTAGATGCTCATGGAAAGGACCTATCTACAACACTGCAAGACGAGGATGATATTTTTAAGGATGCCTTGCCAGATTTCATGTCTCTGCCTGATCCATGCATTAACATGGATGCAGTTCAGTTTACAAGGATGGGGGATTGTATGGATACTGCTGGAGTTGATTCTCCTGAAGCTTTGATTCATGAAAATGATCTGGGAAAACCAAAAGGCATTTCCAGTGAGATATATTATGAGGCACAGGGCTTGGATAACTCTGACTTTGTATCAGTTTCATTCTCAACGAGGAATCCTGGTTCACCTGATTACGCTGGTATAGATACAGAGGTACATGTGTGCATTATGGGGCCTTATTTATTTGCTTGTTTATTTTTTTTGTCTGTTGGTTTGTGCAAAGAAATTAATAAATTTATGTTGTGCGTGGTTAAAAATACTGATCTATATCCCAGTATACTATTTGGCTAAGTTTTGCAGATCAAAATTTTCAGGTGAGCATTCGCATGTCAAAGCTGGAATTTTTCTGCAACAGACCCACTGTTGTAGCTTTAATTGATTTTGGTTTGGACATTAGCTCTGTGAACGCTGGGGTAAGTAGTACAAATCTGACTAAAACAGAAGAAGCTGGGCAGGAATTTGTTAAAGGGTTACTTGGTTTTGGTAAAGGCCGTGTAGTGTTTCTTTTGAACATGAACGTCGACAGCGTCAGTGTTTTCCTTAATAAGGAGGATGGTTCTCAGCTTGCGATGTTTGTGCAGGAAAGCTTCCTGTTGGATCTAAAGGTATGGGGAATCATGTTATTTTCATCTTTTATCCAAAAAAACAAATAAAATCTTGTTATTTTCTCATAGCTTGCATTTTTCTTTCCTGTTCCGCCTTTTCCCTTTTCAAGTGCATTAAATTCCTGATAGATATAATTTGGTGCCCACATATACTGTATATGAGCCACCAATTTTCTTTCATGTTTTAGCACTGTTAAGTAAGTAGGGACAGTTTTTGTCATTTTTCAGTTTTTATAGTAGAAATATATAGTTGTGGAAGAGATTCTCTCTCTCTCTCTCCAATTGCTTGCATAAGTAACACAACCATCAACTCTAGCATCCCACTAATCCTGTTGCGGCCCATACTATGAATTACCTTGTCCAAAATATGGATTCCAAAGGAAACTGCCATTACCATTTCCCCACCAAGGAATGTTTTAAGTTGACCAATTGGAAATTCCTTTGTTCATGGCCTTAGACCATTGGAAACAATTCCTACTGCTTAATATGCACTGTAATTTGTTATGGTAGTGATGAAGAAATAATAAGCTTCGTCTCCATAACTATTCCAAACAATGACTAGAAAACCACAACCACAACCACAACCACAACCACAGTTTACTAGACATCAAACACTACTGAACTTTAGTAGTACTGCAGAAAACAGCCAGGGATATGCATTAAAACTGTCAACCGCACATCAATAAAAAGAATAAACCAAGACTGCAGATGGTTTCTATCAGCATATCAAAACGCTATGGGATAGAAGAACAGTTCAAAAATTAACATGAAATAGCAGACAGAGCACTTCACACAGAAAAACAAGGCACTTTTTACCATGAAGCAGCAGGAAAATCTTGCAGGCTGCTACTAACCTTTTGCCTAAATGTAACAGTACACAAGGCCTCATGACTCCAAACTAAATCCTGATGTCACAAGATTTATGGCATATTTTTGGGCTTGGAACCCTAGAAACAGCACCACACCCACACATTGTGCAGGAGGAAGCAACCCAAACTGGAGCAGAGACCATACTCATTTGATCTCTAGTGCTGAACTGGTTGCTGGCAACGGCAACTGGTAAGCGTTTGCCTCAGAAAACCTTTTCCATCAATTTGATGATAATTATGGCAGCAACCACCACCATCGCCATGACTTAACTCCTGCTGGGTGGGGTTGGCAACATGAATCATCTCCTGCAATTCAACTGCTATTCAATGTCTAGGGCATTATCCTTAGAAAGTTTGAGAGCTGCCAAATCCTCACTATGGTGGTCCAGCTTATTTTAGGTCTACTTATCCCCTTCCTACAGCCACTACAATAATTCACTCGCACTCACCTGTCAGGTGTTGTGTTTTGTCAAAATTGCAAGTGCTCAAATGATGATGATTATAGAACCCAAAAAAAATAGAAAAAAGTTTTAAAAGTAGAGGGGAAAAGGAGAGAGAAACCAAAGTAGGATGGGTTTGGTCTGATCTCTGATGCTATGTTAAGGTACTAACTATTCCCTAAATCCTGTGTGTTTGTGTGTGTGTGTGTGTGTGTGTGGACATATTCTCTGTGTTAATGTGATTCAGAAAATGTTGCTTCAGTTTTCAAAAAAATTATTGAAAACTTTAAATAACCAAAATGAAGAAATAATTTTCAAACATAACTCAACAGCTTTATTTCATGTCAAACTTGAATTCCAAATGAAACTTCAGAAAATTTTGAAAACAGCCGACATTTGTGAAACATGCCAGAACAGGGAGTGCTGCAGTTTCATGAGAGTAACAAAGCTTTGTGTTTCAGACAAATCTAGTCAAAATGAAGTGGCATTGATAACTTGGTATGGTGCCTAAATATTTTCTTCTCTTACAGGCAAAACATATTTATCCTTGCAGGATTAATTTTTGCTTTTGCAACCTTTATTACATATATGATCTGTCGTCTTATTTAATCTTTTGTTTTTTCAAGGTTCACCCAAGTTCTCTTTCCATTGAAGGCACATTAGGAAATCTTAGGTTGCGTGATATGTCACATGGAGTTGATCATTGTTGGGGTTGGCTATGTGATATACGTAATCCAGGCGTTGAATCACTCATCAAGGTGCATTATATATTTACAAATGCAGTATGCATGGAGCACCAAATATATTGTTGATTTCTTATATATTTACGTACTTTTTTTTCAATATATTGCATAGTATTTAAATTAGTCCTTGTGCTTTCTTCCATCCTACCTCCCTCTTCCCAGTTCACATTCAATTCTTATGGTGCTGAGGATGATGACTTTGAAGGATACGATTATAGCTTGAGTGGTCGGCTCTCTGCAGTCCGCATTGTTTTCCTCTATAGGTTTGTTCAGGAGGTAATGACTTTTCTTGTGTTTCTTTGAGATTACTACTAGCATAGTCATATTTTCTGCTTACATATTTAGGCTGGGCCCAACTGTTCTTATCTTGAATATTCATGTTCAACATAACTAATGCATATTGATTGTCACTTCAGCTAATATATATATATTTTTTAATAAATCCTTTACACAGATAATGGCATACTTCATGGAACTTGCCACCCCGCATTCTGAAGAAGCAATTAGACTTGTTGATAAAGTTGGGGACTTTGAGTGGTGGATTCAGAAATACGAGATTGATGGGGCCTCTGCTTTAAAGCTTGACCTGTCACTGGACACTCCAATAATCATTGTTCCAAGGAATTCAATGAACAAAGAGTTTGTAGCTTGGCAAACCAGTTTATTTAATTGAATATCAAATTGTTTGACTTAGAATTTATTGTCACAATATAACTTATTTACCTAGTAACATTGCATTTATATTTTTTGACAAGTTTTCAGAGGCATCTTCGGAAAATTTATTTTTTCTAAATCTGCGCCTTCTTTTCTAACTGCTATATGTTTTTAAATTTCTGATTTCAAGTAGAGTTGTCATTTTTGGTTTTTTCTGCCCACTACTTTCACATGTATGCATCAGGGAACTGAATCGCAGCATTATCATGACCATCTACTTAATGATTTGATCCCTTCCAATTGTTTAGAGGCCCCAGTATGTTGAATCTCAGCAACTAAGTTGTTAACCGATTTTTTATATTAGCCTAATATGTTTATCCCTTTCCCCCAAGACATAACTCAAGGTCATCTGTCTCTTTCTACAGTAATCTCAGGTATCTAACTTTCAGAGTTCTACCACCTGAGCTCCGGTCTCTGACCCTGATTCTCTTAATATTCACCCACCCTTGCTTGTTCAATTTCAATATCTCCATTTCCGTGCTTTTGGGGGACGGAAAAACTTTCGTGCTAAGACTACTTTTTTGTTAAATTCTTGTGTTGAGTGCTTAAACCTTTCTAGAATCAGTTCTTTATTTGTGATTTCTGTGTACAATATATCTAATGCGTGTTGGATGATTGATGGAGGGGTGCTTTTGAAAATTTTATGCTCTCATATCCTAACTGTATATTTGAAATTTAAGCTTTTATTTTACTTTTAGAAATGTGGATATTGTAGGATGGTTGGCTATTATCGGGTTGTTTTGACATTTTAGCCTCTGTTGATACCACTTACGAATAAGTATTTGCATCACTTAACAATTGTATTAAATAAGTTTTGGTTGGTTTATTATAGGTACTTATAATCATAAATACTTACCAAAAAGCTCTTAAATTGGAAGTTTTGTTGAGTAGTTGGGAGATGCTTATGTTCTCCTACAAAAGATGGAAGTATGTAACAATATATATATATTATTGGCTCAAAACCTTGTAGCTTATGCATTTAGGTAAATGAGTGATTTTATGGTACTAATATCTTATTATTGTTGATGGTTATTTTGGTCATTTAGCACTATTAGTGTGTGCTGGTGTTATGTTAGTAAGTGTGAATTAGTAAGGCTATGATGGTCATTGGAATGTACTTGACATCTATTATAAATATAGGGGGATACCTATTGTGGTAATTAGATCTTCCATTTTACCTAATTTTTTGACGTGGAATCAGAGCAAGATCCAGTCTGAACCCTACCGCCAAACCAAACCCTAAACCAAATCATCCTATAAAGTCTGCCTTTATAGAAGGATTAGTCATACCTTTAGAGATTGGAAACAAGCCTAGAGGTCGTCAGAAACTTCTTCAACAGTTGGGGTTGTGATACTTTGTTACATTTTTCCATGTCTTTTGAATGATGACTTGCCTGTTGGAAATGAAAGATCATTTTTAGTTGTTTAGTATCTTTTGTGCCTTTTGTTCTCAAATAAGGACTCAGTTTGATATAATATACTTTGTTGTGATAATTCTAAGGAGTACTTGAGTACCCAATGCACTATCTGTATGACTAACTTGTGTATAATCCATTAGTGATCTTGTGCCCGCTCTCCACATCAAAATGGTGTTGCAAGTGGAAAAGCAAATATATTCTCGAAGTCACTCGTTTTCTATTTTATCTAATGAATGTCTAATTTTTTGGAATGATGTTGTGCTCACTGCTTGCTCTCTCATCAATAAAATACAATCCCTTCTTTGGTGGCAGAATCCCATATTCAGTTGTCTTCCCTAAGACTCCTTTGTTCTCAATTCCTCCTTGTATATTCTACTATATGTCCTCTGTCCATCAGTTACGTCAAGGAATGGACAAGTTGGATCCTCATGCTATCAAATGTAATTTTTTGGGTAATTCTTGTACTCAAAAGGGATATTGATGTTATAGCCCTACTTTACATTGATTATTTGTGTGCTGATGTCACCATTTTTGCTTCTACACCATACTATTCCCTTGAAATAATGCTTACCCAAACTCTTGGTGAAATACAATGTAATCAATTTATTTTGCTTTTGAATATCTATGGCTCAACCATAAGCAATCTTGCTCAAAAAGAGATCGAA
Source organism: Malania oleifera (assembly GCF_029873635.1). NCBI lineage: Eukaryota > Viridiplantae > Streptophyta > Magnoliopsida > Santalales > Ximeniaceae > Malania > Malania oleifera. The sequence continues at coordinate 1,958,105 of NC_080419.1, forward strand.
AATGATCCTTTGTGTCAGCCATCACTCATGTTTGTTTAGGCTTTCCACTTCTTTGTCCTATTACCTTCCCTTTACTTTCCTTCATTTGTTTCCTTTTCTTGTTCCCTGTGCAATCATTCTAGATCTTCTTTTATGTTTGATTCAGTCTCCATTGATTAGCTTGTGCTTTAATATGTGCTACTTGGATAATTTTGAGTTTCAACTCACTTTATCCGCTCTTTGTAAACCAGGGCAGTAATTTGTAATATCACTAGTTGTGTATCATATATCTTTTCATTGTGTTGTCCTCTGTTTTCTTTTTTTTTCTGGTATTGTTTAATTAAAATGTTAAAAGAATATAAGGTCCTTACTCTTCTCCCTATTTTACTTGGAGAACCTCTTTATATATTTTTTATTTTGCAGTTTCATTCAGCTTGATCTCGGTCAACTAAGGGTGATGAATGAATTCCATTGGCATGGATGTCCTGAGAAGGATCCTTCAGCTGTTCATCTTGATGTTCTTCATGCTGAGGTAAACCATTTTAACAGTTTCAGGAATCAAGGTTTAATTTTGTTGATGGTTGTTTACTCTTACATAAAAATTTTCAGATCTTGGGTATCAACATGGCTGTTGGGGTTGATGGTTGCGTTGGTAAACCGCTGATACGTGAAGGCCGAGGGTTTGATGTTTATGTGCGGCGTAGTTTGAGGGATGTTTTCAGAAAAGTCCCAACATTTTCTTTTGAAGTGAAGGTAATGGCTGTGTTTTAGAATTCTAGAATTCCATTTTGTTGTAATGGATCTTTAATGTCCTGTAACTTTTGTGGTTGGGCACCACTTATCGTTTTTAGTCTATTTATCCATTGGATAATAATCATATAAGGGTTTTCGATTTCTACATTTTCTTGGCTTGAATTAGAAATTATTCGATATGGGTTGTTTGTGTCAAAAACACTGCAGAAACATGTTCAATGACTGGATGATGATGTTTTTCATTAAGCTGGGATACTAGGTACATACATTTGTAGCTTGGGATGATATGAGATTTTTTCTGCTATTTTTTTGTGTTTCTTATTGTTTTTATCTTAATTAAATACGAACTGTTAGCAACCACTTCACCTAAAAGCTTAAGCTGTTAGATTGTGGGCCAACAATGTATATCAAGCCTTAACACTCCCCTATATGTGCAGCCTGATAGCAATATTGGGGATTACACCAATATTGGGGATTTTTAACAAACTTACATTAAATGCGGGCAACAAGACTAGAACCCAAGACCACTTGGTAACCTGGCTCTGATACCATGTTCACTATACCGAAAAGATGCAATATAGACTTTAGGATACCAGATGACGTACAAACTATAGGATTACCCTTCTGAGCAAAAGATGCAATGTGATGAGAAGCTTGTCGGTATGCTTGATGCTGTAGGAATCTTGAATACTCTTCCTCAGAGATAGTTAAGTACGTTGTTTACCTGAACAAGTGTCTGATGAGGGAAACACATTTTCAGGATACAACCACAAAAAATTGCCGTATCAGCCAATGCATTGTTATAGTTTACGGAGACAACCACCAAAACTCGTATCTATCAACATGGCATGAAAATTTGACACAAGGGAAATCATTTCTGCTTCTCTTTTCATTCTGGATGAGAGGTTATTGAATGACCCGTAACCTCTCATAGTAGTTAATTTTTTCCAGAAAAGAAAAGAAATGATAAAAAGGACGTGAAAATAGAATTGAAATAAAATAATTGTTTTTTAGGGTGCATCTTCAATCATTGACTGCATTGCGAACTATGTGATCACACAAAAATTAGAAATAGTTTTCAGTTGCATCCTGCTCGTCATGGAATCAGATTGTGGCCATAATGCAGCTTACAATTAAATTATATCTATCTAGTTATAAAATAATTAAAGAACTGCTTGTTCAGATTCAGTTTTGTTCATTTTAGTTTCTTTTTTGCAGGAGCATGATAGACTAATTTATATATGTTATATTTTGTTGTACCAAATTCTTTTTTTTATTATTCCAGAAAAGATTGATAATGGAATAAAATATCATTCTTGTTTATGCTTTTACTTTATGTTGATCTATGAGACCTTATTCATAATGTTTATTTTAATTTATTTTTGAACTATTTTATGCAATATAACTTAACAGTAGAATAAATTATTATTATTATTTTTTTTTATGTATAATTTAAAAACTTCAGTTCCAAGGGAGATGATAAGTTGTGCATTCATATTAAATGTTATAATTTTTTAAATGGTCTATTTATTTATTTTTTTAGGTGGGTTTGCTGCACGGTCTAATGTCTGATAAAGAATATCATGTTATTTTGGATTGTGCATACATGAATTTAAATGAAGAGCCAAAGCTTCCACCAAGTTTTCGTGGCAGTACATCTGATTCAAAAGACACAATGCGGCTGCTGGTCGATAAGGTCAATATGAATAGTCAAAATTTCCTGTCACGTACTGTTACTATAATGGCCGTTGAAGTCAACTATGCTCTGCTGGAGTTGTGTAATGGCATTCATGAGGAATCACCTTTGGCACATCTTGCTGTGAGTTCCTTTTCTTCCTTCAGATTTATGTAAATATTAAATTTTTCTGCACTGATTAAATAATGTTTTTCTACTGTGTTTCTGTACTCTCTGTGTGTGTGAGTGTTAAGAGTGTCTTTTCCATAATGATACTAAACCAATTTTGTTTGTCATCCCCCCCCCCCCCCCCACTCACCCACGCTCTTTAATCCATTCTTCTCCATTAGTCTCTAACATTGCACAATATGAGCTTCATGACCTTGTATTCTTGTTTCTGCAGCTAGAGGGTCTATGGGTATATTACCGCATGACTTCATTATCTGAAGCTGATCTCTATGTAACCATTCCTAAATTTTCTATTATGGATATCCGCCCTGCTTCAAAGCCAGAAATGCGTCTGATGCTTGGATCATCTGCTGATGCTTCCAAACAAGGTTTTACTGGAAATATTCCCTTCCCTTTAAATGGAGGCCAGCATAGGCGAACAAACTCCGACTCTGCCATTGGCATGGATGTTCCAAATTCAACTATGCTATTGATGGATTACAGATTGCGAATGTCATCCCAATCATTTGTGGTTCGAGTTCAACAGCCTCGTGTTCTTGTTGTGCCAGATTTCCTTCTTGCTGTTGGTGAATTTTTTGTGCCAGCTTTGGGTACTATAACTGGCAGGGAGGAATCGATGGATCCTAAGAATGATCCTATAATTAGAAACAAGAGCATAGTTCTCTCCGAACCTGTTTACAAACAGAGGGAAGATGTGGTGCACCTATCGCCACACAGACAGCTAGTGGCAGATGGTTTGGGAGTTGATGAATATACCTATGATGGTTGTGGAAAGACTATCTATTTAAGTGAAGAAACAGATTTGAGGGGAATCCATTCACCAAGATCTCGACCTATTATCATCATTGGACGTGGTAAGAGACTGCGGTTTGCAAATGTAAAAATTGAGGTACTTCCCATCTAGTTGTGGATATTGATATTAGCTTTACTATTTTTTTATTCTATTAAGGCACCAAAACTTTTGTTACTATGGAGCCCATCTGATGGATAGGGATGATGAAAATTGGTGCAAGAAATAAGAGAAGGAACTTCATTTGCAATTTGAATTGGAAAAACGTATAAATTTTATTTTTCACATTGCTATCTTGATACGTATGTGATTTAGAAACTATATGTTCCTGTCCAATTTATTTTAGTAATGGTACCATAAATATTGAAGGTGTTATCTGTGTGTGTGTGGGCCTGAATAAGCTTTAATGTACACTTAAAAAAATACAATGTTCATGTTGTAAGTTTTTTATGGGTATTAGACTTTTAATTTTCTGACTCTTATGCTTCATTTGTGTTAGACAACCACTTTACCTAAAAGCTTAAGCTGTTAGGTTGTGGACCGAGGATGTATATCAAGCTCTTAACATTCCTGGGGACTAGCAGCCCAATAGAACGTGGGGAGATAAACACATGATAATAACACCCATTACAGGGAATGCAATAATTTTCTTTAAAAAAATAGACTAGAACCTAGGACCTCTTGGTAACTAGCTCTGATACCATGTTAGATAACCACTTTACCTAAAAGTTTAAGCTGTTAGGTTGTGGGCCAACAATGTATATCAAGCTTTAACACTCTGCAAGGGGTGAGGGTAATGGTTTATGATTGCTTCAATTGTTTACTTTGTGGTATGCTCATGCAGTGTGTACTCTTATACATGTGTACTCACCACTACTCTACGTTGTATCTTCTAATCTCTATAACAGTCTTGTTAATCAAACTATCTAAACCCTCATTACTTCTAAAAACTACCTCATTCCTGAGTTTCCATACAAAATATACAGTGGTTCCCCATATTGTGTTGACCTTTTGTCTCACATTGCCACACATCCCTTCAATCCAGTTTAGAACATCCTCCCAATCACAGCTCCTGGTATTTGAGGTGATGCCCTCTAAAGGATTTTCCAAAGTAGTCCTCCCGACTGAACTTTGGAAGAATAGATGATCTCTAGTCTCCTTGTGGTTCTTGCATAAAACACAGTTTACATCAATTATGTTGCCCCAAGAAAGGATTTTGTCCTTGGTCAGAAGCCTATTCAAAGCTGCCAACCAGAAGATTAAAGAATGTCTCAGTTGAGCTTGCTTAAACCAGACTACTTTGCTCTAGCTCACTCTTTGCCCCCTCCGTCTTATGGCTTTCCAAGTTGATCCGAAACTGAACTCATCATTCAAACCCCCTTCCCATCTTAGTTTATCTGAAGTACTACTGAGAGGGTGAAAGCTTACTTTCTGAATCAAGTCTGCGGAGCAGGCCCAGGATCTCCTTGGCCAGTTCCATGAGGACCCAGAGATAAAGTGCTGTAAGGTAGCGTATCTCTGGATACCCATGTCATACTATAGCTGGCCGCCGTAGTGATCAATTAAAGGGCTGCAAGGGTGCTAGTTATAAAAAAGGATCTGAATGGAGCTGCCATTTGCCACCTTCCATTTGATTTTCTTATAAATGTCTTTCCTGCAGTTCAAGATTTCTTTCTAGTAGCAAGAGTCATATGGCCTGATCTGCTACTCCTAAAAACTTTTTCGCTTGATTTTATATGCGTGTCAGGCGAATAAAAAAAGAACAGGAAATAAAATCTGCGGATGATGAATAACAGACCTGTGATGAAAAATCTCAATCCTTTTTCGAGTCCCTGTAGACATGGAGAAGTAGAATTCAAATCTCTCAGCTGTTTAATTTATATATGCCATATCACCCATAAGAAAGCTTTAGAGTTACAAATAAACCAGCAAAGCTTCATAACCGCATATGTCTTCCAATCTGAAAGATATTTCAGACCAAGACCTCCTTCTATAAGAGACTTACAAACATTGTCCCAATTGACTTTATATGCCTTGGGAGTTCCAATCATTGCCCTTCCACAAGAAACATTTAAACTTCCTTGCAACCTCCTTGAGGATAGAACAAGGAATATTAACCATTCCAGCCTAGAAAGAAAAGATACTATGTAGTACCTATTTCAGCAGTTGAAGCCTACCTGCATAGGTGAGAAGTTTGTAGGCCCAATGATTAATCCTGCCCCCAATCTTTTCAATTAGAGCATGACAATAAGCCTTACTCTGTCTTTTTGTGCTGAGAGGGAGGGAAGCCAAGGTAACAAATTGGTAACACTCCCTTTTTAACACCCAACAAAGTAGTCATTTTCTCCACCTCTGCATGATCAACCCATGAAAAGAAAACCACAGATTTAGCTTCATTACAACGAAGCCCAGACATCCTGTAAAAAATACCCAAAAGCCTCTTAACACATCTGGCAGAAATAGGGTCCCCTTTGGTAAGGATCAAAAGATCATCAGAGAACACAGATTTACTAGCTAAATCTTCTCACAGTTAGCATGGAAGGAGAGGAAATGATTAGCAACAGCATTCCTCAACATTCTACTGAAAACCTCCATGACCATAACAAACAGGTAAGGGGATAAAGGGTCGCCTTGTCTTAACACTTTCTCCCCTTTAAAGAAACCCCTTGCAGTCCCATTGATGAGAACCGAGTACCGAGGGCATCCAGGAATTCCAGAACCCGCAAGACAAACCTCCAGCTAACAGAGTCATAAGCTTTCATAAGATCTACCTTAAGGGCCATTTTAGGCGTCTCAAATTTCAGATGATATTTACTCAACAACCCTTATGCCAGGAGAAACCTGTCATTGATGCTCCTCCCTTTAATGAAAGCATATTGATTCAAACCCACAAAATCGGCAATGCGAGTTTGCAATCTATTTGCCATCAGCTTGGTAATACTTTTGTAGATAAGATTACAACAAGAAATGGGTCTGAAATCCTTCATGTCTGCAGGATTCTTAACCTTAGGAACCATAGTAATGAAAGTAGTGTTGATGTGCTTCAAAATCTTCCTTTCCTTGAAAAATGACAACGCTGCTTCAACAACATCCTCCCCAACTATTGGCCAGCACAACTTAAGGAATTTTGCATTAAACCCATCAGGCCCCGGGGCCTTTTGATCTGCAAAAGAAAACATAACTTTATTCATCTCATTACCTATTATCTCCTTACTCAGCTTCTGCTTATGCTCCTCCTGCCAGGTGAAACCAAAGATTTGTTTCAAATAAGCAGTATTGCAGTATGAAACATTATCATGAACCCTTTTCAGTAAGTTCTCATAGTAATGCACGATAACTGTAGTTATATATTCATCCTCCTTTACTGAATCACCTCTCTCATTTCGAATATTCTTGTTCTGGCTTTTCAAATACTTCCCTTTAACAAAGGCATGGCAGAAGCTATTGTTCCTGTCACCCAATCTTATCCAGTCAATACTGGACTTCTGTCTGATCAAATCTTCCTCCTAATTATACAACTCCAAAAACAGTCTCTTTTGGTTAGCCGACTCAGGGCTGATTAGGCTCTTTACCACTCTTTCTTCAGCAGAAATCAAATCTTTCCTAGCCACTTCAACTCTCTTGCTGAGGAGGCTGAAATGGCATAGATGGAATTTCTTTAGATCCTGTTTTAGGCCTTTCAATTTCTGAACTAACCTGAACTTTGGGGACCCATTCACTATTGCATTCCAGCTATTCTCCACAATTTTCAAGAAATCTATGTAAGAAGTCCAGCAATTCAAAAATCTGAATGGGGGATTAAAAGCCTTCACTTTTGGGTCTAGCCGAACCAGGGAGGCACAATGATCCAAGACACCTTGAGAAAGAAATTCCACATGAAGGCCTGGGAACATATCAGAGACTCTTGTAGAGACGAGAACTCTATCTAGCTTTCCTCTTCTTATCCCTACCTCTCTTTTGTTGGACCACGTGAAGCCATCTCCTATAGCTGGGGCATCATCCAACTCAAATTCATGGAGAAAAGCCTGGAAATCCAGCATTCCCCTAATACCAATGTTACTAAGACTGTTACTTCTCTCTGAAGGATCTTTAACAGTATTGAAGTCTCCCAACATAAGCCAAGGGTTGCAAATTCTAGCTTTAAGAGCACCCATTGCACTCCACAATTTTCTCCTTTCCATAGTCTGTAGCATCATAGATAAAAGACAGCCAAAGATGGCCAAAATCTGACATTACATGGATGGATTGCATCTGATTATGCTACGTAACTTCTACCAATTTAATCTCTGTAGGATCCAGCCCTACCAAAATACTAGCAGCAGAGTCACTATTCCTAAAATAATGCACAAAAATCCAATTCTTATTCAGCATTTTAGAAACTGCAGCATACCTCTTCGCCTTTACCTTGGTTCGAAGCAGCCCGAAAATCTTTAGCTTATGATCTTTCATGAATCTTCTTACCTCTGTTAGCTTGACCGGGTCATTCAACCCTCTAGTGTTCTAACATCCAATATTCATTTAGAAGAAGGAGCTTTTTTGTTTTCAGGTAATACCTGCTTCTTTGGGAGACCCCTCTTGTTACCTATATTTCCAGCTTGTTTCTTGTCTCTCCTTGCTTTTCCAGCACTATCTGAATTATTGCAAGAAGGAGAAACAGAGCTGAATAGGCCATTCTCAGCAGATTGGATTCTGTTACCCTTATCAATTTTTGTTCCAGCATTTGCAGGGCCATTGCTGTCATCTGTAAATTGCCTTCCAGCCCCTTTGTCCGACCCAATGCTATGAGTAGTAGCCTCTTCAGCCAGTGGAACTGCAGGACTGTCATCCTCAGTGTCATCCAGCAAGCTAAAAATGTTGACAGACTCGATCCCTTTCTCAGTGACCTAGGACTTAGTCTTCTGTTTGACAGTGGAAGACTTTCCTAGTTTCCTTTTCCCAGCTCCTCAGTAGCCTGGCCTGAACCAAGATGTTGCTCACTGAAAGCTTGTTTTGTTTTAGGCTTCCAGACCTTTTGGAGCAACACAATCATTCATCAAATGCCCCAATTTATTGCACCCTGCGCAAATAGAAGGTTTCCACACGTATTCGACGTCCATGGTGTGCAGGGAGCTAGAGGGCATTGTGATGGAAATGCACTCTAGAAGATTTCTCTCAATATCCACTTCCACACATACCGTGGAACCGTGTAAGTTTCTCATCAATTTGGTTCTCTCGTCCATACATAGCGGAGCCCTAATGGCACTAGCAATGTAGCTCAACCCCTCATTAGCCTAGTATACAGAAGGAATTCCATAAATACTCACCCAAATAGGAATGCTCGAGAGCTGCAAATCCTTATTCTCACAATCGTGGTTCCATTCAGATAGAAACATTGGGTTGTTGCCAAAGAACCATGGCCAATTCTCAAGCACCCACTTCATCTCTTCTCTCTTGCTAAATCTGAAGATGTAAGATCTTGACGGCAAGGAGAAGATCTCAATACCTTTGGAACCTTCTCTAGATTTTCTCAATTACGGACTTCACATATGAGAATGGTGGAGCTTTCCCAAGAAACTACCCTATAAGTGAAACACTCCATTTCTTTTTACCAATTTCAAAGATTTTAGGAGGTGGAGCAACGAGTGCCTTACCTTCATGGACTTCGGGCTTGAAGAACTCCAAATCAAGGCTTCTTCCCGACAAAGTAGAGAAGAGGCTACTCCATTTCGCAGTCTCCCCTGCTTCCTGTCCTCTAGAACCCTGTTGCTGATCGAACAATCTCCTCTCATCGATCCTAGCTTGTTGGCTCGAGGAGCTGGACCCAAGATTGCCTTCCCCCTCCATCCGCAAAACACCGGCGAAGCAGAACCAAGCTCAATCGGATGCTCAATAGAGAAGGGAGACTGTGGAATGACGACTAGCAGTGTGAACGACGGCCACGGTTGGTGAATGACGGCCACCTACCACGGTAGGTGAGCCCCCGCCACCTACCATGATGGGTGAGCCACCACCACCTACCTTGAGTTCTTGCCACAAGCCAGAGGCTATAAATTGAGACCCCCCACTGAAGCTAAACAACACACATCTCAACTGCAAGTTGTGTCCTCTTCTGTTTTTCCTTATTTCATTCTCTGTGTACATGTTAAATAGGGACCTGAGTATGTAAAGAATACACAATTGAATATACAATTGATTCATTCTCATTCTCTACAGAGACCACTACAACGATTAAGCGGGAGATCTTGCAGACCATTGACGGAGAGCCCGATCGGCGCACGATAGCCCTGCCTGCGTAACCTGCGCCGAGAGCATAGAAGATCCCCAATTCTTTTTATTATACTATTTGTACATATCTTATTATGTTTTGTCTCTCTTCATATTCCTTGTAAATGATTAATTTTTTTAAGATAAATGACTATTGGGCTCTCTCGCTCCATGGTATCCTCTATTTTTATTGACCATGAAACTGTTGGATGGCCATAATGGAGAAGTATCTCCAGCGATTAGTACAAATCGAATGTAAATCCTTCGATTTGAGAGTAGAGAGATCGAGGGTAGGAGATTTTGTGGTTTTGATTAAGAGATACGAAAAAAGAAATTGATGGGCAGGGGCTCCTAGTTTGGTGGTACAATGGATTTTCCAAAATGTGACTTCGGTGTGGTCTCAGTTGAGTAGATTTGTTGAAGGAAAGAGATTTGGACGCTTTGATTGTGCAGTGGCAATTAGGCCGACCTAGCTTGGCAGTTTTCTCGAGTTAGGAGTCTGGAAATCTTCGATTTTTGTTCCTGAAGGTTGAAAGGAGGTAGCTCGAGAAAATTTGTGGTGGACTTCCTTCCCACTTCTCAAAGTAATGGCCGTCTCAATGGAATCCCTTGAGACATTATGCACTGGCTGTTGTTGCTGCCGGTATACCCGAGGATTAGGCTAAGGCTGCGCTAGAAATTTCCCTTTTTCTAAGGTACTCAATTGTGTACTGATCTTATTAATGGCGCCTCGCAATTCATTGTTAGTTGTGGCTTGAATTTGCATGAACTGCTGAAGAGTATCCTCAAGAGACCTTTTCGGTGGAACGAGTGCAACATTAGATGGAAACCCTGGAGGTGAGTAGTGCTGAGAAATCGGATGTGGCTGATACGGGTGCTGAGATTGTGGTGCAAAAGACTGGGGAGGCTGCTGAAACTATGAAGAAGATTGACCAGCCTGATCATTCCTCTATGAAAAATTTGAGTGATTCCTCCATCCCGGATTGTAAGTGTTTGAGAAGGGCTGATTGGGAGCTCTGTTTACCCAATTTGCTGACTGAATCTAATCAGACCTACTCTCCTGTACTACCGTCATGATCGACAATCCTGGGCCTTATGGCTAGAGTCGGTGCATAGAGAGCACACCTCAACTGATTTCGCCGCTTTCACCTTCTCTAACTCCATAACCTCTACCCTCCTAGCTAATGCAGTAATACGAGCCTGGATATCAGTTTCCTCCTTTACCTCATATATCTACCTCCACCACCAATTGCACTAAGAGGTTGCACTGCCATTGGTGCCTGATTAAATCGTGTATTCCACTGTTGTGCACTTTCAGCTAAGTAATCAAAGAATGCTAGTGCCTCATCTGGTTCCTTGCTGAAGAGCTCCCCATTACACATAGTCTGAACAAACTGCTTTCAATCAGGAGTGAGGGCAGTGTAGAAATAATTTACCAGCCTCCAAGACTCAAACCCATGATGCGGATAGATATTTATCAGCTCTTTGAACCTTTCCCAACAAGCCTGGAAAGTCTCATCGCCTCTCTCCATAAACTGACTGATTTGCTCCTGTAGGAACTAGGTTCTCTGAAAAGGAAAAAAATTATTTAAGAACTCACGTTGCATGTCAGTCCAATCAGAAATAGAGTTAAGTCTTAGGGAATTAAACCAGATTTTCGCTTTATCCTTCAAGGAAAAAGAAATAAACGAAGCTTGATGTATTCATTAGTTCCTGCTCTAGTAATGAAGGTAGTACATGCCAACTCAAAATCGGTTAGATGCCGATAAGGACTCTCAGAATCCATCTCGTGGAACTGAGGTATTACTGACAACATACCATGCTTAATGGTGAAATTCGGTGCATTATTTGGCAAAGCAATACAGGATGGTGTAATGGTGCGTGTAGGTTGCAAAAAGTCTTTCAAAGTGCGTGGTGTAGGTGGATGTTCAGCCATGGTTTCCTCAAAATTCTCTTCAAAAAGATCACTCAAATCAATTTCAGTGTCCTCACTTACAACAGAAACAGAAAACCTACTACCTGTATTAGATGACAGTTTGTATAGCCTATGTGAAATGTCTCTAACCCAAGGCATCAAACATCAACCCAAACAGCAGACAGTCACCAACATAGCAACAGTCAAGCATGATCAAAAATTTTTTGCTTTTTTTTTTTTGTTTTTGAAAATATTATTTTTTTTTTTGGTGTTTTTAAATTATGAGAGAAATCAAAATAAATAGGAAAAGCACTAGATTGAAACTAATTCTGGCACTCCTCGGCAAAGGCGCCAAAAACTTGACTCACTTGAAAAATGAACAGCTCGGAAGCTATCTCAAGTATAGGAGTTACGTCGTATAATAATTAGCCCAAATAGGCCAGATCGTCTCCACGGGGAATGCAGATTAGTTCTAAACTAGTGCGAAATAGGAGAAGAAAATAAGAAAATAAATTTTACTGAACATGGTTCAGATTCGAAATTTTGAAATTTTTGAAAGTTTGTTATGAAATTGAAATGACGCAAAACCTAAACTAAAGATTTAACATGCATAAAACCAACCAAACAACTCACTAACTAAACAAAGATAAACTAAAATTAAACCTCAATAATGACTTAAGATTAAACACCCAACTTAACATAATGATAACTTGACCCCAAAAAATAAGCAAACAAGACTCATTCAAAAACAAACTAAACTCAATATGATAATAACTTAAATAAAGAAATAAAGCAAACAAGATCTTAAACAAAAATAAACTAAGCTATATGACAAACTTAAACAAAATGATGAAATAACAACCTAACAATACTCAAACAAAAATGCTCAATTCAATAGCTAACCCAAACTAAATATTAAAATAAGTGTGGCAATGGTAATAAAGTAAAACGCAGCGAGACAAACTCAACACATAATCTAACTTAAACTAAATTTGCTGACATTAAATAAAAAGGGAAACGAACTGACTTTAATAATAAGAACAACTCAAGTAAATTTTCATTCAAACAAAGATTTCAAATAAAGAAACAAACTAAACTTAATACTAAATATTAACTCGACCAAACACTTAAAATTCAAAACAAAAGAGAGAATTAAAGCAATTAATATAAATCATTCAACTGAAATTTAAACTCAATAGTGGCATTAAATAAAAAGACAACTAGATTTAATAGTGCTCCAACATGTATTAAAATAAAATAACTCAAATAGAGAGAGAGAGAGAGAGAGAGAATGAGCTATTCGGTCTCCACACAGCAGCAAAGCTGCTGCGTTTTTTTCCTCTTGCGGCACACTACCCAGACCCTCAACAGCAGTCCCCCAAAAGTCCTTTTTAAAACCCTAGCTAAACCCTTTTTTTCTAGCCTTTCTTTTCCCCTAGGCTGCCAGCACATGAAGCTCCCTCGCATGCCCACTGCCAGCCTACTTTTCTCCTCAATTCTTCCTTTTCTTCCCCCCAGTTGCCAATGCCTATAAGCCAGCAACACACACACATGGGTTGCCCATTTATTTAGCCTTGCATGGCTGGGTCACATCAAAGACCCGGCCCACTCCTTTTTTTTGTTTTTCATTTGCTTCTCACACACTTCACTGCTGGCCCAGCGCACAAGCACGATTTCGACCATACTGAAGCCCGTATCTCTCAAAGCTCAAAACATGAAAGTTGTAAAGCTCTTTCTCAGCTTTCCCTAGAATTTTGAATCGTCTTGATCGGAGCTCGGACGAGAAAGTTACGCCCAGATTACGGAGTAATGCCGAAACAGTCCATAAAACAGCGTATGGTAACTTTACGTCCGATTTCGACCTTGATGCAGTTAGTATTTCTCAAAATGCAAAACATGAAAATTGTAGAGCGTTTTCTTATCTTTTTACAGCATCTTGAATCATCAGAATCAGAGGTTGGATAAGAGAGTTACGCACAGATTACGAAGTACCATCAGTTTTTAGCTTCCAATAATCGCCCTGCGATAAAAAATATCAAAAATTCATAATTTACTTAATAAAACCCAAATGTTATAAACATGACACAATGTTAATTTATTGAGATTAATTAGGCATTTAATTAAAAATATAATTTGTAATGTATGAATTAAAACACCTAATTATGCAATTTAAGTGCATAATCAATGACTTAGTGAAATCCTATATACTTTTGTGTCCTAATATGCTCATGCAATTTTGCTCAACTTTTGCTCAGAAATCATGCTTGAAACAAAACCGCAAGAGTTACAAAATGTTCCTACCTCACACAATCCCCATTACATATAATTCTACATTAGCTTCCTTGGATGTGCTTGAGTACTTCCGAGTGAGTGTCATTTTGATCTTTCCTACTTGATGTCTGCTCGGTCCGATCTTTGCCTTTGATCTAGTACTTCATGTATTTGCCACTTGTACCTGTACTTAACATGATCTGCAAAGGTGGAAAATACTTGGAACAACAAATACATTAATATCATCAAAACACATTAAACATGATTATGTAGCCACCAAGGCTAACAATCTCCCCCTTTTTGATGATGTCTAACCTATTAAGAATTTACTTAATCTTTGCATTTGAGTTCGTACTTATCATAGCTTGATATGCTAAGATTAGTTTACCTAGAATCACTAATGGGTTGTTATCATCAAAACATGACAATTAAGCTCATGTAGCCTCCGAGGCTAACATATTATTTTACTATTTATATCTTTTTTAGTTTTGGTTCTTTTGTTTCTTCCTGCTTCGGGGATCTCTTGTTTCTCTTCTAGGATGTAATTCTCTCCTTTCTTAATAAATTCTTTTGCTATCTAGGAGAAAAAAAAAAAAAATACATGAAGGGTAAAAAATAGTTCCATTCTCACTTAATTGCTAAAATAATATATTCTCTCATAACACTATCCATCGGGTTGGATGTCTATAAATATCACCGAATCCTAGCATGTTAAATCTTTCATGAACACATCTCCTAATTGATCCCAGGTTTCACAAATGGAGTCCTCACATCTTTCACAAAACAATTCACTTCAATATGTTTTGTCTTGTCATCAAACTTTGGGTTAATAGCAATATAAAATCCACCAAGCCTTATATCCCTTGAGTAGTAAAGGCATCCATTTCTGTACCCGTTGCATGCTTCCACCAATCCTTAGTAGGCACTTCAACATTTGAGGAAGGGATAGAAGTAGAGGAAATAGACAGAGGCGAAAAAACACAATAGTAGGAAGTGAAGAACTGAATAATGAGCAATAGGATAAGCAATTAAGGACTGTGAAGTATAGTGACTTTCCAGTGAGCAATTGGCAAACTCAAGTCATGTTGGGATGGATATCTAAAGCTAAAAATCAATAGCCATGGGCGGGAGAGGAGTGAGGGTAGGAACATAAGGATTAACATATAAGGGGAAACCAAACTGCTGATGGGCTCGAAATAGATTCATTTAAGGAGGACACCGCTGGAGAAATAAAGCATCCCCTAAAAAATGTGACATCAGCACTAATGTAGTTCTCTTGAGTGTGGTGATCGTAACATCTATATCCTTTCTTAAGTTGTTGGGTACCCAACAGTGATACATTTAACAACATGAGGAGATATGTTTTGCTGGGATAGATTCAACCCTTTCTGCAATTTATAATAGATTCATCCCTTTTTGACACAATACTATCATAACACCAAGAATGTAATGCAGATACCCAAGTCCTTGATTTGAAATTTTCTTGATTTTGCACTGGGCTGCCCTTTCTTTCCTTACATTGTCGTGACATCTGTAATCCCACTTTCGTCAATTCTAGTGATGATGATTTCACCAATATAAACTACTAAAAGCACTGCACCTATCTCGTTTTGTGGACAAAGATAATTTTCTAGAGTAGCCCTGAATTAAACCAAATGCAGAGACCATCTCACTAAATTTGTTAAGCTAGGCTCGTGGAGATTGCTGAAGACCATAAATGGCCTTATGCACCCAACCATCCTCCACCTGAGCTACATACCCAAGAGATTTCTCTATGTCAGCAAATCTCCATATCAAAGGCATTCACATCCAATTGGTGTAAGGGCCAATTAAAATTAACTACAAGTGATCTCAATACATGATTACACTAACAGAATTTAGTCTAGCAATAGGGAGAAGATCTCAACATAATCAATACAATATGTTAGAGTGTACCCCTTGGCAACCAATTGAGCCTTAAGCTATTCAATAGAGTCGTCAGGACGATATTTGATAGTGTTGACCCAATAACACTTAACTAACTCCTTGCTAGAAAGAAGACTCACCAAATTCCATGTCCCTTAACTGGTCAAGGCATCCATTCTACATCCATTGCATGCTTCCACCTAAATTCTGCGCAAAGTTAGCTAGTGCTTCTACATGTGAGCAAGGGAAAAACACAAAGGGCACTGACAAGGCAAAAGAAAACATAGGACTTGGAAGGTGTTGAACTAAAACAAAGTGAGTAATATGATAAGCAATAAATGACTGTTAAGTACATGCTTTGGTGCCTTTCTTGTATGCAATTAGCAAATCTGAGTTATGCTGGGATGGATCTTGAGCATAGAAATCAAAATAGTGAAGGAAGAGTAGGAGTTGCATTGTGGTAACGATGCTTGTGCCTTCTTTAGCAATTTATAAACCCTCAATTGTTTCTTGGCTCAATAATTGATGGATTTGGAGGAGCAGTGCACAAGGGGAGGCTGGAAGTTATTGATGGGCTCAAAATATATTCATATAGTCAGGACCGAACACTAGAGAAATAAGTTATCCCCTTAAAAAATGTAAGATCTGCTCTAGCATATGTTGTGCGTTTGTGGGGATTGTAACATCCATAGCTTTATTGAACTGACAAGTGGCCAACAAAGACGCATTTAATAGCATGAAAAAACTTGTCCTGTCCCATGTGTGGAACATGAATAAAACATCTGCCCCCAAAGACACAAGGCACAACGAGCTTGGATGTTTTTGAGTACACAATAAAGAAGGGAATTTGTCCCCTTAGAACACTGAAAGCATCATATATGTAGAACATAGACTGCAAAAAGAGCATCGGTCCAAAGGGTTTTAGGAACATGCAAATCAAAAGAGTAGAAATCGTGTTATGTCAAGTAAATGTCTATTTTTCTATTCAACTACTCTGCTTAAGGGTATGTGCACATAATGTTTGATAAATAATTCCTCTGGCCTCAAGGCTCCACTCTTTGTGTGGACAAGGGTAGGAGGAGGGTATTCACAGTGTATGCAATCTTGCCGCTGCTTTTATTCACAGAAGTTACTTCCATGGACTCAACCTCGTGACTGACTAGTCACAAAAGAGCGACTTTACTGTTGATCCAAGGCCCGTCTTCTTAGATTCATGTGCATAAAATTTGAATACTAATGCCAAAAAATCATCCACAAAATACTTTAAAAATATTTATGACCAATCAAATTCTTGACTCTACACGAACCCCAAATATTTGAATGCATAACAGAAAATAATAATTTACTAGAAGACTCAACTCTACAGGGAAGAGATTTTCTACTATGCTTTCCTAATTGACGAACAAAACACTCAAAGGATTAGGCTTAGACACAAGGTCTTAAATTTCAATTTCGACTCAAATTTTGATGCTTTAAAAGTACGGAAATTTCAATTTCGATGTCAATTTCGATTTCAATATGAAAAAATAACAGAATTCAGTAGTAAAGCATGTAACACAAATGAAATTCATAAATTATTTCAATATTATTTATTATACGAATAATGATAATTTAGACATGAATGGTTAAATAAAATTTTGTTTTAAGTTTATTTTTTCATATAATTTCAAATGAACTAGTAATAATCTTTTGTTTCAATAGAAATAAATAAAATAAATTAAGAGAGAAATTTCACTTCACTCCTAAATCTCTTATTTGAATTTCGAGGAAATTTCATTGCATAGTTAATATTTCGACAAGTTTCACCAAAATTTCGAGATTTCAATATATTTCGGATGATTCATTGAGATTTTGATGGATATTATGCAAGTTGGAAATTGACTGCCATTTGAATTTTGAGGGTGGTGGAAACCGGAAATTTTGACAATTTCGTGGAAATTTAAAACCATGCTTAGACATAGAAAAAACTTGTTGACCCAAACGAGCATGCCACTAATCCAAAGAAACACCATGGGTCAAAATTGAAAAATCCATGTGATTAGAACTAGATCAGCCTCCACCACCATCAAAATAGCATAGACCATCCTTCACACCGTCCTCCAAAGGCACTCCACCAATCCTCTTCTTTGGCCAACGATCTTGAATAACACAATGACAAGGAAATAAGATAACAAAACAATTATGAGTTAGTTGATTAACTAATAACAGGTTTGAAGGGAATTTAAGCACATATAACACAAAAGAAAGAGGAATAGAAGGAAACAAAAGAATATTGCTGCAACCAAAAACTAATGTGATCGAACCAGCAGCAAGAGTAACCTTAGTGTAAACTAGTGGGTTTTGTGGACTGAAATAAATTAGGACTACGTGTGATATGGGAGGAGCCACCTAAGTCAATAATCCTGCTGAGGATGGAGAGGCAAGAAGCCCAGTTGTACCAGCACTAGATATAGAAGAATGGGTTTTAAGTTGTTGAACCATGCAGAGAAGATTGTTATACTCCTCCTGGGACACGATAGATGATGCACTCAACTCCCCCGTGGAGTGGCCAAATCCACTTAAGTGTCAATAGCAGAATCACCTTCTACCAGAGTTTATTGGACGTAGAAGGTTTCCTATGGAGATCAAATAGTATCATTTTCCTTGCCACAATGCATGCAAATGCAAGAATTTCCACACCAATCTCCTTGTCTTGATACACTACTTTTGCCACAACCGCCACCCATGCCTTGCCCTCGTCCTCCAATGCTCCCCCAACCATGGTTAAACGTAGTGCTAACCATAGCTGAACTATCACATGAAGAAGCCTGAGAAGAAAAATGAGGGCCATCTTTGGTGCTTTGTCGGATTCTAGCATATGCTTGATTCGTTGATGGTATGGATTCACTGGAAAGAATCTGATTGAGGATGGGTTGAAGCTCTAGACTCAACCCAGCCAAAAACTTGGCAGCCAAGATTTCTGCCCTGTGCCTCTTAATCATCTCAATGTCAGAACTAACTGGTAGATAGATTTTGAGTTCCTCCCACGTACCCTTCAGAGTGCTATAATACTCACTAATGGATCAACCTTCTTGGTCATATTTGAAAACCTTCTCATATAGGTCAAAAACATGAGTTTGACTTTTATCTTGTGAGAAGCTTTAGCGGAGATCATACCATACGGCCTTGGTTGTCCTATGAAACATCATGTTCGCAGCAATTCATGGCTCCATGTTATTCCACAAAATATGAGAACAGGAGCATCAGGAATGAATAACACAGAACAATGTGAAATCAGGCAGCACAGACAAGCACAGAGCAGAAATTCAGAGCTTCAAAGAGTTGCTCTGACCATGGAACATAAATTACAATATCCAATGAGGAATTACTTGACCATGCAGAAGTGGCAGAGCGCAATGACCAGGGAGGCACTTGATAAACAACCTGGCAGCACAGTAGCTACAGGCAAGCTGACAGCGAATAGAAGTGAGTGCTGGCAAGAACAGGAAATAAAGTCATTGAACACCAATCAAAACCACCAGCAACTGTTACAAGATTGCAGTCAATCAATCACAAGCACAGAACATCATCATGCCACAACCAATCAGTGAACTGCAACACAAAAAGCGGTATACCAGAAACAGTGTCACTTCAAATCAGCAAATCACCATGAACACACAGAGCATCCTACCAAGGATGCTGCGCAGCGAAACAGAGATGAAACGTGTCCCTAAACAACTCACAAACTTATCAGAAAATCGGATCTGAGAGCTGATTAGGGGAAGATAAGAAAGAAAACGTAATAAAAAACCAACGCAGATAAATCAGTTTAGAGGAGATTAACACTCTGATACCAGGTTGGTTTTTTTTTTTTTATAGAATTTGAAGCAAATTCTTTCTAATTGAGGGAAATTGATACAGCCGATTGGAGGATTTTATTCTTTTTTGCATTTTTTATGTTTATGATATTTTTATGAGGATTATATCTTCAAGATTTTGGGGTATTATCATTTAGGGAACTTGTATTTGGCTTATTTAGGTTTCTTAGTTTCCTTATCTTCCAAGCATTGTTAGCCTATAAAAGGCCCTAAGTATTAGTTTTTAGGAGGGAATTGCGAATAAAGTTATTGGATGTTGGTCCTGCATCATCATCCCGTATGGCTCTGCAGTTCTGTGAAATATCAGATTTGCCGCAATTCTGGCTCCATGCTATTTCACAACTACACAAGCAAAGATGGCAAAGAATGTCTTCCCTTCTGCATTAATTGGAGGATCCAGCGATGACTGTGATTTGCATATTAACAGTATCAGCAGAAGCTTTCTCTGCAGAGGTCATCAGAAAACCACCAGTACACTAGAATCTAGCACACAGCAGAAACAGTGGGAGCCAAACACAGCAGAGGAAATACAAGAAACAAAATGAAAAAAAGTCTCAACTACTAGGCATTATGATTGGCGACATCTAGACATGGGTGGATGCAAGAAAAGGAAATAGAGTTTCAAACACCAATTGGAAACCAACCAGCAACTGATACAAGATTGCAAGCAATCTGTCACGAACACGTGCAGTGTGAAAACACCATCACCATGCCACAGCCAGCCAATGGAACATCAGAACAACAATAGCATTATACTAAAAACAGTATGCAAATGCCTTCACATCAGCAAACCACCATGAACATGCACAACATCCAACCAAGGATGTTGCCAAGACTAGACAGGAAGAAGAGTGTTGCTACATGACTCTCAAACCAAACAGAAAATCATATTTGAGAACCAATTAGGGAAAGATGAGAAAAAGGAAAAGAGGAGTATCCAAAATCAACAAGATAAATCAGATTTAGAGGAGATCAATGCTCAGATACCTTGTTACAAATCTGAACTAAATGAAGTATGTGATGAAGAAAATACAGCACTTTTTGTTAGAGGAGAACAGAAGGAGAGAAGAAGAGAGACAAATAGGTGAGAGGGAGAACAGAGGCTGGCAGTCCTGGAGGAATCTGTGCCTCTACAGATCTGCTTTCTTTCTATATTAATAATAGAAAGATATGAGGGACAAAAATACCCTCACTCACACCACCTAATTACTAAATTAGCATATCCCCTCCTGACAAAGAGAAATAACTCTTCACAAAAGCTTAACATGCTGACATCTGTACCTTTATTCTTTGATTAATATTCTGCCAGTCCAACTTTTGAAAATGTAACATGTCGTATTCCTGCTCTGGATTCATCAGAATGGTTCACTATTGAGGAAGTATACATACTTGAGTAATGGTAGCAGCTACTCAGTCTCCTTAGAAGATGGTGTTGAAATATCATTGCTGGACAATCCTGATTCTGACAGTGATAAAAAAAGTTTAGACTACATGGATGAATCATCAGACATCTCAAAGACTTCTGCATATGCTCAAAGTGATTCAAAGATGACCAGTTTTACTTTTGAAGCCCAGGTAGGTAACTCTAAAAGTACTGATTTAATATTTTTATTTTGGAAATGAATTTTGCCATTAATCTGTCTTTTTTTCTTGATTTACATTTTCCTCCTTAGTATCATTTTTGGTGTAGCAGTAATTTGTCCTTCACTATACTGCTATAAGCTTCTACTTCTATGAGTATCTATTTATTTCCAATTTTGGTTGCTCTGGATGGCTTTATGCATGCATTGACATGAATAAAAGCAAGGAACATGCATGTGACTAGTTTTATTATTTGAGAGACACCTTTATGCTGTTGATTGAATCATATTTTCCTTTTTATTACGTGCAGCACCACTCTACTTGAGAAAGTTTTATATTTAAAATTTGTAGCTTGGATTGTTTATTCGTCTGAAGTGGAAATGCTTCTTCAAACTCATGATTTTCTTCTTTCTTGAGATTCCTCTTGAGTATTTTTTAATGCTCTTATATTAACTGATTCTATTGCTCTACAACTCATTTGTCCAGCCTTGATTTCTGAATCCGTATTTCTCAGCAATGTTGGTTTATCTTGCTCCTTGAATCGTATAGAACAAATCCTCAGTAATAGGTGCAGCTTCCTGGATTCCTAGTCCATTCAATGCATTGGCTTCCAAAAATGCTATTGTATTTGAAGCTACACTACCCTTATTTACACCTATTTGACGTGGGTACATGCTTTAGGTCTAATTAAAATCCAATTTTTTTGGACATGGATACTTGTGTAGATTGTCATAATATGTCCTTTTTTGTGGCATTTATGGATGAAAGCAGCTGGATGGAATAGCGTGTCTCTCATGAAAACCTAAGCATTTTAAAATATTTATCACATGGGAGCCTATAGTACTTCATTGAAAAAAAAAAATTGCATGAACTAAGAATGCTTTATCTCTTCCCTTTTCCATATATCTATCTAGCACTTGATTTGCCCCTTACATATCATAGATCAATGCCCATGCCTAGTGTTGCATGATACTTGTACTTTGATGTGTTGGTTTCCTTGTAACCCAAAAAATAGTTGCACAATCCTGTTACAAGTTTAAACAGCTTATGCGTCTTGACTTTCTTATATCAGATGCTATTTCTGAAAATTTCAATGTGACTCATAAATATTATGATTCACAAAGAACAATTCCATGACTTAGTGCGATTTAGCGTATTTTTTATATATAGATATTGGAGTTTTTTTCCTCAATGTATTTCGCATTTTCTTAGTCTTTATGATTTTTGAAATAAATCAGCCAACCTTATTGCCCATCCTTGGCATTTCCTATTTTCTATACGAATGCCATACAGTTTTCCTATTGTATTTTTGTCTTTTAAATGCATATTTAACTTTCTAGATTAATGTTAACGTAATCTTGTTTGTTGCTTCAATCTTAGGGTTTCTACTTGGTTTTCATTTAATAGCTTCACTATCGTATATTTTTTATTTGTTCTAATAAGGATTATGTCTTGACATGTACAGGTTGTTTCTCCTGAGTTCACCTTCTATGACAGTACAAAGTCTTTCTTAGATGATTCCTCACATGGTGAAAAGCTTCTCCGTGCAAAAATGGACCTAAGCTTCATGTGAGATTAACCTTTGTGTTTTCTTATGGAAAAAAACATGTATAGGAGTGGTGTTTAAAACATAGACATTATTCTAGTTATGCTGCTTTCATACTTTAGTAACCATTGCTCTCTTCTCCTTTCCTTCTGTTGCAGTCTTCTTCTGTTTTTCAAGGCATTTTTTTGTGGCTTTGAAGTATGAGTAAAAAATATTTTGACTCAAACTATGCTTTATGCTTTGTGTACATGCTGAACAGGTATGCATCAAAAGAATGTGATACTTGGATTCGAGCTCTCGTAAAGGATCTGACTGTTGAGGCTGGTTCAGGTCTTATAATTCTTGATCCAGTGGATATTTCAGGGGGTTATACTACTCTTAAAGATAAAACAAATATAGCTCTGATGTCAACCGATATATGCATCCATCTATCTTTGAGTGTTATTTCTCTTTTACTTAACCTGCAAACTCAGGCTGCAGCAGCACTACAATTTGGAAGTGCTAGTCCCCTGGTGCTCTGTACAAACTTTGACCGCCTTTGGGCGTCCCCAAAAGGTCTTTTTTTTCTAGTTAACAATTTAAAATTTCATTCTTCATTCATTTGCCTATGTTCTAGCTAGACATTGCATAATGCAGCTGTGACAATTGGCTGTCTAATTATCAACTCTTTGTCATATTCACATTTACTTTTATTATTTATTTATACAGAATATGGGTCTTGCATCAACCTTACCTTTTGGAGGCCTCGAGCTCCTTCAAATTATGTTATATTGGGAGATTGTGTGACATCAAGGTGAAAATATATCCAGAAGTTGAAATGGCTTTTTTATCCACGATAAATATGAATTTCTTCAGTATTCAAATTCCATTTTTTTCTGTTTAGTCTGTACTAGAATTGTCCTGTACTGGTTAAATCATAGTTGTCAAATCAAGATTCTAATTGTCAATGGAAATTCCAATTTCACAAGTTGAGAATTGAGAATCAAATTGAATCATAAGATTTGGTGCAAAATTTGAAAAATCAATTCCTAATGACTTGCATGTACAAGTAAAATAGTAAAAAACACTGAAATTTCAACAAATATGGATCAACCATGTTAATAATTGGTAGGGTGCTTGCCTTTGAAGCAAGTTTTGTAGGTCTAAATCCTACCATGATCTATTTAACTCGTACATAAAAGGGAAAAGTAGCCATATGAACAAGATGTATAATGATCTAACCATTCCTCCTCTATCATGAATTAAGTATTAAGTTAAGCTAGTTTCTATGAAACTATAACACGTGCTATGTGGCTCAAAACTAAAGCACTAAGTGTAAGAGTTGAAGACACTAAAAAGTAAGATATGATTCGAGTTGAGAATCATACTGTTCTCAGAACTATGGGTTAAATGTTGATTTGTTGCCTATAATTTAGTTCATTTATAATTGGCAAAATGATCATGAGCAATCAAGTGAGAGGAAATTTTAGTTTAATCTTACCAGACCTTTAGTATGATAGAATTCCTTTTTCTAGCTATTAATATTTCATCTAAAGTTGCAATTTCATCCATAATCTGTTTTGTAAATGTGTTAGTAACTGTATAGTCGCATTTTAAAAACAGTATTCATGTTTTGAAACAATTTTTGTTTTATTTATGCACAAAATTAACCACTCGAATTGTTCATTTGAACGACATTTAGAATTTTACAGTAAAAGTGATATACTGAGAATTTCTATGATTATATAGTGATATATAAATGTTAAAAATCTAATTTTTTCTATGTCCAAAGCTTTTATTTACATATAGACATACTTATATATTTATATATATTTTTTGTGCCTTTATTTTCTAGCTTCACTGTGTCCGCATGTTTATGGCATACTCATGTGCTTGCTTCATAGAATTATATGAATGCGCCATTAATTTTCTGATAATCTCTTAGATCATAGAAAAACTTTCCTCTTTTGAGGGTTGATTTTCTTCCATTGAATCCCTCCAGGACAACTCCTCCTTCACAGGCAGTTATGGCAGTGAATAACACATATGGCCGTGTTCGGAAGCCTCTCGGTTTCAAGCTTGTTGGTTTGTTCTCTGGCATTCAAGGATTAGAAGGTGGTGATGGCCATTCTGATTGTTCTCTTTGGATGCCAGTTGCACCCCCAGGATACTCTGCACTGGGCTGTGTGGCACATATAGGAAGCCAACCACCTCCTATTCACATTGTATTTTGCTTACGTTCTGATCTTGTTACATCCACAACATATTCAGAATGCATATTCAGTGCCCCTTCAAATCCTTGTTTCTTGTCTGGATTCAGTATCTGGCGTCTGGACAATGCTCTTGGATCATTTTATGCCCATCCTTCAAAAGAATGCCCTCCCAAAGAGAGTACTTGTGACTTGAGTTATCTTCTTTTATGGGACTCAAATCAGCATCATTCTCCTGTCAAACACACTGCGTCAGATCCAGTTAAGCATGAATATGAGAGAGGGAATAAGAGTAACCAGAGTACAAGTTCTTCTGGATGGGACATTGTCAGATCAATTTCGAGAGCGACTAATTGTTACATGTCAACCCCTCATTTTGAGAGAATTTGGTGGGACAAAGGCAGTGACATTCGCCGACCAGTCTCAGTATGGCGTCCTATACCACGTCCTGGTTATGCCATACTTGGTGATTGCGTAACTGAAGGGTTAGACATTTTTGTATTTCCATGTTTCCCTTTTTTTATTTTCCACGTATTTAATATTTTCCATCACTGCAATATGTTTTTTATACTCTCATTGATCAACATGTGGTATTACTTTTTCCATCTCAGCTTAGAACCACCTGCTCTGGGTGTAATTTTCAAGACTGATAGTCCTGAAACCTCTGCAAGGCCTTTACAATTCACTAAAGTTGCCCACATTGTGGGGAAAGGTCTTGATGAGGCCTTCTTTTGGTACCCAATTGCTCCACCTGGTTATGCATCTTTGGGATGCATAGTCTCTAGAACAAATGAAGCTCCACACATCAATATATTTTGCTGCCCGCGGTTGGATCTTGTTAACCAAGCCAATATTCTTGAGCTGCCTATTGCAAGATCTTCAAGTTCAAAAGCATCAAATTGTTGGAGCATTTGGAAGGTTGAAAATCAGGTGAAGCGAATATCCATTGAACTTACAGCCTGAATTTGCCATTTTAAAACCTGAGTTTTGTATGTAGAATATAATATTGTCCCCTTCTTCTTACTTAGACTTTTTAATGTGTTTGGATATGATATTATCACATCAAGTCATTACTCTTATTCATTTAGTTAAACAAATAGGAAACATAATCTCTCTCTTAGTAAAGTTTCTTATTCTATTTTTTTTTTAAGGAAACATAATCTTTACCCGATATCTGTAGGCTTGCACTTTCCTTGCACGTTCTGATCTGAAAAAGCCATCGAGTCGCTTGGCTTACACCATGTGTGATTATGTGAAGCCAAAGATGCGGGAAAATATAACAGCTGAGGTGAAACTGAGATACTTCTCTCTGACTGTTTTAGACAGCTCATGTGGGATGGTATGGACACGCAAACTCAACTAATAATAATGGCAACAATAGCTTTAATAATAAATTAGAAATTATGGAAAATTTTCCCATCCCTTGTGATTATTCACTTTTATTAAATTTGGACCCTTTCAGATGACTCCTCTATTTGACACAACCATCACCAAAATAAAGCTTGCAACGCATGGTCGACTAGAGGCAATGAATGCAGTGCTGATATCTTCTATTGCTGCATCAGCATTCAACACACAATTGGAAGCATGGGAACCATTAGTGGAGCCATTTGATGGAATATTCAAGTAATATTTTAGTGTTATTCTAATTACAATGAACTGTTCCCTATATTATTTTCTTATTTTGTTGAGATATATATATATATTTTATGTTGTTCTTCGAAACCAATACACTGCCTCTCATTTACTCTTTTATTTTCTTTTTCTGAAGGTTTGAAACATTTGATAGCAATGGAAATCCACCATCGAGCTTTGGAAAAAGAGTGCGCATTGCTGCTACCAGTGTGCTTAATCTAAATGTTAGTGTTGCAAATCTCGACACATTTGCACAGACACTTGTTTCATGGAAAAGGCAGATTGAAATTGAACAGAAAGTGGCAAAGCTAAATATGGTAAACTGGGCTTCAAGTGACTTTAATATTTTACAACTAATTGAGTTAGTTCTGTGTTTTAGCTGATATTTAGGTGCCTCAGTAGCTCACTATCTGTGCAGGAATCTGTTAGTCGCAGCAGAAATGGGGATGGTTCCACTTTCTCTGCATTAGATGAAGATGATTTTCAAACTGTGATGATAGAAAATAAACTTGGGTGTGATATTTATCTGAAGAAAGGAGAGAAAAACTTGGACACTGTTGAACTGCTACATCATGGCGACTCTGCTTCTGCATGGATTCCTCCTCCAAGGTTTTCAGACAGACTAAATATTGCAGATGAGTCCAGGGAAGCTCACTATTATGTTGCTGTGCAGATACTTGAAGCCAAGGTTATAATTGTGATTTTATTTTATTTTATTTTATTTTTTTTGACATTTTAATTTTCTTTTATTCTACTTTCTATGGAAAAAAAGAGTGTTCACTTTTTTCATCTATGTTTTGCAGGGTTTGCCTATTATTGATGATGGTAATAGCCATAACTTCTTTTGTGCTCTGCGCCTTCTTGTTGATAGTCAAGCAACAGATCAGCAAAAGCTTTTCCCTCAGAGTGCAAGGACAAAATGTGTTAAACCTTCCATTTCCAAAGTCAATGATTTGGATGAAGGCAGTGTTAAGTGGAATGAATTTTTCATATTTGAAGTTCCACGGAAGGTATTTTATGAATTACCTGCTCCATGTTGTGGCACTAGAACTTTGTGCTGCCCATGTTTTAAATGACCCTACCATCTTTTGGATTTACTAATGAGTTGTCTTCCAATTTCCAGCTGCATATCATCCTGTATTATGCACATATGTTCTAAGAAAGCGATTAAAATTTTGAAAATTTGTCAAAGATTTTATCTTTGCTAAGAAGATTTTTCGGGTGACACGAAATTTGATTCTAGCCCAAAAATATTATTGCTGTGTAGAATGTGTGTATTGGGAGATTCAAGCAGCAAGTTATAACTCAAAAATTTGGTGGTAGAACTTAAGGAGAAAATTTTCATTCAAAAAAATAATAATTATAGTGCGATTTGAATCGTAAACCAAACCATCAATTTGATTTCTTTTAAAAACCAACCGAACTGCAAACTCTTTTATGTATATTGGATTGGGTACACACTCCTTGTGTGCTACATGGCTTTGGGACGTTTTGGATAATTGTGGGGGCTTATAGTTTTGGGGCACTCTGGATAGTGGGTGGTTATAAGGGTATTTTCAAAAGTTTTGGGTAGCTCTGGGCTCTGAGTAGTTGTGGGGTTGTTTTGGAAAAATTGTTGATTGTTGAAAGATTACTTTGGGCAACTTAAAAACCAGTCCAAGAAAGGAAAATCCTCTTTCTAGTAGTAGAGATATATAAAGCATTTTATATTTTTTATTATCTATAAAGTATATAAATGCCACTTTTCCCATGTATTTATTTATTAAAAAAAAAAAATTTTACATGTGCACTTTATATTTTTTGATAAACTGAACCAAAGCTTAACATTTGGTTTTTATTTGGTTTAGTTTCTGTACAGAATTTCTCTTGATTCAGTTTACCAAAAAAAGTGCAAAATACTGGATAGAACTAAACCATGCACACCTCTAAATAAGACAATAAAATAAATAAAATGGGATTTAGGTGATGGACATTAATTTATATGAAATGAGAATAAGTGGGGCTTGCAGTATTTTTAATTTATCTTTGCCTATAAATAGATAATGTTTTTTAAAATTTCCGACATAAGTGAAAGTTTTACCTTCTTTCTTTGCATGTTTAGCTGTTTCTTTAGTTTGGTCCCCCCTAGAACAAAATTAATATCCTTAATCAGTTATTAGCTTTCACAAGCTCAACTAAAATCTACTTTGTGGATTTCATTCCAATAGTACCTTTTTTGTATGTAATTGTTGCAGGGGATGGCTAAGCTGGAAGTGGAGGTAACGAACCTTGCAGCTAAAGCAGGAAAAGGTATATTTGGCCCATTGGCCCTGAACTTAGAACTCCATCACATGAAGATGCGTGCACTTATGTTGACTTCACCTTTTGTAATTTTTTCTTATAATCCTTCTCTTTAAGAATCAATCAACAGCTTAAGAAACAAGTGTGTGTGCAAGCGTGTCAAGATTTTCTGTACTTTGGTTGTTAAAAATTTTCCTATTCCCTGTAATGGGTACTATATATCATTTGTTTATCTTTTCACATGCAATCAGGCTGCGCAGGGAAGTGTTAAAGTTTGATATACATTATTGACCCCCAACTTAACAGCTTAAGATTTTAGGTACAGTGGTGACCTAACACTTGCATTTGTGTTGGATCTGTTGTTTGCAGAAAATTCAGTTAAGTGATTGGCTATTGTTACACATTACTACTGAGTTTCTCAGTCCGTTAGTGACTCCCATTCTTCTCATGCTTCCTTCATAATTAGTGTCCAAATAATGGATCAGCTTTAACTGAATTTCATGCTTTGTCAAGATATTGCTCCTGGCAGCTGTATCAAATGTTCTTTTGGAAGAATCAGAATGGCCACTTTTTTATAATAATTTGGATATGGAACTTGTGTGCACATGCACATGCACTAGAAATAGTGCACACACGATGCATGTGCATGCATACACGAAGTCATGAGTTATGAAGAGATTGGAGGGACTGTTTGTATAAAAGAAATAAATCAGTAACTTTGAATTTACAAACTTAAATAGAGTGATTTGAGCACATGAAAATTTGAAATTAAACTGAATTTCATATAAAAATTTTCAATACAACAACAACAACGAGAAGCCTTAAGTCCCACTATGTGAGGTTTGGCTATATGAATCCTACGCCAATTCACACAATCGAAGGAATTTTCATTGACTAACTTAAAGAGTTATTAATCCTTCCTCACTACCTCATTCCAAGTTGTTTTAGGTCTACCCCTACCCCTTCCCCTTCTAATACCATTAACAATGGCTAACTCACTCCTTCATAATGGTGCACTACTTGGCCTGTGTTTCAAATGCCCAAACCATCTAAGTCGCCCCTCCCTTATATTATCTTCTACCAGTACTATACCTAACTTATTGAGAATATGTTCATTCCTTATTTTATCCTTTAATGTTGTGTCACTCATCCACCTTAGCAACTCTTGAAATTATCACCCAAAAAATTATAATGCTCCATTTTTTTTTTTTTATGTGCTAGGTAATCATTTGTAGATGTGTGCAAGTATATTTGAAAATTTATGATAATTGTGAGCAGCGATGTTTCTCTTTATCTCAATTTTGCCCTTCCATTGCAATTTCCTAGTCGATTGTTTTCATGTTTCTAGTTAGGCGTAATGGTGGGGGTTCACTCCATCCAAATCGAAGGGAAGTCATTCGATTTGAGGCTGGATAAGGTAGGGAAGATCGAATCTTTGTTCGTTCTTGAGAAGAATCAAAAGTGCAATCAGTGGGTTTGTCTCTCTTCAGGAGCTGCCTCATGGTTTTCTCAAAGATTCTCGGCTCTCGCCTATAAGTTGGGCAAGGGATTTCGAAGGTTTAGGGTTGGTTATGTCGATTATTGGATGGGGATTCATGTAATTAGGGCAGGTAATTCCATGGAATTAGGACATGGATGGAGGGGGTAAGAACTACTCCATTTTTGTTCCCGAAGGGCTGAATGGGGAAGGGTGGTCGTGGTTTGTGGAAGCTTTCGCTACTTTGGCGACTTCATGTCAATCATGCCCAAATGGGGAAGTTAGTAAGAAGCCATATGGAAAACGCGCTTGGAGTTGAGTCATTGCTGGAAGTGCAGGCGATGGTGAAGGTCATTTGGTCCATACAAAATTTGCAGGAAAAGGTTTGTGCTTACTATGGGGGAAGGTCAATTGAGGCAGCATCTCAAGCACAGGTGAGGGAGTTGAAGGTGATGGTGTCGTCTGAGCAATCCAAACCAGAAGCAGCTTGGGTTTCTTGTGTGGACATCGAGAGGACGAAGATAGAGGCAGATAGAGTTTATAAGCTTGGAAGATGGACTGACGAAATTAGAGTGGGCGGGGCCTAGTTTATTGTCTATTAAAATTGATTTGGGCTGGCTTCTTGAAAATAATAAGAGTTTATTAAACTCTTTGTTGCGATTTTTGGCTAAGGAAGACCAAAAGCAGGCCTTTGATTTAAAAATGGGCTTGGCCGGTGGAGATGCTTATATAGGAGAGCAGATTGGCCACTCATTTGGGAAAGCCCAAGAAGAGCAGATGGGGCATTTAGCTGGGAAAGTTTAAGATTCTATACAGCCCCCTGAATGTAAGGGAGTCTCTTTGACTACATTTTGGGATGAT
The DNA here is from genome assembly GCF_029873635.1 of Malania oleifera. Lineage (NCBI taxonomy): Eukaryota > Viridiplantae > Streptophyta > Magnoliopsida > Santalales > Ximeniaceae > Malania > Malania oleifera. The sequence goes on from NC_080419.1 coordinate 1,989,251, forward strand.
ATGGGGGTTCATCGTCTTTCTAAGCAGCAACATCTCAAAATGCATCCTTCCTTGAATGAAGTACGAGGTGTTCCAATGTTGTACTCTTCTTCAAATAAAAGCCTAGATGGTTATGACGAGGGATGTTCTGATACAAGTAAAGTGCTGAAGCTGGAAGGAGTAGAAAGGCCTGATAGGTTTGATTATTATCCTTGGCTGGAGGAAAACAGCATTAAGGGGAGCTTAAGGAATGTTATGGGGGAGTATGGCTCAAAGAATTTTAGTTCCTGTGAGTTGGGAAAACAGGATTTTATCTCTTCTTCAGTAGGAATTCAAGCTGGAAAGGGAGTCTTTTTGGAAAATTTGAGGAGTGTTAAGGTGTGGGATTGTCGAAAGAATATGCAGATGGGTATTGAAGGGACGAAATCTGTTGAAGAAAAGCGAGAATTATCTAGTGAGAAAACACCAGATATTTAAGAGGGCTAAGTTGAGTAAGGAAAGTAAGAGATGGGGAGATGTGTCGAATGAGGACAGCTTAGGGAGTAGTGAGTTTAAGTCTGGAAAAGGTCTACTTTTGGAATATATTTGAGAACAGTGTGGATATTCTTCTAATTCCTCTATTGATTGTCTCAGGGATCTATCTTATGTGCTGCCTCCTCCTTTAAATGGTTTAGAAGGTAATAACCTGTTTGAAGATGAGGATCACAAAGATAATAAAAAGGTTGAGGATGGAATTCTGCCTCCCCCTGGTCAAGATGTAATTCCTAGGAAGTGTATTGACACTCAGAGGCTATTGGATGACTCGGGCCTCAGGTTATCTGATCAAGGAGGTAACGAAGTCAGGCTCGATGGTGGCAAATCCAAGGTGAAGAAGGGTCAATGGGAATTAGCTAACTTGAAGTGTTCGGTGAACTATGGTGGGAAAGGTTTGAGGGGATTTCTTGGTTAATTATTTCAGTTTTTTATTTTTCATTTTTATGTTTATTTTTATTTTATTTTATTTTATATTTTTTAGGATTTAGTATCCTTGCTATGATTGTACATTGTCATCCTTAATTTATTTTCTTTATCATAAAAAAAAAAAAAAAAAATGTTGTTTCTTAGTTGCCCAACATTTTTTTTTATCTATGTAGCATGGATGGTCTTATCACTGTCCTATAGAACTTTTTTATTTTATTTTAATGGTACTCTACAATCACACAGCGCGTCTGAAGCATCTCTCCATTTTACCCAACCATTTTTAACTCTATGTATGACATCCTCTTCAATTTCTCCTTCGACTTTCATAATAGGTCCAAGATATCAAAAGCTAATAGTGTTGTTGATTTCTTGATTTATCTAGTTTAATCTTATCTTCAACATTCCTCCTTTATATGGCTGAAATTTACAATTCATATATTTTATCTTATTTTACTTGTTCTAAGCAAATGATGCGACGTGATGAGATGCTTGTTGGGATGCCAGATACTGCAAGAACCTTGAATTCTGAGACAGCTATAGCATGTTGTCCACTAATGGCCAAGTGACCAATGAGGGAAACATACTTTTGGGATTTGTGGACTCCATCCCAACACAACCAACCTTGACTACAACAGCAAATTAGAAGCACACAATAAGCAATGTGTTTTTTAGTGTTCTTGGACTCCGTCCCAACACTCACAAACGAAAGCAACATGAACAAGGTCAACAGCGAAAACAACCACAAGTGAGTCACAAACAAACCAGCATGGCACTGTTACAGCCCAAAGAAACTCCTGAAGAAAGTGCCATTAGTGGACAACCAAAAAGGTTGGATCTTGGAACAAAAGACATCACCAACAAGTTGAAGTTATGGAGTATGAAAATTTATAAGGCATTCAGGAAGAAAAAATCGGAGCAAAAATGTGCTAAAAAATCTCTCTTTTACTGGTGCATGAGGTTGGAGCTTCCAACTTTCAGTCGGCACATGGAGGCTTGGGGACCTTCTCTGGCAATAAAATTTCATAGAATGATAGATCAGCAGGTTCTATGGCTGTAATATGGGGTTGGTATTGCATAAAGTTAAAAAATAAAAAAATAAAAAGAACTAAAGGGGTTCTGGAGATTCTGAATTGGCAGTGACGTGCAGGAATTTCCTGTGTTTTCTGGCAACTTCTGGAGTTTTTTTCTGGTCTCTGGTGGTGTGGATGATCCTCCTAAGATGGTGGACGTGCAGCAGATTTAAGGTTTCAGGCTTCAGTTGGATTGCAGCTGCTACCATTAGGTTACGATGATAGGTCTATTCACTATTATGTGCCAAATACATGACAATGACCATATTATTACCCTTACTTATGCTTACTAACATAGCAATAACACAACAACAGCAATACTGCGAAAAAACTTTCAATGTTGGAAAAATGGGGATGAATTAATATTTGTTCATTCTTGACCACATTCAAAATCATAGTAGATGGATGAGATTATCTTCAGGTGCTGCTAAATGTTTGTCTCATGGATTGACTATTTTCAGTCAGTGGGATGGGATTTTGTGGCATTCGATTGGGTAACATGCAATATTGGATTATGATTCATTTAATAAAGGTGGGGAACTTTATGGAGTTAGGATTGGGGTAGCAGGGTAAGGGATGTTCAGTTTTTGTCCTTGGTGGATCTTAAGATGATTGGTGGTCAAGTTTTCAAAATGAACTTTGTGAGTTGGCTAGCGATCGCTATGTTGAGGCTGGTGGCAAAGTTGAAAGCAATTAGCGAGATCATCAATCATGGAGTCTGGTTATGGCGGTGGTGAAGATGTCAATGGTGAATTTAAGGGATGGCGGTGGGTAAGGGATGTTCAGTTTTTGTCCTTGGTGGATCTTAAGATGATTGGTGGTCAAGTTTTCAAAATGAACTTTGTGAGTTGGCTAGCGATCGCTATGTTGAGGCTGGTGGCAAAGTTGAAAGCAATTAGCGAGATCATCAATCATGGAGTCAGGTTATGGCGATGGTGAAGATGTCAATGGTGAATTTAACACGTGCAACCCCCCCCCCCCCCCCAAAAAAAAAAAAAATATGTTTTGGTAAACAAATCAGCAAGCTGCATGTCCAACTTCATATAAGTGACTGTAATGAGCTTCTGCACAAGTTTCTCCCAAAAAAAAGTGGCAATCAACTTCAATGTGCTTCGCCTGCTCATGAAAGCCCGGGTTGGAGGCAATATGAAAAGCAGCTTGATTGTCACACATCAACTTCATAAGTTGAGAATGCGAAAAATCCAATTCTTACAACATGTTCTTCGATCAGATTAGTTCACAAGCTGTGTGAGCCAAAGCTCTATATTCTGATTCAGCACTTGACCTTGCCACCACAATTTGTTTCTTAATCTTCCAAGAAACCTAGTTACCACTAACCAAGATACAATACCCGAATGGTGTATCTTCGATCGGAAGGCGATCCAACCCAATCTGCATCTATATATCCATAGATATAAGTGTGACCCTGATCACGATATAAAAGACCTCTCTCAAGATGGGAATTACTGCATCTCAATGACTTGTCCTCAGGGAATCTAGAAATTGACTCGCAACACTTGTTGCAAAAGATATATCCTGCCAAATAACTGTGAGATAATTTAACTTTCTAACGAGTCTTTGGTATTGTCCAGGTTTAGGTAGCAAATCACCCATATCCGGCATTAACTTGCTCTTAGGATCCATGGGTGCATCAACCGGTTTAGATCCCAACAAGCCAGCTTCATCCAACAAATCAAAAACATACTTCCTCTGTGATTCCTCTGTGACACAACAGTTCCAATACGTAATCTAGATACTTCTATACCCAAGAAGTATTTCAATGGTCCCAAATCTCTGGTCTAAAACTTAGTCTATAGAAAAAGTTTGAGACTCTAAATACCTTTATCATCATCACCTGTAATAGCAATATCATTGACATAAACAACAAGAAGGATCCTACCCAATGAAGTATGACAATAAAATACGGAATGATCCACAGCACATCGTCGAAGACCAAACTCAAATACTACAGCGCTGAAATGACCAAACCATGCTCTGGAAGACTGTTTTAAACCATATAAAGCCTTCTTGAGCCAACACACTAAACCTGACCCCCCCCCCCCCCAAACACCCGAGCAACAAATCCAAGTGGTTGCTCTATATAAAGCTCCTCCTCTAGGTTACCATGCAAGAAGGAATTTTTCATATCTAGCTAATGCAAAGGCTAGTGAGTGACAAGTAGTAGCCAAGGAGATGAACAAGCGTACTTATGTAAGCTTGGCAACCAGAGAAAAAGTATCAGAATAATCCAAACCATACACCTGAGTGTATCCCTTAGCAACAAGACGGGCCTTTAGACGAGCCATAGAACCGTCAGGGTTGACTTTCATATTGTAAACCCAGCAACAACCAATCATAGACTTGTCAAGAGGAAGGGGTTCCATGTCCCAAGTACCATTGTCATATAAAGCGTTCATCTCTTCAACCATAGCATGCCTCCACCCAAAATGGGCTAAGGCTTCCAAAACAGATTTAGGAAGGGTAGTTTGAGCAGCAACAAAACAATAATAGGAGGGTGACAAGGAGTCATAAAAAACATAGTTGAAAATGGGGTGTTGAGTACATGTGCGTTTACCTTTCCAAACAGCAATAGGAGGATCAACATCATGGGTAGTGTGATCATCAAAAGAGGAAACCAAAGGCGTGGTAGTAGAAGCTAAAGGGGACTCTTTATCAAGATGATGAGAAGGACTCAAACTACATGGTGACTCAAATGGTTGTTTGGGCAAGGACAGAAACGTAAAATCTGGAAGATTAGGCAAAGGAAGAGACTCATTGAGCTCAAAAGCACTCAGTGACTAGCTGTAGTAAGGTGTAGACTCAAAGCAAGTAACATCGGCAGAAACAAAGAAGGGATGTAGCACATGACTGTAACAACAATATCCTTTTTGTGTATATGAGTAGCCTAGAAAGTCGCATTTTGTAGCACGAGGATCCAACTTATCCACCCCAGGAGTTAGTTGATGAAGAAAGGATACACGCCCAAATATAAGAGGAAGAGAAAACAAAGGTGAATTAGGCAAGAGAACGAAGTAGGGAATTTTTCAACTAAGAACAGAGGATGGCATTCTATTGATTACATAACAAGTAGTAAGTACAGCATCACTCCAAAACACTTTAGCTACATGCATTTGATAAAGTAAGGTGCAAATGATTTCAAGAATATGTCTTTTTTTCCACTCTACAACCCCATTTTGTTGAGGAGTGTGAGCACAATATTATTGATGAACAATGCCAAACTAAGTCATGTAAGTAGTGAATTGTGCACTAAAAAACTCTTTAGCATTATCACTTTGAAGTATTCGAACTAACAAACCAAATTGAGTTTTTATTTCAGAACAAAAGACACAAAATGCATGAAATAACTCAAAACAATCTTTTATTAAATATAACCAAGCCATTCTTGAATAATCATCGACAAAGGTTACAAAGTACCAAAAACTCAACTTGGACACGACCCTACTAGGACCCCAGACATCTGAATAAACTAACATAAAAGCGCTTGCAGCCTATTTATTGACACGGGAAGCGAAAGAAACATGATAGTGCTTTCCAAACTGACAAGGGAAGCGAAAGAAACATGATATACACTGCCACAGCACTCACAAATCAGCAACCACACCAAAAACAAGAAGAGCAATCAATATTTGGGACAATCACAAACTATGTGAAGCACCGACACAACCACGGACGATGTGAACAACTTACCAACGGATATAGCACTGCCACAGCCTCACAACTGAACATACGATCGCTGCCATGGCTCCAAAAAACTCACAAAGAAACCTTCACAAACCCTGAACAGAAATGAATGGAATACCACGCATGCATGGTCGAAAAAGGTTCAATTTTTTAGCAATATACTGGCCTAACAGCTTGATAATGCAGCCTAAAGAAGGAATCAGAGCATGACAGAGTAAAAAAGAATAAAAAAGTGACCGGAACTTAACTCACGCTCCAGCACATGGGGTCCGCCCTGCCAACATTTGGCCGGCACGTGAGGGTGCTTGGGGTTTCCTCTGGCGATGGGGTTTTGTGGGGTGGGTCATCGGGGGGCTCTGTTTATGGGTATGTGGTTGGATTTATGAAATAATATGGGATGGAGGTGGATCTGGAAAGAACAGCTGTGGTAATGGTGTTTTCTGGCTACAGCTGAGGGGAATAGGGTTTAAGTTGGTTCACGCTCTGATACCATACCATGTTAAAATTTGATTAAAATGAATGACCTAACTTGACTCTCTTCCTATATTTATAATACAAAATAAATACATTCTAATGACAGTAATACCCTTACTAACTCTAACTAATTAACATATTAACACACTAAATAATAATATTACTAAAATATATATATATATATATATATATATAACCTCTAACAGTTAGTTCTATTTTCCTTTGTTTTTATTTCTTTTTTGTTTTTTTTTTTTTTTTTTTTCTTTTCCCTTCTATGAAATCTCTTTTTCTTCTCATAGATTGTAATATTCTCTCCTCTTTCTTAATATATTTTTCTTTTGTGATAATATATACTTACTGTTTACAAATCTATTGAAATTAAAGCCACAACAAACTGCTGGGGTCTCTAATGGTGCATGCATGCAAACAATGACTTGTGTTTTACTCATAAACTTGGTGTTTGGATTATGCAGGTGAAGTGGTGGGTGCATATTCTTTTTCAATTGGATGTGGTGCAAATACACTGAAGAAGGTAGCTTCTACCAGGATTCTGCATCAACCATATGATGCTCAAAATATTGTATCATATCCACTGAGGGGAAGGGTGGGTTCATTTATGTTGCATCATTTATGGATTTTTTGTTGCAAATACTTGTTTCTATACATCTTTATCTATGAGCTTCACATTCTCTTTGCTTCTTTGTTATTTATTTTTTTCCAATCTAGGGTCAACTTGCCAATGATGAAGACATGCATGACAATAGATGCCTCTTGGTTTCTACTAGTTATTTTGAGAGGAAAACATTACCAACCTTCCAAGAGAATACTGGTTCTGTGAATGATGTTGAAACAGATATAGGTTTCTGGGTGGCACTGTGTCCAGGTGGCCCATGGGAGAGTTTTCGGTCAATGCTTCCATTGTCAGTGGTTCCCAAATCATTAGAAGAAAATTCAATTGCAATGGAAGTCATCATGAAGAATGGCAAGAAGCATGTGGTATTCAGGGGTCTCGCAACTGTTGTAAATGATTCAGATACTAAATTGGACATTTCTGTGTGTCATCTGTCCATGATTAGTCTTGATGCCTCTGCTGAACCTAGCAATCACAACATTGTGGTAGAAGAGATTTTTGAAAATCAACGGTATCATCCATTTTCTGGCTGGGGTAGCAAGTGGCCTGGCTTTCGTGCTAATGATCCTGGGCGCTGGAGCACTAGGGACTTCTCATATTCGTCAAAGGTGAGTAAATTTCATGTCCTTCTTTCCATCAATTGCTGTAGTTTTATTTTTTACCACCAAGTGAAACATATTTGTTCACTTTCCTATTTATTTACTTGGAAGGATTTCTTTGAACCTCCCCTTCCTCCGGGATGGAAATGGTCATCAACATGGAGCATTGATAAATCATCATTCGTTGACGTTGATGGCTGGGCATATGGACCTGACTACCAGAGCTTGAAATGGCCTCCAACATCTTCAAAGTCATGTACGAAATATGCTTCTGATGCTGCTCGCCGAAGACGTTGGATTCGTACCAGGCAGCAAGTTACTGAGCGCAACAGAAATTGCGTGAACAATGTTTTCTCTGTAAGTCCAGGGTCTTCTGCTGTCTTGCCGTGGAGAAGTATGTCTAGGGATTCCGGTCAGTGTTTGCGAGTTCGTCCTTGTGTAGACTGTCCTCAGGCCCCATACTCATGGGGTCATACAGTCACTGTTGGTTCCGGCAATCCTAATGGAAAGGACCAATCCTTAATTGATCAAGGTTCACTCTCTAGGCAAAATAATTTGAAGCAAGAATATAAAAAACCCATTTCTACATTCAAATTGAATCAGCTAGAGAAGAAGGATGTACTTGTGTATTGTTGTCCTAGTACTGGAAGTAAGCAGTTTTGGCTCAGTGTGGGTGCAGATGCATCAGTTCTTCACACAGAACTAAATTCACCGGTTTACGATTGGAAAATATCTATAAACTCTCCTCTGAAATTGGAAAACCGACTTCCTTGTCCAGCGGAATTCACTATCTTGGAAAAAACTAAAGAAGGGAGTGCTGTTGAGCGAAAACATGGTATAATATCTTCACGCAACAGCGTGCATATATATTTTGCAGATGTGCAGAAGCCTATTTATCTTTCATTGTTTGTTCAAGGTGGTTGGGTTTTGGAAAAGGTAAAAACTTTGTTAACATTCAAGTCTTACTGTGTCTAAAACGTGATGGGTGTAAATTTCTTCTCGTATGACTTTTTCAGGACCCTGTTCTTGTTCTGGATCTTTCATCTAATAACCATGTTTCATCATTTTGGATGGTTCACCAGCAAAGTAAAAGGTTTGTGTTTTCCAAGAACTTGTCATAATCGCAGTCTGCAATTGTCATGCATTTTTTTTTTTTTTAATTCTGAGAAAACATTCTCACCTTTATTTCTCCTTTCATTTTTATGTTGCATTCATAACGATATGACCCTGCATTTGGGAATATGGATTTCAGGCCTTGGATTTGGATTTGTGTGGATTTGGACAAAACTTAGTATAAAGTTATATTGGCTTTTTCTTCCAACCCACACAAATTCAAATTTAAAACTCCAAATCCATGCTCCCAAGTCCCAAACACTACCTGAGAAATTTGTTTTATATTTTCTTCCTAGAAATGAGGATGCTTTGAACTGGAATATAACAATATAAAAGCTCCCTTTTTTTTCTGTTGAAAAACCTTCTCTTTCAAATATTTCTTGTTTCAGAAAGTGCATCTATTAGTTACATGAGTGTGACAAACCCACATGCACATGTGCAAGAAAACCCGCTGGCACTCATGCACACTATCGTAGACCTGCTGAATAAATATTTTAGCTTAACATACTTTTCATTATTAGGCAGCATAATTGGTTTTGAAAACTTGAGCTTGTAATATTCAATGTTCAAACCTGCTTAAGATCCTTTACGAACTTATATAATAGGGTTGTGAAATCTACAATAATAGTTTCTTATGCATATCATTCCTTAAATATCTTATGAAAAACTGTGGGGTGCTAGTCAGTTCTTTCATTGATTTGGCATTCTGCTGTTTGTAGAAGCATCTGTCTTCTTCTGGGGATTTTTTGATAAGTTTATTTCAGTATTCCAATTGTCATGGTACTTTCTGTACATGGAGTCCCCATCCACAGGATGCTAAACAAGCTAGCAAATTGAAATAGGACGCTTCAACTTCCTTTCTTTCATCTCCAAAACTACATTTGAATCCTTTTAATAATTATTCTAATTAAGATCAACCATTTCTGTTTCCATGATGATAACATTTTAATGTCCACGAGTTCTCTCTGCAAATATGCAGCTGAATCAGTGGACCACATTCTATTACACTGTTCTTGGAGTAGAAATTCGTGGGAGTTGGCTTTTTGCTATTGTTGCCTTATCTTGGGCGAAAGAGCTGGCCCTGTTTGATTGGAAATTTGGGCTTTGTCCTTTGCAGAGAGGAAAGAAGCTTAGGCCTTGATCTCTCTCACCATTTTTTAGGTTGTGAGCAGGGATGAACAGAAGAGCTTTTGAAGTTGAGATGTTTCTGTCAATAGATGGTTTAAGATCTTATCTGCTTTGTTTAGTGGACAATACTTGGATATACACACTGCCTTGGATTTTTTGAACACATTACCATATACATGTTATTTCCTTTTTTGTTCATGGGCTGGCACCCTTTAGTGCCCTTTAATGAATTTTTTACTTACTAAGAAAACATTTCAATGTACATGAACACCTATATGAGCATCAAAAAATGATAATTGAAATTTATCTGTTCTTTGCACGCATGATATTATGATTTTGAAAAGAAGAAGGGTAATTATTTTTTTATTCTATACCTTTCTCCATGATAAATTCATGACATAATTTTAAATTATTTTAAATTGAAGAAGTCATTATTTGGATATCTGCATTTGAGAAGCTCCATTCATGATATTTAAAAACTTCGAATCTTCTCATAATTATCATTAATAATGATTATTTTGATTAGGTTATAAATTACCATCATAACTATCATATTTGCAGGAGATTACGTGTGAGCATTGAACGTGACATGGGAGGGACCAATGCTGCCCCAAAAACCATTAGGTTTTTTATTCCATATTGGATTGTTAATGATTCATCCCTATCTTTGGCATATCGAGTGGTGGAGATTGAACCTTTGGATACTGCTGAAACAGATTCCCTTTCTCTCTCTAAGGCAGTTAGGTCTGCTAAAACAGCATTTAAAAATCCTACAAACACAATGGACAGGAAAACTTTTAGCTCAAGAAAAAACCTTCAAGTACTTGAAGAAATTGAGGATACGACTCCAATACCTAGCATGCTTTCTCCACAGGACTATGCAGGGTGTAGTGGGGTAATGCTCTTTTCATCTCGAAATGACACATATCTCTCTCCACGTGTGGGCATTTCAGTTGCTATACGTTATTCTGAAAATTTCAGTCCTGGAATATCACTTATTGAACTGGAAAAAAAGGTAACATGGATAGTCAATCAATTTAATTCTATTCATTTTGTAATTTGTAAGTTCCTATTATCATGGAAACTTGGTTTACAGGAACGTGTTGATGTCAAGGCATTTGCTTCTGATGGATCTTATTACAGACTTTCAGCAGTAATGAATATGACCTCAGACAGAACAAAGGTTACTATTTTATCTTAGCACTCCCATCATGATTGTTACTCTTGAATCAATGGTAATAAGTTAGTTTGCATCCGCTACCATGTATAACAACAAACTCATTGGGTAGTCTTTGAGGTCCTTCGGTAAAAGGTAGGTCTTGTGTCAAGGACTAATGTTAGTTGCCATTCGCATTAATCATTCTAGTAAATGCTTGTTGATGTTTACAGTCCCCTGTTGTACCTTGTTTCAATTTTTGTTATTTCCTTTACTAGGACCAATAGATACTCAACAAATTATAATTGAGGGTGACTCAGAGAGACCAATAGATATCCAGTCCAACATACCATTTGTTCTGGAGAGAGATTTAAAAAGTTCATGCTGCAGGTTTATTGTGAATATGCTCAATAAATTGAAAAGTATAATATATTTAAAAGGATCAATTGCAAAACCTCCCCAATGTTTCAACTTCTGATTCTTACCTACCTCAAGTTTTTGAAAAGGAAAAAACAAAAAAAAAACAAAAGCAATATCTGCCCTTGATTTAATTAGTTTGTATTCACACCCCTTTCAGTTACTTGACCATTAATTAAGTGCTTAATCTTGTACTAAATCAATTATAACAACAATTTCACCCTCATATAATATTTTTTCTTAGTTTAACCGGACTTTTTTATTAGATACTTTTAAGGCTTGGTATATATTGCTGGCCCACAGCCTAAGAGCTTAAGCTTTTAGGCTAAGTAGTAATCAACATGGTAGCTGAGCCCATGGTTCCTAGGAGGTCCTGGATAGCGTGTTCTAGTCTTTTTGCCCACATTTAATGTAAGTATTTATTAAAAAATGATATAGTTCCCAATATGGGCGTTATTCATTGTTTGCTTTTCTCTTGACATGCAATCGAGCTGCACGTGTGGGGGAGTGTTAAGATTTGATATACAATCTAAGAGCTTAAGCTTTTAGGTAAAGTGGTTATCTAACAGATATTTTTAGTAATATTTGTAATCGTTGGACAAAAGTTTAATATTTTCATGGTTCTAATTGAATCAATTTTAAATTTTCTTTAATTGTAAATTTTTAAAATTAGAAGATAAAAAATAACAATTATAAATTCCTACCCATCTCATAGCAAACCTTTTTTTTTTATTTGTTAGCCAAGTAGTTTTATATTTTTGTTTAAATTTTCCCTCAAATATCAAAATAAAAAATAAAATTGCTCAGTTAACAGTACATTGCACAATTAATTCATGTTATTCTATATGATCTTCCAAAATCTTGTTTGATGCTACATTCTTTGGAAACTTATAAATATATGTATGCTCATGTGTGCGTGCATAATTATATATGTTTATATATAATTTTTTATTGAATCAAATGTTTTCTCACTATCTTTGAATATTTAATAATAATAATAATAAGCTTCAAAAAACATTTTAATAAGAGGAAATATTGTACAAAAATTTTCTAAGATTTTTATTATTTTCTTAGATGTATATATATATATCCCCTACTCTTTAACATCGACAATACCTTATTTAGATCTTTGTTCCTACCTGATCTTCCTACTTCCAATCATTGATGCACTTACCCATGTCCTTTATATTAAAAAGAATAGGCAGTAGGAAAAAATCAAGAGGAATCAATCAAAACTTTTGAGGAACTTGGTTACAAATTGCTGCTTTTTCAATCGAGTACAAGACCAATAAAATGTGAAAAATAGTCCACCCAATTTGTTGGGCAGCTGTCATAGTTGAAATCATAATAAGTAAATGAATTGACCAGGAAGAAAAGGAATTCTGCTCACAGAATCCAAGGTTGTGGAGTGTAAAAGAGCTAAAATTGTATAATTTGCACTTGAATGCATACTATAATAATTTGAAGATTAAAGAGCTATTATATTTGCAGAAAATGTAAATCCTATTGTTAATTAACCAGTGCTAAGTTGTTTTGTTCACAGGTTGTTCATCTTCAGCCACACACTTTGTTTATAAATCGGATTGGTTGCAGTCTATGCCTGCAGCAATGTGATACTCATTCAGTTGAATGGATTCATCCCACTGATCCTCCAAAACCTTTTGGATGGCAGTCTTCCACCAAAGCTGAACTGTTGAAGGTAATCTGAATCAATTCTCCTATTGTTAAGTTGATGAAACCTCCTTTGAACTTGGAAAAAAAATATATTTTTCTTTTGACTCATTGGTGGAGTTTACCTCTTATTTCAGTTGCAATTGGATGGATACAAATGGAGTACGCCGTTTAGTGTACATACAGAAGGTCTGATGTGCATTTCATTGAAGAAAGATTCAGGAACAGATCAAGTGTATTTACGAGTAGAAGTTAGAAGTGGGGCAAAAAGCTCACGTTATGAAGTTATCTTCCGTCCAATTTCATTGTCAAGTCCTTACAGGTTTGTGGCATTCCTTCTCTCTCTTCTTTTTTTTTTTTTTTTTTTTTTGCCTTCAAAGTTCACCATTTACTTCTTAGATTTATTGTTGAGGAACCTTGAAAATTTTGAGATATTTGTAATGATTTGTTGAATTCTGTTGTTATTTTTTTCCAAATATTTAGCCCATATTATGTACAAATTCAATTGACATCAGAATTAAATTCAAAAATATATTTACTAGAGGTACCAAACATACAACTATAAAATCTTTTTTGCACCTTTTTTCTCTATTTTTTGAATTTTAGGGAACTTTTGGGAAATTAAAAAATGTATATATATATATGTATTTATGTATTTATATATTTCCAGCCCCCAGGGGGGGGGGGGGGTGGTCTTGGTGGATGGTGAATATTGTTCTTTCTTTGAATTAGTGTGAAGAATAGCTGATTACCTGCCTATAAACAGGATTGAAAATTGTTCTATGTTTCTACCCATTCGTTTTCGGCAAGTGGATGGTGCTATCGATTCTTGGAGATCTCTTCTTCCTAATGCAGCAGCTTCGTTTTTCTGGGAAGATCTTGGAAGGCAACGATTGTTAGAACTCTTGATTGATGGGTCTGACCCATCAAAATCAGAGATGTACAATATTGATGAGATTTCTGATCACCAGCCAATCTCTGTGGCAGGTGGACCTGCTAGAGCTATTCGTGTAACTATCCTAAAAGAAGAGAAAATGAATGTAGTTAGAATAAGTGACTGGATGCCAGATAATGAATCCCATGTAATCATGAGTAACAGGCTTCCGTCATCTCTGTCACAGCTTCCTAGGAATGTTTCTCAACATCAAGAGTTACCATCTACCTCAAATTTTGAATTTCATGTTAATGTTGAGCTTGCTGAGCTTGGATTGTCTATTATTGATCATACACCTGAAGAGATATTATATCTGTCAGTGCAGAATCTTCTGCTGTCCTATTCAACTGGTTTAGGCTCTGGAATTAGTCGGTGAGTTTTTGCTTCTAATGATTTTAATGGTTGATAAAACTATTTTGGGTGAATTAATCATTCAGCTTAAAAGCTTATTTTTTTACTAGTTTCTAGATATTCTTATATTTCTGAGTGTGACATCTGATGATTCAATATCACTTGTACAAGGAGCTTTAATATTGTTTTCTATCACAGATTCAAATTAAGAATGAGCAGAATTCAAGTGGATAACCAATTACCATTAACTCCAATGCCAGTTCTCTTCAGGCCCCAAAGAATTGGAGAGGAGACTGAATATATCTTGAAATTCTCGATGACCCTACAATCAAATGGGTCATTAGATTTGTGTGTCTATCCATACATTGGTTTCCATGTGAGCAATGTTAAAACTTTCAATTCTTCTGTAAAAAAACTATGGTTCTTTCTCATGTCTTATTTGTGTTGACAATATTTACTGATTTCTTGCAACCAGGGACCTGAAAATTCAGCTTTTTTGATAAACATTCATGAACCAATCATTTGGCGCCTTCATGAGATGATCCAGCAAGCCAACCTCAATAGATTATATGATACTCAAACAACTGCTGTTTCAGTTGATCCAAGTATTCAAATTGGGTAAGTAAAACTTATCTTGAAATTTTATCTTGAAACTTCAGATTCATGGTGTAGATTTGGGGTTTTTTTTGGTCTAAATATTTCTCGACTGATACAACCTAAAATAACAGGGTTCTTAACATCTCAGAAGTTCGACTCAAAGTGTCAATGGCAATGTCACCAACTCAACGACCAAGAGGTGTTCTTGGGTTTTGGTCATCCTTGATGACTGCATTGGGGAATACAGAAAATATGCCAGTAAGCATTATGGTTCCATCTTCCATTCTTTACAACTCCTTAGTTTCTGATTTCTTTTTATTCTTGTTGTAGATGTTACCTTTAAATTTTCTAGCTGAGCCTTCAAGCCCAGAGGTATAGTAGACAAGTGGCACTTGCAGGAGTTATCCCTGCAATTTGACGAACTAAGTAAATCTGACTTGAGCACATATTTTGTGTTACACCAAAATGTCCTACTCTATGGTGACCTGCTTGCTACTCACAACATAAGTGTAACAAACAACAGATTTTTTATGATTGGGTCTCACTATAACTGATTAGTGATATTTTTAAGCAGAAGGTCTTTAGGAGTGGTGTCAGGTTATGGGTCACTACCCAGTTGTGATGTTGTCAGCTGCATCTTTATTATGTACTTCCATTAAGCCAACCATTTGTGCATCCGAGTTTGTTAGTTTTAGTTCATGAGAGTAGTTATTTTTATTTAAAACCAGAGGCAAAATTCCTAGGGTAAAATGAGTTGAAATTTATCGATGTATTCATTTGTACATCCTGAGTTTGTTAGTTTTAGCCCATGAGAGTAGTTAACTTCATTTCAAATCAGAGGCACAATTCTTAGGATAAAATGAGTCTTGAAATTTATTGATGTGTTTATCTATTTTATTTATTTTTGAGAGAAAGCTTCTCATTAAGGGATGAATTTTTAAGGATATAAAGGAAAAATGTGAAATGTGTTATAAAATAATACAGGAATAAATAAAAGTGGATAATCAGAAAGTAATGAACACAAGCAAAATAAAATAAAAATAAATAATAAATAAAAGTAAGATCGGATTTACGTGGTTCGGTTTATACCTACTCCACGGACGGATGAGATATGAAATCCACTATTTTAAGAGGAATTACTAAATATACCTGACTTTTGTACAAATATTTCACCTTATCTTACAAAATATTTCACTTTCTCCTTTCTCTCCTGCTTCTTTCTTCTCTATTTTTTGCACGCTCAATATTCTGCACTCTGTATTTTGCACTATGCACTCGTCGTTTTTCCTCTCCTGATCTCAATCAGGTGATCCCCTTTATATAGTCGTGGGAGGAGCAAGTGGGTTTGTCTGATAATAATAATGGATTCACATGCATGGGAAACATGAGGGAGATGGGGCAGGTACATGGATGGTGACATCCACCATTCATTTCACAACACTCTTTCTTGGATGTCACCCATATATTGACTTATCTAACTAATATCTTTAAGATGTCTCATTCCGATAAGATGAACCAGTCTCTTGAATGTTGTAGTTGGCAAAGCCTTAGTGAATAAATCTGTTAGATTATCACTTGATTGGATCTGTTGTACATCTATATCACCATTCTTCTGGAGTTCATGCGTATAGAAAAATTTTGGAGGGATATGTTTTGTCCTGTCACCCTTTATGTATCCTCCTCTCAGTTGAGCTGTACATGCGGCGTTGTCTTCATACAAAATTGTTAGAATATCCTTGATTGAGAAATCATTGATCTAAGTCACACGCATTCTCTACTAGCTTCATGAATAGCTAGTATTTCAGGATGATTGAAGGATGTTGCTATAATCGTCTGCTTCACCGATTTCCAAGATATAGCAGTTTTTCCATAAAGAAATACATATCCAGTTTGAGATTTAGCATTATGAGGATCGGATAGATATCCAGCATCTGCATATTCTACTAGTTGAGATTTGGAATTAAACGAGTAAAATAGACCCAAATTAGACGTACCTCTCAAATAACATAGAATGTATTTAATTATATTCCAATGTTGCCGAGTAGGAGCAGAGCTATATCTTGCTAGTAGATTCACAGCAAATGCAATGTCAAGTCTAGTACTATTTTCCAGATACATCAAATAACCAATAGCACTTACATATGGTACTTCAGGACCAAATAATTCCTCCCCCCCATCACGAGGTCGAAATGGATCTTTCTTAACATCAAGTGATCGCATCATTATTGGAGATCCTAGAGGATGAACTTTATCCATATAAAATTGTTTCAATATTTTTTCAGTATATTTAGATTGATGAACAAAAATTCCTCCATTTAAATGTTCAATCTGTAGGCCAAGTCAATATTTTTTCTTTCCTAGATATTTCGTCTCGAATTCTGCCATTAAATAATTAGCAGCTTTAGTGAGCTCTTCAGGAGTCCCAACTAAATTCAAATCATCAACATAAACAGCAATTATAGTAAATCCGGATTCTGATCTTTTAATAAAAACGCATGGACAAATTGGATTGTCTATGAATCCTTCTTTCACTAAGTACTCACTTAATCGATTGTACCATATGCGCCCAAATTGCTTTAATCCATATAAGGAACGTTGGAGTTCGACTGAATATATATTGCTAGGTTTTGCTTCAGGCAACTCAAAACCTTCAGGGATTTTCATATAAATTTCACCATCCAACGATTCACATAGGTATGTTGTTACTACGTCCATAAGACGCATGCTTAGTCGTTCAGCGGCTGCTAGCCCAATTAGGAATCTAAAAGTGATTACATCCATTACAGGAGAATATGTCTCTTCATAATCAATTCCGGATTTTTGCAAAAAACCTTGTGCCACAAGTCTTGCTTTATATCGAGTGATTTCATTATTTTCATTTCACTTGCGCACAAATACCCATTTGTATCCAACAGGTTGGACATCTTCTGGTGTCTAGACTACAGGTCCAAAAATTTTTCTTTTTAAAAGAGAGTTTATTTCTGATGTAATAGCCTCTTTTCATTTTGGCCAATCACTTCTATATCGACATTCATCCACAGATTTTGGTTCAGGATCCTCATTAGTTCTAGTAATGTCAGAAGCTACTGCATATATAAATGTATTATTGACAACAACTTTACTTCTATCCCAAATTTCTCCTGTGTAATGTATTGAGATCTCATTATTATTAGGGATGTATCTTCAAGAGTTTTCTCTTCAAGAGATTCCTCTTCAAGAGATTCTAAAATAGGGATTTCATTTTTAGGAAAAATAGGTTTGTGAATGTCGATTGGGTTACTTACCTCTTTAACCTCTTCTGGAGCGTTTACAGATTTCAATTTTCTCATTCTGGGAGTCTTATCTTTTGCACCAATAGGTCTTCCACGTTTAACTTGCGCCATAGATTTATTAGCTAGTTATTGTCCTTTAGGGACATCAATACGTGCTGGAGTATTTGCAGCAGGTATATGGGATTTTAGTATTGCCTTGGTATCTGCAAAAGAATCAGGTAATTGATTTGCAATCCCTTGCAAATGTATAATCTTTTGAACTTCAAGTTCACATTGATTTGTACGAGAATCTAAATGAGATAAACGTATGGCATTTCATGTTGTGCTTCGGGCACTAATTTTGCTCCCCCTAATGTAAGGAATACCGTTTCATCAAAATGACAATCTTGAAACCGCGCTTTAAACAAATCACCCATTAAAGGTTCGAGATATCTAATAATAAAGGGAGAATCAAAACCAACATAGATACCAAGTTTACGTTGAGGACCCATTTTAGTTCTTTGAGGAGGGGCAATAGGAACATATATTGTACAACCAAAAGTTCTTAAATAAGAAATATGAGGTTGTTGCCCAGAGACTAATTGTATGGGTGAAAGATTATTGTAAGCAGTTGGTCTTATACGAACTAAACATACAGCATGAAGAATAGCATGTCCCCAAACATCTATGGGCAATTTGGTTCTCATAATCATAGGCCTAGCAATAATTTGAAGTCTCTTAATAAAAGATTCGGCTAAACCATTTTGTGTATGGGTATGAGCAACAGGATGTTCAACATCTATTCCGAGTAACATGCAATAGTTATCAAAAGTTTGGGATGTAAACTCACCAGCATTATCCATACGAATTGATTTAATTGGATAATCGGGAAAATGAGCTTGTAATCTAATCAGTTGAGAAAGAAGTCTAGCAAAAGCAACATTTCGAGTAGAAAGCAGAGAAACATGTGACCATCTAGTGGATGCATCAATTAAAATTATAAAGTATCTAAATGGTCCAGATGGTAGATGTATTGGTCCGCATATATCACCATGAATTCTTTGTAAGAAACTAGGTGACTCAAAATTTATTTTCAAAACATATGATTTGACAATTAATTTCCCTTGAGAGTAGGCAGTACACAAGAAATCTCTAGACAAAAGGATCTTCTAGTTCTTTAGTGGATGACCATATGTGTTTTCAATGATTCTTCGCATCATTACATCTCTAGGATGTCCAAGACGATCATGCCAAAGTGTAAATAACTTTGGGTCATTGCACTTCTAGTGCAAGACATTATATGATTCAACTGCTTTAATTTTTGTATAATACAGTCCAGAAGATAAGGTTGGCAATTTGTCTAAAATTTGTTTTTTGCCCAGAAATAATGGAAGTAATGTAAAGAAATTCTTTACTACCTTCATTTGTGGTTTCAATATGATACCCATTGAGTCTTTAAATCTTTAAAATTTAACAGATTTCTTCTGGATCTGTTAGAGTATAAAGCTTCATCGATTTGTAATAAAGTACCATTGGGTAACTTTATATCAGCTCTTTTGGAGCCTTCAATCAAATTTGTAGACCTAGATATTGTATTAACATTTGTTAATGATATTTTCAAACAATGGAAATATTTTCTATCTCGGAGAATTGTGTGTGTTGTAGCACTGTCAGCTAAACAAACTTCTTGCATAGACATCTTAGGCTCATTCAAAGCTTTAAGATAATTTTCACTACAACAAATATTTTAAAAACTCATTACTATAATAATAGCAACAATTTATCAAAATACAATATTACTTACTATATATATGTCCTAAAATATTACATCATTATTTTGATCTGGATTTACAAGGAAATCAGCAACAACAAGATACACAGAGTTGGACTGTTTAGTATCAAGGTCCATTGAAACAATATTATCAACAAAAGTTGTTTCAATTTCTTTACTCTTTTCCTTTTCTTTTATGGAAGCTTGGTATAAATCTACAAAGCGTCTGGGTGTACGACAGGTACGCAACCAATGACCTTTTCCTCCGCATCTGTAACATTTAGTTTCATAGTGTTTGGGTCGCTGATTCTGATCATTTTCCCTCTTCTGGGGGCCATCCCTCTTCTGGGGGTTTGTTACCACACGTCGATACCAGTAATTATTTTGACCACGGCCACAACCATACCTACGACCATTCTTGCGGCCTCGCCCTCGATCACGAGATGTGTTTACATTCACTTCAGGGAATGGGGTCGAACCAGTCGGACGGGTTTGGTGATTTCTCATCAAAAGCTCGTTATTTTGTTCAGCGACAAGAAGACATGATATAAGTTCGGAAAATTAAGTAAATTTCCTTTCCCTATATTATTGCTGCAGGAGCACATTAGTGGGATGGAAAGTAGTAAAAGTTTTTTCTAACATGTCTTCATCAGTAATATTTTCTCCGCATAACTTTAGCTTTGAACTAATTTTATGTAGAGCTGAGTTATATTTGCTGACAGTTTTAAAATCTTGCAACCTTAGGTGCAACCATTCATATCGAGCTTTTGGTAAAATCACTGTATTTTTATGGTCAAACCTATCTTTTAAATTTCTCTATAGGACGAGTGGGTTTTTAACAATGAGGTATTTCATTTTTAATTCTTCTTCTAAATGATGTCAGATAAAGATCATGGCTTTAGCGCGATTTTGCTAGGATGTGATATTTCCATCTAATATTGTATTTCCTAAGTTCATTGCATTCAAATGGATTTCTACATCAAGAATCCATGAAAGATAGTTGTTGCCTTTGATGTTAAGGGGAACAAACTCAACTTTGCTTAGGCTCGACATTTGAATAAATTAACAATAATAAAGCGATTTAGAAAAGCGAAACATACTAACTAAAATAATACAAAAATAGTAATATAATATTTATTTTTTATTTTTTTTAGGAGATTAAAATTATACCCTCTTTAAGAGGTAAACAATTACTATCTCTTTTGGAGATTAAATATATTGTCTCTTCAGGAGACTTATATCTTCGGGAGATTAAATATATAGCCTCTCCAGAAGAACTATTTTACCATCTCTTCTAGAGATTGGTAATATATATATATATAAACAGTATAGAAATAAAACCAGCCATTGAGGCGGTATTAATAAACAAAAATAAAACCGCCCATTAAGGCGGTATATATATAAATATATCAGCTAGGTAGAGCATCGTGCTGATAACGTGCTATAAAATAATACAAGAATAAATAAACGTGGATAATTAGAAAGTAATGAGCACAAGCAAAATAAAAGAAAAATAAATAATAAATAAAAGTAAGACCGGATTTACATGGTTTGGTTTATACCTACTCCACGGACGGATGAGATCTGAAATCCACTATTTTAAGAGGAATTACAAAATATACCTGACTTTTGTACAAATATCTCACCTTTTTATCTTACAAAATATTTCACTTTCTCTTTTCTCTTTTCTCTTCTGCTTCTTTCTTCTTTATTTTTTGCACGCTCAATATTCTGCACTTTGTAATTTGCACTCTGCACTCTTCGTTTTTCCTCTCCTGATCTCAATCAGGTGATCCCCTTTATATAGCCGTGGGAGGAGCAAGTGGATTTGTCTGATAATAATAATGGATTCACATGCATGGGAAACATGAGAAAGATGGGGCAGGTACATGGATGGTGACATCCACCATTCATTTCACAACAAAATGATTGAAATAAATCATTTTATATTGTTTAATTAGGTCAGGATAAATCAAAGGTTTCATGAGAGCATGTGCATGTGGCAAACTACTTTCATTAACAATGCAATATCAAATGTTCAAAAAGATATTCTCAGCCAGGCTCTTCAATTGCTTTGGGACGTTGATATACTAGGAAATGACGAGAAAAACCTCTTTTAACAGGTAGATCAAGGTTGTACGAGAAAAATCATCCACTAGGGACACAAAATATTGAAGACCAATCAAATTCTTGACTTTACACAGATCCCAAATATCTAAATGAATAAGAGAAAACAATGATTTACTACCAGGTTCAACTCTAGACAAAAAAGATGTCCAATATGCTTTTCCAACTAACATGCAAAACAATCAAAACAAGAAACAGATTTGAACATAGGAAAAACTTCTTGTCGTTTTTAAGTGATGAATGACACATGAACATGCCTCATTGATCAAGATAAGCACCATGAGTAGAAACTAAGGAAAAGTATGACAAGAATTGGTTCCACCATGACCACCATCGGTAGTGCAGGCCACCCTTCTCAAGCCCTCCACCAGTCCGCCTCTTCGTCTGGAGATCCTAATTAGCACAATGTGAATGAAAGAAGGTCACAGAACAATTATGTGACTTAGTTAATTGACTAATTAAGCAGGTTCAAGGGAAATTTAGGCACATATAACATATTGTCAACACCAGAAACTGGTGTTACCAAGGGTAACCTTAAGTGTAAAGTAGTGGGGTTTAAGGATTCAAACAAATTAGGGCTACCTGTGACATGGGAGGAGGCACCAAAATCTATAACCCAAGGTAAGGAGGGTGAAGAGGCAAGAAGCCCAGTTGTACCTGAATGGGCCATAGTAGTACTAGATGTAAAAGACCTAGTTTGGAGTTTTTGAACCATGCAAAAAAGATTGTTAAACTTCTTTAGAGACGCGGTAGATAATGTATTCAACTCCCCGGTGGAGTGGTTAGGCGCATTTGAAGTACATAAAGAGTAGATTTTCTCTTTGCAAAAGACTTGTTGGCCCAAGTTGGTTTCCAAAGGTGATCCCAACAGCAATCAACTGTATGATTTTCCTTGCTGCAGTGTGTGCAAATGCAAGAATTGCCATGAAAGCTCCTTGTCCTAACACACCTCCACAACCACAGTTCAAACCTCACCCTCATCCTTTGAAACTTTCCTTTAAAACTTTACCTACAACAATTAGAGGCAATATTTATGGCTGAATTATCACAGGAAGGATCTTCAGGCAGCATACACTAGCACAAAAAAGCACTTTCAGGAACTCAAAAAAAAATTATTTAAAATAAACTTTATATTAAAAACAAAAAGAAAAAAAAAACACACACACACACACAACTTAAAACACTCCAGACCTTCCAAAATTCAGAACTTCAAGAGGCAGCTACGACTATAGAACTGAGACTCCAATACCCAAAGAGGAATTATTTAACCACAAACAAGAGGGCAGACCCCAGCAAAGTACTGTAGCCAGTTAGTAAACAAACTGGCAGCAGCTACAGGCATTATGGCTGGCAGCAACTGGAAACAAATTCTGACAAGAGCAGAAAATAAGTCGTTGAACACCAATTGAAACCAACCATCAATTGATACAAGATTGCAAGCAATCAATCACGAACACACGGCATCTAAACAGCATCATCAGCAAACCACAACTAGAGTGCAACTGATAGCAGCCCGTGGGATAGAGGAACAGCAACAGCGGCATACTAGAAACAGAGTATAACTGACTTCACACCAGTAAATCACCATGAAAACACACAGCTTCCTACCAGGAATGCTGCAGAACTTAATTAGGAGGAAGGGTGTCCTTAAATGACTCAAACCAACCAGAAAAACAGTTTTCAGGACTGATTAGGGTAGGATAAGGAAAACAAAAAAACGAAAAAACAAAAACCAAAAACAGAGTATGAAACTCAATCAAGGATTCAAGATAAATTATATTTGAAGGAAATCAATGCTCTGATAACATGTTGTGAAGTTAGAGATGGAGGAAAAGAAGAGAAGAGAAAGAAGAGCAGTTTCCTGGAGTTTACTTACAGCTCCAGGTCTGTCCTCTTATATATTGTTAATAATAATAAAGTTTTAAAACAAAAATTCCCCCATTAACACAACCTAATACTAAAAGAACAAATTCTCTTCCAACTTATATATGTGTTCTTCTAACGTGTGTGTGTGTGTGTGTGTGTGTGTGTGTGTGTGTGTGTGTGTGTACTATATATGTATGTATATAATATTACCAGTTCGACCACCGGCTTGCCCCTTCTGTTTGATTGGTCCAACCAACCATGTGACTTCACTCAGTTGGTCACCAGTCTTAATTTTAAAACCATGCTGGTAATATTGATTATTTGGCATTAAATTGGATTAATTTTTAAACCCTATTATAATTTTTACACCTTACTCCCTACTCTTTTAAAATCAACAATACTATATTTTAGATCTTTGTTCCTACCTGATGTTCCTACTTCCAATAATCGATGCACTTATCCATGTCCTTTGTATTAAAAAGAATTGGCAGTGGGAATTAGGAATAAATCAAAACTTTTGAGAAACTTGGTTACAAATTGCTGCTTTTTCAAGAGAGTACAAGATCTATAGGATGTGAAAAAATAATCCACCCAATTTGTTGGGCAGCTGCCATATTTGAAATCATAATAAGTAAATGAAATGATTGAAATAAATTCTTTTAAATTGTTTAATCAGGTCAGGATAAATCAAAGGTTTGTAGAAAACTTGTGCATGCGGCAGACTGCTCTCATTAGTTATGCAATATCGAATGTTCAGAAAGATATTCTCAGCCAGCCACTTCAACTGCTTTCGGGTGTTGATATACTGGGAAATGCAAGCAGTGCACTTGGACATATGAGTAAAGGTGTAGCGGCATTATCAATGGACAAGAAGTTCATTCAAAGCCGGCAAAGACAGGTTTGTAAATAAATATCAGTTTGTTTTGTATTTTCACTGAAACTTTGTCGATTAAAAATTGTAGTACAGATATTTTTTTTCAAAAAAATAATGTTAAAAGCTTAATATACATTGTTGGTCCATAACCTAATAGTTTAAGCTTTTACATGAAGTGATAATTTAACATGGTATCAGGGTTATGGTTTCCTGGAGATCATGGTTACTAGTCTTGTTGCCCACATTTATTGTGTGGTGGCTAAGAATTATCTTATTCCCTGTAAATGGGTGTTATTTACCTTTTATTTATCCGTCCACGTTCAATTGAGCTGCATGGGGAGACTTAATGCTTGATACACATGGTTTGCCCATATCCTAATAGCTTAATCTTTTAGGTTGTTGAACCTAAATTTCAAGAAATAAAATAAGAATAGAAATTTGAACAACAAAATCTTTCAATATAGTTCTCTTGAGCTAATTGTGGTGGTTGTTTACCCGAACTGCCTTACGCCTGCAGTATAAGGACAAACCAATCAATGTATCATATTATAGATTTCATTAATTCATAAACCATTTAATCTTTTCTCTCAAGTATAATTGGTTGTAATTCATTTCCTTTTTGACTTTGTCTGTCTTTGGATAACATGGCATCTAAACCATATTATCCCTTCTCACTGGTAAAGTCACTATTCTTTTGTTGCACAGGGAAAATCATATTTTAACCTTTCCTCTTCTGATCAGCTACTGTTCTACCACATGCACATTGATCATAAAGACCTTGATCCTTATGGTCAGGGTCCTGGGCCTTCTTTTGTATGATTTTTGCTGCTGCCATTGATCTCTATCAGGAAGCAAGGTTGTCCATGTATTTTGATCAGTTCCCTGCAGAATTACTGATTGTTAAAAATTAAAAACATATTGGTTATTCTTTTTATTATTCAATAATACATATATATGTGTGTGTGTGTGTGTGTGTGTGTAGATTTCCATTGAAGAATGTGTAATGAGTTTATTCTTTCTCACACTTTAGAGAAACCAATATATCACACTGTGACTCATTCCTTGGGCAAGAAATTGGCCTGCATATATATCTCTTTTGCCTTTTTTTCCATTTCCTATCTTTGAGTTTCCTAGCTAAGTAATCTACATCTACACTGGAATGTTAATTTTTCTTTTGCACATGCTTCTGATGGCAGGAAAGCAAGGGTGTAGAGGACTTTGGCGACGTTATTAGAGAGGGAGGTGGAGCACTGGCAAAAGGCCTATTCAGAGGAGTTACAGGCATCTTAACAAAGCCTCTTGAAGGTGCAAAAACTTCTGGTGTTGAGGGTTTTGTTCAGGGTGTTGGAAAAGGAATAATAGGTGCAGCTGCACAACCAGTGAGTGGAGTTTTGGATCTTCTCTCAAAAACTACTGAAGGGGCCAATGCTGTGAGAATGAAGATCACATCCGCTATAACTTCAGAAGAACAACTACTTCGCAGGAGGCTTCCTCGAGTTATTAGTGGGGATAATCTGCTTCGACCTTATGATGAGTACAAAGCTCAGGGACAGGTGCTGGTTTTTTGCCTTGCTACCATCATTCACTTTATCAAACATTGAAAGGTCAATTTTATTTTATTTTGGGTTCGAGAGAGAGAGAGAGTGGAGGAAGACACAATTAAGGGGTGAAGAATAATTTTTTTCCTTTTAGGGGTTGGGACTTGGTGGAGAGTTTGGCTTTTACATATTCCAACTTTTGAACACAAGAACAAGGGAGACTTGCCAAATACCTGACAAAAATTATAAAAGCATAGTGTTGTTGCTCATTTGTTTGCCAATACTACAGCAAATATGATGACTTCTTTAACTTCCTAATCCCACAGATCATCAGCACATAATTATTGTTCAGAAATTTGTTATATTTGGGTCCCCAGCATTTGGAGCAGTGATGGATTCATGGTTGGAGTTTATTTTTATTAGTGTGATATATAAATTTCTCATTTACCAATAATTATCTATTTTTTATGTGCTTATGTTATTTATATATTATTTCTTGCAAATGTTGGTCAACTGCTTACAACAACTCTGATTCTGAGCATCATGTTTCCTTCGTGAAGGTTATATTGCAGCTAGCAGAATCGGGCTCATTTTTTGGCCAGGTTGATCTTTTTAAAGTACGTGGAAAGTTTGCCTTGTCAGATGCTTATGAGGATCATTTTTTACTTCCCAAAGGAAAAATCCTTGTGGTCACTCATCGAAGAGTTATTCTCTTGCAAGTAAGCTGATTCAGCATGGTGAAGAACATAATGTGGCACTGATCCACTTTCTATTTCTATTTTCCACTCACACAAGCTGGTAAACCTTAAGTGGACTGACAAATCTTTATTGTTTTCAGCAACCCATCAACATTCTTGCTCAGAAAAAGTTCAGTCCAGTTAGAGATCCATGTTCAGTATTGTGGGATGTATTATGGGATACCCTTGTGACAATGGAATTGACTCATGCAAAGAAAGACCACCCAAAGGGACCACCATCACAGCTTATTCTTTATTTACAAACTAGGTCAATAGACTCAAAGGATCAAGTTCGTGTTATTAAGTGTAGCCGAGAGTCCAATCAGGCTCTTGAGGTATACTCTTCAATTGAGCGAGCAATGAGCACTTATAGACCAAATCAGTCAAAGGTTGGACTTTTTAACACCTCTTAGCTGTTCTCTTTTAGTAAGATAAAAACTATGGTACTAGAGTAACGTCTTGCCATCTTCTATGGCTTTTGTATAAAGCGCATGTTCTTGTGTTAGCATATTAAAATATGATAAGATTGTCCATTAAAACCAATTAAGAAAAAGTGTTGGCATGAGAATTTAAGCCTATATGGATGCGATTGAAAGAGGATATAATGCATGCAACATTTTTCTTGGTAATTTATGTAGTCCAGTCCAAATTAATTTGATAATCTCATTTAGATGGAAGTAGTACCTCATCAATAGAATCTTAGGCCTTTCACTGTATATTCCTAAATATTTGTTTAGCAGAATGCTATCCAAAGATAGCTGAGCTTCTTCATCTTGAGCCCTGCTTTTATTTTTTGTTCCATGTTCAGGCATTGCTGAAACAGAAGATGACAAAACCATATTCGCCAATTGCTGATGGTGCTGTTGCTGAAACGTCTCCAAAAGAGGGGGTTGGCATCTTGTTGCCGCAACAGGTTCCTGCATCAGTTCCTCTAAAATCAACCTTTGGCAACAGCACAAATTGATTTAAGGAATGAATCGATGTTCACAGTGACAATTTTGTGGTTCCTGAAAAGGAGGGATTTCTACCAGTGAGCTTGCACCAAGTGAAAGGTAAAGACATGTTGCCTTTTTTTAGATGTTGGTCATTGCATATGCATGAGGCTTCATTTGGATGAAGAATTTTGTGAGGGAGATGAAAAGAAATAAAAATAAGGAGAAAAATTTTATCTATTATATTTTCTATCTCAAAAAATAAAAATTTATTCAAATATAATTAAAAATTAAGACGAATCAAAATTTATGAAATACAGATTAAAAATTTTATTGATCAACTCTATATTCTATTTTTCTCATAACCGAAGAAAAAAAAAAGTTACTTTATATTCCTCTCTTTTCCATCATATTTCCAATTTTCAAATGGGCCTGGCTGGTTGTTCTATAGCTTGCTTTTAAATCCTTTCATGCAAACTTATTTGGTATTCAGCTTAATGAAACTCTGACTGAAATGCAAAACCAAAGGGAAAGAAGAGGCATTTTATGAATTTATTGATGTTCAAATCAGCAAGCTAATGAAGCGTGAACAAAAACCAGAGGATTAACCATCTAAAACATTTTTTAACCAAAAGTTTCCAGGCATATTTTTGCAGTGAGTCCAATGTGTAGGATATCTTCAAGTTTTCGTATTGTATTTTCTACCAAAAACGTTATACTACCATTCTCGTTGGCTCTCAGCTTGAAGTTGTGTGTGTGCGCGCACGTGCGCCTGTTATTTCTCCAATCACATTTGAAAATTTTATAGCATATATATAATCATCCAATTGTTCATTTATTTTTTGATCAGCCCTTGAAGAATACACAACTACAATGGGATTGAAGTTTCCAGAACTAGTCAATAGAGCTTGCTGACTGTAAATATAGATATATATATATATATTGTATAGTACGGGTGTAAATATATATAGTCTAGATGGACGAATTACTCTGGACGTGTACCAATGTGTATGTAAATCTGAATGTTCCTAGTCTGGATAGGAGGATTCCTGTCAGTGTGTGATGTTCAGTGGGGCAGCTCCCATGAAACTGGCTGCTTGTTCATTGTTGGCGTCAATTAAATTGCAATTTTGTCTCTCAGTTTACAGCTTTGCTGCTAATCCATGATTTTTGGCTGCTTTGGTCATGAAAGAAAAGTTTACAGATTTGAAATGCAAAATGGACTGTAACTGGTTCACGCATTGCAAGTTGTGTTCCTAATATAGATTTCAGATTTTGAATTTAACTTTATATTAATTTGTATGTAAATATATATACATAAAAAAATTATAGATTTGGATCGAGAAGGAAATGGAATTGGTTAATTTATAATACTTGAATTTTAAGCCTTTGTATATTTAGAGAAGTTCAAATCATAAGTAATGGTACCGGCTCGAGGAGGAGTAATCCATAGCTCTTGCAGCAGGCCCCGAAGGAAGCAAATAAAATGAAATTGCTATTCCATTGGTGATAACGCTGCCAAACGTGAATGATTTCGTCAAGGGTTTGTTTTAACTTTGTTCATTTGTTTAAAAGGGGATTGTTTAATCTCATGAGGCTTGTTTTGTAGATTTTCTTGTGATAAAACACTTGAACCTTGAATGATATTAGGAGTCGTTTGGTATTACTGTCAAAAATTAGAGAAATAAAAATTAAAAATTAAAAATTAGAAACAAATAATTTGTTAGTTAATATTTATAAAATTAATACAAATTAAAATTTAAATTTAAAAATATACATTTTCATCTTTAAATCAAACAATATTATAAAAATATAATTAAAATAATAAAAATACACATTAAAAAATTATTATGATAAAAATAAATTTTATTATAATTATTTTATTTAATTGTTCCATTTGCAAAATTTAGTTTATAATAAAAATTTTGTTGGAAAGTATTTTGTAATTGGCTTTATTATTATTTTTTGAAATATATATTTAAATTCATATAATCATCTAATTTTAATTTTAATTTAAGTCCTATAAAATGAATAATGATTTAATTCAAAAAAAAATTATTTTTGGATATCAAAAGTTCTAACAATAGGTTGTTAAAATAACTAAAATTATAAATTTGATTTTTATATTATTGGTAACAAAAACAAAAATCTAACAACATAAACAAATTCATTTTTATAATATGTTTCTTTACTGTAAAGAAATAGAAATAGAAAATAAAAAAAAAAGCAATGATACCAAACAGACTATTAGTTTTTCAAAAGACATACTAAAAAAGGAATGGGAGTTTTGCAAAAGTCATTTAGGTCAAAAATATTAATGGAAGGTCCGTGACTTCATCAAATTTTAGATTAATGTTTTGCCAAAAAATGAAAAAATATATATATAAAAAACTCTATCCCTGTTGATTTTAATTGTTGGTATTCTCACTTCATTTTCAATCCTCTAATATTGCAGATTAGCTAACTTTCCGTTCTCATAATGGATTTGTTAGTTTTAATTGTCCAAATTCCTTAAGTTTTTCATTGTCTTCAAACCATGATAAATTTCTTTGCCTAATCGCCATCATTCTATAGCTGTATTAAGACGAGAGCATGAAGATAATCGAATGAGGAAATGTGATAGAGCACTTGAGTTTCGAAGTTTGTGTGGAATCCACATGAGTTTTCAAATTTTAATTTTTTAAAAAAAATATTAAAACCTGGCTTAAAAATAATAACAGTGATAATAATAATAATAATTATAATTATTATTATTATTATTATTATTACTTTAAAAAAATTAAAAAATAAAATAAAATAATTAATTAATTAAGAATTAATTAAATGGGAGTGGTGGCAAATACTTCCACATAACCTCCATCCCTATTTCATACCTAACACATGTCTAACCCATCCCATGCCCATTCCTTAATTTTAAAAAATTATAATTTCACTCATTTTCCCACACTTTTAAAAATTTAATTTTCTTCTCCAAAATTTTCCTATAAATAGAAAGCTCTCAACCTTCATTTTTTACAAAAAAATTCCAAAGGAAGAGAAAGATTAGTGAGTGAAAGAATTAGTAATGGAGGGAGAATTTTTACTATAATTAAAATTCTCACTCACCTACTATTTCCGATCTCATTTTTTTAAAGATATTCGTTATGATCATAGCACAAGGTTAAGTAAGAGGTAAGTAAATTTGATTATGTTAGACTTTCATTAAAATTCATACCCGAGTTTATTTGTAAGTATATTTGATTAGATTAGATTTTTATTTAAAATTCATACCCGAGTTTATTTTTAAGTATATTTCGATTATGCTAGTTAGTTTCATAAAATTCTCTTGAGTTTATTTGTACATGTTTAATTATACTAGTTTTATGTTAATATACTTGCATTTATCTTTGAGTTAAGAAATGTTCTAAACTACTCGGGTATTTTACATCATTAATTTATATTCAAGAAAATATTTTTAACACGAAAATTGTGTGGCATGAGTTTATTTATGTCACGCCCCCAACCCGCAGATGGGTCCCAAGTGTGAAAATAGTAACCTAACATGTCTCTATATCAATTAAAACATACATGATACAATACAATAAGAGGGTCCGACCCCGTGGGGTATACGGATACCCTATACACATACACATATACATCCATACTCATCAAATACGTAGCAGAAAATGTTTCATCTATCCATATAACATATCATGCCGGAGTCTATACAACACTAGGATATACAAACCCATACAACACTAAGATATACAATCTCATAATTACAAGACATACTCCAAGTGTCGACAAAAAAATCATCACGACAACCCGATTACAAAACTCGTACCTAATCAAGCACTAAATGTAGCTAAACGACAACCCCGCTTCCGGATGCTAGGATGCTAATTTCAGCTACCCGAAGGACCTAAAAACATTTGTATATACATTCGAATTGAGACACCTCTCAGTAAGAAATAAAGCAGGTTATATCAATTTGTGACATACCAGTATTATTTTACGTAAAACATAACATCATACAATATGATACATGTGATGCCCCGATTTTCGTACAATTTTTTTTTTTTAATAAATAAATAATCACGTCATAAATCCACAACATCCACAAATCGGCCATGTCAACAATCCTAGTACCATTCATACAACCCGACCCGCATTGGGTACCGGGTAAAAAGTATTTTATTATATTCAACCTAACAGCGGAAGACAATATACACATATCAGTCAGAATACAATACTCAGAGTATCAACATACATACAAATATTCACACTACCTTCCCATACTAAAAATTACTATTCAACTCTAAGGGAATTACATCTCCCCTAGTCCAAAAACTCACCCTGTGTATCAGGGTCTCAGCTCCCTATTATCACGGAGCTCTGTCACCCGACCGGTTTCTGTTCCCTAAAAAATTTAGATAAATTGGGTGAGACACATCTCAGTAAGAAGGAATAAATTATTTACAATGTGTGGCCAAATGGGTACAATTATAATACACTTTACTTTTCAAATCACCATTTCATTTGAGAAAATACACTGATATTCACATACACATAATCATATAGATATACAACACAAGCTTTTATAAGCTTAAAAATCATTTATCAAATTCAATGATTTCCAACACATATTTACACGCGAAGTTCCTGAGAATAGGGAAGACTACCCGCCCATACAGGTAGTTTCCCTCTACCCTAACACATTATGCAGCCGAGTATAGCAACATCTAATATTCATCAGGGCACTCACCTTACTCAGTAAGCCCTCAAGCGAAGAGTTTTATTTCGCCTTAATTATTTATATTATTAACTCACACTGTTCCATGTCTCAATTTTATCATTTTTTATTTCTCAATTTCCATTCTTTCTTTCATTTCTCATTTTAGCCAATTTTATCATTCTTTCACTTTTCATTTCCACTTTACTTTTCGACTCATTAGTATCCTCGGTATCAAATACCAACATCGCGTCTGTAACTCATGGCCACCCTGAGGATCTTTCTATACACGCCATGCTTCCCCCCATGGTCAAGGTTGTGCGGCCCGAAGGCTGGATCTAACTGCGGTTGGCCGATCCGATTAGATCAAATATCATATCACATATCGCGTCTGTAGTACAACTGGCCGGCCTAATACCCTGATCCAGACTCAGGGGGCCCAACAACCCTACACAATGGCACAGTCGACTGTCACGCCACACACTCCAAGAGTCCGTGTGGTTGCACTAACACCACCCGCAACGGTACCGTGCTGAATATCATCACCATCCAACAGGGTTTACCACCACATACCCGCAATCATTATGCGGTATTGGCATTTCATCAATTATATTCCAGTATACCACAATTCAGTTCAATATGAATATTCTCATCATTTTCTATGCACATTTTATCATCTCGTAATATCATATATCATATTTCATGTATTTTTCACATTTTCCCAAAATACTCATTTCTCATGCAAATAATTTTCACTCACAAATAAATACCACATTTCATTATTTTTCAATATCAATAATTCAAAAAATCCCATTTTCCAGGCAAAACATTTATACTCATATAATAATAACATATTACATCATTTTTCACTAATCAGATCAGTAATTCTCATTTCAATATTTTCTCAGAAATTACACATTATTATATTTTACACTCCAAAATATCACAATTTACAATTACTCAAATGCCACACAAATTATCTGATATTTATATCATAATAATTTTCAGACAAAATATCATATGCTCAATTTCACATATTCATTCAAATAATAATTCTAAAAACACTGCTATAATTTATTCCCCTTACCTGACTTACTGAGAGTCTCCCTAGAATCCCAAATTCTACGCCCTTGGCGCCTGAAATTCAACTCCTACAATTTGCATTTTTTTCCCAAATTAATTAATCTATTTCTCCAAAATAATACCTATCTAGCCTTCCCTAGAATCCATATACCTCAACTTAATATTTAAACTATTATTTAACACCCCCACTTAATTTTTCTAAATTTTCCCTGCGGGTCCCAAAATTACACCCGCGGCACTCACCCGGGCCCTAAATTTGAGAAATCCTACTTCAGTTCCAAATGCTTAATATTTTAGCATTTCTAAATTAATGCTAACTAATTAAAAATAAGCCCCTTAATAATCGCCGCACCCCAAATTTGGTGTTTTGGCCCGACACCCCCACGAGAATTTCATCCCACTAGACTTGTAGAGAATCATTCCTAAATTCTCATGGTGGTGTCCGTTCGTTAATTGGACTTATATTTTGCGAGAAATTAAAGAAAAATGAGAAAATGGCTTACCCCAGGGAATACGCTTACGCCGCTCCTACCACCGATCCGCTCTGGTAGAAATGACGGCAGCGGCGAATGGAGTCCAGTGGTATCTTTGGATTTTCGATCGGGCGAAAATTCGTCACAAAATCGAGGAGAGAGGGAGAGAGAACGTGAGGAGAGAGAGAGAGATTGCAGAGAGTTACAAAGAAAAGAAAAGAAAAGAAGAAGAAGAAGAAGAAGAAGAAGAAGAAGAAGAATAATAATAATAATAATAATAATAATAATAATAGATATATTTGAATCTCCTGAAGCTTGTTGAAGCTTCAGGAGGATAAATATAATAATAATAATAATAATAATAATAATAATAATAATAATAATAATATTTAATTAATATTAATAATAATATATTTTTTTTAATAAAAAAAATTAATTTTAATTAATTAATTAATTAATTTTCTTTTTAAATTCCTTTAATTAATTAATTAATTAATTTTTTTTTTTTTGGAATCATTCTATTAATCTTTTATATCTCTTTTTGAGGTTTTTACAATACAGTTCGAAAACATTTCCATACAGTTTCATACAGTTCTAGTATTTTCACAAATCCATTTCAATACATATGATACCCAAACATACGGTCAGTGTCGTCACACTAATACGCAATTACTCTATGAAACCCGAAGCTTCATAGCGATTACGTTGCCAATACGGTGTAGCTCACACCCTTTGGTGACCAATCGGAACACATAGGTGATATTTCACACCCTTGGATATAGAGTTGGACCCTCTCGCCCATGGTTTTGACACCGGTATATGGCGCAGCGTACGGTAATTAGCCGCCACATAGCTGTTTTGGCGTACGGTAATTAGCCGCCACTAGCCGATTTCATAAAACCTAGAATCATTTTGAAACTCACGTTTCTATACTCATTAGCGTACGGTAATTAGCCGTCACATAGCTATTTTACAAAATATCTAGAATAATTACATATAACCATACATTCCACACTTATTTGGTTTACGGCAAATCATATCATTTTCCAATTCAAGTATACAGTTTTATACAAATATGAATAACAGTCATCTCAATAATATAGTTTAAACAAAACAAACGGTTTTCCAAACAAAGCAGAGATGATACCTAAAATTCCCAATTTTCTCAAAAACTGTAACCTGAAAATCCCGTATTTTACCCAATAGATTTCCCCAAATAAGTTACCAAAACATACATTTGATCGTAGCCTACAAGCTTACCGATCCCGATTTTAAAAAGTAACTGATATAAATTGAATCCCCTTACCTTAACTTGAATTCCAACTACGAACTCTACGGTCCCCAAAACTACAAATCGAGACTCAAAAACCTGTAAACCACAGTACAATACATGCTTACAACTCATACTACTACACATATTTCGAATCAAAAAGGAAAACCGAGTCTTACCTTAATTTTGGCCCGAAACCCAAAACTGCTCGAAACGAGATTCTAATCCGCTAGAAACATAGAGAATCCTTCCCTGATCCTCACAGTAACGTCAGATTTATGAATCAAGCGACAAATGATGAAGAAATCAAGAGAGAGAGAGAGAGAGAGCTTCGAGTTCTAGAGAGAGAGAGCTTCAAGTTCTAGAGAGAGAGAGAGAAGATATTTAGCTAACTTGGCTTGGAGGCAACTCATTTGGATATTCATAGCCCTTTGACTCGGGTGGATTCATCGACGAGATGACATCCTCGTTGGCGAGTGATTACGCGCCGAAACTGCGTAATTGGACGTTTAACCCGGGCTTTACGGTTTATATTTTTAATTAAATGTCCAAATTTGTTCAATATTTTAATAAAGCCCTAAAATTATCATTCTTGAACTTTATTGCACTATTTATAAAGTTTTGGTCATTTTTTGTCGCAGGAAAATTCTTGGGAACCAAAACCGATACTTGTTCGTATTTCGTGCATACCTTTTCCGTCCGAGCTTCGATTGAGACAATTCAAATTTCTAGAGAAAGAGGAAAGGATCATCTACAACTTTTGTCTTTTGAGTTTTATGAGATACGGGCTCCAGAAGAGCAGAATTTGCGACGAATAGAGAACAAAAAAATACAACAATTCGGGTCAAGTTGCCGGGTCAAGTTGGTTGGATCCGGGTCCTAGGGCAGCTTCTTTCCTCCATCCTATTTAATTCCCTTTTCTCCCCTGCATAGGGTGTGCCTCCAGCACCCTTCTCTCTCCCTCAAACTCTCCCTCTTCCCTTCTCTTTCTCCCTTACTTTGTTTTCTTTCTTTCTTGTTCTCTCCCTCTTTGTTGCTTTCTTTTCCTTTTATCCTCTTAGCTCCCTGCTCAGTCTTCTTCTTCTTCTTCTCTCCTTCTTCCTTTCTTGCTGTTTCTTTTGCCTTTCTTCTCCTCTCTGCTCTTCCTCTTTCCCTTGTTTCTCCATAGCTTCAGGCCTGCAAACCGTGAGCCATCACAACCACCACAGCAGCTTGCAGCAGACCTCTCCATACAGCAGAATATCAGCAGCAGCCCCTGCACAGCAGCCCCTGCACTGCTGCACACGGCCAGCAACACAGCAGCAGCACAGCCCCCTGTTCCAGCAGCTCTCCACTCTCCAGACCAGCAAACACAGCAGTCCCGTGGAGACCCGAAACCACAGCATACCAGCAGCAATCTGCTGCCAACCCGAGGACATCCACAGCACAAACAATAGGCCCCTGCTCTCTCTCTCTCTTTCTCTCCTTTTATTGTAGTTGAATAATGTTTGTTTTTATTTATTTATTACAGATTATTGAAAAGTTAGAGTTTGGATACTTGCTAAGTAATTTTAATTCTTTCTATTTACTTATCTTGTATTTAATTCAAGTTGTTATTAGATTTAATTTAGTAGTTTTATTTATCATTTGTTTAATTTAAATACCGTTTTAATTTAGTTGATCTTTTCAAATTTAAATTTTTTTGTTGAAATTTGTTTTAGTTTAGGGTCAAGTCATATTAAAGCTTTCATTTTTATTGTTTTCAGTCTAGTTTAGGTTGTTAGAGATAATTTCTGTCTAAGTTCTTGGTTTCCCTTGAAGTTTGGTTTTGATTCAATTTCTTAATTTTGTTAAAGGTTTGATTTTTACTGTTTTTGAGTGTGTTTTATTTTGATTGCATCTCTATTGAGTGTGTAATGCCTTATTTGTAGTTTCCATTTTTAATTAGTGCGTGTGTCGATGTTTCCTTAGGTAGATTAGAGTTTCTATTCTAGCGTGTTTTAATTCCTTATTTGTAGTTTCTATTTTTAATTAGTGCGTGTCCCAATGTTTCTTTAAGTAAACTAGGATTTCTATTCTTGTTTCTTTTATTTAGTACTTGTTGGTTTTAGGGTTTTTAAATTACGTGTCATCTAATTCGGCAAAAGTAAAATTGAACAACTCTTGAAAAACCCGAATCTGAACTGAGTTCAGTACCTTTTTAATTTCGATTGGAAGAACGTAAAATCTAAGATTAAACACATTCCCTGAGGAGACGATCTAGCCCTTGGGTTTAATATTACACGACAGAACTCCTATACTTGGGATAGCTTTCGAGCTGCTCATTTTTCGAGTGAGTCAAGTTTTTGGCGCCGTTGCCGGGGAATGTTGTTCTTAGTCTCAAATTTTCGTTTTTCCCATCATCTTTATTAGTTTTTAGAAAAAGAAAAAAAAATCAGAAAACAGAAAAAGAAAAAATTTCGAGTTTTGAAAAATGGCTGCACCTGCACCGCGCACGATAATGGATTTTATGCAGCTTGAATATGCCACTGCATCCTCTTCTACTATTTTGCCTTATGATGAGCTTAATTTCATGATGCAGCGCGGGAAGACGTCACTGCTACCCGAGTTCGATGGGACGGAATCAGAGTGCCCTTATCAGCACCTAGCAGAGTTTGAGTTAACCTGCAACATGTTTTTCTCTCATGCTAAAACTAACAAATCTACTAGACTAAATTTATTTCTTGCTACTTTGCAGGATAGGGCACTGATTTGGTTTCATTCTATGAGACCTCATTCTATCACTAATTGGTCTGATATGGAGCGTGAATTCCTGCATGCGTTTTGTCCCTCACAGAGAACTCAATTTTTGCAAGAACAAATTCTTAATTTTGTGCAGCAGGATGATGAGACATTTGGGGCTTGCTGGAAATGATTCAAGGATCTGCTAAGTACTTGCCCACATCACGGGTTTGACTCATGGAGGTTAGCTGATTATTTTTATACTGCTCTTAACCCTAATTGCAAGTGTTTTGTTCGGACTATGTCTAATGGAGAGCCCGTCAGCGAGGATCCAAATCAGGTATTATCATTCTTTGATTACTTAGCTGACAATGTCGCACAGTGCAACACACGATACACTCAGGCACCCATAACTGCACATCCTATCAGCACAATTAGTGGTGGTGATGCATATGAACCACCAAACTGCCCGGATATTCCTCCGCCTCAATACCAACCACCACAGATCTCTCTGAGCTGTACGCCGTCAAAATTTCTGGAGGATAGCATAACTCAGATGGCGAGCATGCTCCAGCAGTTCATGCAAACTCAAGTCGATCATAATAATGAATTGCGGGACACCATTAATGCGATAAGCACACAGTTGGACATCTTAGAAAACGAGGAAACACTCGCAGAACCTCAGCTTAGTTCTCAAGAGTACCAGCAACCGCAACAACAAATACATGATGTTTCTCTTGAGACAGCAGAGGCCACCATCACCTTCAGTAGCGAGAAAGACGACCCCCAATCTGAAATGCTCATCGTCGGACAAATAGTTGTCCTAGCACTGGAAGTTACGGCTGAAATAGATGAATTCAAAGAAAAATTAGAGGAAACGGGGCCACAAGTGGAGCATTTAGTTGATGATGAGACTGATACTCATATGGAGTACCAACCTGTGGTACCTCCTACTCCGAGCTCAGAAATCGTGAAATCGTCACTCCCGCCTGAATCAAATGTTAAGGAGCCTAATGTAGAGGCAGACTCTTGCAGTGGTATGATGATATGTACACCCGATAAAGAGGGTGACCAATCTGGTGAGCATATAATTTTCAAAGAACCAGGTAAAACCTTTAATGTTAATGCTTCTGAAGAACTGCAGGTAATTATTCCGATCACTTTCACTCAACCGTTAGTTCGTAAAGAAGCACATTTCCTGGACACAATGTTGAATAAAGACCCTTTCTTGTCAAAACAAGAGGGTCAACCTGCACACAAATTGTTTGGTATTTCGACACGCATTAATTCATTTGAGGTTGATTTTCATGCAGGTATGACGACTGATCGATTGTGGCAGCTCAAATTTGGAGACCCGCCGATGCAATTTATAGACCTGCGGCCACCAGACGAAATTCCTCCAGAGCCTCCGCCAAGACAATTGTGATGTTTTTCTTTCCCTTATTTTCCTTTTATTTGATCTTATTTTATTTTTAGTTAGTTTTCAGGTCTATTTTCTCGTAGTTCGATTTTTGTTTTCCGTTATTTCGCCACTCAGGTACGCCTTATTTTTCCCGTGCACAGTTTTTTCTATTTCCCCTATGCTTTCACATTGAGGACAATGTTCCACTTTAGTTGGGGGGGATGAGCATTCGCATGTGACACTGTGCACGTACACGTACTGGGTTTAAAAAAAAATCAAAAAGAAAGAGATAAAGAAAGGAGGAGCACTAAGGAATTACATTGCACTATGTCATGCTTAACACTTTGTATACCCTTCGCATACTTGTGTATAACTTCAGAATGACACACTTGAGTCAATCATGCGTAGTTTCTCTCTATATGATCTTATGACTCAATGAAGAATTGATTGGTAGTACATTCGTGTTAATTTGACTATATAATTTCCTGTATTTATACGGCATCTCACGAGGCTGAATAAACACAGTCACGTGATTCATTGCACTTAGGGTTTCCTGTGAGCACTGAGAGAGCACCCGTGGAGATTATGACACCTTGTGAGATATCCTTGAGCTATTTATCATCCTTTTGAGCGTTAATATCAAATCAGAGTTCATGGAACTCAATTCTCTTTTTCTAGATGATTCCTTTGTACACTAGTCTATGTTTTGATTTGCTAGCCTAGAGGTGACACTTAGTGGGGAGATAGAAACCTAGGTCTTGTAGCCTACTCAAAATGTGAAGGCTGAGCCACCCCTAGAGATAGACTTAATTCATGAACTTCTATTCGAGCTCAATTCCCATTGATGGTATGAAGATTATAAAAGAAGTGTTATGATTGTCCATATTGCTCAAGAAAAGACAGAAAAAAAAAATGAGTAGAAAAAAAAAAAGAATAAGCAATACACATGCGCATGAAATGAAATGTCAATGCCGACCCAATTACATATCACAAAAGTCAAGGACGACACATATTTTCCACATATGAAGATGCTTCAACCGGTTAATGCCTCAGATGTATTCACGACAAGTTTGTGAGTAAGTTGATCTAGGGTGGTCTCAGTTGGATATGGCGAGTAAGTGAGAAGA
Organism: Malania oleifera; assembly: GCF_029873635.1. Taxonomy (NCBI): domain Eukaryota; kingdom Viridiplantae; phylum Streptophyta; class Magnoliopsida; order Santalales; family Ximeniaceae; genus Malania; species Malania oleifera. The sequence goes on from NC_080419.1 coordinate 2,029,895, forward strand.
TGCTAGGGTGAAGGACCCGACACCTCATAGATAGGCTAGATCCTCTCCTGACTAGTCCACTCCATATACTTAGCGTTGTTCCTTTTAATATGTGGGATGTTTGATCTCGACACTCCTCCTCATATATGATGAGTGAACCCATTTTCTTTGAGTGTTCTTGAGGGTATACCAGTTAGGCCGAGTCAAAGCGACCATTCTGTAGGTGTCCACTGGCGTCCTAGGTGTACTGAGTCATGCACATCACACACACCTCGAGAGTTTACCTGTTTATACTCGAACTTATATGATTGCATTAACTCTGAATGTGCCACTGACTAATTTCATGAGAGTAAATGATGAAACTTGCATGAGTGATGTGCTTTGGAGTCGTGTGCATTGAATATGAACGAGCTTGTGTGAAATTCAGTATGTTCTTGTATGTGAAGTGGTATAGTTATATCGCATGTGCATTGATTTCATGATCACCGGAGTATGTAGTTCTAGACACCACCCTGAGATTCATTCACGTCATTTGCTAGAGACTAGCAAAACGTTAGTTAGAGGGTGTGATTACGCGCCGAAACTGCGTAATTGGACGTTTAACCCGGGCTTTACGGTTTATATTTTTAATTAAATGTCCAAATTTGTTCAATATTTTAATAAAGTACCAAAATTATCATTCTTGAACTTTATTGCATTATTTATAAAGTTTTGGTCATTTTTTGTCGTAGGAAAATTCCTAGGAACCAAAACCGATACTTATTCGTATTTCGTGCATAACTTTTCCATCTGAGCTTCGATTGAGACGATTCAAATTTCTGGAGAAAGAGAAAAGGATCATCTATAACTTTTGTGTTTTTAGTTTTATGAGATACGAGCTCCAGAAGAGCATAATTTGCGACGAACAGAGAACAAAAAAATACAACAATTCGGGTCAAGTTGTCGGGTCAAGTTTGTTGGATCCGGGTCCTAGGGCAGCTTCTTTCCTCCATCCTATTTAATTCCCTTTTCTCCCCTGCGTAGGGTGTGCCTCCAGCACCCTTCTCTCTCCCTCAAACTCTCCCTCTTCCCTTCTCTTTCTCCCTTACTTTGTTTTCTTTCTTTCTTGTTCTCTCCCTCTTTGTTGCTTTCTTTTCCTTTTATCCTCTTAGCTCCCTGCTCAGTCTTCTTCTTCTTCTTCTCTCCTTCTTCCTTTCTTGCTGTTTCTCTTGCCTTTCTTCTCCTCTCTGCTCTTCCTCTTTCCCTTGTTTCTCCATAGCTTCAGGCCTGCAAACTGTGAGCCATCACAACCACCACAGCAGCTTGCAGCGGACCTCTCCATACAGCAGAATATCAGCAGCAGCCCCTGCACAGCAGCCCCTGCACTACTGCACACGGCCAGCAACACAGCAGCAGCACAGCCCCCTGTTCCAGCAGCTCTCCACTCTCCAGACCAGCAAACACAGCAGTCCCGTGGAGACCCGAAACCACAGCATACCAGCAGCAATCTGCTGCCAACCCGAGGACATCCACAGCACAAACAACAGGCCCCTGCTCTCTCTCTCTCTTTCTCTCCTTTTATTGTAGTTGAATAATGTTTGTTTTTATTTATTTATTACAGATTATTGAAAAGTTAGAGTTTGGATACTTGCTAAGTAATTTTAATTCTTTCTATTTACTTATCTTGTATTTAATTCAAGTTGTTATTAGATTTAATTTAGTAGTTTTATTTATCATTTGTTTAATTTAAATACCGTTTTAATTTAGTTGATCTTTTCAAATTTAAATTTTTTTGTCGAAACTTGTTTTAGTTTAGGGTCAAGTCATATTAAAGCTTTCATTTTTATTGTGTTCAGTCTAGTTTAGGTTGTTAGGGATAATTTCTGTCTAAGTTCTTGGTTTCCCTTGAAGTTTGGTTTTGATTCAATTTCTTAATTTTGTTAAAGGTTTGATTTTTACTGTTTTTGAGTGTGTTTTATTTTGATTGCATCTCTATTGCGTGTGTAATGCCTTATTTGTAGTTTCCATTTTTAATTAGTGCGTGTGTCGATGTTTCCTTAGGTAGATTAGAGTTTCTATTCTAGCGTGTTTTAATTCCTTATTTGTAGTTTCTATTTTTAATTAGTGCGTGTCCCAATGTTTCTTTAAGTAAACTAGGATTTCTATTCTTGTTTCTTTTATTTAGTACATGTTGGTTTTAGGGTTTTTAAATTACGTGTCATCTAATTCGACAAAAGTAAAATTGAACAACTCTTGAAAAACCCGAATCTGAACTGAGTTCAGTACCTTTTTAATTTCGATTGGAAGAACGTAAAATCTGAGATTAAATGCATTCCCTGAGGAGACGATCTAGCCCTTGGGCTTAATATTACACGCCAGAACTCCTATACTTGGGATAGCTTTCGAGCTGCTCATTTTTCGAGTGAGTCAGCGAGTTCACCGGGTTTCTCGTCGATGAGACGGCGGTCTCATCGATGAGCCAGATATTTCCAATTTTTTCGAACCCCTCGACATTCCCTCATCGACGAGCCTCTGAATTTCATCAACGATGAGCCATTAGCCTTCGTCGACGAAGGATGGCCTCGTCAACAAAGTCTGCATAATTACCTTTTTACCCCTCTCTTACTTAATTTAATTTCTTTATCATGAGTCGGGTTCTTACAATTTATACATTGCATATTTCATGAAAATATGAGTAAAGATTACATCAGTTGATTTTTTTTTTTATGTTGCGCATTTTATGAAAATGTGAGTAAAAATGAGATTTTCATGATATTATTTTAATTGTAGAAATTATATAATAAAAATATTTTTAAAACCCCTTATGGCTCAAACGATACAGAAAGTTACGAATACTTGGTACTGCAGCTTAAAGTTTAAACGGATCAGAGTGTACTCACACTGTTTACAGAGTGGTTTTATATGGTAATGGATTTCTCCCGAGTGCACACCTGGGTCGGATCAAGGTTTAATAGGGAAAATCTCACTTAATGATGATATACATTGATTTAGTTTGGCCGGCCAACCAGCTAAATCCAGTCTTTGGACCGCACAACCCATTCTTAGGAGTAAACATGACTTACGATTAACAGGCTTGAGGGTGATTTTTACAGTATACATATATACATATTTAATTACGTGTACAAAATTTGATGATTTGAAAGTAAAGTATAAGTTTATATGAATATGGTCATTATTATGCCTAAATGATGATTTAAAGGAAACGTATAAGGAATATATATATATATATATATATATATATATATATATATATAAAATATAATTACAGTTTTTAAAGTTAAAAGTTTAATTTAACAGTTATGGTATATGATTATAAAATTTTACTGTTGTAGTTGATGGCAAAATTTTTTATGCAGAAATTTTTAAATTTACATTTATTTTAAAAGTATTTTTTTTAAGTTATAGTATTAAATATTATTTTATAAAATCATGAAAACTCAATTTGGCCACACACTAATAATAATCTTATTTACTTACTGAGCTTCGTCTCACCCTAATCATTATTTTATATTTCAGATCATTTTGAAGAGTACCAGAAATCTGGCGTAGCAAATGCATGAGCGGGAATAGAAAGAGCAAAGTAGAATAAAAAAATTAGTATAATGCAATTTAGATTTTAGAAATTCACATTTTAATAGTTGAGACATATATTTGTAATAAAACTAATTAGTGCTCTGGTAATAAAAATAATTTAGATTTATTTGCGTCCACTGAAAAATTTATATATGGAAACCCACTCGAGTTCGGGTCCTTACAACATGATTGCACTAGCATGTTATATGAAGCCTAAAACAAGATACGACCACTTGACAACATGGCCACACTTGGTAGTGTATACAAATTCTTGTAGAATATACATCTTGACATGATCGCACGTGCACATTAGACAAACAGCTTCATATAAAACTTGATGGCACGGGTGTGTTGAATTACGTTGCTTTGATGTTTATCACTTGGTTGCCTTTACTTCCATGAATTGCTTATTGCTTCCACTTACATTTCATCCAATGACAATAAATTTGTTCTACTGGTTAAGTAAGAGTGTTTTAACTATCGCCACACAACCCTTCACAAATGTACCAAATACTCAATTTGTAATAGTTGGTATCAAAGTCCTACTAATTGCTACATGAATTTAGTTGTCTTTGTTATGGGATTATGAAGATTTGGTAAGAGATCATGTCGACCAATGCTAAAAGAATTAGAGTGGTAGAAGCAGAGGCTGAAATAACCACCAATGTAGCCACAGAGATGGCCCAACTTGCTAAACATGTTGATGAATTAGAAGGATCACAAAAGCATCAACAAAGTTGCATGGTGGAAAATGTCAGAGGACCTTCACCATACTATAGAGACCTTCTAAGATAGTTGATCTAACTGCGAAGGTGAACTTGATGGGTCTTGTTATAGGAAACTTTAACACTCTGAAGTTTAGCAAAACCAAAATCCCAAGACCCAAAATGCTTGGAGGTGCCCATGATGCCATGGAGTTGGAAAACTTTTTGTTTGATATGAAATAGTACTTTCACACTATGAGTGTGATGACCCAAAATATATATATATATATATATATATATATATATACGATTAATGCATAATAATAATAATAATAATAATAATAATAATAATAAAATATCAATACAGAAGTGCTCTTCTATAGGATCCTTGATTCCATATTTGATGTCTAAGAAAGACCTTGTCTTAACGAGTGCTCAGAGACCATTGCAGCCCAGTCGCTCCCTGGAGGTCAGTCTGGTCAAAATGAAATTTCATAGGATAAACAGAATAGACACTGTTTGTGTAACGACTCGAAGAATAATGATATTTAAATAATAAAAAGAAAGAAAAATGGAAACAGGAATAGAAGGAGGCAGTCGACGACGTTACATTTTGGATGGGATAATCTCGAGAAATTTTCCAGGCCTCGTCGACGAACACAGGGGTTTCGTCGACGAGGGTTCTTCAGAGTCTCGTCGACGAAGTTCCATCTCGTCGACGAGAAGATACCGAGAGAGGATTTTTGGAAGCCTGAAATACGTCGACGAGGATTGAAGTTCGTTGACGAACTTTCTACAGGACTCGTCGACGAGGTGATGTGGCTCATTGACAAATTCCGCAGTATAAGTAGGGTTAAATTTGATTTTTCAGTCATTTTCCTGCACAGAACTTCTCTCTCTCTCTCTTACCCTTCGGTTCCCTACCCTTCTCTCTAAGAAATTTCTCTGCAAGTCTCCCGGAGCGGATCGTCGGTGGGGCTGAGTTGGAAACCATCCCAAATCCATGGTAAGACTTTTTACTCAGTATTTGGTTATTTGACAGTTGTAGAAAGTGTTGTACTCATAGAAATACTAAACTTTAGTTCTAAGAAATGTCGTTTTCAAGGTGTTAAATGGAGAACCCTACGGGTGCAAGATAAATTTTCTTAGGGGCTTTTCAAAGAATCAGGTAAAGGGATAAACTAAGCTAGTTATTTTATGAAAATGTATTATATTATTACAGCATTTGATTTCAGGGAAATAAATATATTTATATATGATTTATATTTGGGAAAACACTATTGAAAATAATGGTATGTTAAATATACGAAAAACCTGTTTAGTGTGGCATGAGTAGAAATTGTTATGAAAAATTGCTTTCTAGGAATGTGCTAATGATACGGATTTTTATAATGGAAAATCGGCATACTGACCGAGATTTTTATATTTGTTTGCTGGTGTACGGGCCGAGCTATGGATGTGATTTGCTAGTGTACGAGTTGTGCTATGGATATGATTTGCCAGTGTACGGTCCGAGCTATGGATATGATTTGCCAGCGTACGGGCTGTGCTATGGATATGATTTACCGGCGTACGGGCCGAGCTATGGTAAAATGTGAAATACCGGCGTACGGGCCAATGATTTTCATGTTATACGTATATATGCAAAATGAGATGATTGATTTGATAATTAATGATATGAAATATCCATGTATCATAGTTTCAGTATATATTATATGATATCAGAACCAGGTTGTATTGGTTTAGGCTAGCACTTGCACGGTACCGTTGCTATGTGTCCATAGTCATCATAATCATGATATTTGTGTTAACGCCATTGTACGGAGTGCTGTGAGATTGGATGGTCGATGTGATTTTTAAGAAGTGTGTGAGCGCCCCTAGTGTACGGACCAGGTTTGGTAGACCCATCAGACTTACAGACTGTACTTTTGACTTTACAGTGGTTGGCCAACCATTGTCAGGTCCCGCCTACGGGCCACACAACTCAGTCATGTGGGGGTAAGACATGACAACAACCAACTAACCTACCAGGATTGTTTTTTTATTATTATTTATATGAGATGAATTATGTTATGGAAACCATTATGTTCTGTCATGTTTGATTATACATGTTTTCCCAGAAATGATGAATATACAGTTTTACTGGTTATGTTCATGATTATATATATATCACATAAATGCTCATGTTGTTACACACTAGTGTTAGTTTATTTCCCTTACTGAGAGGTGTCTCACCCAAAAATTTTATAAATATTTTAGGAGCCCTTGATAGGAAAGCGAGTAAAGCCCCGCTGATCTAGTACGGTTGATCTGCCCTCTCTGAAGGGTAAGTTTCGGTAGGGACGGTTGAATTTTTTGGGAGGTGTCCCTAGATATTTCTTTTGGGATGTGTATATAAATATAATGGATATAGAAACTTTGGTACTGTGATGGATGATTTTGTATTTATGGTATTATGATTGCATGTTTCCTATTGCTTAGGCTTCCGCATTGTATTTCTAATGAATTCTTGGTACCTACGGGTCCAGGTGGATTATGATTTGCTAAGTTTGTGATATTGATTTTATTATACTAAAAAAAATGAGGAAATTAAGCAGGTCGTCACAGTTTGTACACGTAAATACATATACATAAAATAGTGTTTTGACAGACATAATTTGTAGAAATAGAAGGTAAAATAATAATAATAATAATAATAATAATAATAATAATAATAATAATAATAATAATAATATAGGTATCTTATATGGGCCCACATGAGTCCCGAAGTCGTGTGAGGTTCACATGAGTCCTGAAACTATGTAGGGCTCATAAAATCGTATGAGGACTATTGGAGTTACGTATGGCCCACTTGGGTCTCGAAAGTTGTATGGGGCCCACATGAGTTTTCGAAATTCGAATTTGATTCTTTAAAAAAAACTAAAACATGGCTTAAAAAATAATAATAATAATAATAATTTTTTTAAAAAAATAAAATAATTAATTAATTATTTAATTAAAAACTAATTAAAGGAGAGTGGTGGCAAGTACTCCCACATGACCTCTATGCTTCATCCCTATCCCATACCTAACTCATGTCTAACTCATCTTATGCCCATTTTTTAATTTTAAAAAAATTATAATTTCACCCCTCTCCTTACACTTTTACAAATTCTATCTTCTTCCCCAAAATTTTCCTATAAATAGGAAGCTATCAATTTTCATTTTTCATAAAAATTTTCAAAGGAAGAGAATGATTAATGAGTGAAAGAATTAGTGGTGGAGAGAGAATTTTTGAGTAAGTTCTCACTCACCCACTCTTTCCGATTTCATTTCTTAGAGGTAGTCATTGTGTTCATAACACAAGGTAAAAGAAGAGGTAAGTAAAATTGATTATGTTAAATTTTTATTTAAAATTCATACCCAAGTTTATTTATAAGTAAATTTTGATTATGTTAGTTTCATAAAATTCTTTTGAGTTTATTTTTACGCATATTTAATTATACTAGTTTTATCTTTAATATACTTGCATTTATTTTTTAGTTAAGAAATGTACTAAACCCCTCGGGTATTTTACATCATTAATTTCTACTCAAGAAAATATTTTTAAACGAAAATTGTGTGGTATGAGTTTATTTATACGTTGTATATTTCACGAAAATATGAGTAAAGATTACATGAGTTGATTTTTTTTACGTTGCGTATTTCATGAAAATATGAGTAAAAATGAGATTTTCATGATATTATTTTAATTGTACAAATTATATAATAAAAATATTTTTAAAACCCCTTATGGCAAAGAAAGTTCAAAGTTACAGATGCTCAGTACCGCAACATAAAGTTTAAACAGATCAGAGTGTACCCACGCTGCTTGCAAAGTTATTTTATATGGTAGTGGATTTCTCTTGAGTGCACACCTAGGTCGGATCAGGGTTTAATAGGGAAAATCTCACTTAATGATGATGTATGTTGATTTAGTTTGGCCAGCCAGCTAGCTAAGTCCAATCTTTGGACCGCACAACCCAGTCACGGGGGTAACATGACTTACGATTAACAGACCTAAGGGTAATTTTTACAGTATATGTATATACATATTTAATTACGTGTACAGAATTATTGATAATTTGAAAGTAAAGTATAAGTGCATCACTCTTATGCCTATATGATGATCTAAAGGAAACGTATAAGGAAAAGTATATATATGTATATAATTAAAAATTATAATTACAGTTTTTAAAGTTAAAAGTTCAATTTAACAGTTTCAATATATGATTATAAAATTTTATTGTTATAGTTTATGACAAAAGTTTTTATGCAGAAATTTTTAAATTTACATTTATTTTAAAAGCATTTTTGAAGTTATAGTATTAAATATTATTTTACGAAATTATGAAAACTCATTTTGGCCACATACTAATAATAATCTTATTTACTTACTGAGTATCGTCTCACCCCAATTATTATCTTACATTTCAGATCATTTTGAGGAGCATACCAGAAATCTGGAGTAGTAAGTGCATGGGCTGGAGTAGGAAGAGTAGAGTAGAATAAAAATTTAGCATAATACAATTTAGAATACGTTCGTGTATTTTAAAATTTTAGAATTTTACATTTTAATAATTGAGACATATATTTGTAATAAAACTAATTAGTCCTTTCGTAATAAAAATAATTTAGATTTATTTGTGTCCGTTGAAAAATTTATATGTAGGAACTCACTCGGGTTCAGATCCTTACAATTGGTATCAGAGCATAGGATATAAGTTCTGCATACTCCAACATATAGATTTTATCAGAATTTAGGCATAAAATATGATTTGGGTAGGATTGGGTAGTTTAGAATATTTATTTTAGTTTATTCTACGTTAATAATAGATTTATAATTTTAAAATAACATTTGATCATTATTTAATAATGGATCCTAGAGATAATAACATTGAAGAAAATGAGATTAACATGAAAGCTCCCAAGGACAGGTAACAATCTTATATTTTCTAAGAAAAATGGTAGTATTATTAAAGACACGTTAATTAAGTTAAAAATGTTATTAATGTTTGTAGAAACACGTACCCATATTGATGAATCATAGTTAATTATTAGATCATATGCATTAATAATTTAAATTTTTCATATATATAAATATAATAATATAATAATATCTGAGATTTATTTATTTTCATTTTTATTATTTTTACTAAAAAAAAAAAAAGAAATAGCACATTAGACCCTACTAGGTTTAGAGGTGTTACACATACAAATAAATATGAACAAACGACCTATTCTGAGATCTGAATTTACCTAAAATTCATTTGCATGTACAAGTTGAATATGAATATATATTTTTACATTGCATATTCAGTTCTCATCAATACATTCAAGCTTAATTTAGGAATATATATTTTGACAAAATCTTTAATTTTTAATTTTGTATTAGTTTATAAGGAATTAAATATAATTTAAATGTTATTATATTATATTTAAATTCAAAAAAAAATCCCTTAGCATGTGCAAGTTAAATATGAAAAATATATATATTTTCATTAAGTATCCAAATTTGATTTAGGAGTACAAATTTTAACGAAATCTTTAATTTTTATTTTGTATAAATTTATAAAAGTTAATACAACTTAAATTTTACTATATTATATATATATATATATGAAATTTTATATGATAAAAAAATAATAATAATAATGGCCTCATGGGTGGAAATCATCGATTATAGCTCATTTACCCCCGAAACAAGGTCAGGGTATGAGACCACTTGAGCATAGTGGGGATTCGAACCCGCGATCATATGGATGCACGACCGGTTCCTTACCACTAGGTCACCCACCCAAGTGGTGACTTGAGTATAAAATTAGTTATAGTTAAAGCATTAATAAAGATGTAGAAATATGAACAGAACTTTGAGTCCGCAAATTTTGTAATACATATCGCTCGCTCGATTTCTGTAGCACACGTCACTCTCTCGATTTCCGCAACACATATCGTTCTCCTTCGATTTTTGAAAAATGTGTCACTCGAGGCACGCGTCGCTCTCTCTCAATTTTTGCGATACACATCGTTCTCCCTCAATTTTTGCAAAACGCGTCGCTCAATATCTGTGACACACATCGCTCTCCCTCGATTTGTGCAAAACACGTCGCTTGATATCCGTAACACGCGTTGCTCTCTCTTGATTCTCACAGCACACGTCGCTCTCTCTCGATTTCCACAACACGCGGTCATTCCTTCTCGAACTCTAAGCATCACAGCCTTCTATCATCTTGAATAATCACATTTCGGTTTGCAGAGATTAGTTCTTCCCAACTTGCCTCTTAGTTGTCTCATTACTCGAAAATGTTGTCAAATCACCCAACTCTCCAAGTTGCTGAGAGCAGCACTAGATCGTCGATCCAAAGATGGAAACCTAGTAAGGAACAGCAGGAGATTTTAGAGGAGGCCTTCCACAGCAGTCAAGGGGAACTCCCTTCTGTGGAGCGGGCCATCTTGCTTGCAACACAACTCTGACGGTATGGTCCAATTGAGCCGAGAAATGTACGCTTTTTGTTTGAAAGCCGTAGGCGTAGGCGGGGATCAATTGAAGAAGTCACTATCTCAACTACTGCCCCACCAATTATCCATCTTGCCTCTTCCGCCACTACCGCCCCGAGCAATGCCCCTGCCATTTTTCCAACCACTTGTACCCTCATCCCTATCGATAATATTTCGTTTATGAAACTTACAACTAACATCACACCAATGAGTCATACCCCTTACAATGGCAGTATCGCAGTTACCACACTAAGGGTTTCGGATAATGCTGGCCTAGTCCACCATTGCCAAGAGATCCAATACGCGTTGAGACTTATGCACGGGCCACCAATGACTCGCTATGATCATCCCCACCAAAGGCCACAAGGGGAAGAGGCCAGCTCTTCATCCCTCACCGAACAAACAGGCATTCTTTCCCCTTTTCCGACCCAAACCAGCGACATTACAAGAGGTCGAGAAAGAACCCAAGCAGTTAGCAGTGACACCGCTAGAACTTCGATAGATGTTGACGTTGAGCTAAGGCTCTAAAAACCAGATTTTGTTTCATTTTGTTTTATATATATATATATATATATATATATTTAATTTATAGGACATGTTATATATAAAATTATCTTTTTCCATATCTTCTAAATTTATTTTCCATTTCAACCCCTATTAAATCGATGATTCACACTTCTGTTCCCAAAATAAAATATTTCGCCAAATTGACTTAGCAAAATCGTTCATCAATTTACTATTTCAAATAGCGCAACCAATTATATAGTATTCATTTTAAATTAGTAAATTTCGAGGACGAAATTTCATAAGGAGGGGAGAATGTGATGACCCAAAATATATATATACGATTAATGCATAATAATAATAATAATAATAATAATAATAATAACAATAATAATAATAATAATAATAATAATAATAATAATAATAAATAACAAAAATGCTCACTAAGTTAATATCAACACAGAAGTGCTCTTCTGTAGGATCCTTGATTCCATATTTAATGCTTAAGAAAGACCTTGTCTTAACGAGTGCTCAGAGACCATTGCGACTCAGTCACTCCCTGCAGGTCAGTCTGATCAAAATAGAATTTCATAGGATAAATAGGATAGACATTGTTTGTACACGTAAATAAGTACATATATATATAAAATAGTATTTTGACAGACATAATTTGTAGAAATACATGATATAATAATAATAATAATAATAATAATAATAATAATAATATAGGTATCCTACGTGGGGCCCACATGAGTCTTGAAGTTGTGTGAGGTTCATATGAGTCCCGAAACTATGTAGGGCTCATAAAGTCGTGTGATGACTATTAGAGTTACGTATGACCCACTTGGGTCTCGAAATTGTGTGGGGCCAACAAGACCATGTGGGGCTCATATGAGTTTTCAAAAATTCGAATTTAATTCTTTAAACAAAAAACTAAAACATGACTTAAAAATAATAACAATGATAATAATAATAATAATAATAATTTTTAAAAAAAAATTAATTAACTAATTAATTAAAATTTAATTAAAGGGGAGTGATGGTAAGCACTCCCACATGACCTCCATTCCTATCCCATACCTAACTCATGCCTAACCCATATCACGCTCCGAACCCGAAAATGGGACCCGGAGGTGAATTTAGTAACCTAACCTGTCTTTGTACCAATTAAAACATACATGATACCACATACAAAGAGGGCTCGACCCGTGGGGTGAACGGATGTCCCATTTACATACACATAAACATCCATACTCATCAAAATATGCAGCGGAATACAGTCTTTCTATACATAAACGGTACCATAGCAGAGTCTATACCATACAAGGATATACATCCCTATAAATACCATACATACTACGGGCGTCTACAAAATCCATCATGACAAACCGGTTACAAAAACTCATACCTATCAGGCACTAGTAGTAGCTAAACGACACCCCTCGCTTCCGAATGCTAGGATGTTACTTACCACTACCTGAGGGACCTGAAAACATTGTATGTACATTCGGGGTGAAACACCTCTCAATAAGGAAGAAAACAATTTATATCAGTGTGTGGCATACTAGTGTTATTTTACATACTTCATAACACTATAAAATACGATACAGTTTGAAACAATTCGTACAGTTTCATACATATACATACAGTTCCATACAGTTCCAGTATTTTCACAAAAACCATTCCAGTTCATATGATACCCAAAAAATACATACATACATACATACATACGGTCAGTGTCGTCACACCAGCTTCGCAACTACACAAGGTCACTTCGTCTCACAGCGATTACATTGCTACCTACGCAACTACACTGCGACGATCAAGGCCCAATAGTGATTACATTGCTCTATACGCAACTACACTAGGTCACCTAGTCTCACAGCGATTACATTACTACACATGCAACTACGAAGATCTACGACTCAGGCCCAATAGTGATTACATTGCTACATACGCAACTACACAAGGTCACCTAGTCTCACCACGATTACATTGCCACATGCAAAACTACGCTGCGACGACCTAGGCCCACAGAGAATCCATTGCTTCATACGATGTAGCATATAGCTCACACCACTTTGGTGACCAACCGGAATTAGATTGGTGATATTTCACACCCTCGGATATAGAGTCGGACACTCTTGCCTACGGTAGTTAACCGATCCATGGCACAGCGTACGGTAATTAGACGCCACGTAGTTGTTTCGGCATACGGTAATTAGCCGCCACATAGCCAATTTCACAAAACCTGGAATCATTTTGGAACTTACGTCCCTATACATTTCAGCGTACGGTAATTAGCCGCCACATAGCTGTTTTACAAATACCTAGAACAAATACATACAACCATACATACCACACTTATTTGGTTTACGGCAAATTATATCATTTACAAATTCAAGTATACAGTTTATGCAAATATGGATTACGGTCACCTCAATAATACAGTTTTAACACAACCAACAAATTTCCAAACAAAATAGAGATGATACCCAAAATTCTCAATTTTCTCAAAAAACTGTAACCCAAAAATCCCGCATTTTTACCCGATAGATTTCCCCAAATAAGTAACCAAAACATACATATGATCGTAGCCTACAGGTTTACCGATCCTGATTTCAAAAATGGACTGATATAAACAGGATCCCCTTACCTTAACCCGAAATCCAACTACGAACTCTACGGTCCTCAAAACTACGAACTGAGACTCCAAAACCTACAAACCACAGTACAACACATACTTACAATCCGTACTACTACTCATATACTGAATCAAAAATGAAAACCAAGCTTTACCTCGATTTTAGCCCGAAACCCAAAATCGCTCGAAACGAGATTCTGATCCGTAAAAGTTGTAGAGAATCCTTCCACGATCCTTATGGTAACTTCCGTTTCCCAATTCTAGCAACAATCGGTGAAGAAATCTAGAGAGAAGGAGTAGGGAGAGGTTTAGAGAGAGAGAGAGAGAGAGATATATATATATATATATATATATAATTAAGATTTCTTAATGGTGAAGTAATGAGAATTTCCTTTTATAGCCCTTTGACCCGGCCAATTTCGTCGACGAAATGGTACCTTCGTCGATGAATCTTTCACTGAATTCGTCGAAGAATCGATGGCCTCGTCGACGAATCCTGATATTTCCCAATTTATGAAACTCCTAGGCTTCTCCTCGTCGATGAGGCTCTAAATTTCGTCGACGAGAAGAACAAAGGCTTCGTCGACGAAATCTGGCTTCATCGACGAACCTGCTCTTTTACCAAAATGTCCCTCTCTTTATATATATAAACCCATTATCACGTTTCGAGTTCTTACAACCTCCCCTCCTTACAAAAATTTCGTCCTCGAAATTTGTAATCTCTCTTTACATCCACATTCATACTACTACATACATACCTACTCAGAGGTGAAACGGTGACTATCTATATACAGTCCCTCTACGATACATACATACTCCCTCTAGAGAATACGACGGCCATTTATACGCAACCCCGTTACAATACATACAAACATACTCTAGAGAATACGACAACCATTTATACGCAGCCCCGTTACGATACGTACATACATTCCCTCACTTATGGCGAAGGAATACCGTGGTCACATACATACACGGTCTCGGGAGCTTACAATACAACAGGACTCTCCCAGAGACTAACCACCAAATACAATACGATAATAGAGAATTACATACATACATACATACATACTCATACCACCCTACTATCCAACTACTACTCAGAAGAACTGCGGATACTTCCGGCGTATTTCCGTTTCCATTTCCCAAGAAGCTTCCTCAACCTCGTGGTTTCACCACAATACCTTCACCAACGGTATGTCCTTGGCACGAAGCTTCTGAACTTTACGGTCCAGAACCTGAACAGGTATCTCCTCATACGCTAAAGTATCCCCGACTTCCAACTCATCATAACTAATAACGTGAGATGGATCCAACACGTACCTTCTCCACATGGATACATGAAACATATCATGGACCCTCAAGAGTGCTAGGGGTAGTGCCACTCTGTAGACTACCGGACCCACTCGCTCAATGACCTCAAATGGTCCAATATACCTCGGGCTCAACTTGCCATTCCTTCCGAATCTCATCACTCCCTTCATCGGAGCGATTATAAGGAATACCTTACCCCCCCACCTCGAACTCCAACTCACAGTAGCGAACATCCACGTAACTCTTCTGCCGGCTCTGAGCTGATCTAATCCTCTCCCGGATCAAACCTACCTTCTCAGACGCCTGCTGCACGAGTTTAGGTCCTAAGACCTGACGTTCACCGACTTCATCCCAATACAAAGGAGATCAACGCCTCCGACCATACAAAGCCTCGAACAGTGTCATCCCTATACTGGCCTGGAAGCTATTGTTATAGGCAAACTCCACTAGTGGCAGAAACTAAATCCAACTACCACCAAAGTCCAATACACAAGCCCATAACATATCTTCCAAGATCTGTATAGTCCTCTCCGACTGTCCATCATTCTGGGGGTGGAGCGCTGTACTGAATGTAAGCTTCATCCCCAATGCTTCCTGCAAGCTCTTCCAAAATTAAGAAGTAAACCTTGGATCCCGATCTGAAACAATGGACACCGGTACCCCGTGCATTCTCACAATCTTATGCACGTACATATCAGCTAGCCTACTCAAAGGGTAGCTAACCTTCGTCGGTACAAAGTGAGCAGATTTCGTCAACCTGTCCACAATTACCCAAATAGCATTCTGCCCATGAAGTGTTGTTGGTAATCCGGTAACAAAATCCATGGAAATGTGCTCTCACTTCCACATCGGAATAGGCAAAGGCTGCAACGGCTCTGCCGGCTTCTGATGTTCAGCTTTCACCAGCTGACACATCAGACACTGATCCACAAACTGGGCAATATCCCTCTTCATACCACTCCACCAGAAGGACTCGTGCAAATCCAGATACATCTTCGTACTACCCGGATGTACCGTATACAAAGAACGATGCACTTCCTCCAGAATCGTCCTTCTGATCTCATCGTCGCTTGGAACACATATCCGAGTCCCAAATCTCAACACACCTCTGTCGGAGATGTTAAAGTCTGTAGTCAAACCCCGCTGCACTTTTTCCCCAATCTCAGCTAACTTCGCATCACTAGCCTGCGCAGCTTTAATACGCTCGAACAAGGTCGGTTCGATTACCAAGCTAGCAACAAAAGCCTGATGATCACCAAACACCAATTCCACACCAAGGCTTTCCAAATTCCATCTGACATGATGCTGAGCTACAACTGCAGTTACTATTGCATGCTCTGACTTTCGACTCAACGCATCTGCTACCACATTAGCCTTTCCTGGGTGATAACTGATCGTGCAATCATAGTCCTTAATCAACTCTAGCCACCACCTCTGCCTCATATTCAGCTCCTTCTGCGTGAAAAAGTACCTGAGGCTTTTGTGGTCAGTGAAAATCTCACACTGAACATCATACAGGTAGTGTCGCCAGATCTTTAACGCATAAACAACAACAGCTAACTCTAAATCATCCGTAGGGTAATTCTTCTCATACTCCTTAAGTTGTAGCGAAACATAAGCTACCACCTTACCCTGTTGCATAAGCACACACCCCAAACCCTTCGGGGATGCGTCACTATAAATTACAAAATCCTCATCCCCCAAAGGAATGGTCAATACTGGAGTAGTAACCAGCCGGTGCTTCAACTTGAGAAAACACTGCTCGTAATCACTAGTCTCGTAATCACTAGTCCAGTCAAACTTCACTCATTTCTTAGTCAACCGTGTTAAAGGTCCAGACAATTTAGAGAATCCCTCCACGAACCGACGATAGTAACCCGCCAATCCCAAAAAACTCTGAACCTCCTGCACATTCTTCGGTCTAGCTCAGTCGACCACAACTTCGATCTTGCTAAGATCAACCAAGATACCACCCTCAGACACCACATGGCCTAAGAAAACAAGCTGATTCAACCAGAACTCACACTTCTTCAGCTTAGCATACAACTTCTTCTTCCGCAGAATCTGTAATACTAACCCCAAATGTTCCACATGATCTTTTGTACTCCTCGAGTATACCAGAATGTCATCAATGAATACCACTATGAATCGATCTAGGTACTCATGGAAAACCCTATTCATCAGATCCATAAACACCGCCGGCGCATGGGTCAACCCAAATGGCATAACCAAGAATTCATAGTGGTCATATCTGATTCGAAAAGCAGTCTTTGCTACATCCTCAAATTTAACCTTCACTTGATGATACCCTGACCATAGATTGATCTTCAAAAAGACCTGCATTACCTGCAGCTGGTCAAAAAGATCATCTATACGAGGCAAAGGGTAACGGTTCTTCACCGTCACTTTGTTGATCTCACGGTAGTCAATGCACATACGCATCGACCCGTCCTTCTTCTTCACAAATAATACTGGAGCTCCCCAGGGTGAAACACTCGGTCTAATAAAACCCTAGTCCAGTAATTCCTGTAACTGCTCCTTCAACTCTCAAAGTTCTACTGGAGCCATCCAGTACGGAGCTTTAGAGATCGGTGCCTTGCCAGGCAGCAATTCTATCGTAAACTTCACCTTATGATCCGGAGGTAAACTGGGTAAGTCATCTGGAAACACATCCGGAAACTCGTTGACCACCCGAATATCCTTGAGTCTCAACTCATCCTGCAGCAGTTCCTTCACGCAAGTTAGGTACCCCTGACAACCATCCAAGAGTAACCTCCTCGCCTGTAGTGCAGACAGAATCTGTGGCGTCGAATGCACACACGATCCCACGAACTCATACTCCTGCTTCCCAGGAGGTCTGAACATTACTACCTTCTTCCGACAGTCAATCACCGCATAACTGGAGAACAACCAATCCATTCCTAGTATGACGTCAAAACCCGACATGTCGTATACCACAAGATTTGCTATTAGCAATCTCTCCTAAATCACAACTGGGCAGTTTCCTAACATTTTAATACAAATCGTTACACTCCCAGTCGGTGTAGTTATAGACAGCATCTCATTCATCACTCCGGTTTCAACCCCACACAATATCACAAAACTAGCAGATATGAACGAATAGGTTGCCCCCGAATAAAATAAAACAACAGCTCTATTCGAAAGAAATAACATGGTACCTGTCACCACGTTCCCAGCGCATTCTGCATCTGCTGGAGTAAGTGAATATACTCTCGCCGGAGCTGTGGTTGCCTGGTAGTTCACTCGAGGCACCTTATTAATCCCACTGTTCTGGCTCTGCGCAGGCATAATCCTCCTCTGTTCCTAACAGTTCTTTGCCATATGGCCCGTCTTGCCACAGTTGTAGCAAACACCCTAAAATGGCCGACACTCTCCATCATGCCATTTACGGCATTTGGTGCATGGTGCGAAGGATGGATCCCCCTAATAACTCGGCCGCTCGGTGTTCTGCCGATAACCAGAGCTGTAATTCTTCTTCTTCTTCCACTTACTCTGCTAAGGACCACTTTGAGGACCAGAAGATATTGGCATCTTCTCCTAAACCTGCACTATCTCATCTCCCCGAAGGTCAATCTCAACTATGGTGGCTTTATCCACCAGGACAGAGAACTCACGGATCTGCAACATCCCCACAAGGCGGCGGATGTCTTTCCTCAGACCCCTCTTGAACCTCCAAGCCTTCTCATGCTCATTCGGAACCAAGTACAGTGCAAATTGAGATAACTCGATAAATCTGGCAGCATACTTCTACACCGTCAAAGTACTAGGCGTCAGGCTCGAAAACTTATCGGCCTTCGCATCCCGAGTGGAGATCAGAAAGTATCTCTTGAAAAATACCTCCTTGAAACGGCCCCACGTCATATGAGATGGACCAGCTCTCTACCTCTCAAGAAGGCTCACTGTCGTCCACCATCGCCTTACCTCCCCAATCAACTAGAAGGTAGCGTACAAGACCTTCTACTTCTCAGTGCAGTGGAGGACTCCCAAAATCCTCTCGATCTTCTCGACCCAGTCCTCTGCCACTATCGGATCAGGTCCTCCTGTAAATGTCAGAGGGTGCATGCGTGTGAACCTCTCGATGGTACACCCCACATCGGTAGAAGAGCTTTCGTGTCTCCTAATATTCCGTCCAATCTCTCGGATCACTTGTCTTGCCAAACCACGAGACACAAAAGGAGACTTATCGCTTGCCGTCTCCTCAGAGCCACTTTCCAAGTTATTTTCCTTGGGCTCCATTCTGAAAACAGAATAGGAATTGGTTAGAATTCCTATATTGTACGCATTTAACACAATCATAGACCTAATCATGTCAACTATTCCTCTCACCGGTCTAAGCCTGCCCCGTCACCCTGACACGAAAGTCGTCAATGGTCTGCCCTGCCTTTACTGGAATCGTCATTCTAGGAAAAACACGGAATACCGCCGACACATCCCGATCTAGTAAAAGAACAACCCTCGACCAACACTACCCATTTCCTACATCTTATACTCTAGTATGTACACATCAATACTCCTAACTAAGTCTATAAGACCTAACAACCTGGTTAGCTCTGATACCAAGCTGTCACGCTCTGAACCCAAAAATGGGACCCGGGGGTGAATTTAGTAACCTAACCTGTCTCTGTACCAATTAAAACATACATGATACCACATACAAAGAGGGTTCGACCCATGGGGTGAACGGATGTCCCATTTACATACACATAAACATCCATACTCATCAAAATACACAGCAAAATACAATCTTTCTATTCATAAATAGTACCATACCAGAGTCTATACCATACAAGGATATACATCCCTATAAATACCATACATACTACGGGTGTCTACAAAATCCATCACGACAACCCGATTACAAAAACTCGTACCTATCAGGCACTAGTAGTAGCTAAACGACACCCCTCGCTTCCGAACACTAGGATGCTACTTACCACTCCCTGAGGGACCTGAAAACATTGTATATACATTCGGGGTGAAACACCTCTCAGTAAGGAAGAAAACAGTTTATATCAGTGTGTGGCATACCAGTGTTATTTTACATACTTCATAACACTATAAAATACGATACAGTTTGAAACAATTTCTACAGTTTCATACATATACATACAGTTCCATACAGTTCCTGTATTTTCACAAAAACCATTCCAGTTCATACGATACCCAAAACATACATACATACATACATACATACATACATACATACATACGGTCAGTGTTGTCACACCAACTTCGTAACTACACAAGGTCACCTCGTCTCACAGCGATTACATTGCTACCTACACAATTACGCTGCAACGATCAAGGCCCAATAGTGATTACATTGCTCCATACGTAACTACACTAGGTCACCTAGTCTCACGGCGATTACATTACTACACATGCAACTACGAAGATCTATGACTCAGACCCAATAGTGATTATATTGCTACACACGCAACTACACAAGGTCACCTAGTCAACGAATCCTGATATTTCCCAATTTTTGAAACTCCTCGGCTTCTCTTCATCGACGAGGCTCTGAATTTTGTCGACAATAAGAACAAAGGCTTCGTCGACGAAATCCGGCTTCGTCGACGAACCTGCTCTTTTACCAAAATGTTCCTCTCTTTATATATATAAACTCATTATCACGGTTCGAGTTCTTACAACCCATCCCATGCTCATTCTTTAATTTAAAAAAAATTATAATTTCACCCCTCTCCTTACACTTTTACAAATTCTATCTTCTTCCCCAAAATTTTCCTAAAAATAGGAAGCTCTCAACCTTCATTTTTCATAAAAATTTTCAAAGGAAGAGAAGAATTATTAAGTGAAAGAATTAGTGGTGGAGAGTGAATTTTTGAGTAAGTTCTCACTCACCCACTCTTTCCGATCTCCTTTCTTAGAGATAGTCATTGTATTCGTAGTACAAGGTAAAGGAAGAGGTAAGTAAATTTGATTATGTTAGATTTTTATTTAAAACTCATACCCGAATTTATTTATAAGTAAATTTCAATTATGTTAGTTAGTTTCATAAAATTCTCTTGAGTTTATTTTTACACATATTTAATTATACTAATTTTATCTTTAATATACTTGCATTTATTTTTGAGTTAAGAAATATTCTAAACCCTTCGGGTATTTTACATCATTAATTTCTACTCAAGAAAATATTTTTAACCCTAAGGGTTATTTTTACAGTATACATATATATATATACATATTTAATTACGTGTACATAATTATTGATAATTTAAAGGTAAAGTATAAGTTTATATGAACTGCGCCATTCTTGTGCCTAAATAATGATCTAAAGGAAACGTATAAGGAAAAGTATATATATATATATATAAAATTAAAAATTATAATTACAGTTTTTAAAGTTAAAAGTTTAATTTAACAGTTACAGTATATGATTATAAAATTTTACTGTTATAGTTTATGACAAAAGTTTTTATGCATAAATTTTTAAATTTACATTTATTTTAAAAGTATTTTTGAAGTTATAGTATTAAATATTACGAAATTATGAAAGCTCATTTTGGTTACACATGTAAGAACCCGAAAAATATAAAAAGGAATTTTTGCAGATTTCGTCGACGAAGCTAGATTTCGTCGACGAAGGTAGTAGACTTTCGTCGATGAAATTCAGAAGTTCGTCGACGAAGAGAAGCCGAGAGGTCTAGAAAAGTTTAAATATCAGACTTCGTCGACGAGGCTGCCGACATCCGCAACAAAATCCTTGACTTTTCATCGACGAAGGTACTTTTCGTCGACGAAAACCACGCGGTTCAAAGGGGGTATAAAAGGAAAATTGCATTTCTTCTTCATTAAGTTTCTCTACTCTCTCTCTACTTTCTCTCTCTAAACTCTCTCTCTCTCTCTCTCTCTCTAGATTTCCTGACTGGTCGTTAATAGAATCAGAAATCTGAGGTTACCACGAGGATCATGGAGGGATTCTCTACAACTTCTGTGGATCGGAATCTCGGTTCGAGCATTTTTGGGTTTCAGGCCAAAATCGAGGTAAGGCTCGGTTTTCATTTCTGATTTGGTATATGTGTAGTAGTATGGATTATAAGCATGTTTAGTATTGTGGTTTGTAGATTTCGGAGTCTCGGTTCATAGTTTTGAGGGCTGTAGAGTTCGTGGTTTGGTTTCGGGTTGAGGTAAGGGGATTCTGTTTATATCAGTTCATTTTCGAAATCAGGATCGGTAAGCTTGTAGGCTACGATCGTATGTATGTTTTGACTACTTATTTGAGGAAATCTATCGGGTAAAAACACAGGATTTTTGGGTTATAATTTTTGGGAAAATTGGTGATTTCGGGTATCATCTCTTATTTGATTGGAAAACCATTTATGTTCTTTAAACTGTATTATTGAGGTGATCGTAATCCATATTTGCATAAACTGTATACTTGAAATTATAAATGATATGATTTGCCGTAAACCAAATAAGTGTGGTACGTATGTATGTATGTAAATGTTCCAGGTATTTGTGAAAAACAGTTATGTGGCGGCTTATTACCGTATGCTGAAATGTATAGGGACGTGAGTTCCAAACTGATTCCAGGTTTTGTGAAAAACGATTAGGGGCGGCTAACTACCGTATGCCGTAACAACTAGGGGCGGCTAACTACCGTACACTGTAACAGCTAGGGGCGGCTAACTACAGTACACTGTGCCCTGTAACGGCTAACTACGATGGGCAAGAGTGACCGACTCTATATCCGGGGTGCGAAATATCACCAGTATGATTCGATTGGTCACCGAATGTAGCAACAGACCATAGTGGGCCTAGGTTGACGCAGCGTAGTTTGCACATGATAACATAATCGGGGTTAGACCAGGTGACCTTGTGTGGTTGCATATGTAACAATGGATTCACTATTGGGCCTGAATCGGAAACCTTCGTAGTTTAATGTGTTGGAACGTAATCGCTGTGAGACTAGGTGACTTGTGCAGTTTTGAGTAGTGTGACGACACTGACCATATGTATGTATGTATGTATATGAGTATCGTATGAACTAGAATGGTTTTGTGAAAATACTGGAACTGTATGGAATTGTATGGGAATGTATGGAACTTGTTTTGAAACTGTACGTATGTGTTTCAAACTGTATCGTATGTATGTGTTATGAAGTATGAAAATGACACTGGTATGCCACACACTAATATAACCTGTTTTCTCCCTTACTAAGAGGTGTCTCACCCCGAATATATATACAAATATTTTTTAGGTCCTTTGGATAGCCGAAACTAGCATCCGGAAGCGGGGGGTTTGTTTAGCTACTGTTAGTACCTGATAGGTACGAATTTTGTAACCGAGTTGTCCTGATGGATTTTGTAGACACTGGTGGTATGTATGGTATTTGTAGGTATGTTTAACCCTGTATGGTATAGACTCTGGTATGGTACAGTTTGATGTAAAGAAATAACGTATTTCGTTGCATATATTGATGAGTATGGACATGTATTGTATGTATGTATATAGGGCATCCGTTACCCCACGGGGTCAGACCCTCTTGTATACAGTATTATGTATGTTTTATATTGATACAGAGACAGGTTAGGTTACTTAATTCACCCCTGGGTCCCATTTTAGGGTTCGGGGCGTGACAGCTTAGTATCAGAGCTAACCAGGTTATTAGGTCTTGTAGACTTGGTTAGGAGTATTGATGTGTACATACCAGAGTATAGGATGTGGATATAGGTAGAGTTGGTTGTGGGTTGTTCGATTGTCAGACCAGGAATTGTCGATGGTATTCCGTCTTTTTCCTGGGATGACGATTTCAGTAAAAGTAGGGCAGATCATTGATGACTTTCGTGTCGGTGTGATAGGACAAACCTGGACATGGCAGGAAGTAGTTAATATTATTAGTGTAGATCATTGTGTTAACTGTGTGGGTTGTAGGGATTCTAACCGATTCCTATTCTGTTTTCAGTATGGAGCCCAAGGATAATAACTTGGAAAGTGGCTCCGAGGATACGGCAAGTGATGAGCCTCCTTCTGTGTCTCGTAGTATGGCGAGACAGGTGATCCGGGAAATTGGGCGAAGTGTTAGGAGATGCGAGAGCTCTCCTACTGTGCGGGGTGTACAATCGAGAGGTTCACACATATACACCCTCCGACATTTACAGGAGGACCGAATCCGATTGTGGCGGAAGATTGGATTGAGAAGACCGAGAGGATTTTGGGAGTCCTCCACTACACTGAGAAGCAGAAGGTCTTGTACGCTACCTTCCAACTAGCTGGGGAGGCAGGGTGATGGTGGACAGCAGTGAGTCTGCTTGAGAGGTTGAGAGCTGGTTTATTTAATATGATGTGGGGCCGCTTCAAGGAGGTATTCTTCGAGAGATACTTTTCGGTCTCCACTCGAGATACAAAAGCTAATGAGTTTTTAGGCCTGACGCATAGGACTTTGTCGGTGCAGAGATATGCTTCCAGATACATCGAGTTATCTCGATTTGCACCATACTTAGTTCTGAATGAGCACGAGAAGGCTTGGAGGTTCGAGAAGGGTCTAAGGAAAGACATCCGCCGTCTTGTGGGGATGCTGCAGATCTGTGAGTTTTTTGTTCTGGTGGATAAAGCCACCATAGTTGAGACCAACCTTCGAGGAGATGACGTTGTACAAGTACAGGGGAAGAGGCCAGTATCTTTTGGTCCTCAGAGTAGTTCTCGGCAGGGATCGTGGAAGAAGAAGAAGAGCTATAGTTGCGGGTATCGGCAGAACACCGAGCGGCTAAGTTCTCAGGGGGATCCATCCTCCCCACTGTGCGCGAAGTGCCATAAATGGCACGAAGGCGAGGGTCAGCCATTCAGAGGTGTTTGCTTCAACTGTGGCCAGTCGGGCCACTTGGCGAAGTATTGTCCGGAACAAAGAAGGATTATACCTACACAGAGCCAGAACCGTGGGAGTAATCAGGTGCCTCAGGGAAATTATCAGGCAACCACGGCTCTGGTAACGGCTTCGGCGAGAGTATATTCACTTACTCCAGCAAATGCGGAACACGCTAGGAACGTGGTGACAAGTACCATGTTATTGCTTTCGAATAAAGTTGTTGTTTTATTTGATTCGGGGGCAACCCATTCGTTCATATCTACTAGTTTTGTGAAATTATGTGAGGTAGAAACCTGTGTGATGAATGAGATGTTGTCTGTGATTACGCCAACTGGGAGTGTATCAGTTTGTAGTAAGATGTTAGAAAACTGCCCAGTTGTGATTTAGGATAGACTGTTACCAGCAAACCTTGTGGTGTACGACATGTTGGGTTTTGATGTTATACTGGGAATGGATTGGTTATTCTCCAGTTATGCGGTGATAGATTGTCGGAAGAAGGTAGTAGTGTTCAGACCTCCTGGGAAGCAGGAGTATGAGTTTGTGGGATCGTGTGTGCGTTCGACACCACAAATCTTATCGGCACTACAAGCGGGGAGATTATTCTTGGACGGATGTCAGGGGTACTTAGCTTGTGTGCAGGAACCACCATGGGATAAGTTGAGACTCGAGGATATTCGAGTGGTCAGCAAGTTTCCGGATGTGTTTCTAGATGATTTACCTGGTTTACCTCCATATTGTGAGGTGGAGTTTACGATTGAGTTGCTGCCTGGTAAGGCACCAATCTCTAAAGCTCCGTATCGGATGGCTCCAGCAGAGCTTCGGGAGTTGAAGGAACAGTTGTAGGAATTACTGGACAGGAGATTCATTCAACCTAGTGTTTCACTCTGGGGAGCTCCAGTATTATTTGTGAAGAAGAAGGACGAGTCGATGCTTATGTGCATTGATTACCGTGAGATTAACAAAGTGATGGTGAAGAACCGTTACCCTTTGCCTCGTATAGATGATCTCTTTGACCAGTTGCAGGGGACGCAGGTCTTTTCTAAGATCGATTTGCGGTCAGGATATCATCAGGTAAGGGTTAGAACAAAGGATGTAGTGAAAACTGCTTTCCAAACCAGATATGGCCACTACGAGTTCTTAGTCATGCCTTTTGGGTTGATGAATGCGCCGGCGGTGTTCATGGATCTGATGAACGGGGTTTTCCATGAGTACTTGGATCGGTTCATGGTGGTGTTTATAGATGACATTCTAGTATACTCGAGGAGTACGGAAGAGCATGTGGGTCATTTGAGGTTAGTGCTACAAAGGTTGCAAGAAAAGAAGTTATACGCTAAGCTGACGAACTGTGAGTTCTGGTTGAATCAAGTCGTGTTCTTAGGCCATGTGGTGTCTGAGGGCGATATCTCTGTTGATCCTAGCAAGATCGAAGTTGTGGTTGACTGGGTTAGACCGAAGAGTGTGCATGAGGTTTAGAGTTTTCTAGGACTGGCGGGTTATTATCGTCGGTTCGTAGAGGGTTTCTCTAAACTGTTTGGGCCTCTGACACGATTAACCAGGAAGGGAGTTCAGTTTAAGTGGACTAGTGACTGCGAGCAGGGCTTTCAGGAGTTGAAGCACCGGTTGGTTACTGCTCTAGTGTTGACTATTCCCTCGGGGGATGGTGGGTATGTGATTTATAGCGACGCGTCTCTAAAGGGTTTGGGATGTGTGCTTATGCAGCAGGGTAAGGTAGTGGCGTATGCTTCTCGACAATTGAAAGAATATGAGAAGAATTACCCTACACATGATTTAGAGTTAGCTGTCGTGATATATGCACTGAAGATCTGGCGACACTATCTATACGGGGTGCAGTGTGAGACCTTCACGGACCACAAAAGCCTTAGGTACTTTTTCACGCAGAAGGAGCTGAATATGAGGCAGAGGCGATGGCTAGAATTGATTAAGGACTACGATTGTACGATCAGCTATCACCCAAGAAAGGCTAATGTGGTAGCAAATGCGTTGAGTCGTAAGTCAGAACATGCAGTAGTATCTGCAGTTGTAGCTCAGCATCATGTCAGGCGAGATCTGGAATGCCTTGGCGTAGAATTGGTGTTTGGTGATCATCGGGCTTTCATTGCTAGCTTGGTGATTCAACCGACTTTGTTTGAACGTATTAAGGCTGCACAGGCTTGTGATGCGGAGTTAGTTGGGATTGTAAAGAAAGTACAGTAGGGTTTGGCTGCGAATTTTAACATCTCTGATAGAGGTGTGTTGAATTTTGGGACCAGGCTGTGTGTTCCAAACGATGAGGAGATCAGAAAGACGATTCTGGAGGAAGCGCATCGTTCTTTGTATACGGTACATCCGGGTAGTACGAAGATGTATCGGGATTTGCGCGAGTCCTTCTAGTGGAGTGGTATGAAGAGAGATATTGCCCGATTTGTGGAGCAGTGTCTGATGTGTCAGTAGGTGAAAGCTGAACATTAGAGGCCGGCAGGGTCGTTGCAACCTTTGCCTATTCCGGTGTGGAAATGGGAGCATATTTCCATTGATTTTGTTACCAGATTACTAATAGTGCTTCACGGGCAGAATGCTATTTGGGTAATTGTGGACAGGTTGACAAAATCTGCTCACTTTATACCGATGAAGGTTAGCTACCCTTTGGGTAGACTAGCTGATATGTACGTGCATGAGATTGTGAGAATGCACGGAGTTCCGGTGTCCATTGTTTCAGATCGGGATCCAAGGTTTACTTCTCGATTTTGGAAGAGCTTGTAGGAAGCATTGGGGACGAAGCTTACTTTCAGTACAGCGTTCCACCCCCAGACTGATGGACAGTCGGAGAGGACGATACAGATCTTGGAGGATATGTTACGGGCTTGTGTATTGGACTTCGATAGTAGTTGGATTCAGTTTCTGCCACTAGTGGAGTTTCCCTATAACAACAGCTTTCAGGCTAGTATAGGGATGGCACCGTTCGAGGCATTGTATGGTCGGAGGTGTCGATCTCCTTTGTATTGGGATGAGGTCGGTGAATGTCAGGTTTTAGAACCTGAACTTGTGCAGCAAGCGTCTGAAAAGGTGGGTTTGATTCGGGAGAGGATTAGATCAGCTCAGAGTCAGCAAAAGAGTTACGTGGATGTTCGCCACCGTGAGTTAGAGTTCGAAGGGGGAGGTAAGGTTTTTCTACGTATCGCTCCGATGAAAGGAGTGATGAGATTTGGCAGGAAGGGCAAGTTGAGCCCAAGGTATATCGGACCATTCGAGATACTTGAGCGAGTGGGTCCGGTAGCCTACAGAGTTGCATTACCTCCAGCACTTTCGAGGGTCCATGATGTGTTTCACATATCTATGCTGAGAAGGTACATGTTGGATCCTTCACATGTTATCAACTAGGATGAGTTAGGGCTTGAGGATACTTTAGCGTATGAGGAGGTACCTGTTCAGGTTCTAGACCGTAAAGTTTAGAAGCTCCGTACCAAAGAGATATCGTAAGTGAAGGTATTGTGGCGAAACCATGAGGTAGAGGAGGCTTCTTGGGAACTAGAAACGGAGATACGCCGGAAGTATCCATAGCTGTTTGAGTAGTATTTTGATAGCAAGGTAGTATGAGTATGCATGTATGTAATACCCTGTTATCATATGGTATTGGTGGTTAGTCTTTGGGTGGGTCTTGTTGTATTGTAAACTCCCGAGACTTGTATGTATGTAACCACGGTATTTTCCTTCGCCATAAGTGAGGAAATGTATGTATGTATCGTAACGGGGCTGCGTATAAATGGTCGTCGTATTCGTAGAGTATGTATGTATCGTAACCGCTTGGTATCATGGCCGCCGTATTCTCTAGAGTGTGTATGTACTTATTGTAACGGGGCTGCGTATAAATGGCCGCCGTGTCCTCTAGAGAATGTATGTATGGATGGTGACCGCTTGGTATCAGTATGTATGTATTGTAACAGCTTGTATCTAGAGTACGTATGTGTCTATCATGACAGTTTGGTTTCGCTTTAGAGTGAGTATGTATGTAGTAGTATGAATGTATTGTAATGAGAGATGGAAAATTTCGAGGACGAAATTTTGTAAGGAGGGGAGATTGTAAGAACCCAGAAAATACAAAAAGGAATTTCTGCAGATTTCTTCGACGAAGCCAAATTTCGTCGACGAAGGCAGTAGACTTTTTGTCGACGAAATTCAGAGGTTCGTCGACGAAGAGAAGCCAAGAGGTCTAGAAAAATTTAAATATCATACTTCGTCGACGAGGCTGCCGACATCCGCGATGAAATCCTTGACTTTTCATCAACGAAAACCGGGCGGGTCAAAGGGGGTATAAAAGGAAAATTACTTTTCTTCTTCATTAAGTTTCTCTACTCTCTCTCTCTACTTTCTCTCTCTAAACTCTCTCTCTCTCTAGATTTCCTGACTAGTCGTTAATAGAATCGGAAATCTGAGGTTACAACGAGGATTGTGGAGGGATTCTCTACAACTTCTGTGGATCGGAATCTCGGTTCGAGCATTTTTGGGGTTTTAAGCCAAAATCGAGGTAAGGCTCGGTTTTCATTTCTGATTCGGTATATGTGTAGTAGTATGGATTATAAACATGTTTAGTATTGTGGTTTGTAGATTTCAGAGTCTCGGTTCATAGTTTTGAGGGCCGTAGAGTTCGTGGTATGGTTTTGGGTTGAGGTAAGGGGATTCTGTTTATATCAATTCATTTTCGAAATCAGGATCGGTAAGCCTATAGGCTACGATCGTATGTATGTTTTGACTACTTATTTGGAAAAATCTATCGGGTAAAAACACGGGATTTTTGGGTTATAGTTTTCGAGAAAATTGGGGATTTCGGGTATCATCTCTTATTTGATTGGAAAACTGTTTATGTTGTTTAAACTATATTATTGAGGTGACCGTAATCCATATTTGCATAAATTGTATACTTGAAATTGTAAATGATATGATTTGCCATAAACCAAATAAGTGTGGTACGTGTGTATGTATGTAAATGTTTCAAGTATTTGTGAAAAACAGCTATGTGGCGGCTTATTACCGTACGCTGAAATGTATAGGGACGTGAGTTCCAAAGTGATTCCAGGTTTTGTGAAAAACGGCTAGGGGCGGCTAACTACCATACGCTGTAACAGCTAAGGGCGGCTAAGTACCGTATGCTGTGCCTTATAACAGCTAACTACCATGGGCAAGAGTGGCCGGCTCTATATCTGGGGTGCGAAATATCACCAGTATGATTCGGTTGGTCATCGAATGTAGCAACGGACCATAGTGGGCCTAGGTTGACGCAGCGTAGTTTGCACATGGTAACGTAATCGGGGTTAGACCAGGTGACCATGTGTAGTTGCATATGTAGAAATGGATTCACTATTGGGCCTGAGTCGGAAACCTTCGTAGTTTAATGTGTTGGAACGTAACCGCTGTAAGACTAGGTGACTTGTGCAGTTGTGAGTAGTGTGATAACACTGACCATATGTATGTATGTATGTATTTGAGTATCGTATGAACTGGAATGGTTTTGTGAAAATACTGGAACTGTATGGAATTGTATGGGAATGTATGGAACTTGTTTTGAAATTGTACGTATGTGTTTCAAACTGTATCGTATGTATGTGTTATGAAGTATGAAAATGACACTGGTATGCCACACACTGATATAACCTGTTTTCTCCCTTATTGAGAGGTGTCTCACCCCGAATATATATACAAATGTTTTTCAGGTCCTTCGAGTTGCCGAAACTAGCATCCTAGCATCCAGAAGTGGGGGGTGTGTTTAGCTATTGTTAGTACTTGATAGGTACGAATTTTGTAACCGGGTTGTCCTGATGGATTTTGTAGACACCCATGGTACGTATGGTATTTGTAGGTATGTTTAACCCTGTATGGTATAGACTCTGGTATGGTACAGTTTGATGTAAAGAAAGATCGTATTCCGCTGCGTATATTGATGAGTATGGACATGTATTGTATGTATGTATATAGGGCATCCGTTACCCCATGGGGTCGGACCCTCTTGTATATGGTATCATGTATGTTTTATATTGATACAGAGACAGGTTAGGTTACTTAATTCACTCCTGGGTCCCATTTCAGGGTTCGGGGCATGACAACACACTAATAATAATCTTATTTATTTACTGAGCGTCATCTCACCCCAATTATTATTTTACATTTCAGATCATTTTGAGCAGCGTACCAGAAATCTAGAGTAGTAAGTGCATGAGCGGGAGTAGAAAGAGTAGAGTAGAATAAAAATTTAGCATAATACAATTTAGAATACGTTCGTGTATTTTAAAATTTTAGAATTTTATATTTTAATAATTGAGACATATATTTGTAATAAACTAATTAGTGCTCTCATAATAAAAATAATTTAGATTTATTTGCATCCGCTGAAAAATTTATATGTAAGAACCCACTCAGTTGGGGTCCTTACAATGAGGATGGACACTACAAGTGAAAATGGGGGACACTACAATTATATACTTTGTTGGTGATGCTAAACTTTGGTAACGTACCAATTATGTGTGATATCCTTGCAGAAGTTATGGCTTCACGTGACCACGCTAGCATGTTGTATGAAGCCGAAGCCTCAAACAAGTAGTAGCATGCTCCGAAATTAATTTTGAAGGATGATAATGATTAACAACCAACATATTTATCGTAATGAGATTACAAAGATGGTAATGATTACACACTTGTTACATAGGAATAAAATGGAATCAATTAGAATGAAATCAAATTTATCGGTTGATTTTGTCGTGTTTTTTATTCAAGTTTACATACTTTGTTTAGTTCGTTAAGATGCACAAAACAGAAAAGAAGAAAATTCTCAAAAAAATTAGTTTGGACATCCTTAATTCTGTTGAAGCTCAGTTTTCTATTACAACATTTTGTGGTCCAAAGTACTCGAGACAACTTGAAGAGAAGAGGATGAACCTTTGTAATTAATTGTTGCCCATGCCATAATATGCCTTAAAGTGGACGAGTCTTCAAACCATCATTTTATCCATAGCTTGAGAGATAATGTTGGAATTCATTGGAAAAGAAAGAAAATTGTACAAAGGGTATGCCAACAATATAATCTTTCCAATTGGATTATTTTCTCAATCTTTACCTTTACAGAAGCAAAGAAGGTTCTTTTTTTATATCCTAATCAGCATATTGCCTTGACAGGAAGCACTTTTATTACATGTATTATATTAATAAGAATGCCTAGATAGCTAAATGATTATTAATTCTAAAATTCCCTATTAGATAAGAAAGAGTCATGAAAAAATATATTATCAATAGAGAAATATAAAATTTGAGTCTAATCATTCTAATTTTGAAGGAAAGTTTTTCTTCACAATTAGAAGTCCAGATCCTTTAAGTTATTTCATAATCCGTGAGTTAAAAAGTTTGATAGTAATATCTCCTTTTTTTCTTCTTTTTTCCTGTTTAAATGGAGGTGTTTTAGCAATCAATGCTCCTGCCCATGTAGTTACTTCTTAAACCTAGTACTTTGTAACCAAATTAATGAAACTTACAAAATTAAAAAAAAAAAATTAAAAAAGGAATTTTAGGTAAATAGTATTTTTTTAATATAATATACAATTTATTTATTGTTAATATACTATGCAATAATAATAATAATAATAATAATAATAATAATAATAATAATAATAATAATAAGACTTTTAAATTTGATTCTCATAATCTTTTAAACATCACAACACTTTGAGTAAATAAATTTGAAGTGTCAAACCAATCTAAAAATTGTCATTGAAGTCAATTAATTACTCATGTGATGTACTTAAAAAAAAATAGTCTCACCTTGCAATAACATAAGAGAAAAATGAATAATAAAGTTAATTTCCAAAATCAAATATATAAAATGATGTTTTTTATATCATACTTTTCCGAGAAAAAAAATTATAGAAAATTGACTTGCGACCATATATGCGCTAATACTTGGAATTATAGAAAATGAAAAGATAATCACTAAATTTTGAATGCATTCCTTGGGTGGTCTTTGTTGACTCTATGAGTCTGATTCTGTTTTAATTTTGACAAAACCAATGTTTCTCACCTGTGCACTGAGCTTCTTGAATAGGTTTATCTTAGCATGCACTTTTGATAGAAACTCAAGCAAGTCATACGGACTATGAAGATCAAGCTTCATTTATGGCTTCATTTATGGCTTCTGAAGAATCCAACCCCTTTGGCTTCGACATCATCATTGAAGACGATAACTAATGCTCGATTTGAGGTGGAGAAATTTGATGGTACCAATAATTTTGGTATGTGGCAATGTAAGGTGATGGGCATCTTGTATCGGCAAGAACTAAATATTGCTTTGAATGATAAATCAGTAGATATGGGTGACAGAGATTGGGAAGAGATCAATCGTTAGGCATGTGGTACGATTTGTCTGCAAAGAAATTGTGAAAGACATTGAAAGATACATTTATGACCAAGAGTCTAAAACATCAGCTCTATTTGAAAAAGAAATTGTTTCGCTTCCAGTATCAATCAGGTATTTTGATTAATGACCACATAATTGTTTTCAATAAAATTTTGGTTGATTTGTTAAATTTGGATGAAAAGGTGAAAGATGAGGATAAAGCCATATTGTTACTAAATTCTCTCCTTGATGAGTATGAACATTTGACCACCACTTTATTGTATGGGAAAGATAAAGTTACTTATGATGCTATTTGTACTGCATTGATTAGTACTAAATGTAAAAAGAAGGATCAGAGGGTTCATAAGGAAACAGTAGAAACACTAACAATAAGGGAACGTTCTCAAAGCCGTATGCCTAAAAGGAAGAGTAAATCTCATGAGAGGAGTAAATCTCGTGGGAGACCTGCTAAAGATGAATGCGCCTTTTGTCGTGAGAGAGGGCATTGGAAGAAAGATTGCCCTAAATTATAGCAGAAGAATAAGGGCAAAGCACATTCTAATGCCAATATAGCCAATGATGATGGAAGTGAGTCAGATTTTTCTCTTGTTGGAACATCTTCATCACATTATTTTGGTGAGTGGATTTTTAATTCTAGTTGTTCCTATCATATGTGTCCCTATAGGGAATTATTTTTTAATTTTGAAGAATTAGATGGTGGGGTTGTTTTTATGGGAAATGTGATACTTGTAAAACAACTGGAATATGATCAATACAGTTGAAATGTCAAAATGAAACTATTAAGACCTTAACTAATGTTAGGTATTTTCCAAGCCTAAAGAAGAATCTGATTTCATTAGGTGCCTTAGAATCTAAAGGGTTCACTATCACTTTAAAAGATGGAACCTTAAAAATTAAATCAAGTGCGCTAGTGGTGATGAAAGGAATAAGGAAAAATAACTTGTGTTATTTACAAGATAGTACAGTTATTGGCTCAACAGCTGTTATTTCTGAGAAAGATGCAGGTTCAGATACAACCAGGTTATGACATATGCGATTAGCACATGCAGGAGAAAAATCTTTGCAACAATTAGTAAGCGAGGTTTGTTAAAGGGTGCAAAGGTGTGCACATATGATCATTGTGTTTATTTTCGCAAACTACAAAATGGATCTTTTATATATTTACTTTTGTATGTTGATGATATGTTGATAGCTTCTAAGAATAAGGAAGAAATCAATAAGTTGAAAAGTCAGTTAAATCAAGAGTTTGAGATGAAAGCTCTTTGTGAAGTAAAGAAGATACTTAACATGGAGATTCGCAGAGACAGAATGAGAGGAAGAGTTAGTTTGTCTCAAAAACAATATTTGAAGAAGGTAGTACAGAGTTTTGGCATGTTCGAGTAGTCAAAACCATTAAGCACTCCTCTTGCTCCTCATTTCAAACTTAGTGCGGTTTACCTCCTAAATCAAATGAAGAACGTAAGTATATGTCACAGGTTCCTTATGCAAGTGTTGTTGGTAGTCTGATGTATGCAATGGTTTGTACTAGACCTGATATTTCACAAGTTGTTAGTATGGTGAGCAGGTATATGCATGATCCGAGTATAGGACATTAGCAAGCTGTGAAATGGATTTTGAGATATATTATGAATACGATTGATGTTGGTATAGTATTTGAGAAAAATAATACTATTGATCAACGTGTTGTTGGATATGTGGATTCTGATTATGCAGGTCATTTGGATAAACATCGATTAACTATTGGATATGTTTTTACATTTGCTTATGGTCCAGTGAGTTGGAGGTCTACCTTACAGTCTACCATTGTCTTGTCTACAATGAAAATAGAGTACATGACAGCTTCAGAGGCTGTTAAGGAAGCTATTTGGTTGCAGGGTTAAATTTGGGCGTTGTTCGGAAGCACATTGTTGTGTTCTGTGATAACCAGAGTGCTAGTCATTTGGCAAAGAACCAAGTCTATCATGCATAAACGAAGCACATCGACGTTCGGTTTCATTTTATGCAGGATATTATTGATGGAGGCAAGATACTTCTTCAGAAGATTGCTACAACTAAAAATCTCGCAGATATGTTGACCAATATTGTGACAACAATCAAGTTCAAACATTGTTTGGACTTGATCAATATCCTACAAGTCTGAATATTTTTTGAAGGCGCCAATGATGTGGAACTCTAGAAAATGTTAGTGACTGAAAATTTTGTTGAATTTATCGTCAAGGTGGGGATTTGTTGTTTTTTGTCCCACATTGGTAGAATAGTTCCACATTAGTATAAAAAGTTGTTTTGAATTTTTTGTATTATTTGTCCCACATTGGAGAGAAGTGTTTTTTGGACTTGAGGTTAAAACTATATAAAGAGCTAACTCTTCATTTGTAAAAAACACTTCAAAGTTGTACTGTGTCAAGAAGTAGTGGATTGATCATCGGCGCTCAAGGACATAGGTAATTCTATATCGAACCTTGTTAATTTCTTGTCTTGTTCTTTTTACTGTTTTATTATTAGTTTCTTATATATTCAATAGCAATAATTGTAATATTGGTGTTTGGCACAAGTGGGGTGCCCGACACAACA
The DNA here is from genome assembly GCF_029873635.1 of Malania oleifera. Taxonomy (NCBI): domain Eukaryota; kingdom Viridiplantae; phylum Streptophyta; class Magnoliopsida; order Santalales; family Ximeniaceae; genus Malania; species Malania oleifera. The sequence continues at coordinate 2,065,939 of NC_080419.1, forward strand.
TAATCAAGTAAGGTTACGTTTGATTAGCAAAATGCTTGTTCTTTTTCTTTTTTTATTACATAGGAACTCCAACCACCAACAAGTCATTCGAACTCCCTGATGCGGCACCAAACCTATAGATCAGCATCATCCCCCTAAGTCTCGCTAATCAAGTAAAGTCCGGAATGCAGACATAGCTTCCGTGTATCAGTTGGACGTTTGGCCAACCTGACCCCTGGGACACATATCCATTACCATCCGCGATCCCCGCTGGCTCATCGAGAACTTTCACCATCTACGGTCCCCGTTGGCTCACAGAGCGAATTCTCACCATTCACGGTTCCCGTTGGTTCACAGAGTAAATTCTCACCATTCATAGTTATCGCTAGTTTCGTGAGTGTATCTATCTGGAATTGAACCCCCAATGCTTTTTCTTATGTGTTGATGCCTTTCCACTGCATCATGCCCGTGGGGGCGCAAAATGCTTGTTCTTGTAATTACTTTAGTTATAGTAAATTAATTATAATTAGGTATAGGTAAGTAAAAATTATATTTCGATACAAAGCAAAGTACATTATGAAACTTTTTATGAGTCGTAACAAGGAATTAATGATGAATAACTATTTCAAAATTTCATCATAAGAATATCTACTCATTTCTTATAACATATTACATGAAATAATACAAAATATGTAAGGATTCTCTTTATTGCTAAAATTTTCACTTTACCCATCCCATTCCCCAAAAATTAATTATTTTGCAAATACATGCAACCTAAATGCTGAAAATGTTACTCGTAAAATGTGTGTGCACACACATGCCTCATACATAATTGGCCCAAGTCAAATAATATTCATAGTAGGAAAAAAATTATTAAGCATATATCATATATTCATATCTTTTGCAAAGGCAATTATGGCATTTATTCCAAGTAATCAAATGACACCTGTTTTATTAGCTCTTAATCTTTTCTCAAATCAATAACTCAGTTTTTATAATAAGTTGCTAATCTTTTTAAGCTCCTTAATTAATTTAAAAGTAATATTATTTAACTACCGACAGATTTTGCAACTATATTTTTCATGGTTTTCCCCCTTTTTTTTTTGCAAGAAAAATGGGTATGTGTATTACAGTAAATTTTTTTTTTTTGTGTAATTCAATAGAATTATATATTTTAATAACTAATTTTCTGATAAAATTATAATAGGAAATTATTGGTAAATAATGTTTAGAAATTATTAATTATGAGCCATGAAATGAGTTTGGTTCCTAAAACTATTACTAATTACTAGGAATTATATTACAAAATATTATATATTAGAGGGACGTTCATTACACTAAGTTATTAATGAATAAATTTTAAAAAGGCAACGAGAATCTTTTGGTGTGTAGCAATGTTATTTATTTGAAGTGCAAGGTGTATTCTAATAAGTAGGTTAGTACTAACTTCAAAATAAACAATTAAAATAGAGAAAATCTATGAAAAAAATATTTGCACTTAAGTACAACTAGCTTTTGTAAAAAGTAAAAGCGAAAATATGTGATATGAATACTTAATGTCATGTCCCGAACCCCGAAATGGGACCCAAGGATGAAAATGTAACTAACCTGTCCCTGTATCTGATAAAACATCCAAAGATACAGTACAATGGATGAGGGTCCGACCCCGTGGGGTTCCCAGGCATCCTAAATACATCCATATCACAATCATATACGCAGTAGAAAAAGGTCATCTATATACACATATGCAGTACCATACCAGAGTCTATACACGAGCCAAACAAACCTCTATCAAAACGTACAACCGGGTGCCCAAATACAACTCAAAATGGCAACCCAACAAAAATACAGTCCTAGCACTTACCCAAGTGCTAAACGCAGTGCACCGGCCACTATGCTCCCTACACCAGGACGCTAGTTCCGATTACTCGAAGGAACTGTAAAAATATACGTACAGTAGGGGTGAGACACCTCTTAGTAAGGAAAAACACATGTTATATCGGTGTGTGGCATTTGAGTGTTATCATGATACACTAATATGCATGGATCAATAGTCAAAACAATCAAAACAGTTCTAGTATTTTCACAAACCAAGCAATACAATCTGGTGTCATCACACCCTTTGGCTCGAAGCCGGACTGTCTAGTGGTATTTCACACCCTTTGGTAAAACTGGTGATCTGGTGGTATTTCACACCCTTCGACTCGAAGCCAGACTGTCTGGTGATATTTCACACCCTTCGGCAAACGCCCGTGCCCCCGGTAACTTGGCATAGCATCAGTGTTGAACCGGTGCAGATATGGTGTTTGCACACCCTTCGGCTCGAAAGCCGGCCGATCTAGTGGTATTGCGCACTCTTCGGCAAAAGCCGGATTTTCAAACCTGGAATAATTTGGAACCCTGTTCTTATTTCCCCAAGATACAACATATGCATGCTCATATAACCAAACAAATTACACCCATTTGGTAATCTAAATCATGATTTTCCAAAAAAATACAGTTTAAACAAAGTCAAGGCACGATCATCCCAATATCACAGTATAAATCAACATATATCTACGGTTTTTCAACAAAACTAGGGATGCAGTTCGTCGCCCTCTTTTTCCCAAAACTATAATAATGAAAAACTCATAGTTTTTCCCGTTAGATCCCCCCAAATGAGTAGCCAAAACATACACAGGACCGTGGACCACAGTTCCACCGAGTCCAATTTCAAAAATAACCAATATAAACATAATTCCCCTTACCTTTTCCTCGAATAGCAAATCCCAAACTCCAAGGACCCTAAACAGCGAACCGAGTTCCAAAACCTACAAATCACAATACAGAATATACTCACAAAACCATCCTCTACAAAACTACCAGATCAAAAATGAAAACCGAGCCTTACCTCGATTTTATGCCGAAAACCCGAAAACTCCGAAACAAGATTCCAATCCGTAGAAATTGTAAAGAATCCTTCCACGATCCTCGTGGTAACTTCAAATTTCCGATTCCATCAACGATCGGCGAAGAAATCTAGAGAGAGAGAGAGAATAGGGAGAGGTTTAGAGAGAGAGAAAGATATGATTTAAGTTTCTTAATGAAGAAGATATGAAAATTTCCTTTTCTAGCCCTTTGACCCGGGGGAATTCGTTGACGAAATGGTGTTCTCGTCGATGAATCTTTCACAGACTTTGTCGACGAATCTATGGCCTCGTCGATGAATCTGAGATCGCCGATTTTTCCGAGACTCCTCGGCTTCTCCTTGTCGACGAGTCTCTAAATTTCGTCGAGGAGAAGAACAAAGTCTTCGTTGACGAATTCTGGCTTCGTCGACAAAATCTACTCTTTTACCAAAATGTCCCTTTCTTTAAATATTTAACCCATTTATCACGGTTTGGGTTCTTACAATCTCCCCTCTTTACAAAAATTTCGTCCTCGAAATTGGCCATCTCTCATTCCTAGATTCGTACATACAATCGAACCCATATACGAACTACCAACAAGAAACTGGCGACTACTACAGCGCAGTCCCATCATACACATACACATATATACCCTCACTTATGGCGGATGAATACCGTGGTTACATATACAACGGTCTCAGGAGTTCACAATACACACACTCTCAATGACTAACCACCTATCCCAACCCATAGAAGGATCATGTACAAGTGCCCAAAAAAACCGTGGATACTTCCGGCGTATCTCCGTTTCCAATTCCCAAGAATCTTCCTTAACCTCGTGGTTTCGCCACAATACCTTCACTAATGGTATTTCTTTGGTACGAAGCTTCTGAACTTTACAGTCCAGAACCTGAACAGGTATCTCATCATACGCTAAAGTATCCCCAATTTTCAACTCATCATAACTAATAACATGCGAAGGATCTAACATGTTCCTCCTCAACATGGATACGTGAAACACATCATGGACCCTCGAAAGTGCTGGAGGTAGTGCGACTCTGTAGGCTACCGAACCCACTCGCTCAAGTACCTTGAATGGTCCGATATACCTCGGGCTTAGCTTGCCCTTCCTGCCAATCTCATCACCCCTTTCAGCGGAGCAATACGCAAAAATACCTTACCTCCCACTTCAAACTCTAACTCACAACGACAAACATCTACATAACTCTTCTGCCGACTCTGAGCTGATTTAATCCTCTCCTGGATCAAACCCACCTTCTCAAACGTCTACTGCACAAGTTCAGGTCCTAACACCTAACATTCACCAACCTCATCCCAACACAAAGAAGATCGACACCTCCGACCATACAAAGCCTCGAACAGTGCCATCCTAATACTAGACTGGAAGCTGTTATTATAAGTGAACTCTACAAGTGGCATAAACTGTATCCAACTACCACCGAAGTCTAACACACAAGCTCGCAACATATCTTCCAATATCTGTATCGACCTCTCCGACTGTCCATCAGTCTAGGGGTGGAACCCTGTACTAAAAGTAAGCTTCGTCCCCAATGCCTCATGCAAGTTCATCTAGAATCGAGAAGTAAACCTCGGATCTCGATCTAACTCAATGGACACCGGTACCCCATGCATTCTCACAATCTCATGCACATACAAATCTGCTAACCTACTCAAAGGATAGCCAACTTTCTTCAGTATGAAATAAGCAAATTTCGTCAATCTATCCACGATCACCCAAATAGCATTCTGCTCGTGAAGTACTAGCGGCAATCCAGTCACAAAATCCATAGAAATATGCTCCCATTTCCACACCGGAATAGGCAAAGGCTGCAATGGCCCTACCGGCCTCTGATGTTCAGCTTTCACCTACTGACATGTCAGAAATTGCTCCATGAATTGAGCAATCTGCCTCTTCATACCTGATCACTAGAAGGTCTCGCGTAAGTCCCGATACATCTTTGTACTACTAGGATGTACCGTATACATAGAACGATGCTCCTCCTCTAGAATCGTCCTTCTGATCTCATCATCATTCGAAACACACAGTTTGGTCCTAAACCTCAACACACCTCCCTCAGAGATGTTAAACTTTGTAGTCAGTCCCTGCTATACCTTTTCCATAACTTCTACCAACTCTGCGTCACTAGCCTGCGCGACTTTTATGTGCTCAAACAAAGTCGGTTGGATCACCAAACTAGTAAGATAAGCCTGATGATCACCAACCACCAACTCTATACCTGAGCTCTCCAGATCCCGTCTGATGTGACACTGCGTTACAACCGCAGATACAGCTGTAGGCCCTGACTTCCGACTCAACGCATCAGCCACCACATTAGCTTTCCCCGGGTGATAACTGATCGTGTAATCGTAGTCCTTAATCAACTCCAACCACCGCCTCTGTCTCATGTTCAACTCCTTCTGTGTGAAGAAATACTCGAGGCTCTTATGGTCAGTGAAGATCTCACACTGCACTCCGTACAGATAGTGTCGCCATATCTTCAGTGCATATACCACAGCAGCCAATTCCAGATCATGCGTAGGGTAATTCTTCTCGTACTCTTTCAATTGATGAGAATCATACGCCACTACCTTACCCTGCTGTATAAGTACATATCCCAAACCCTTCAAAGACGCGTCGCTATAAATCACAAACCCACCATCCCCCGAAGGAATGGTCAACCTAGCTTGTATGAATGGTCCTCGAGTATACCAGAATGTCGTCAATGAATACTACTACGAATCGATCTAGGTACTCATGGAAAACCCTGTTCATCAGATCCATGAACACCGCCAGAGCATTCGTCAATCCAAAAGGCATGACCAAGAACTCATAGTGGCCATATCTGGTTCAGAAAGCAATCTTCGCTACATCCTCCGCTCTAACCCTCACCTGATGATATCCTGACCACAAGTCGATCTTCAAAAAGACCCGCATCCCCTGCAACTGGTCAAAGAGATCATCTATACGAGGTAAAGGATAGCAATTTTTCACAGTTACCTTGTTAATCTCATGGTAATCAATGCACATCCGCATCGACCCGTCTTTCTTCTTCACAAATAGAACTAGAGCTCCCTAGGATGAAACACTAGGTCGAATGAATCCCCTATCTAGTAATTCCTGTAACTGCTCCTTTAATTCTCGAAGTTCTGTTGGAGTCATCCGGTATAGAGCTTTAAAGATCGGGGCCTTACTAGGCAGCAATTTTATCACAAACTTCACCTCACGATCTGGAGGTAAACCGGGTAAATCATCTGGAAACACATCCGAAAACTCACTTACTACCCGAATGTCCTCGAGTCTCTACTCATCCCGCGGCGGTTCCTTCATACAAGCTAGGTACCCCTGACATCCGTCCAAAAGTAGCCTCCTCGCCTGTAGTGCTGACAGAATCTGTGGTGCTGGACGCACACACGATCCCACGAATTCGTACTCCTGCTCCCCAGGAGGTCTGAAAACTACCACTTTCTTATGACAGTCGATCACCGCATAACTGGAGAACAACCAATCCATCCCCAGAATGACATACCCGACATGTCGTATACCACAAGATTCACCGGTAGCAGCTTCTTTTGAATTTCTACTGGGTAGTCTACCAACATCTTCCTACAAAAAGATACACTCCCAGATGGGGTAGTAACAGATAACACTTCATTCATGTCTCGAGTCTCAACCCCACATTGTCCCACAAAATTTACCAACACAAAGGAATGGGTTGCACCCGAATCAAACAAAACATAAGCTTTATTCGAAAGCAATTATAAGGCACCTGTCAACACGTTACTTGCATGCTCAGCGTTCGCTGGAGTAAGAGAGTATACTCTGGTCAGAGCCGTATTCGTCTGAGTGGTTCCCCAAGGTATTTGATTGCTACCTCGGTTCCCACTGAATGCAGACACATCTCGTTTCGGTGCATGACAATCATGAAACATGTGACCTGGATGGCCACAGTTATAAAAGTTACCTCCAAATGACTGGCACTCACCCTCGTGCCATTTGTGGCATTTGGCACAACGTCCACAAGTCTGGCTCCCCTGAGAATCCTGATGCTTGGTATTCTGATGATAACCCGAGCCCTTGCTCCTCTTCTTCCACGATCCCTGACGAGATCTTGTCTGAGAACCAGAAGGTACTGTCCTCTTCCTTGATTCTTGATTCGCCTCATCCTCTCGAATACCAGTCTCGATCACTGTGGCTTTATCCACCAACACCGAGAACTCACGGATCTGAAGCATACCCACCAGTCTGCGGATATCCTTCCTCAGCCCCTTCTCGAACCTCTGAGTCTTCTCATACTCGCTCGAGATCATACATGGTGCAAAGTGGGACAACTCTATGTATCGAGCCGCATACCCCTGCACTGTCATACTCCCTTAAGTCAAAGCAGAAAATTTGTCTGCCTTCGCATCACGTACTGAAGCCGGGAAGTATCTATCAAAGAACACCTCCTTGAATCAGCTCCATGTCATCTCCTCAGGATCGGCTCTCTGCTTCTCTAGCAGACTCACCGCAGTCCACCATCGACTCGCCTACCCAGATAGTTGAAAGGTAGCATAAAAGACTCACTGCCTATCCGTGCAGTGCAGGACCTCCAAGATCCTCTCAGTCTTCTCCACCCAATCCTCTGCTACCGTCGGGTCAGGTTCTCTAGAGAACGTCAAAGGATGCATGCATGTGAACCTCTCAATGGTGCACCCCACAGCAGTGGGAGAGCACTCGCGTCTCCTCACACTCTGCCCGATCTCCCGTAACACCTGCCTTGTCAAACCTCGAGGCACAGAAGGAGACTCATCACTCACAGTCTCCTCGGAGCCACTTCCCAGGTTATTATCCTTGGGCTCCATTCTGCAACATAATAGGAATCTATCAATATCCCTACAACACATACAGTTAACAAAATGATCTACACTAATCGTGTTAACTACTCCCTGTCAGGTATTGGTCTGTCCTATCACACTGACACGAAAGTCATCACTGATCTGCCATACTTTTACTGGAATCGTCATCCCAGGAAAAACACAGAATACCGTCGACAAATCCCAGTTTAGCAACCGAACAACCCTTAACAAACTCTACCCATATCCACATCCTATACTCTGGTATGTACTCATAACTAAGCCTAACCAAGTCTACAAGATCTAGTAACCTGGTTAGCTCTAATACCAAGTTGTCACGCCCTGAACCCTGAAATGGGACCCAAGGGTGAAAATGTAACTAACCTGTCCCTGTATCTGATAAAACATCCAAAGATACAGTACAATGGATCAGGGTCCGACCCCGTGTGGTTCCCAGGCACCCTAAACACATTCGTATCACAATCATATATGTAGTGAAAAAAGGTTATCTATATACACATATGCAGTACCATACCAGAGTCTATACACGAGCTAAACAAACCTCTATCAAAACGTACAATCGAGTACCCAAATACAACCCAAAATGGAAACCTAACAAAAATACAGTCCTAGCACTTACCCAAGCGCTAAACGCAGTACACCGGCCACTACGCTCCCAACACCAGGACGCTAGTTTCGGTTACTCGAAGGACCTGTAAAAATATACATACAGCAAGGGTGAGACACCTCTCAATAAGGAAGAACACATGTTATATTGGTGTGTGGCATTTGAGTATTATCATGATACACTAACATGCATATATCAATAGTCAAAACAATCAAAACAGTTCCAGTATTTTCACAAACCAAGTAATACAATCTGGTGTCATCACATCCTTCGGCTTGAAGCCGAACTGTCTGGTAGTATTTCACACCCTTCGGTAAAAACCAGTGATTTGGTGGTATTTCACACCCTTTGCCTCGAAGCCAGACTGTCTGGTGATATTTCACACCCTTTAGTAAACGCCAGTGCCCCCGGTAACTTGGCATAGCATTAGCATTGAACTGGTGCAGATCTGGTGTTCGCACACCCTTCGGCTCGAAAGCCGGCCGATCTAGTGGTATTGTGCACTCTTTGGCAAAAGCCGGATTTTCAAACCTGGAACAATTTGGAACCCCGTTCCTATTTCACCAAGATACAACATATGCATGCTCATATAACCAAACAAACCACACCCATTTGGTAATCTAAATCATGGTTTTCTAAACAAATATAGTTTAAACAAAGTCAAGGCACGACCATCCCAATATCACAATATAAATCAACATATACCCACGGTTTTTCAACAAAACTAGGGATGCAGCCTGTCGCCTCCTTTTTCCCAAAACTGTAATAATGAAAAACCCATGGTTTTCCCCGTTAGATCCTCCCAAATGAGTAGCCAAAACATACACAGGACCGTGGACCACAGTTCCACCGAGTCTGATTTCAAAAATAGCCAATATAAACATAGTTCCCCTTACCTTTTACCCGAATAGCAAATCCCAAACTCCAAGGCCCCTAAACAGCGAACCGAATTCCAAAACCAACAAATCACAGCATAGAATATACTCACAAGACCATCCTCTACAAAACAACCGGATCAAAAATGAAAACCGAATCTTACCTCGATTTTACGCCAAAAACCCGAAAACCCCGAAACGAGATTTCAATCCGTAGAAATTTTAGAGAATCCTTCCACGATCCTCATGGTAACTTCAGATTTTCGATTCCATCAATGATCGGCGAAGAAATCTAGAGAGCGAGAGAGAGCAGGGAGAGGTTTAGAGAGAGAGAAAGATAAGATCTAAGTTTCTTAATGAAGAAAAAAATAAAAATTTCCTTTTATAGCCCTTTGACTCGGTTTTTCTGAGACTCCTTGGCTTCTTCTTGTCAACGAGTCTCTGAATTTCGTCGACGAGAAGAACAAAGGCTTCATCGACGAATTCTGGCTTCGTCGACGAAATCTACTCTTTTACCAAAATGTCCCTCTCTTTAAATATTTAACCCATTTATCACGGTTCGGGTTCTTACACTTAAGATGATACTTACTAGTTTAGCAAATAAAATATTTCTTTTCTATGTAAAAGTGTAACGCCTCGAACCCTTAAACTCGGGTTCGACGCATTATACCTGATCATATCCTGATAATCATGATCCATAACATACACAGCGGAAAACATAAACATAATCTCCATGTAACATAATAGCAGAGTTTACTAATTCTAACTATAATCCATATTAAATCACCCATCACCTGCATTTCCATAAATCTACATAACTTCCAAAACAATTCAGTATTTTCACAATCATTCCTTACTCAATAGCCTTAAAACAAAAAGGCATAAAACATAAATATTTACATCCCAAAATTAACATAGAAATATACCCTTTTATTTTTCTATTTCCCAATAATGCTATAAAAACCTCGAGCTTTCAAAGCTCGATCTCGAGGAAATCCTGAAAAAGATAAATTCATATTCGGGTAAGACACATCTCAGTAAGGGAAGAAACAATATATTAAACTCAGCGTGTGGCTAACATGAGGTATATAACAACATAATATTTAACATTTGCAAATCTTTAACATAATTTCTAAAATCATTCCCTCAACCTAATCAAACACATGCAAAAGATTTAACCTATGAGATTACCCGAGGATAGGGGTGATTACCCGCCCATACAAGTAGCACCCCTCTGTTCTGATATTTAGGCAACCCAAAGGTCGCAGTTAAAGCATACCAGGGCACTTACCTTACTCAGTAAGCCCTCAAGTGTTAAATTGATCTTGCACTCACGCATTCAACAATAGTTTACTGGAAAAGGCCCTAAGGATAGGGAATTCTATCCGCCCATACAAGTAGGTTCCCTCTACCCTAGTGCGTTATGCAGCTACTGCAGCATCTAAAACTACTAGTGCACTCGTCTTATTCAGCAAGCCCTCAGGCGAAGAATATGCCTCGCCCAATCACATCATGTTCTACGTGCATAGGTACTTCTAATATCATAATACATCATTATTTCCATCATTATTCAATCATTCACATTCTTTCATGTTCATAATTTAACATTTCCTTGGGTTTCACTTTAAGTGACTCTTTCCCATTTGTATCATTCACCTTTCACATTTCATTTTATTGCATTGTCATTCCTTGTCATTTCATTGCATAACATTTTCATTTCATTCATTTGTACTACAACCGCTCCTTAGCCATCATTTGTTAGTCCACATAGAAATGCGCTAAAATCTACTACAGTTAGTCCACATAGAAATGCGCTAGAATCTGCTAACCCCGCTTTCAGCTGTTGTACCTTTAACATACATAGGTAACATTGTCCATATCATATTTTATTTACAATGTCTTACTTACTTAGCCTGCATCTCATACATTTAACATACAATTTGCACAAATTCTCATGTCCCACAATTTGGTAGTAAAATTCATACATATTTCTCATAAAATAAGTCAACCCACATTTAATATTTATATGCTCAAAATACATTTCATTTCTTATTTAATTCATCAAAAAATTCTTTTGACTTTCATTCGTTCACTTTTACATATACATAACTATATCGACATTCCTAAGTTTAGAAAACATAAATTTCATGGCTGACATTTTATACCCACATAAAAACATATATACATAAATAACACATAATCATTTTTAATTTATGAAAAACCTAATTTAATATATAAATTTTTCCCTTACCTGGTTTTTTGAACTACGCCAATAGGGACCCCAAAAAGATGCATGCGAAACTCACCCGGATCCTGAAATTAAATTCCTAATTCAAAAAAATTATTCCTGAATAAAATATTATTTAAATATTTCTTGGAGTCATAATTCTTAAATAAATAATAATACCCTTAAATATAACAAAAATTTCCAAATCTCACTATCGCTTTGGAGTAGGGCCTAGAAAACCCAAATTGGAAAATTACTTACGCCAAAATGACGACGACGACGACTAGGACCCCGTGGTGGTGTCCGATCGTCGATTTAACCGTATATTAACAGCGAAATTGAGAAAATGGAGAAAAATTACCTTTTCCCATGATCAGTACCTAAGTTATTCCCATGAAAAATCTGCTCCAGTAGAAATATCGGCAGCGGAACCAGGATTCCAACGGCACCTTCCGTTTCCCTATCCGTCGCAAACTCGCCGAGAAATTGAGAGAGAGAGAGACAGAGATGGACGTGCAGAAGAATAAAAATATTCAGAGGGGGGTTGCATGCCTCTGCAATCCTTCTTCTTCTTTCTTCTTTACTTTTCAGTTAACTTTACACACACACACACACACACACACACACACACACATATATATATATATATATATATATATATATATTATCTTATTTCAATTAGTTTTTTTTTTCAAAACCAATGTAAAAATGTTTAATTTAATAACTAATTATTTAATTATTTAAATAATCTTAATTTAAATTAATTTTTTTAATTTTAAATTTTTTCTTCTTTTTTTCATGTCATTCCTTTTATTTATTTATTTGCTATTTTATCTATTTTTTTTTTATTATTTCAATCATTTTAATTTTTCAGGTCTTTACAAAAAGCCTATGGCGAATTAACTTATTTATCTTAAATGCTTACAATATTCATGCACTAAGGAAAAGTTGTGTTTGAGAACCTAAAATTTTGGCTTTCAATTTGAATTTAATGAACTTAGATGAGATATAATACAAATTTATATTGAATTTTATCTAAATTTTTAAAAATTTAAATTTAAAACTTAAAATTCATACTCTTACATGCTATTTTATGACTCGTCTGGTCCGACAAAATAATTAAGGTAAAATATAATATAAATTTTAGAAATTAAGAAAATAGTTATTTCTCATATAATTTTAAATATTTCATCAAAAAGAAATAGAAATGATTACTTCTACATATTTCTTATTATGAACTTATAAAATGTTTTAGAATGTCATTTACTTTATAATAATAACATAAGTTTTAGTAACTTTACCTTAAAATTAATTATTTTATTTACTTGTATATGTTAGCATTTTTTGTATTGGGTTTGGAGTTCGGACCGAATTACAGTGACCGATATGACAAGCGAGCGTAGGACACGAGGCAGCGCATTCTAGAAATACCAACCGCTAGCGGCCACTCCAAAGCCAAAAGTGTCGAAGGGCTGTAAAGTCAAAATCCTTCGAATCGACGTCGTTTTGTCGGAGCAATCGCCGACACAACGACACCAAGGGAAACCGGAGCTTCGTCTTCGCCAGGGCTCCACCGCCGCCACTCTTAATCACTGATTCGACATGTTGCCAGGTGAGTTTTTAGCTTAGCTCAGCTCGCTCACTTGAATTTCATTGGCTTCTCTCTCCTCTCTTCTCGCTCTCTCTCTCTCTCTGCAGTAGTAGATTCAGTTTCTTATTTTATAGCAAGTGTATCACATTGGCTATATCACGGTATTGCGCTGGTATACTTGAAATTTCTACTTTTATGCATTTTTGAAGGTTTTTGTGGATCGTATGTAAGACTTATTGGAGGATCCATATGAAAATAATAGTGGATCGTAGCTGGAGAGGGATGTTCTGTTCAGATTTGCTGCTATGGCCTATGAATGAGCTTTCATGCTATTTTTGTGCATTTCATGTAGTTCGACTTGCTTTTTTCGAGCATCTCAGGAGCAAAAAGTGTTTTTTTTTTTTTCAAAATTTGTTTTGATTTGATATTTTTTTGGAGGGGGTTTTGAAGACATTAAGGCTTAAGTAGTTATAATGTCATCAGGGAATTCTCCTTTTGTTAGTTGTTCGTGATTTTGCCCGTTGTAGTTTTTGCTGAATTTAACTGTGAAATCAATTTTACATATTAGTACTTGAAATCATGTATTCTGTGGTCATCCATTGGATGTGCATTGTGTTGAGCTGCTTGGTTGCTATGGAAATAGAGGAAAGAGAAGAAAATAAAAATTCAGAATTGTCTTGTTTCCAAAAAAAAGAAAGAAAAATCCATCCATTTGAACCTGTTGAGTTGTATAAGGCATTGAGTATAGTTTCGCATCACTTCCTGTCCTAAACAACAATAAAAAGAAAAAAAATAACGTTCATACTTCTAATGTGTTTTCTTTTTTATATAATCTCAGTAATCAGCCTGGAATTGCCTCCGAGTTGGTTTTCATTTCCCCCTTTTTCTCCCCCTTAATTGCCTAATACTTTGAAAATTCCCTACAGGGCATGACTTCCTGTGGATTGTGGATGGTGACAAGTCAAGAACTGAGTTACATGCGTCTGCCAGGCTTTTAGATATAAGCAAGTTCAACAAAAGGGGAGTAAAACAGTTTGGTTTTCATATCGAGCATTTTGTCTAATTCAAATTTTACTCATTCAGAATGAGGAAGTGGTCTGGAGGCATGTTAATTATCACACTTGCTACGATTCTGTTCCTCCGCTACAGCCTTACAGGAAACCGGCCAAAGAATCAGTCAGTGTATGGTTTCTTCCAAAGCAGTCCGACTCAAAAATCTCATAGAACAGACGATGACATCATTAAGTTGACTCATGATAAAGTTAAACAAATACCAAGTCATGTGAAGAAACCCCATTTAATTAATGTTGAAGGACTAAGTGATCTGTATACTTTTGAAAATATTTTAGATGAAGAGTTCAGGACCTTGCTTGTATGGGCTGACATGCATTTCCTACTGTCTCGCTCAGATGCTTTGCCAGAAACAGCTCAAGGGATCAGAGAGGCTTCCATTGCCTGGAAAGATTTATTGTCTGAAATTGAAAAGGTCAAAGCTTCCAAGTTTTCCAATGACAGCAGTAATGGCAGCAACGCAGAACATAAAGACTGCCCCTTCTCGGTAACTACATTCAACGAAACAGTGTCTGGCAGTGGGACTGTTCTTGATCTTCCTTGTGGTTTAGTTGAGGGCTCTTCCATTACAGTGGTTGGCATTCCTGATGGGCACCGTGGAAGTTTTCAAATTGAACTTGTAGGCCCAAAACTTCCAAATGAGCCAAAACCTGCAATTATTTTGCACTACAATGTCAGTCTGCCAGGAGATAAGCTCACAGAGCAGCCAGTCATAGTTCAAAATACATGGACAATTGAACTTGGGTGGGGCAAAGAGGAAAGATGTCCTGCTCATGGATCTGCCAACATTCAAACAGGTAAATCTCTAGTTTGGAATCAGTTAGAAGATTCTTTGGAATTACATTCATGCTGTGTCTTTGGTGCAAAATTGATGTGATGGTTGAGTTTAATATGTTCTTTTGTTACATTGTTCTGTTTATTAATAAATTTTCCTCTTATCTTAATTTATTATTATTATTTTTTATGTTATCATGAGGTTACATTTTTGTAACAAAACACAAGGCATGAGCAATTCCAACTGTACAGGCTATATACAACATAATCTTCACTATTGTTATTCATGCTGTGTGTGAACTGTGAAGTAGTCAATAAAATCTTTACCAGCTGTATAGGCAATTTGATCTGGTAGAATAATCTACAATGATACTGTGCTTTGTTGTTCTTGTTGTATGTCCCTTTTTCCTTTCCTATTGAATTTAGTTGTTTATTTTATTTTTTTTGTTAAATTATTATTACCTTTTTGCTGCGCTATCTAAAGCATTGGCATCATTGTTTCAATGTGTGAACTGTAAAATTTGCTGCTATTCTACCCAAAATTTTCTACCCTTGTTCTTTTACTTAGCCACATGTTCATCATATAGACCAGCCAGTAATATGGTCAGATGGAGTTTTCCTCCTTTGACAAATGTGCATCTCGTTGAGAAGTGAAGACTGTTTCAGCTCATATGTGTTTCTTGACAGGTCATAAAAAACCTATTTTTAGCTGGGTCCTAGGAAGGTTGATTTAGATATAATCATAACTCTCGGCATTTTGGCATGAAGTGGACGCTCAAAACCTAAACTGACATCCCAAAACTTTTTTCATACTAGTTGAGTTGTATAATAATTTCATTTATTTTTTAATTTTCAAAATTAATCCATTTGTGGTATCTCTCTAATATTATTGTGATCTTTTCATACATATATGTAACAGATGTTTCTTGAGTTGGAAAGAAGCTTCTTGCATTTAGTAATCTAATATATCTCTGCAAATATCGCAGTGGATGGACTTGTTTGTTGCAATGAACAAGTTGTCAAAAGCATGGTGGAAGAGAAGCCAAATGTGAGTCGTTCTAGTGGTGAAAATCTAACCAATGTTTCCAAGGGAAGTGCCCATGTTAGTGCTAATTTCCCATTTGTTGAAGGGAATCCATTTACTGCCACATTATGGGCTGGTTTAGAGGGATTCCACATGACCGTGAATGGAAGGCATGAAACATCTTTTACCTATCGGGAGGTAAGGCATGACTTTACTTACAATCAGAAAGCCAAATGAGAGGCTGGATTAAACTGTATGCCAAAAAAAAAAATTGTAAAAGTGATTGCTCCCACCTGGATGCAATTTCTTCAAATGCAGAAACTTGAACCATGGTTGGTCAGTGGAGTCAATGTAGCTGGTGGTTTGGCTCTCTTATCTGCCTTGGCTAAAGGCCTCCCTGTTTCTGAGGATGTGGATTTAGATTTCGATGTTGAGCACCTCAAAGCCCCACCCGTTTCCACGAAAAGACTAATAATGCTGATTGGTGTTTTCTCTACTGGCAATAATTTTGAACGTCGAATGGCATTGAGGAGGACTTGGATGCAATATGAAGCTGTACGTTCTGGGGTTGTGGCGGTTCGCTTTCTCATTGGTCTTGTAAGTGATAAGTTGTAGATCAGGAGGAGTTTAACTTCCATCGGCACATTTGAGATCTAAATTCATAACAAAATTTTAAAGCATATTATACTTAGGTTGCAACACTAATGATCCATTATTTTTTAATGTAAAAACTGGTTTTACAGCTTAACCCATTCAAAATCCATTCTATTTGTGTTATTTAGCAGCAGTGTCACTCCAGAAAAAAAATTGTTCGCTAATAATTTGTTGTTTAACTCCTGCAGCACAAGAACAAGCAGGTCAATTTTGAGCTGTGGAAAGAAGCTCAAGCATATGGAGATATCCAGCTGATGCCTTTCGTTGATTACTATGGCCTCATCAGTTTGAAAACAATTGCAATTTGCATACTGGGGGTAAGAGACTGATATTTAGTTTTTTATTTTTGTTTAAATATCAAGACTCTTTCTATTTTTCTTATGGTGTTGTTGGCTAGAATAATTGTTCTTAAGCTCATCATTAATCCAGAATTGAGTTGATGATATTTTTAATTTGCTGTGTGGTATTTTTGTCCCGTTGAGTGCCTCCTCGGGCTCCTCATCCCCCTTACTAAAAAAGAAGACAGGAAATGAAAATAAAGCACAGACACAAAACTCTATGATTTTGTGTTCTATTCTCAGTTTATTTAGAACGAGTATTTAGTGGTTGACAACTGCTATAAATTATACTCGGTAAGCCTGCAAAATTGCATATCCTCCAAGCTGAAGTCAAACCAGCTAGAATCCTGCCTTCCCTTTTTGCTGTAGTTTTAGAAAATTCCTTAGTAACTCACGAAAGGTAATATTATTTTAAAACGTGCTCTATGGGTTAGGGAGGAAGCACCAAACTACTTCTCTATGAATATCTATTGGCATTCTTTCCAATATTCATTAGTGGAGGAAGTTGGAAAGAAAAGGAAAGAGAGTGGTGGTTAAGGACCTAGAATTGTCCTGTCTACAGTGAACAAAATGACATGGAATATTTGATCTAACTATTGATGGATTGTTTCTTGCTATTTGTTTTATGTTATTAATTTTGCTTAAAACAACAAAAGATGATGTTCCAAATATGCTTGAGGGATTTGAACTTTGAGAATATGTGGTTGATTGGATGGTTTTGTACATATCATGAAAAGGATTCATGTAGCCAACCCACCTAGTGGGACTTAGGGTTTGGTTTGTTTTTATTGGATGATTTTGTAAATGAGGGTGGAATTGCATTCCTGCAGGAATGGTGATACCCCATTCAATCAAATGTTGATTCCTCCTCATATAGGCAGGAATCATGATTCCATTTCTAATTCCCTTTTTGAAAGACAATTATAATCCTTATTGAATAATAAATTCTAAAAAATGCGAGTTGGCCATCTCACAATTGTACCTCTGCTAATAATAATAATAATTATTATTATGAAAATAATATGACAAAAAAATAATATGAATAGTAAAAATAATAGCTATTAAAATAATAGAACAAAATTATAAAAACAATAAAAATAATAAAAATCAAACAACATCAACAAATAGTCATGATTAATGTAATACTAATTATTGGTATTCAGGCTATCATGAACCGTTGGATTGCTATGACCTCTAGTTGGCATTTTGGGCTTGTTGAAAGGGACCCCTTCATAATCCTTGATTTTCTTGATATCAATAAGGGGTGTTTCTTCCTCGTCATTTCTTTGTACTTGGGTGACATCCCATTGATGCCTCATTTTATTTAATTTCTCTTTGCTGATAATAAAATTTTTATTTATTATTATAAAAAATAATAATAAAAATATTAACAACGATAATAAAAGAATAATAATAGCTATGTTTCCATAAAAAATTGAAGGACTGCTTTGAATGATTCGTGCAAAGAAAGAAGAAGGCAAATCTTGGGGGATCTAAGGTGTATTCTAACAAGCACTATGATGCCTAGATTAGAGGAGAGGAGACTAAATGTGGCAATAATAAAAGTAGAATATGATGTTTGCATGCTTAGCTTTGCTCCCACTTCTTTTATAGGATAGATATCCCTGTGAATAAATGTCTTATTGTGATTGGAAATTCTATGGCCTCTCCTCCTGTAGTCCTAACACTAGTCTTTGCTATATTGTACATATCCTTAATGACATCAGTATACCTACCACATAAGCCCTTTTTTTTGACAAAAAAAAAAAAAAACTCACGATAGAACTTCTCCAGTTACCCTATCATATGCTTTCTCTAAGTCAACAAAAATCATATACAAGTCCCTCTTCTTTTTCCTAAACTTTTCCTTTAATCTTTTAAAAAGATATATAGCTTTTGTAGTAGATCTCTCAGGCATAAAACCAAATTGATTTTAAAAGACCCTTGTTTAACCTTAATCTTTCTTTAACTATCCTTTCACATATTTCATTGTATGACTCATAAGTTTAATTCCACAATAGTTATTACAATTTTCAATTTCTCCTTCATTTTTGTATATAGTTGTTAAAGTGTTTTTCTTTCATTTGTTTGATATTTTCTTAGTTTTTATAATTGTGTTAAATAAATTAATTAACCCTATAATTCCATTATCATTAGGGCATTTCCAAACTTCAATTGGGATGTTATCTAATCCTATAAATTTTCTATTTTTCATCTTTTTTAATGCAAAATTAACTTCATTAAATCCAATTTTGCAAATAAATATCATATTTTTAGTCTTTTCCTCATTTGTCAATTCTAAATTTAAGCCTTCTACTTGATTTTCATTGAATAGCTTACTGAAGTAACTTTGTCACCTTTCTTTTATGTCTTTATCCTTAACAAAGACAATTTCGTCCTCATTTTTATACATTTTATATCACCTAAGTTTTTGCTCTTTCTTTCTCTTACTCTAGCAAGTCTCTTTCCCCTTCTTTTGTATCTAATCTAGCATATAAATTATTAAATTATCTATGTTTAGCTTCACTAACGACCTTTTTAACATCTTTTCTATCCTCTTTATACTTTTCAAATTTATTCACATTTCTATATTTTTGTCATGTTTTATACCAAATTCTTTTTGTCTTTATAGCTTTTTGGATATCTTGATCCTAGCACCAACTTTCTTTGCTATTGCAGTATCTTCCTCTTAATTCACCTAAAATCTCTTTTGCTATCTTTTTTATAGAGCTATCTATCCTACTCCAGAAAGTGTTTGTGTCTACACCATCCTCTATTGTCCAATCACCATCTTTGATCATTTTATCTTTAAATTTTATTAGATTTACTCCCTTTAGGTTCCACCACCTAGTTCTCTTGCACTAATTTATATTATGTTTTATCTTCCTTTTTTTAAAACATATATTAACACTAGAACTCTATGTTTTGTAGTTAAGCTTTCACTAACTTTACAATCCTTACAAGATAAATGATCTACCCTTCAAGTTAAGAAAAAAACTATTTTTTTATTTTGTCCACGCCTGAAGGTTATTAAGTATTTTTCTCTCTTCTTAAAGAAAATATTCATTGTAATAAAATCATATAACATGATGAAGTCTAAGATCATATCCCCAAACTCATTTTTATCTCCATATTCATGCCCTCAATGTGTCCTCTCATATCCTTTATTATCCTTTCCAATGTGTCCATTCAAATACGCTTCTATAAATATTTTCTTTCTCCCTGATATTTCTTGTATAATATATCCATATCTTCCCAAAATTGTCTCCGAAGGTTTTCTGCTAAGCTTATTTGAGGAGCATAAACATTAATAGCATTTATTATCTCTTGGTCTATAATCATCTTGATTTTTATGATTCTATCCCCTAGTCTTTTGATATTTACAATACTATCTTTTAAGTCTTTGTCTACAATGATTCCTATCCCTTTTTTTATTCTTTTATTTATTTTATTTTTTTCCAGTGTACCAACGTTTGAATCCTGATTTTTTAATTTTTCTAACTTTCTCACCTACCCATTTAGTTTCTTGAAGGCACATTTACATTAATTTTTCTTTTAGTAATTTTTCCACTCTCCATGCTTTTATCCATAATCGTCCCTATATTCCAAGTTGCTAATCTAATCCTAGTCTCTTGAACTAGTTACTCGTGCCACGTCTAGAATGATTGGTAAACCCTTGCCTATTTGACACCATACAGGGATGCTGACATAGTGCGTCACTTTGGGACTACAACCTAGCCTATCCTCACCCACTTTTGCTACACTCTTGTGGTATAAGTGCAACGCACCGCTCGTAAGGGATGCCCCGACAAATAATCGGTAAGAATTCATGTCATAGTGATTCGACAAGTTTATGATGGCTTGTTAGCTACCAAACGCAACCGTCCTTCTTTACTTGGACTTAAGACCGACTGTGTGTGAAAATATCAATTATTGTAACTATTAAAAAACGTTTAAAACATTTATAGTAAGGTCTAAAAAAATCAATATAAATAATGTTGAATTGAAGTCATTTTTGAAATTTTCCAAAATTAAATGATTTTATATTATATGTGATTTTTAAAAAATGACTTATTTTTCATTCCATTATAACCACTGTTGAAGGATATCAAACAACTCCTAACAAAATGTTGTAATTACATTCCAAATGCTATTTCATTCCTGCCTAGATTTCACTCCTCCCTTGATTCTTTTTTTGCTTCAATTCCATTCTGCAAACCGAATGGGGTTTAAGTTCTTTGGTGTTATATTTCTCTATGCATTAATAAATAATGAGAAATGAGAATCAACAAAAATGGCATTATGCTGATAAGTTTGAAACCTTTTCTTGCCTTTAATATTTGTTGCTTGTGTTATGATCAAACTCCAAATCAGTGCAACTATAAAACAAATAAAAAAGCAAAACATAAAAAGGGGGGGCACAGAAACGAACTACTGGATTTATGTGGTTAGGCTTTGAAGCCTACATCAACAAACTCTGGAGGAGTGAATTTTTCACTCGAAATCAAATGGAGTTGAGTGAAGATCAGAAACACAGTACATATATTAATATTATATATATACTTTCGAATACAATGTGGATTGTTCGGTTGCCTCCTTATTGGTTGGCTTGAGGCATAAGAATTTAACACATACTCAACAGCTTGCTGCTAAAACTGGCTGAATTTGATCTTGATATATAAACCTGATTGAACTTGACATTGTGAATTGGTTAGGATTGTCTAAAATAACTTGTACATATTGTGTGGTGGCCCTCGTGGGTCACTTTTGGGTTGACCTTCTAGGAAATGAGTTAGGTTCAGATTGTGCTTTTTTTGTCTAGATTATAACAACTCAACTTTGGATTAAAACATGATCACTGGCCAGCTCTAGTTGCTGCTTTACATTGTTATTGTTGAGTAATTGAGTAAAATGGAAGACCTAAACTCAATAATAGGTCTCTCCCTCTATTTATAATATATATATAAGTACAATGGGAATGACCACAATACCCTTACTAACTCACACTTATTACTAACAAAACTCTAACATGTAATATTAATGCTAAAATACTAAATAACCATCAACACTCCCCCTCAAGCTAGAGCATATATATCATATGCTCCTAGCTTGTTACAAATAAATTTCACATGAGCACCTCCCAAGGCTTTAGTGAACAAATTTGCAAGCTGAAACTCAGATTTCACATGAGTGGTCGTAATGAGCTTCTATACAAGTTCTCTCGAATAAAGTCGCAGTCAACTTCAATATGCTTTGTCCACTCATGGAAGATAGGGTTGGAGGCAATATGAATAGCAGCTCAATTATCACACATCAACTCTATAGGCTGAGAATGTGGAAAACCTAGTTCTTTCAACATGTTCTTCAGCCAAACAAGTTCACATGTAATGTGCACCATAGCCCTATACTATGACTCAGCACTTGACCTAGCCATTACAATTTGTTGTTTTACTTTTCTAAGACACCAAATTACCACAAACAAAGATACAATACCCGATTATGGATCTTCGATAAAAAGGTGATTCGACACAATCTGCATCTGTATATCCCTAATTATGAGTGTGACACGAGCCTGATATAAGATACCTCTCCTTAGTGCACCTTTGAGATATCTCAAAATGCGAATTACTAAATCCCAGGGACTTGTTCTTGGGGAATCAAAAAGTTGACTCACAATACTTGTTGCGAAGGATGTATCTGGTCGAGTGACTGTGAGATAATTCAACTTTCCAACAAGTCTTTGGTACCAACTTGAGTTAGGCAACAAATCACCCATATTTGGCATTAACTTACTATCGAGATTCATGGGTGTATCAATAGGTTTGGATCCCAACAACCTCGTTTCATCTAAAAGATCAAGAACATACTTCCTATATGACAAGATAGTTCCTATACGAGATCTCAATACTTCTATAAGCAAGAAGCACTTCAATGGTCCCAAGTCTTTGGTTTGAAACTTACCTTGTAGAAAAAGCTTTAGGTCTTGGATGTCACGATCATTATTGCCAATGATCACAATGTCATTCACACATACAATAAGCAAATAACTGCCTGATGGAGTTTGACGATAAAATAAAAAGTGATCTACTGCACACCGATGAAGGACAAACTCAAGTACTACAACACTAAAATAGTCAAACCATGCTCTTGGAGATTGTTTTAATTTATACAATGATTTCTTGAGCCGAAATACTAAGCCTGACTCCCCCCTAAGAAACAAACCCAAGCGGTTGCTCCATATATACCTCCTCATGAAGATTACCATGTTGGAAAGCATTCTTCATGTCTAATTGATGTAGAGGCCAATGACAAGTGGTGGCTAAAGAAATGAGTAAACTTATTAAGGCAAGTTTAGCAACTGAGGATAATGTGTCTGAATAATCCAAACCAAACACTTGAGTATACCTCTTAGCAACAAGGCGGACCTTCAGACGAGCCACAGAACCATTAAGATTGACTTTCACATTGTACACCCAACAATAACCAACCACAAGCGGCTTATAAAGAGGAAGAGGTGCCAAATCCCAAGTATCATTATAATTTAGTGCACACATCACTTCAACCATTGTCGTCCTCCGCCCATAATGGGATAGGGCTTCAGAAATAGATCTTATAAGAGCAACTGAAGACAGAGTACTAACAAAACAGTAATAAAGAGGGTGACAAGAAATCATAAGAAACAAAATTAGAGATCGGATTTTGGGTACAAGTGCGTTTACCTTTTCGAACAACTATTAGAGGATCAACATCATGAGAAATAAAATCAACCAACAAGGGAACTAAAGGCACAGTAGTATAAGCTGGAGGAGGCACTTCCCCCTTAAGTCATTGTGTGTATACCTACAAATTGGGATGATTCAAGCAACGAGAAGGACTCAAACTAGATGAAGATCTAGGAGGATTGGACACAAATACTAGGTTTGGATCTAATAGGCAAGGCAAAGGAAGGACTCATCGAAGTCAATAGAACTCAAGGAATCAGAGTAGTATGGTGTAGACTCAAAAAAGGTGACATCAACAGAGACAAAGATCGATGTAAAGTAGGACTATAACATCGATATCCCTTTTGAGTTCAGGAATAGCCCAGAAAAATACATTTGATAGCATGAGGATCCAACTTATCCATTCCAGGAGGAAGGGAAAACAAAGGATCCTTAGGAAAGGTAACTAAATGTAGGATTTTACCACCAAGGACATAGGATGGCATTTTATTGATGAGGGAGCAAGTTGTGAGCACAACATCACTCCAAAATAATTTGGGGACATTCATTTGATACAGTAGGTGACTAACTCAAAAAATGAGCAGCTCGGAAGCTATTCCAAGTATAGGAGTTACGTTGTGTAATATTCAGCCCAAGGGCTAGATCGTTTCCTCAGGGAATGCGTTTTAATCTCAAATTTCACGTTCGTCCAATCGACAACAAAACGGTACTGAACTCGGTTCAGATTTGGAATTTCAAGGGTGTTTGGCTTTACTTTCACGTGAATTGAAACTCTAAATCTAGCATGCACTGGAATTAAATAGAAAATATGGAAAACTCTAATCTATTTATGGAAACACCGAAACACGCATTAATTAAAAATGGCAACTTTGAGCATGGAATTAAAATACGCAATGGAAACTCAATCAGACTTAACACACACACACTAAAAATTGGATCTTTAACCAAAGCAATAACTCGAACCACAATCACAATTTAAACACAAAACAAACAAAAATTTAACACATAAACGATAACAAAAAAAATAAAAATAAAAACACGAGAAATCAAACTGGACTTAATTAAAAAGACTAAATTAAAACTACCACTAACTAGATAAACAAGTAAAAAAAATTCAACAAAAATTAAATGCTTAACAATATTCAATCTTAAAAGAAATTTCAAATAAAATAAAAAAAACTGAAGTTTATGCAATATTTAAAGTCTTAACAAAAAAATAAATAAAAGAAATCGGGGAATAAAGAGAGAGAGAAGAGCTCCCGGAGCTTCAGCTGGTTGCAGCGGCTGCTCGGGTTGGTGGCCGTCTGTGATGCTCTGCTGCGGCGGAGCTGGTGTTGCTGAAGATGGAGGAGGTCGTGCAGCAGCTCCCGGCTGGCAGCAGGCTTATGGAGGCTGCGGGTGCTGTGGATAATGGCTAGCAGCAGAGGGAGTCCGGCCGATGGAGCAGCAGGAGCTTGCCGGAGTTGCAGAGGGGAGTCTGGTACTGGTCTGTGCAGGTGGCTGCTGCGGTGGTACTTGGGCACTTCACGGAGTGGTGGCCGTGGAGAGTGGCAGGGAGCAGATGGCTGGAGCGTGAGGAAGAGAATAAGGAGCAGAAGGATTTGCTGAAAGAGAGGAGAGAAGAAAGGTTGAAGAGAGAGATACAGAAAGGGAGAGAAGAGAGGGAGCAGAGGTTGTGGTCGGGGGCACTGCCCAACAGGGCAGAGAAAAGAGAAAAAAATAAATACAAGGGGGGAGGTAATGAAGCCCTATGACCCGAGTGAACAGGGTGACCCGGATAAGTCATCCAGCAGCTTGACACATCAAAGGTCTAATATATATATTTTTTTTCTTTTTTTTTTTCTTCATTTTTGCTCTCTGCAATCACTGCCAAGTTTGACCTTCCTGGAGCCTGTTTCGCTCGAAACTCAAAACACGAAAGTTGTAGATAATTCTTTCCTCTTTCTCCAGAAATTTGAGTCGTCTCGATTGGAGCTCAGACGGAAAAGTTATGCACGAAATACGAACAGGTGTCGGTTTTGGTTCCCGGGACTTTTCCTGCGATAAAAAATTATCAAAAATTCATAAATTGCTCAGTAAAACTCAAGAATGATCATTTTGGTACTTTATTAAAATATTGGACAAATTTGGACATTTAATTAAAAATATAAGCCGTAAAGACCGGGTTAAAGTGCCTAATTACGCAGTTTTGGCGTGTAATCAGTAGGGTGCAAGTGACTTCAAGAATTTGTCTGTTTTTCTACTCTGCAACTCCATTTTGTTGTGGATTGTGGGCATAAGAGGACTAATGGATCATACCAGAGTTAGTCATATAAGTACTGAATTGGGTACTGAAGTACTCCTTAGCATTATCACTACGAAGTATCCTGACTGGCATATCAAATTGAGTCTTTATTTGGGAACAGAAAGCACAAAAGATATCTAACAACTCGGAACGATCTTAATTAAATATAACCAAGTCATCCTAGATTAGTCATCAACAAATGTAACAAAGTATTGAAACCCCAACTTTGATGTGACACGAGTAGGACCCCAAATATCAAAATGATGAGCATGAAAGGATTAATCACCCATTTTTCAATTCGGGTAGCAAAGGGAACACGATGATGATTGCCCAATTTACAAGACTCACACTCAATATTAGACACAAAACTCAATTTAGGAACTAGCTATTTCATCTTGTCCAAGGATGGATGACCAAGGCGACAATGGGTTTGAAGTGGTGTAGTGATTGTGTAGGCAATGGTGGTGAAGGCGACTTAAAGTAGTAAAGTCCATGAGCCTCACGTCTTGTGTTAGTTGATCCTGAATAGCCAGAACAATTTAGTGACTTTGTAAGCTTACTAATTGACATAAAATTGAATGGAGATTTAGGAATGTATAAAGCTGAAGAAGAAAGATAGAAGGAGTAAGATTTACTATTTCTATCCCCTTAACAGCAATAGTGGATCCATTAGCAAGGGTAAGTTGAGGGAGATTCTTAGGACAATAGAGATCAGAAAAGAAGTTGGTTGCACTTGCTATATGGTTAGTGGCAACATAATCAATAATCCAAGGACTAGTAGGAAGGATACTAGATGACGTGCAGCTTGTAGGATTAACTAAGAAGCAATGTGATAAGATGCTTGTTGAGACAATTGATACTATAGAAACCTTGAATACTCCTCGTATGATATAGTCACAATATGCGGTTCACTCAAATAAGTGACTAACGAAGGAATCATACTTTTGGGATTTGCAAACACCATCCCAACATTCTCAAACTCAGACCAGTGATCATAAGATTAATTACTGGAACAATTGGAACAACCACAAACAAGGTGACCTACCATGAACAAGTCATAAATAAATCAGTACAAGGTTGCCCTAGCACCAAGAAACTCAGACGCAACCCCAAGAAAGCAACACTCAGCACTGGAACAATTGGAGAACCACCCAAACTACCATGAACAAATCACCAACAACCTCAGGTGCAACTCCACGAAAGCAACACTGTCACACCCTCACCAAAAAAAAAAAATTATGAGCACTGCCACTACTCCAAGAAACCAACGACCATTACTAACACTGAACAGCAACTAAAGAATTACCATGAGTGCATTGTCACAACAAAGATTGGATCTTTGAGAAAAAAACACATGCCCAACAGCTTGATATTTTGGTATATGGAAGGAATTAGAACATTGAATAAAATAAAATAAAAAACACAGCAAATCCCACTGTTTCAGATCCAATAAACTCAATAATCATTGATAAACAGCTTCACGAAGCGTCAAACAACCATTCCTTGGGTGCCGCACTGCCATTGACGAGGTGAACAACTCATTGACGGACATAGTACTGTCACAGCCTCACAACTGAACATATGAACACTGCCACAGCTCCAAACAAACTCACGAAGAAGTATTCACAAACCTTGAACAGAAATTAGCGGAATGTCGCGAGTGCATAGTTAGAAAAGGTTAAATTTTTGAGCAAAAACTGACCTAACAGCTTGATAATATAGTCTAAAGAAGGAATCAGAGCATGACAGAGGAAAAAAAAAAAGAAAGTGGCCAGAAATTCACTCACGCACCAGCACGTGGGATTGGCCTTGCCGACATTTGGCTGGCGCATGGGGGGTCCTCTGGCGATGGGGTTTTGTGGGGTAAGTTGTCCCCGCGCGCGCGCGCGCGGTGGGGGGCGGGGGGGGGGGGGGGTTTGTTTATGGGTGTATGGTTAGTTTTGTGAAATAATATGGGCTGGAGGTGGATCTAGGTAGGACAGCTGCGGGAATGGTGTTTTTCGGCAACGGCTGAGGAGAATAGAGTTTAGTTTGGATCACACTCTAATACCATGTTGAGTAATTGGGCAAAATGGAAGACCTAAACATAATGATAGGTCTCTCCCTCTATTTATAATATATTTAAGTACAATTGGAATGACCACAATACCCTTACTAACTTACACTTATTACTAAAAAAACTCTTAACACATAATAATAATGCTAAAAGACTAAATAACCATTAACAGTTGTATTTTATCATTCTATTCATGTGTTTTTTGAATTTTCATCACTAATAATTGTGGGAGAACTGTCATGATTTATGATCAAACTTTGCAGCTTATCATATGAAAATGTTATAAATCGTTCTTCTTTATCTCTTAAACTGTATTATTGGATTCACATTTTGAATGATTTATTACATCATTGCAGTCTAAAATTATCCCTGCTAAATATATAATGAAAACGGACGATGATGCTTTTGTTAGAGTCGATGAAATCTTATTAAGACTCAAGGGAAAGGTTTCTGATGGCCTGTTGTATGGCCTTATATCCTCTAAATCAGCTCCACAGAGGGATAAAGCAAGCAAATGGTATATTAGTAACGAGGTATTAATCTTTCACTCTAATCTCATTTCCACATAGGACTTTATTTGGCTAATATGCATAGCTACATTACTGAGGACAACCTCTTGCAGGAGTGGCCTCATGCTTCATACCCACCATGGGCCCATGGTCCAGGTTATGTAGTTTCCCGGGATATCGCAAAATTCATCATGCAAGGCCACAAAAAGGGGGATCTCAATGTAAGATTCATCATTTCAATTCTTGCTTACAAAGGGCAAATGCAACCTGGACATTATTTTCAGTTTCTAGATTTCTTATCTGCTTTGCATGATAATAATTGTATATTTGATTTAGAACATTTTAAAAACTGATCCCCCGAGAGATAACTATTATTTTTGGGAAAATATGGAGAAGACTATATATATATATAAAACCAAACATTTTGATTTGTGACTTTAGCGTTCAATGATCAAACACAGTATGTGTCCTAGAATCTTACAAGAGGCACAACACCTTAAGTTAGTGGAATCTCTCTCTAGGGCTTCACTGAATCACCTAAGAAGCTCAAACTTTTAGGTAAGTGAATTGGTTTTTTTTTTTAATCAGAAAAAAAATATATTTATTATTATTTTAAGGCATCAAGGGGATGCCAACCCGTGGTACAAAACATCAACCACCCTGTAGAGTGTCGCAAACATCAAGGATTACAAAATGATCATTAATGATGTTCCCACTAAGCCAGCTGGAGACAGCATTAATCCATTGAGCTTTGCAGGTCTGAATCAGGTTTGAAGGCTCTCTTGTTTCTTTCTTTCCAAGCCCACCAACAAATGGTGAGAGGGATGAGGTTCAAAGCCTTTCACTTCTCCTTTGTGGCTCTAATGCCTTTCCAAGACCAAATCTTCCCTCCAACTGAATTTGCGGTGACCCTCTGCTGCCCGGTCAAGGAAAGAGCCAAATTCCACATGTTCCTTGTCTAGGAGCAGTGGAGACGAATGTGGTTGAGTGATTCTGTGTCAGCCATATAGTGAAAACACTGATTCATGACTGTAAGCCCTCTTTTCTGCAGATTGTCGGGGGTTACCATGTACAGACTCCCAAGCAAAAAAGGCAACCTTTAAAGGGGCTGCTGTCCTCCAAATGTGAATCCAAGGGGAGTTATTGCAATTGTTCCCAACAGTTAGAGCTTCTTATAAAAAGATTTAACAGAGAAAATGCCATTTTTGTCCAAAGCCCATTTTTGGCTCGTTGGGAAAGTTTTGGTGACGGAATAAAAATCTGTAGAATTTAGAGTGTGTGAAGTTCCCAATCTGCCCCATTCCTTGTAAAAGGAATGTCCCAAAAAATTTCCTGATCAATGATTTGGAGATGGAAGGAAATGCAGCTCTAAGATACAAGTCTCGTGTCACACATCATGCCAAAAGTAAACATTGGCCCAATTCCCCACTTGAAATGTCACTAATAGAAAAAAAAAAATCATCCCATCCTTTCCTGATAAATTTCCAAACACCCACTCCTGGGGACCTCTTCCATTGTGTGTTGTTCCATCATTGTGTTCTAGCCCATATTCAGAAACAATAATATTCCACCAAAGGTAGTCTTTCTCCTTCATGAACCTCCGTCACCACTTCCCAAGAAGGGATTTATTGAAAGTGAGAAGAGATTTCAACCCTAGACCTTTTGATCAAATGGGTTGTTTGGTCACTCCCATCTAACAAGGTGGTATTTAAAGTCCTCCCCTAAGCTTCCCCAAAGAAATTTTCCTTGAATTCCCTCCAATCTCGTTGTGCCTAAGGCCAGTAAAGGAAACAGAGACATGAAGTAAATTGGAAGATTTGTCAAAGTGATTTTGATAAGAGTGAGTTTGCCCCCTTTTGATAAGAAAATTCTTTTTCATCCTTACAATCTCCTTTCAAACTTTTCAATAATAGGGTCCCAGACTCCTTTATCTTTGAATTTGGCTCCGAGAGGGAGTCCGAGGTAATTAATGGGAAGGGTTCCCATCTTACAATCCAGGAAACCAGCAAGGAAAGTTCCCCCTGTGTTCTTCCCAATTGGAATGAGCTCATTTTTGCCAAGGTTCACTTTTAGGCTTGAGATAGCCTCAAACCCTAACAAAATTCATCAGAGGTTGAGGATATGGAGGGAATCATAAAAAAGGGACAGCTCAGTGCACAAAGCACCTAAATATGCAAGGTCCTGAGAAGGGGCGGACCACGATGGGTCTATAATAGCTTTCTTCAAAATGAGGCTAAGCACCACCATGGCCAAAATAAAGAGAAAAGGGGACAAGGGATCTCCTCTTAAGCCTTTCAAGGAAAAGAAATTAGAAGAGCAACCGTTAATGAGCATCGAGAAGTTTGGGTTTTTGATACATTGAGCTAACCAACTACACCAAAGCTCACCAAAACCCATTTTCCTGAGGAGATAAAGAAGGCAATTCCAATTGACTTGATCGAATGCTTTCTTCATATCCAGTTTGCACACAATTCCTCTTTTTCACTTCTTCAGATAAGCATCCACCACTTCATTAGCAATAAGAGCAGCATCTATAATCTGTTTTCCAGCCACAAAAGGATGTTGATATTGACCAATAACTTCTGGTATTGCTTTTTTAATCTTTCAATAAATATTTTGGCAATGATTTTATAAATGCTTCCCACCAAGCTAGTGGGGTGGAAATCTTTGATGCTAGTGGTCCCAACCTTCTTTGGAACAAGAGTTACAAAGGTATTATTTATGCAACTAACAAATTTTCTTGAACTATGGAATTCCTCCAACATGTTTAACAAATCATGTTTGAGGAGGCTTCGGTTAGCCTGAAAGAAAGCCAAGGGAAAGCATTAGGCCCAAGCGCTTTACCCCCATTGCAATTTTTAATAGCTTGGAGTACTTTTGTTTCTTCAAAAGGTCTCTCAAGCCACTTTGCAATGGAGGAACTGAGGAATATGAAATTGATGCCATCCACTGTAGATCTCCAAGACTTGGATTCAGTGTAGAGGTCTTTGTAAAAATCACAAATACCTTTTCCAAAGCCCTCTTCCCTAGGTAAGGTGACTTCCCCAGTTTCAATACTGGAAGGGGTGTTGCTTCTACGATGAGCCTTTGCTGTCTAATGAATTGGCTTTTTAACATGGTATTGGAGCCTTTGCAACCAAAAGGTATAGGTTTCGAACCTCACTACCCCCTCTCTTTAAATTAAGATTAAAAACTTATAGCACAAGGTATAGCAACCCTATGCTTTATCCACTCTTAAAGCTCAATGGGCTTTGAAGTGCATTGGCAAGCTAGAGAAATTGAAACTATTCGCAAGGCCTCATTGAACGAGCTTAAGCTTTTAGCTGACTTGGTTCTCTCCTCTTTCTCTGTCTCTCTAATTCTCAAATTTTAAGATTCTAAAGCTTATCTTTCTTCTATCCCCTTGTGTTAATTATGCTTTTTTAGAATCTCGGTGATAATTGCTCAAAGAGAAGTTAATGAGGGATTTTTTATGTAGTTTCCGATTTGCAAGATAGAGATCATTAGTCGAGAAGGACCATTGTGAGTAGGTCTAAAAGGGAGGGAGGTATTGATCTAGGTAACTTGGTGTCTAACAGTATTTCTTTGGTGGGGAAGTGTAATGGTGTTTTCCTTTAGAACCTAACTCTCTTCGGCACAAGGTAATTTGTGGTAAATTTGGACAAAATGGATGAGATGCTATTGTAGGGGTTAAAATATTATTTATTTGAGTCCTTCGAAAATTTTGTCTCAAATCGATCATTTGTTCTTTCCTAATGTTCATTATAAAGTGGGTAATGGGGAGAGAATTCACTTTTGGGAGGATCATTGGATTGGGGACATGCTTTTGGGTGTTGTGTACCCTTGTCTTTTCAGTTATGTACTCTTCATGAATCCTATTTCTGCCTTCCTCATTTTGCAAGAGGATAATCGTTCATGGGGTTTTTATTTTGGGAATGAGCTTGCTTTTTTGTTTATTGTGATCGATTTCTTTTCATATCCAGTTGGGCAGAGACAAATGTGCTTGGAGTTTAGATTCTTCTAGGGATTTCTCATGCAAACCTTTCCTCTCTCATTTGATCCATGACCCTAATATTGATTTTCTTAGAAGCAAATCTTCAATTTGCTTGATCTAACAAGGCCTTGTCCTAATGTGTGAGTCCTTTGTTTTATGAGGGGAAAATTGCTCACACTTGATTTTACTTTGCCCCTTCTCTCAGGTTCTTTGGAATAACTTGTTTGGGATTTTTGTGAAATTGGGTGCACAACCTCTTTGGAGAGTTTTTGGACTATTATGTTTAGGAGTTTGGGGAATAGGAAAGAGAGAAAAGTTTTGTCGTGTTGTATTGTTCTGGCTATTATTTGATATATTTGGTTGGGAAAAAAAATGCCAGTATCTTTAAAGGTGTTGCCAATTCTAGTAGCATGCTTTGGGGCATAGTGGCTTCCTTACATCCCTTTGGTGCTCAGCAAATGGATGCTTCTGTTATTCACTAGAAGACTTGCAATGGTATTGGTTGGCACTAATTTGTTAAGAGTTCTCTAGTATATATTTTCTTTGTTTTTAGCTGTTTTCCTTTCGCAATGGGAGGAAACCTTGTTCTCCCTGGTTATCCTTTCTTTATTATACTACTTTCTTCCTGTTGCCGCCAAAAATTAGCTGGTTATGTAGGTCTAATTTTTGACCATGACCAACTGCAAGGAATTGAACAAGAGGGGCTTGGAGGATCTGGGGTGTACTCCGAGGGATCACTCTGATGCCTAAGTCAAGATCTCTGAGAGGATAAGGTTGCAACATTAAGAAAGAGTGGATGAGAATGAGATGCTTACATTCTCTCTAGATATTCCTTTTATGGTTGGGGGATGACATGCCCCTAGTAAATTTGGCATTTATTTGCTAGTTATTTTGATGGTGGGGAGTTTCATCTTGGTTTAATGGTAATAATTTGGAAATTAATTGCAAAACCTTGATTTTCATCTTTCATTAATTTATTTTTCTAATCTTATTTTTATGTCATATCATTTGTCCCCCACTTTTACTCTTAAGTCAAAGAAATTTAGTTCAAAAACTCAAGAGGCTGCTTTTTGCCGGTGGCTTTGGTTTAATCTAAGTGGTTTTGTGCGTTATTTGAGAAAATCAAGGCTTAGTCATTTTTATTAATTTTTTACCCAAACCATGTGACTTTTTTGGGCCAACCTTAAGGACGCAATTTATGCTAATTGAAGGGTTCGTGGTTCAATCTGAGTCGATTAAAGGGGCTTTTTCTCAATTCAAGCCATTTGAGGGTTAATCGGCTTATCCGAGCCGAATTGATGAATCTCCGAGCCGCTTAATAAGGTTCCCGCTCAATCAAAGCCGCGTGAGGGGGACCAAAAACCTTGTATAACCATGGAATTTAATTTAAGTCTTTTTCCTTTATCTCAAGAGTTGATCACTCTTTGGCTCACTTCTAGTCAGTTTGGTTCGATTTAAGCCAGTTGACCCACTTTTTTGGCTCAATTTGAGCAATTCTTTTGTCTACTGAATAGCTCTTTTTATCTAGTAAGCAACTCTTATGCTAAACAACTTTTTTAATTGCTGAGCAATTTTTTTATCTCCCAAGCAGTTCTTTTATCTATTGAACAATTCTTTTGCTGAGCAAATTTTATCTGCTGAACAACTCCTTTGTTGAGTAGATTTTATTTCTGAGCAACTCTTTTATCTACCGAGTAGCTCTATCTGCTGAGAAAATTCTATTTGATGAGTAGCTCTTTTATCTATTGAGTAGTTTTATTTGCTAAACAACTCTTTTATTTGCTAAGCAAATTCTATCTGCTGAATAACTCTTTTATTTGCTAAGCAGTTTTATCTGCTAAGAAGCTCTTTTATATCCTAAGAAACTCTTTTATCTGGCAGTTGTTTTATCTGCTAAGCAAATTCTATCTTCTAAGCAATTTATCTGCTGAGCAGTTCTTTTCTTGAGCAGATTCTATCTGCTAAATAGCTTTTTTATTGAGCAGATTTTATCTGCTAAGCAACTCTTTTATCTGCTGAGCAGTTCTTTTATTTGCTGAGCAATTTTATCTGCTAAGTAGCTCTTTTATCTACTAAGTAGATTTTATCTGCTGAGCAGCTCTTTTATTTATTGAGCAGATTCTATCTACTGAGCAAATTCTATCTGCTAAGCAACTCTTTTATCTGCTGAGCAATGCTTTTATTTGTTGTGCAGATCTTTTGCTAAATACACTCCATTTGTTGAGAAACTCTTTTATCTGCTGAACAGTTCTTTTATCAGTTGAACAACTCTTTGGTCAAGCAAATAATTCTATCTGCTGAGTAGCTTTCATCAAGTATGCATTTTTAGGCCTCATAAGTAGTATGGGTCGTGCTTTGGTGAGTTGTGCTCTTTTGTTGCCTTATGAGTTGTGCTCATCAAGTAGACATGTTTTCGGGCCTCATGAGCTGTGCTCATCAGATGGATCATTCCTGATGAGTCGTGCTCACTCCTGGGTTGCCTCATGAGGTGTACTCATCAAGTGGGCATGTCTTTGGGTCTCACAGCCAGTGCTCATCATATGGGTCACTCCTAGTGAGTCACGCTCACTCTTGGGTTGCCTCATGAGTTGTGCTCATCAAGAGCGGTGCTCATCAAATGGGTCATTCTTGGTGAGTTGTGCTCACTCCTAGATTGCCTCATGAGTTGTGCTCATCAAGTAAGCATGTCTTCAAGCCTCATGAGCGGTGCTCATCAAATGGGTCATTCTTGGTGAGGCATGTTCACTCTTGAGTTGCCTCATGAGTTGTGCTCATCAACTGGGCATGTCTTTAGGTCTCATGAGTGGTACTCATCAGATGGGTCATTCTTGGTGAGTCATGCTCACTCTTGAGTTGCTTCATAAGTTATGCTCATCAAGTGGGCATGTTTTCAGGCTTCATGAGCGGTGCTCATCAAATGGGTCATTCCTAGTGAGTCGTGCTCACTGTTAGGTTGTCTCATGAGTTGTGCTCATCAAGTGGGCATGTCTTCGAATCTCATTAGTGGTGCTTATCAGATGGATCATTCTTGGTAATTCGTACTCACTCTTGAGTTTCCTTATGAGTTGTGCTCATCAAGTGGGCATGTCTTCAAAATTTTGCTCAGCGATGAAGTTGACTAAGACGTGCGCCTTGATTGCGGGCCTTGGCTTCTAATGGATATCGAATTCCCCCGATTCAACTGACCACTTCATCATCCTTTTTAATAACTCCGAGTGCTAAAAAGTTTATCTCAAAGGCATGTTGATC
The DNA here is from genome assembly GCF_029873635.1 of Malania oleifera. Taxonomy (NCBI): domain Eukaryota; kingdom Viridiplantae; phylum Streptophyta; class Magnoliopsida; order Santalales; family Ximeniaceae; genus Malania; species Malania oleifera. The sequence continues at coordinate 2,101,656 of NC_080419.1, forward strand.
AATGCGGTATCTTTGTGCGCTTGGAAGTGAGGTCTCAGTTTCCTAGCTATGGACCAGACGGTGAAGGCAACTTTTTTTGCTAGCAAGTAATTGATCCTTGTTCCCCGTAACACCTTGCTTGTTGCAGTGTATTGGTTTGTGTTGTCTACCTTCTTCTCAAGCCAGGGCAGAACTAACTACTTAAAGATGCCACCCTTCCAGTTAAGATTTGCACTTTCTTCTTGTCTATACGGCACACTTCTCCATTAGGGCCTGGATTTTGTCAAGATTTACCTCTATCCCTCTGTGGGTCACCATGAACCCTAGGAACTTTCCTGCCGACATGCTGAATGTGCACTTGGTGGGATTTAATCTCATTGCATATTTACGAAATAATTCATATCTTCTCAAATTCCTCTCATGATCATAAGATTTTAAACTCTTTACTACATGTCATCCACATAAGCTTCCATAGTACTTCTCGAGAGATCTTTGAAAATCTTATTCACCAATTGCTAGTAAGCCACCCCATTTGACTTCTTCACTAGCACCACATTGCTAAGCCATTCAATGTAGTGAACCTTCCTGATGAAATTAGCTTTTAAAAGCTTTGTTACTTCCTCATTAATTACCTTGATTATCTCAAGAGCAATGCTCCTCTTCTTTTGCTTCACGAGGCGATGACAAGGATCCATTTGGAGCTTGTATTCAATAACTGTAGGATCGAATCTAGGCATGTCATCAGCAGACCAGGAAAAATGTTTGCATACTCCCACAGTAATCTCAAAAGTTCTGTCTTCAATGAGTTTGATAACTGGGCCCCTAATTGGACACACTTCTTTTGGTTGTCTTCCTCTAAGGGATGCTGATTAAGTCCTCAATTCTAAGGTCAAAGTCTCTCACCCTTATGTTCTACCCTTTAGGACCATTACATAACAATTGCGAGCTGCCATATGGTCCCCTCTTATCTCGCCTATTACGGTTGGGTTTGGGAATTTAACCTTCAGGTGGTAAGTGGAGGTAACAACTTGACATGCATTGAGTACAAGACGCCGCAATATTATAATGTAGATGGAAAAATGGTCCACCATCAAGAAGTTTGTCATAAGAGTGATCTACTGCGGTAGCGTCCCTATTGTTAGTTGGAGCATGATTGTGCCCAAGGGGTGAACCACATCTCCTCCAAATCCAACTAAGGGTGTTGAAATGAGCTTCAAGCATTCTACTCCTATTTTCATTTCTTGTAAAACCAACAAGAACTTATATCGGCTAAACTTCCATTATTTATCAGTATCCTTCTTACCTGATAATTGGCAATGAGTAATGACACTATTAGAGCATCGTTTTGTGGCTATTGAATTCCTCTCATATCTTCTTCTGTGAAGGTAATAACCTCATCTCGCTGCAATTTTTTATGACTTTGCACGTAGTTATCAGCCAAGAAAAACTTGCTTTGCATACATTTTCTTTGCTCCTCCATTATCTCCTCCACTAGTTGGTCCTTCGAAAATCATATCAATCTCTCCTACAACCTACTCTTCTTTTTTAGCAGCTTCTGGTTTTTGTTGATTACATGCCTTGGCTTGGCAATGGGAAGTTTTTTTTTTTTAATGAATTTTGACAAATGTCCTTATTGTATCAAAGTTTCATTTTTGCCCTTCAGATGGACATATTCCTTTGTATCATGCCCATGGTCTCTATAGAACATGCAGAACTTCGAGATGTTTCTTTTGTATGATGGGGTCCTCATGGGTACTCCTTCAAACAGCTGGATGGTTTATTAATTTCATGCTTTTTACCTCCCTTAGTTGCTTCATCAATGTCTCTTGAGTTCTTCCTTTTCAAACTGGTCTTGCTTCTTCTTGTGGTGACAACCTCTTCTAAATTGATATACTTTTGGGTTCATGTCATTAGCTCACCCATATTGACTAAGGGTTTCTTTCCCAAGGAATTTAAGAAATCCCTTGGTTGAATAGTTGTTGTCAATGCCGCTATCACTACCCCGTGATCTAAGCTTTAGACTTATAAAGTTGCATTGATAAAGCAACTCATGAACTCCTTTAATGTTTCTTTCTCCCCTTGAACAAGACTCATCAAGTTGGGTGAAGTTCTATTCATTTTTCGATTAATGAAGAAATGCCCTATAAACTATTGCTCCATCTTAGAAAAGGACCCAATTAAGCCGGGCTTTAAAGTTTAGTACCACACCCTGGCATTTCCCTTTACAGTTGATGCAAATGCTCAACACATGCATGATTGCATCGGGCACACCTTGTAATTACATCAACATCGTAAAAGTGTCAAAGTGGTCTAAAGGATCTGACAGCCTATCGTATCCTTCAATGCTTGGCATCTTAAACTTACTTGGTAAAGAAATTCCCATTACCTCTTTTGTAAAAGGGGGGTTTTGAGGATTTGGTTGACATCTCCCCTACGGAGGGATGGTTGCACAACTCCTTCACTAGTTTCTCTAGTTAGGTCAATTTTCCTAAACTTTTCCTCAAGCTCTTGGGATCATTGCTCATAAATACCCACACTGTTAGCATCTTTATCTTTTTGGTTGGGTCTAATACCTTCAGAGCGACTTCTTGTGGTATCATCGCCTTCCCACTGAGTGCTGCTTCTATCTGGGTGGCTTCTAGAGCACGTTCTGTATAATCCTATTTTTGATGCAGGATCATACTGAACATGTCTTCCATCCTCTTTAGAAAGCCAAAAATTATCTTAGGGGTGCACTTGGTGACGAGTTGTTTGCTAGGGCGAAATTAATCAATTGAGGTGATTGATCCCCAACAAGAAGTTCTGACTTGGAATTATACGACGTGATCATGGTCAAAGATAGGAATCTTCATGTTTCCTACAGATGGCGCCAAATGTTGCTGCTAAAAATTGGCTGGTTGATTTATACTAATCTTAGACCATGACCACCTATAAAGAATTGAACAAGAGATCAAAGAGGACCCGAGGTGTACTCTGGGGGATCACTCTAATGCCTAAGTCAGGGACTGTTGGGAGATAAGATTGCAATAGTAAGAAAAAGTGGGTGAGAATGAGATGCTTACCTTCTCTTTGGATGTCCCTTTTATAATTGGGGATGACATGCTCCTATTAAATTTGGTATTTATTTGCTAGTTATTTTGATGGCGGGGGGGTTTGTTTTTCCCCTTCATTAATTTGTTTTTCTAATCTGATTTTTATTGCATATCACTTCCTTAACCATGTGCTTGGGAGTATGGATTTTAAACGTTGGATTTGAAATTGTATGGATTTGGACAAAATGAAATGCAAAATCATTTTGAATTTCATCCAAATCCATAAAAACCGAATCGAAGGTCTGAAATCCCCCAAATACAACCTTAATATAATTCTCTGTTTATCCCCAGAAAAAACAAAACAAAAAAGCTCTCAACTTAGTTTTGTAAAAACAGGGGGTGGAGCTCAATTAAAAAAGAAGGTACATTCACACATTTTTTGACATTATATATGGAACTTCATTCGTTTATAATTGTGGAGTCAGGAACATATGATCTCTCTCTCTCTCTCTCTCTCTCTCTCTCTCTCTCTTTCATTCCTTTGTAATTGAGTTATTTTTTACTGTGTATTGTCATAAAAAATGCCCTTGATCGTCTGAGTTGGCAAGAAAAGATTTATATAGCTGATTCGACCTAATAGGACTTAAGGCTGCTTATTATTATTGTTGTTGCGTATTGTCATGGAACTTCTGTCTTGACCTTATGATGGTTTTCCAGTTTTTTAAACTAGAAGATGTTGCGATGGGTATATGGATCGAGCAATTTAAGAACTTAAGTCGCGAAGTGCATTACATAAACGACGAACAATTCCACAGTACAGGATGTGGAGCAGATTATGTTCTTGCTCACTATCAAGGCCCAAGGCTGGTGTTATGCCTGTGGGAGAAGCTGCAGAAAGAGCACAAACCCATCTGCTGTGAGTGATGAATATCCTACCCAATCCTTTTTCCCTTTTTCTCTTTCAACTGAGCTCAACCCCACTTCCTTCTAACAAAATTGAGTTGAGAGCTTCTAGAAACTTAAAAGATGTGGTGTGTGTGTGTGTGTGTGAGAGAGAGAGAGAGAGAGAGAGAGAGAGAGGGCAGGGGGGCTTTTTCTGTTCCAAATTAAAAATGTAGTTTTTGATCTGTCACTTTAAGAATGCCTTAATTTTCTAATGGTTGGTCCAAACACATCCGAATCTGCAACATTCAAATCCAATACAGAAGTAAAAAACTAGAAGAACATGCAAATCCTAACTTTGCAATTGTTTAAGTTTCTGTTCACAAACAGTTTGTCCAGCTCAAATTTGACTTACTTAGCTTACCCAAACCAAACTTTTCCTGTTTGAAACCTTTGTGGAGCTTTAAAAATTCCTTTATACATATATGCTTGCTTATGTGGGCTGTGCTGCAAAACAGTACTACCACTCAACTTTATGTTAAGCTGCGGACAACGAGGATCATCCATTGCGTGAATGGTTCGTTAACTATATCACTCCCCTTGGACGATTTTGCCATTTAAAAAATAGGGTGATATGATGCTTACAGAGAGTAGACAAGAGTAAAGGGAGTGTTTAGGAATATGAGTTATGAGCCTTCCATTTGAAGTTTTGTAAATTTGAATGAAATTTAATATACTTGGGTTACGTTTTATTTAAATGGATATTTGTAGATCTAAATTGAAGGTTCGGATTCTAAATTTTCAAACCTAGGGTAGATAGAACATAGAGCGAATAATTTTAGGCATACTAGAATGTTGAGTGATACACGAAAACCAATTATATGTTTTTAAGTGTTTCTAGTTCAATTGAATTAGAAATTTATAATTGTTTTTAGCGTGACCTATGCATGTATGATGAAATTACATTTATAAAAAAAATATTAAGATAGTAGGTGAATTTCAAGGGTATTATTTATGCAAAAATCTTCTTACGATGGTAAGACAAACAGGACAGCCTTTACATTAGAAAGATGAATATTAAAACAATATTTGAAGTGTAATGATTACAATATGGTAAAAAATAGTGACCTCTTTTTCTAAGCTTTAGTAAAAAGATACTAATCTCTCTTATAAAAAATAAAAAATAAAAATAAATTTTTATATTTTATAAAAACACAAGCCTTTTGAAAGAAACTCTTATATTAAAATTTTAATAATTTTATTATAATTTTTCTTCTAAGGGTGACTCAAGTGGTTAACTCAGAGAGGATTGGGTCTTGAAAGTTATGAATTTTTATTTGAGATAATATCTTAAATATTTAAATAAAAAAAAAGTTAGAGGGACAGACTTATTATCTGGATGGATTAATCGAGTGATTAAACAGCCTTAAATATTATTGTTTAATAAAAAATTACTAATTTAGTAAAAAATTCTGGCATCTTTAGGAGCATAAATTTTAAATTTAAATTTAAATAAATTAAAATATAATTTTATATTATATTATATTTTAAATTAATACAAATTTAAATTTAAAGTTTTTTCCAAAAAGTCTCAAAAACTTTTTACAATTTGCCTATAGTAAAGTATGAAAAAGTGTGCTGCAGGCAAGCCCAATTGTCGAAAGCATCACTAAGTCTTTATCACAAAAATAAATGATAGGATAAATTAATAGATAACCTTCAAAAAATTAATGAACGGTTGCAACCATCTAATCCGAACCGTAGATGGCTTGTGCTGTGCATGCGTGATCGGCCGCTGATTCGAAATAATCGCTTTGTGCTGACGTGACAGGCGACGTGGCACAATAGCCACTTGCCTACCGCACCAAAAATCCTATGGTCATCTTCCCGATGGTGACGTGGCACATTTATGCACACATACAACCATAACAGTTGCCATGTCGGATTTAAAAAATGTTGATTGAAGCCCGAAGGGTTGAGTTTTGTTACGCAAGCGCTGATGATTCTGATTCTCTTTCTTTGGTGGAATGGTGACGTGTGTATACATAACTGCTAATAGTCGTCGTAGAGATACCAGTTCCTGGACACGTGTACGTACAACAAGCATTTGTGGAAATTAATTTAACTATTATCATATGTATTTTTGGCCCTGATAATGCCACGTGTACGTATCATCGACAGCCTTATGCGCCAAAGGCTATAAATAGCCACCATCAATGGTGCTCCCATCTCATCGCATCACCACGAATGTATGTCTCTTCAATTTTTAATTTTATACTATAGTACCTGAAATTTTTTAAATTATTAATATTATTTAGGATAATTGTTCTGTCCTTTATCCCTCTCGACCAAAGTATTAGAATTTATAGTTTGACTAAAACGTCACAGCCTCTTAAATTCAAACTTTAAGATTTAGTTAAAAAGTGTTGAGCGAGCAAACTTAATGAATTGTTATTAAAAATATTGTATGAATTTAATTTTTTTAAAATAGTAATTGATATAGATTTAATTAAGTACGTAAAAATAGTTGTAAATTGATGCTGCGTTTGGAAATATGAAGTTCAGATCTTGAATTTAAATTTATCTTTGATGCGTTCAAAGTATATCAGCTAATAAGGGGAAGTCAACATCTAGTCATCACCATCCAAATTAGACCTTCTAACAAGAGCAACCAACTCCAACCCAATAAAAAAGAGGAGAGATCCACGCCGACACCTTAAATGGGTGGAATAATACACGCAGATACTTTATGACTGGGAGCGATTCACGCCCCCATGCCATAAAGATAAATCAACTCAAGGGTCAACCTTAGCCACTATAAGAAGGGACGCGGTGAAGAGACCAAGGTAAGTGATTTGATACCCATTTTTATTGTTACATTTGGTCTCTCTAAAGCATTTCCCTTACTTAGGCATCAGAGCGATCTCCCGAAGTACACCCCGAGTCCTCCAAGCCTTTCTTCCTTTCTCTTTTTCAGGTTAACGGAAGTCAAAAGAGCAGTCCCTCCGATTTTATCCTGCAACAGTTAGTGCCGTCTATGGGAACTTGCTTCTGAGAGGTGATCATCTTACTCTCGACCTCCGACATTCAAACAATGGCAACCACACGTAACTCTAGCTTTAGTCTTGCTACCGGAAAAGAGTCGCCCCAGTCCATTCACTCCACACCTGTACAACCATTGGGGGTCACCAGAGAAGAATTCCTTACTTTTAAAAAGAAAATGGAGGATATGTTCAACCTGCTCTTACAACAAAAGAGTCAGGAAGGGCATGCCCCCCCCCCCCCCCAAATCAACAATAGGTGAGTCCCGACGCAACCAAGAAAATAGATAAGCCAAAGGAAGGTAAGGATAAAACTTACCTCACCAAGAAGGTAGAAGATGCGAATAGCATAGGATTCAACCAACAAAGATCAACGGAGCTGGAAGAAATGATTAAGAAAATAGTCCAAATAGAGAAAATGATGAAAGAAGGCAAGACCAACCCCTTCTACGGGGAAGCATCTCTAAGATCCTCAGAGCCATCATTCACCAAAGAAGTGATGGAGGTTCCACTGTTGAGCAAATTCAAGATGCCAACCTTTGAAAAGTACGAGGGTCTGTTCGACCCAATCGACCATTTGGACACCTTCAGGGTGTTAATGTAGTTGCAAGGTGCTCCAGACGCCATCATATGCCGAGCTTTTGCAACAACCCTTAAAGGTAGTGTCAGAGATTGGTACCAGACCCTACGACCTAGATCGATTGGTTCCTTCTCCAAGATGGAGCAACTGTTTACCGGCCACTTCCTCAGTAGTTAGAGAATCGTTATAACATCAGCCCATCTAATGAGAATGGTCCAGGGAGAAAGGGAGATGCTGAAGAAGTTTATGCATTGCTTCAACACTGCGACCCTGGAGATCCGCAACCTAAACATGGGGGTGGCTTTGGCAGCTCTAACCACAGCCCTCAGCCCGGAAACTTCATCTACTCTCTGGGGAAGAAGTAGTCGGCTAACATGGGGGAATTGATGGCCCGAGCATAGAAGTATATTAACCTTGAAGAAATGATGGACACTAGGGGAAATCGCATCGAGCTCAAAAGGAAAGGTACTAGTCGGGAAACGAGAGAACCCTCTAGACCCATAAAGAAACAGGAGACCAGTACGCTGCTCGCCAGCTCAAATTCAAGAGGGTAGTCAAGTAAGTTTTCCACCTATACACCTCTAAATGCACCGCGGTCCAATGTATTTATGCATATAAGGAAGACGGACTATGTCTCATGGCCTGAACCTGTGCGAACCCCTTCATACAAATGCAACATGTCCAAGTTCTATCAATTCCATAGGGATCATGGGCACGATACAGAGGAGTGTATTCAGCTAAAGAATGAGATTAAAGCCTTGATAAAAAAGGGATACCTGTCGATATTCATAAAGAAGGAAGATTGGCAAGGGGAACCTCGCGAACAAAAAAATGGGGACGAGAAGAAAGAATAGATCATAGGGGAAATCGCAGTGAACTTTAGAAGATCTGCTAGTGGCGGAGACAGTGGAGGTGCTCGCAAAAGATATGCTAAGCAGATACTCTCAACGAAGAAGGGGGAACTAAGCAACAAAAGGAATAAACAAGATAATGTTATCATCTTCAATAGCGGAGGCGAAGAAGGAGTGCAACAACCACACGATGACGCGCTAGTACTCTCCCTACTGGTGGAAAATTACAAAGTAAGACATGTTTTGATAGATAACGGGAGCTCGGCCAATGTTATGTTCTGGTCGGTGCTCGAAGGAATGAAGATCGGCAAGGAACGGCTCAAACCAATCTCAACCCCCCTAGTCGGTTTCAATGGGGACGTAATTCATCCCATAGGAACAATCACACTACTGGTAACAATGGGAATGACCCCATAACAAGTTACTTCCCTAACGAAATTCATGTTGGTCGACCGGCCATTAGTATACAACATCATACTAGGTCGGCCCTTGTTTAATGCGGTCTGAGCCGTAACATCAACATACCATGGCCGTAACATCAACATACCATCTCAAGATGAAATTCCCTACCCCTGCATGGGACTGGGGTGGTTAAGGGAGACCAAATAGCGACTTGGAACTGCTATGTAATGGCCCTAAAAGGGAAGACGGAAGCTTGAGAGACCTTGACTGTAGAAGACCTAGAGGTGGGGGGGGGGAATACCCTCAAATCAGCACGGTGGATGAAGACATCACACGCATACCCCTAAAAGGCAACCAGGAGAGGTAAATGCAGATCGAGAGCGGCCTACCTAACACCTTGAGAGCAAAACTAAGCGAATTGCTGAGCGAATTCACAGACGTGTTCGCTTAGTCAGCCGAAGATATGCCAGGTATTGACTCGGCAATCATAGGGCACAGGTTGCAAGTTGACCCCAACCACCGACCTGTGAAACAGAAGAAAAGGAGCTTCGCGATGGAGCGAATCAAGGTAATTGATGAAGAGGTGACGAAGCTAGTGCAAGCCAAGTTCACCAGGGAGGTTAACTATCCAAAGTGGCTAAACAACGTGGTTCTAGTAAGGAAACCAAATGGAAAATGACGCACCTGCATAGATTTCACAGATCCAAAAAAGGCATGTCTGAAGGATAGCTTCCCCCTTCCCCGAATTGATGAGCTGGTGGATTCAACCTTTGGGCATGAACTTCTCAGCTTCATGGATGCCTACTCGAGATACAATCAAATCTCAATGCATTGAGCTGATGAAGAGAAAACATCTTTTATCACCGAGAGAAGGCTATATTGTTACCGAGTCATACCCTTCGTGCTAAAAAACGCAGGGGCCACATATCAGAGTTTGGTGAAGAAGATATTTAAATATCAGCTCGAAAAAATGATGGAGGCATACGTAAACGACATGCTGGTGAAAAGTTTAAAAGTGGAGGGGCACTGCAAAGATCTGAGGGAGACGTTTGAGCTGTTGCGCAGGTACCAAATGAAACTAAACCCTTCGAAGTGCGCGTTTAGTGTTTCGGCAGGAAAGTTTCTTGGGTTTATGGTGACGTATATCCATAAAAGTCAACCTAGAAAAAAATAAGGGCGCTACTAGAAATGGAGGCCCCGTGAACGAAGAAGGAGATCCAAATCTTGACAGGAAGGATAGCCTCCCTCAGCATATTTGTCTCCTACTTAGGGGACAAAGGCCTACCCTTCTTCAAAGCACTAAGGAAGAAAGGAGGATTTGAATGGGGGTGAATGGGGGGAGGAGTAGAATAAAGCCTTCAAACAGTTCAAACAGTATCTCGACTCTTTACCTTTATTAATAAAGGCAAAGACAAGAAAGGACCTCTACTTATACATAGCTTCGACGGCAAATGCGTTCAGCTCAGTCCTAGTTCGAGAAGAAGGTAGGCAACATAGACTCATATACTACACTAGCAAGGTGCTGAGTGGAGCCAAGAAAAATTATAGTACGAATGAAAAGGCAGCCTTCTCCATCATTTGTGCCGCACGAAAGTTAAGGCCCTACTTTCAGGCACACAAGGTAATTGTGCTGACCAACCTACCATTAAGGCAGACTCTTTAGCGGCCGAAGAGTTCGGGAAGGATGATGAAGTGGTCCATTGAATTGGGCGAGTTCGACGTACAATACCTACCAAGGCTTGCTGTCAAGGCCTAGGTGCTAGCCGACTTCATAGACGAAAGACCCCCCGAGATAGCAGGAAAGTTGGACATATGGACACTACACGTTGACGGGTCATTTAATGCAGCCGGAGGAGGAGCGGGGTTTATCCTCACGACATCGGATGGTAAAGAGACTCTTTACGCATTAAAGTTGGAGTTCTCAGTGATGAACAATGATGCCAAGTATGAAGCTTTGTTAGTAAGACTGCGCCTGACAGAAGCACTAGGGGTAGCACAGATTAAGGTATCAAGTGATTCTCATTCGGTGGTAAAGCAGGTGAAAGGAGAATTTCAAGCTAGGGATTAGAAAATTAAGTATCTAACCAAAGCCCAAGAATATGTTAAGACATTCATTCATTTCAATATAGAATGCGTGTCGAGAGCCGAGAACACCAAGGCTGATGCGCTCACGAAATTAGTCTTAGCCACCAGCTCGGAATGGAGAGATGCTATTTGTCACGCCCCGAACCAGGCAATGGGACCCAGGGGTGAATTAGTCACCTAACATGTCCCTGTATCATAAAAAACACCAATGATAGAATAATGAATGAGGGTCCGACCCTGTGGGGTTCTCGTACGCCCTATACACATTCACATACATTACATATACACAACGGAAAATGTTCTTTCTAGACATATATTGTACCATACCAGAGTCTATACAAAAGGGTCTAAGCTCCAAAATACCAATACATAACCCAGGGTGCTAACACATACCCAAAACGACAACCCTGTTACATTCCTAGTACTTATACAAACACTTCACGCAGTACACCGACCACTATGCTCCTAACACAAGGACTCTAGTTTCGGTTACTTGAAGGACCTGAAAACATGTACGTACGATAGGGGTGAGACACCTCTCAGTAAGGCAAATCCAGGTTATATCGGTGTGTGGCATATAAGTATTATCATGACATAAAACATACACTGTTCAATATAGTTCCAATATTTTCACAAAACAACTCTAGTATAGTGCTCATCACACACACACACACATGATCAAGTAACCCGATGTCATCACACCCTTCGGCCCGAAGCCAGCTCGCATTACACGGTGTCCTCGGCACATGACATAGGCCCAGGCTCCCATGGCACCGTATCGGTACATTTGGTGGATCCACACCCTTCGGTGATCAGTCGAAAAGGCGGTATTTCACACCCTCAGATATAGTGTCGGACACTCTTTCCAATGGTAGGTGGTATTTCACACCCTCGGATATAGAGTCGGACACTCTTTCACAACCTAGAACAATTCAGAACCCCGTTCCTATATCTCATTTTAGAAAATCACAACTCATGCATGTTCATATAACAATTCAATCCGCACCCATTTGATAATCTAAAAATCATGATTTTCCAAAAATACAGTTTAAATAAGTCAAGGCACGACCATCTCCATAACACAATATATATCACAATATATCTACGGTTTTCCAACGAAACCAGAGATGCAACCCAATGCCCCCTTTTTTCAAAATTGTAACATGAAAATCCCGTAATTTCCACCCGTTTGATTTTTCCAAATGAGTAGTCAAAACACACACAAGACCGTGAACAACAGTTCTACCGAATCCGATTTCGAAAATAATCGATATAAACAGAATCCCCTTACCTTTTCCCAAAAATCCAAACCTGAACTCTACAACTCCTAAACAGCGAATCGAGTTCCCAAAACCTATAAATCACAGTACAAAACATACTTACAATTCCCATCCCTACAAAACTACCAAAACGGAAATGAAAATCGAGTCTTACCTCAATTTTGGGTCAAATCTTGAAAACACTCAAAACGATGATCCGTTCCACAAATCTCGAAGAGAATCCTTCCCTGATCCTTGTAGTAACTTCGGATCGTCATTTCTAACAACGTACAATGAAGAAATCTTAGAGAGAGAGAGAGAGAGAGTTCTTACAGAGAGAGAGGAAGAGAGAGGATTTTGATAACTTAACTTCAAAGCAACCCAAATGGATATTTATAGCACCTTTGACTCGGCCAACCTCGTCGACAAGGCGGCGTCTTCGTCGACAAGTCAACAAAGGGAGTTCGTCAACGTAGCGGTGGCCTCGTTGACGAGCCTAAGATTTTCAAATTTCCCGAAACCTCTCGGCTTCTCCTCGTCAAAGAGCACTTGCATTTCATCGCCGAACAACAGAAAGGCCTTCGTCGACGAACTTTGGCTTCATCGACGAAGCGTGCTCAATTTACTATTTTACCCTTTTCTTACTTATTTATTCTAAATCTCACGGATCGAGTTCTTACACTATTTACCTAGAGTGAGTCGGAAAACCTTCATATGAGGAGGGCAGTGTTAACTTGCTGGATTCTGAAATTGACGAGGGGGACTGGAGGGCGCCTCTAGTGTAATACCTCTGCGGCGGATCCCTACTAGAGGACAAGAAGGAGTCTCTAAAGGTGAGGAGGAAGGCGGCAAGGTACACACTCATAAACCAGGAGCTATACAGACGATCTTTAATGCTGTCATACCTTTGGTGTCTGAGTAATGAAGAAGGAGAGTACGTACTAAGGGAAATCCATGAAGGGGTATGTGGAAATCATCTAGCTAGCAAGGCTCTAGCTCACAAGGCTTTGCAGCAAGGATTTTACTAACCCACAATGAGGAAGGATGCGGTCGAGTTCGTCAAACGGTATGACAGCTGCCAGTGGTGCGCGGGAGTACCTCATGTGCCGTCTAATCTTCTCTCCCCTCTAACTAGTCCTTGTCCCTTCGCCCAGTGGGGACTAGACATCTTGGGACCTCTACCTCCAGCCACTAGCCAAAGGAAGTTCCTGTTGGTGGCAATTGATTACTTCACTATGTGGGTAGAGGTCAAAGCCCTGGCCCACATAACCGAGCGAAACATCACATGATTCGTTTGGACATCGGTGGTTTGCTGGTTTGGAATCCCATTGGCCATAGTTATTGACCATGGGAGACAGTTCAACAATGAATGCTTCAAAAAATTTTGTTCTGACCTGCCCATTAAACTCTTGTTTGCATATGTGGCACAACCCCAAAGTAATGGTTAGGTGGAAAACATGAACTGAATGATATTGTACAGTTTAAGGACACGACTCGAGTCTGTGCAAGGCAGGTGAGTAGAAGAGCTCCCCTTCATCATTTGGGTATACCACACTACCCAACGAGTAGCGACATGGGAAACCCCATTTATGCTTGCATTTGGTGTAGAAGTTGTCATCCTCGCAGAAGTGGGGATCCCCTTTTGGTGAAGGCAATACTTTGATGAGCAAGACAACAATAAAGAGCTTAGGGCAGAGATAGACTTTCTAGAAGAGAGACAAGAGCAGGTGAGCCTGAAAATCGCGGCATACCAACAAAAGGTGGCGAAGTACTACAATACTCGTGTAAGAGTGCGAAACTTCCAACCCGAGACCTGATCCTCAGGAAGGAGTGAACTAGCCCACTAGAACTAAAGCCGCACAAGCTAAAACCGAATTGGGAGGGACCAAACTGGGTTACAGCGGAAATAAAATCGGGGATATACAAATTAGAGGATGTAGAGGGAAAGAAGATTAAAAATACATGGAACTCTAATATGCTAAAAAAATATTACTCTTGAGTGTATCGTACAACAAAGTGGTAAAGTTCCAAATACAACAATTGTACCATCAATAAACTCAAAAATGCATTGCATTATATTGAATAAAACTACAAATAAAATTCTTTCAGCAGATCAGCTTGTTTTGCTCCCCTCTCCAACTTCCTCTTCTCCCCCTCGCCCTCCTCATCCATCTCTTCCACGGAGTCAGGACTCTCATGGCCATACCCGTGTGAACACACACCATCCAAGGGAAGGTCAAGATGCATAGTCCTCACATGCTCTCAACACCTCTTGAATCCTACTCGATAAGTTTTGGCGGTATCCATGACAAACCGTGGTGTAGTTCAAGGATTCGGTGAGCATCACAGGCATCAGTTTGGGAAACCTGTTTGTGTAGTTCAAGGATTCGAGTAAGGGGAAATTTATATATTAAATTAGGTTTTCATGAATTAAATGAAAGTGGACTATGTTATATATATGTATATATGTTTTTATGTGGGTATAAAATGTCAACCATGTAAATTATGTTTTCTGAGCTTAGGGCTGCTTATTTAGCTATGTATATGTGAAAATGAACTGATAAAAGTGAAAGATATTTTTAGGATAATTATGTAAGATAAGAAAGGTATATTTTGAGTATATGAATGTTAAATGCAGGTTGACTTATTTTATGAAGAATACATATATATGAATTTTACTGCAAAATTGTGTGGCATTAGTGGATAGTAATGCAATGTAAACATATGTTCTATGTATGAAATGTAGGTTACGTAAGAAATGCATTGATAATGAAATGTTATAAGGATTACGTTGCTTGTGTTTAATAATGCAATCATGTATACAATGACAGTTGAAAGGAGCTATAGACTAATTGATGACAGCTAAAAGAAGCTGTGTTAGCAGATTTAGCGCATATCTATGTGGACTAACTGATGTACAACTAAAAGGAGCTGTAGTACAAATGAATGAAACGAAATAGAAGTGTGAATGAAATGAATATGAAATATGAAATGTGAACGATGTAAAATGTGAAAGGCTACGTAAAGTGAAATGCTATGAAATGCTAAAGTTATGAACATGAACAGATATGGATGGTTGAATAACGACAGACGAAATAATGTATTAGGGTATTATTAGTATTTATGCTAGTAGAATATGTTACATTAGGGCGGGGCAAACTCTTCGCCTGCGAGCTTGCTGAGAAAGGCAAGTGCGCTAGTAGTATCAGATGTAGCAATAGGCTGCATAATGCACTAGAGTAGATGGAAACTATTTGTATGGGCGGGTAGATTTCCCTATTCTCGGGGGCCTTCGCTCGTAAACTTTTGTATGAACGAAGTGAGTACGAGATTTATCTATCACTTGAGGGTTTATTGAATAAGGTGAGTGCCCTAGTATGCTTCAGTTGTGACCTTTGCGTTGCCTAATGTATCAGACCAGAGGGGTTCTACTTATATAGGCAGGTAATCACCCCCTATCCTTGGGTAGTCTCGTGGGTAAATACTTTGCCTGTGTATGATTAGGTTCAGAAAATGATTTCAGAATCATGTTAATGGTTTGCAAATGATATTAATTTGTTATTTATGAATCTCATGTTGGCCATACACTGTTTTAATATATTGTTTCTTCCCTTATTTAGATGTGTCTCACCCGAATACAAATTTATCTTTTTCAAGACCACCATGTGATCAAGCTTAGAGAGCTCGAGGTCGATAGCATTTTTGGTTTATAGAAAAAGAAAAGGGTATAAACATTTTGAATATATTTTGGGATGTATATAAGTTATGTTTTATGTTTTATGTCTTAAGTCTTTTGGAAAATGGATGGATGTGAAAACTGAAAGTGTAGGTTATGTTTTGGAGATATGTATAAACATGTGAATGCAGGTGGATAAATGGTGTATTTTTGGTGTATAGATAGATGTAGAAAACTCTGGTATTTTATGGATGGAAAATTATGTTTATGTTTTTCGCTGTGTACATGGTTTTTATTTATGAATTATCAGGATTTTATCAAGTATAACACACCGGACCGGGTTTAAGGGTTTGGGGAGTTACATAGAGAATGTCAATATGCTTCATTCAGGAAGGATACATTGAATTCTTGCTCAAGTCTAGAGCACTCTGACTATCATAATGTACTTTGTACTCTTTCTGTGTGACACCCAGTTCTTAGATAAATCACTTTCACCACAACATTTCTTTACTAGCTTCCATTGTGGCAATGTATTCTGCCTCTGTTGTAGATAAAACAACACTCTTCTACAACTTGGATTGCCATAAGACGAATCCCCCTGTAAAAGTGAAAATAAATCTTGATGTAGATTTCCTACTATCAAGATCACCTGCTATATCGAAATCAGTATATCCTTCAAAGACTGGTTCATCTCCTCTAAAACACAAGCACATTTTTTATGTATACTTCAAGTACCTAAAATTCCACTTAACTGCTTCCCAATGGTCTTTGCCTAGATTTGAAAGAAACCTGCTCTAAACTCCTACCGCGTGGGCAATATCTGACCTTGTGCAATTTTTACATACAACAAACTACCAATTGCTAATGAATATAGAACTGCTTCCATTTCTTCCACTTCTTTCCTCAAAGAAGGACATGATCTTTTACTTTACTTGAAGTGATTTTTCAATGGAGTAGTGACTGGCTTTGCATTCTACATGTTGAAATTTTCAAGCACCCGTTCAACATAATTTTCCTGTGACAACCACAATTTATTAGTTTTCCTATCACGAACAATTTTCATGCCCAATATCTGCTGAAAACCTTTGAAAACCAACCGAACTTTAAGTTTAATGATCTTTCCATTGCTATCTGTTGACTTTTTGAGTCTAATTCCTAGTTTTGATAATGACGAACCGCAAGTTACTTATGTGTGTATTCAGTGCTTTAGCAGACTTAATATTTTAGTGCACACATAAGGAAGAGATGGAAACCAGGAGAAACATAAAGATCATATCATCTGGCGTATTCCATGACGAATCAGAGGAGCAAAAGAAGAAGGAGAAGACATTTGTTCTATATTGTAAATGCATTTTATTTTATATCTTGGGTCTGTAATATTATGGACTGTAATAATTGCATTACATGCATGATAGGATGCATAGGCTTAAGAGACCATTGTCTAACCATAGGGAAATCAAAAACCTAGACCATAGTCTGACCATAGGGACCAAACCTTTCACCTAAAACCCTATTTCAAAATTGCTTAAAACTTTCAGAGGGTTTAGAATATCTTTAGGATCAAAGTAAGGGCAAAATAGTAAATTTCAATGCCCTTGGTCGACCGACCAATCTTATGTTATACCCCTTGATCGACCGAAGTACTATTTGCCCCAGATTCAAAGTTTGACCATAGCTCGGTCAACCAACCTGTTTTGAACATAATGTCTTTGGTCGACCAGCCTCCAAAATGTTGACTTTCCAATGTTCTTAGTCGACCGAACTCCCAGTTCAAAATGGTCTTGGTCGACCGATCCATATGAATGGTCGACCGGCCTTTTGCCTTGGTTGACCAAACCCACGAAGGGTTCAGAATCACCATGAGATGGTCAACCAACATGCTCTTCTGGTCAACCAAATTTCAATTGAAAACTCGTAACTTGCACAAGATAGTCGACCGACCCTTCTCCTTGGTCGACCGAAACTCTCGAGTTGCTAGATTTTTTACTGCGATAAATCGAGGTTAATTTAATTAACCCTCATTAAAATTTTTCTAAAATTACTCTTATATCCTCAACGGTCATAATTTGTTGAAAAACTATATATCCCTTAATTTGCTTTGATTAGCAAGTGATTAGCAAACTGATTAATAAAAATTCTCTCAAATTTTTTATACTCCCATTGATTATACTCCATACTTTCAAGCATACTTTTTCATACTCTCTCATTTTCTTATTTGCTTAAATCATTTTTGAGTAGAGAGTTTTAATCTCTTATACTCCTCATTTGCAAACCAATTTCAAATTGAAGGAAGTTTTATTTTTTAAATGTTATGTGTGCATTGTCATATATCATATATCTTAGCACATACTCTCACATAATCATTCATTTTTGAAAATATTTTCTGAGAGTTTGCTAGTGTGATTATTCCCATAGTATTTCATATACATATAAATATTGATTGGGAAAATCTATTCATTGCTTCCGAGTCTTGGCATTCTAATTGTAAAACTTAAAAGCTTGCATTTTATCTTTGATAAATCTTTCGCAAGCTTAAACCATAAATATCAGTGTGCTAAATATTTGATAAAATATTTTTGAGATATTTGATTAGGGTTTCTAAGTTCCTTTGATTATTCACTTATTGAATTTATTATATTGAATCAAAGGTCTCACTCTCACATATATATATATATATATATATACACACACACACACATTCTTGAGAGTTGACATATAATTTGACAAATCTCACTTGAGCTTAATATCCTATCATTTGTGAGTGCATTGATTAAATTGTTCTTATTGTGGTATATATTTGCTTAGTATAAAAAGCATTTTGTTTGTACACAAATTGAATATTTGTTGTATTCCCGACGTATGGTTGGAAGAGTGTGACTTGCCCTGTGAAAAGTCTCGAATTGCTCAGACTCGGTTAGGAGAGCACCGAACTTGTTCAGACCCTGTTAGGAGAACTAGGTGCACCATCCTGTGAGGTGTTGTAAACGGTGTCGCTCCACTCGCAAGTGATCAACTTAGTGAATCCTCTTGCTTGTGAACTTGAGGTGGGAACGTATGCAGTATTGGCCGAACCTCGATAACATTTCTTGTGTCTGATTTTAATTTCTGTAATTTAAATTTCTGCACTTGAATGTTTATGTTTTATTATTGTGAATGATTGAGAAACTGAGCCTGCTATACTTTCTTTAATTATTTGCTCAGTTAAATTCTTGTGGGTATTGAAATCTGTCTAGAAAGATCCTACGTTGCGAAATACTGCTAATCTCTGGTTTAACATAGGAAGAAGTTTTAAAATTTCCAATTCACCCCCCACTTGGGAATACACCAATTCCAACACTATCTTTCTCAACTTGTACACCTATTTATTTCTCAGTTCTTTCTTTCCTTTAGGAAGTCTTACCAATTTATATGTCTGGTTCTTTTGTAAAGAGCTCATCTCTTCCTACATAGAACTACAACCATTTACCTTTTTCAAGATGATTATGAGTTTCTTGAAAGCTCGCTAGCTCTCCCTCATCGGAAAGGAGAATATACTCAAACTCTGGATATTTCTTCGACGAAATCAACATGCTATTTCTCTGAGATTGTTTTGGCTGAGGCTCTTCAACTGGTGGAGCTACTTATGGTTCTGTAGCTTCTGGTAGAGGGGATTGTTGCTCCCCCAGCTCAAGACAAATTTCTGGTTCTATAGCTTCTGGCGGAGAGGATTGTTGCTCCCCTTGCTCAACACCCTCGGTATTTGTTTCCTATTATGTTTCAGGAATTTCATCCTGCAAATCTTCATTGTTTGTGGGCAACTGTACTAGTGCAGGAACAACAATGAAATTCTGAGTACTGGGCCCCACTGCCACGTTATCACTAGGCTTACTCCCATAAGAAAGATGATTTATGTTCAAGAGGGGCAGTTGGAACTCACAAGTGAGGGGGGAGATTGTTGATTTGCCGGTGTATGGGCCGAGCTATGATAAAATGTGTAATTTTGGCATACGGGCCGATGATTTTCATGAAATATGTATATATGAAAAATGATATGATTGATTTGATAATTATTGATATGAGATATCCATGTATCACGATTTTAGTATATGTATATGATATCAGAACCTGGTTGGCTTGGTCTAGGCTAGCACTTGCACGGTACCGTTGCTATGTGTCCATGGTCTTCGTGATCATGATATTTGTGTTAACGCTGCTGTACGGAGTGGTGTGAGATTGGATGGTCGATGTGGTTATTTTCAATAAGTGTGCTGTTATCGCCCCTGGTGTACGGACTAGTCTTGGTAGACCCATCGGACCTACAGACTACTGTTTGACTTGGCAGTAGTCGGCCAACCATTATTAGGTCCTGCCTTCGGGCCACACAACCTAGTCATGTGGGGGTAATACATGACAACAGCCAGCTAACCTACCAGGATTGTTTTATGTTATTATTAGTGTATGAAATGAGATATGTTTATAAAAATGCAGTATATTCTGCTATGTATTGATATATATGTATGTTTTCCCAGATTTGATAAACAGTATTGAATATGTTATGTATGGTATATGTAGAACACATAATACTCATGTTGCCACACACTGGTATTAGTTTATTTCCCTTACTGAGAGGTTTCTCACCCCTAAATCTTATTAACTTTTCAGGAGCCCCGGATAGGAGAGCGGGAAAAGCCCCGCTGATATAGTATGGTCTATCTGTCCTTTTTGAAGGGTAAGTTTTGTAGGGACAGTTAGATTTTGTGGGAAATGTCCCTAAGTTTTATTTTTGGGACGTATATATGAAAATACAGTGATTGTAGTAACTTTCGTATATTGTGGTATATGGTATTGAGATGTACATGTTTGTATATTTTCTGCTGCTAGGGTTTCTGCTTTATGTTTTGATATATCCCTGGTGCCCACGGGCCCAGGTGGATTGTGACCTACTGAGTTGGAATGTATGATGTGATGATAATTTATTTATTAAAAAAAATATGTGAAAAAGGAGCAGGTCGTTGCAGTTGGTATCAGAGCCTAAGTTGCTAGGTTCTGTAGACTTTAGAGTGCAATAGGAACAATACCAGAGTTTAGGAAAGGATTTGAGGTTTTGTTCTACAGTCTAGAGGCAGGACTTCCGTGGTAGTTTCTGTGTTTTTCCTGGGGTGACCATTTCAGGAAAACCATAGTAAGCTATTGTCGGGTTGTGTTCCTAGAATGTAGGACTAGGGATTAGCAATGAGTTAGAAATGTTGAGATAAGTGGTGAGGATAGGTGGATAAATTACGAGGATAGGATTACTAAATTGCAACTGCTATTTTCCAGGATGGATCTAGAAAGAAATAGTGCCCATGCGAATGGCAGTGATGGAGCAGGACCATCAGGTGCAGCTGGGACCAACTCTGATGCGGTATTACGTAGCGTGGCTCAGCAGGTTATGGCTGAGATTGCTAGGAACTCAAGGGAGCAGAGTGGTCCATCTACAAGCCATGGGTGCACTATAAAGAAATTTACGAAGATGATTCCTCCGGCGTTCTCAAGTGGAGTTGATCTTGTAGCCGCTGAGAACTGGATGCAGAAGATTGAGAAAATCTTGGCTGTGCTGCAATGTACTGAGGAACAGAGGGTCCTCTTTGCCACCTATAAATTGACAGGAGAGGGTGAGAGGTGGTGGACTGCGATGAGACTATTAGAGCAGCAGAGGGTGACTTCGATAGCTATGACATGGGACCGGTTTAAAGATCTGTTCTTTGATAGATATTTTCCAGCTACTGTGAGGGAGGTTAAGGTAGAAGAGTTCCTGAGTCTGAAGCAGGGATAGCTATCCGTCCAGCAGTATGCAGCACGTTTTATCGAGCTCTCTCGATTCGCCCCATACATTGTTCCTAATGAGGTGAAGAAGGCGAGGCAGTTTGAGAGAGGCTTGAGGCGGAGTATATTTAGGCAGGTGGTGGTGCTGCGGATCCAGGACTTCGTTGAGTTGGTCGACAGGGCAGCCTTGGCAGAGATTGGTGTGCGTCTTGATGCGGATGAGCCAGGACAGAGGAAGAGATCTGCGTCTACGAGCTACCAGCAGGGTCACAGGCTGGGTCAGTGGAGGAGAGGTAATCATGGTAGAGGGTAGAGACAGGAGACAGGAGGACGCGAGGTGCAGACAGGGCAGGGTCCTCCAATTTGTCAGACTTGTGGTAGGAGGCACTGGGGAGAGTGTCGACCTAGTGGTGTAGTGTGCTACCGCTGCAGTAGATCGGGACATATAGTGCGAGATTGTCCTACCCCGCCAGATGCAGCTTCGGTGTGCTATTGGTGTGGTAGATCGGGGCACATGGTACGAGACTGCCATACTCCACCAGATGCAGTTCCAGCTCCTAGACCATACCGGGGAGGTTATCAGGCACCACGGGGGGGCCAGCAGAGGAATACGGCTCCAGCCAGGGTGTTTACTCTGACGCCGAGTGAGGCTGAGGCGTCAGGTGACGTGGTGACAGGTATGGTCATTATGCTTTCTTTTAAAATTATTGCATTATTTGATTCAGGAGTTACATACTCGTTTGTGTCCTTGGGGTGTATTAAATTATGTGAGGCTGAAACACAATCATTAGATGTTGAACTGTTGGTATCTACACCAACTGGGTCGGTAGTGAGGTGTGGTAGGGTACTCCGCAATTGCCCAGTAGAGATTCAGGGGAAAACATTGTCTGCTGATTTGATAGTGTTAGACATGCATGAGTTTGACGTTATATTTGGCATGGATTGGCTAGCGGCTAATTTTGCCAGCATAGATTGTCGTGCACGAGAGGTGATATTCAGACCCCCGGGGGAAGCAGAATTCAAGTTTGTAGGGTCGCATGTACAATCCCCGCCTCAGTTAGTTTCAGCTATTCAGGCCAGGAGACTATTGCTGAGTGGTTGTCAGGGGTCTGTGGCGGTTGTGAAAGAGATGTCAGAGAATGAGTCGAAACTTGCTAGCACGCCTGTAGTGAAGGAGTTTGTGGATGTTTTTCCAGATGAGTTACCAGGCTTGCCACTCGACCGTGAGGTGGATTTCTCTATTGATCTACCTCCCGGTACACCGCCGATTTCTAAAGTACCTTATCGAATGGCGCCAGTGGAGTTAGCAGAATTGAAGAATCAGTTGCAAGATCTACTAGATAAGGGCTTCTTACGGCCCAGTGTATCTCCATGGGGAGCTTCAGTTTTATTTATAAAAAAGAAAAACGGGACTATGAGGATGTGTATAGACTATAGGGAGATAAATAAAGTGACAATTAAGAATAGGTATCCTCTACCCCGTATCGATGATTTGTTTGACCAGCTCCAGGGTACACGGGTGTATTCGAAGATTGACCTCAGATCTGGCTACCATCAGGTGAAGGTGAAAGTAGAAGACGTCTCAAAGACGGCCTTCAGGACTAGGTACGGGCATTACGAGTTTCTAGTGATGTCGTTTGGTTTAACGAATGCTCCTGCGGTATTTATGGACTTGATGAATAGAGTCTTCCACCAATACCTAGACCAGTTTGTTGTTATTTTTATTAATGATG
Organism: Malania oleifera; assembly: GCF_029873635.1. Classification (NCBI taxonomy): domain Eukaryota; kingdom Viridiplantae; phylum Streptophyta; class Magnoliopsida; order Santalales; family Ximeniaceae; genus Malania; species Malania oleifera. Next base: position 2,124,960 of record NC_080419.1, read on the forward strand.
TACTGGTCTATTCTAGGAACTATGAGGAGCGTGAAATGCACTTAAGGCAGGTTTTGCAGACACTTCGGGAAAAGAAATTGTATGCCAAGTTCAGTAAATGTGAATTTTGGCTGGAGAAGGTCGTGTTCTTGGGGCATGTTGTATCTAGAGACGGTATTTCTGTGGATCCTAGCAAGATTGAGGCTGTAGTGAATTGGGCTAGACCAAGAAATGTCCAGGAGATCAGGAGTTTCTTGGGGCTAGCAGGCTATTACCGTCGTTTTGTTAAGGGATTCTCAGCTTTGTCAGGGCCCTTGACACGATTGATGAGGAAGAATGTTAGATTTGAGTGGGACGATAGTTGTGAGCAGAGTTTTTAGGAGCTGAAGCAGAGACTAGTCACAGCACCAGTGTTGATCATCCCATGTGGGGGTGAAGGGTATACCATTTACAATGATGCGTCCTTGAAGGGACTTGGCTATGTATTAATGCAGTATGGTAGGGTAGTGGCGTATGCATCCAGGCAGTTGAAAGAATATGAGAAGAACTACCCTACCCATGATCTTGAGTTGGCTGCAGTGATACACGCACTGAAGATTTGGAAGCATTACCTGTACGGTGAGCAGTGTGAGATCTTCTCCGACCATAAAAGTTTGAAGTATTACTTTATGCAGAAAGAACTGAATATGAGGCAGAGAAGGTGGTTGGAGCTGATTAAGGATTTTGATTGTACCATGAATTATCACCCAGGAAAAGCAAACGTGGTAGCTGATGCGTTGAGCAGGAAATCCAGGGAGCCAGTGTTGGCGGCTATGGGGATCCAGCATCCGATCATAATGGATCTGGAGAGACTCGGCATAGAGTTGGTGGAGAGTGATCTCCCAGTATGTATTGCCAGCCTAGTGGTACAGCCTACCCTGTAGGAGAGAATTAAAGCTGCCCAGAAGGAAGATCCAGAGCTAGTGGAGGTGATAGACAGAGTACAAAGTGGGCAGGGGGAGGAGTTTAGTATCGCAGATGACGGAGCTTTGCGGTTTCGTTCTAGATTATGTGTTCCTGCCGATACTGAGATCAGGAAGACTATTCTAGAGGAGGCTCACAGATCTTTGTATACAGTTCATCCCGGTAGTACGAAGATGTAGAGAGATCTGCGAGAGTCATACTGGTGGAGTGGTATGAAGAGAGAAATTGCTGAGTATGTAGCGCAGTGTTTGACGTGCCAGCAGGTAAAGGCTAAGCACCAGAGACCGGCAGGGCAGTTGCAACCGTTATTCGTCCCGGAGTGGAAGTGGATCACATATCGATGGACTTCGTATTAGGATTGCCGATGGCGTTACATGGAATAATGTCAGGATTGTTGATCGATTGACGAAGACCGCCCACTTTATTCCTATCAAGATCAACTACTCCCTCAGCCGTTTAGCGGAGATTTACATTCAGGAGATAGTACGTTCTCATGGGGTGCCTGTATCTATTGTGTCAAATCGAGACCCACGATTCACATCACGATTTTGGAGGAGTCTGCAAGAGGCTCTGGGGTCTCAGTTATCGTTTAGTACGGCATTCCATCCTCAGTCAAACGGGCAGACTGAGAGGACGATACAGATATTAGAGGACATGCTCAGAGCGTGTGTACTAGACTTTGGGGGTAGTTGGACTCAGTTCATGTCATTAATAGAATTTGCGTATAATAACAGTTATCAGTCTAGCATTGGCAGGGCACCATTTGAGGCTCTGTGCGGTAAGAGATGCCGTTCTCCTTTGTTTTGGGATGAAGTGGGTAAGCGGCGAGTAGTGGGGCCAGAGCTGGTTCAGCAGGCGTGTGATAAAGTTCGTTTTATCAGGGACAGGATCAGTGCAGCTCAGAGCAGACAGAAGAGTTATGACGACCATCGTCGTAGGAATTTAGAGTTTGACGTAGGTGATCACGTATATTTGAAGATAGCTTCGATGAAAGTGGTTATGCGATTTAGGAGGAAGGGTAAACTTAGTCCTAGGTTTATCAGTCCATTTGAGATTCTAGATAAAGTGGGACTGGTAGCCTATAGGCTAGCTTTGCCACCTGTATTGTCCAAGATTCACGACGTATTTCATGTTACTATGTTAAAGAAATACGTCCCAGACCCTTCTCGTGTCATCAATTATGATGAGTTGGAGCTTAGTGATTGACTGGGATATGAGGAGATACCAGTACAGATTCTGGATAGGAAAGTGCAAGAACTACATAACAGGACGATTCCTCAAGTAAAAGTCTTGTGGAGGAATCATGCAGTAGAAGAGGCTTCTTGGGAGTCCGAGGAGCAGATGAAGCAAAGGTATCCGCATTTATTTCAAGAAGTCTGAGTGAATAAATGTAAATAGTTAAGTAGTTTTCTGTTGCAGGTACATGTAATGGTTGAATAGTGTAGTACTTTAGTTTTGGGAGAATGGTTTTCTTTTGTATATGTAATCTTCCAAGACTCGAAATGTAACCACGGTATTCCTTTACCATAAGTGAGGGTAGGTAATAAAATGAGTAGACCCTTTTTCCTAGTAAAAAGATGGCGAGTTACGGAAATAGTAAATTTCGAGGACGAAATTCTTTTAAGGGGGGAGGAATGTAGTAACCGGGAAAAAAAATTTTTTTTTTAAATAAATAATAAAAATAATAAATAAATAAATAATAAAATAAATTAAATTAATTAAAATAAACAAGTAAAATGAATAGTATGATAAGGACCAAAAAAAATGTATATATATATATATATATATATAAGTAAGTAACTATGATATTATATATATATATATATATATATATATATATATATATATATATATATATAATACCACAAGCTTCTTTAAGAAGCTTTGAAAAGTAAAAAAAAATCCAATTTGAATTGGATTCTTTTTGGTGTTGCGGTCAGTGCACTCTCACACACACACACACACACACACACACTCTCTCTCTCTCCTCTCTCTCTCTCTCTCTCTCTCTCTCTCTCTCTCTTTTCGATTCCGGGCTAGTTTTACGCCGGATCGACAAACCGAAGCCACCACGATGCTTCTGGCGAAGTTCTCTACAAGTCTGCTGGAGCGGATCGTCAGGGAAACGAAGTTGGATTTCATCCCAAATCCAAGGTGAGACTTTATATTTAATATTTGGATTTTTGACAGTTGAAGAAAGTGATATACGCGTAAAAATACTGAACTTTAATACTGAAAATTTTCAGTTCCAGGGGTATTGATTAGGAACATTAGGAATCATCCCTAAGTTGAAGTAAGACTTTTTAAGTCAAATTTGACTTAGTGGTAGTTATAGAAAATGTTATACGTATGAAAATACTAAAGTTTAATTCTGCGAGTTTTCATTTTCAGGGTGTTGAGTTGAGAACCTTGTGGGTACAGGGAAGATTTTCTTAGGGGCTTTTCAAGAATCAGGTAAGGAGATAAACTAAGCTAGTTTTGTTTTGAGAAAATGCATGTATATATATGTAGTATCTGGTTTCAGGAAAAATAAATATATTTATATATATGATTTATATTTGGAAAATACTGTTTAAATGATGATATGTTAAATATGTGAAAAATTTGTTTAGTGTGGCATGAGTATAAAAATATTGTGAAATACTGTTTTTTTTTGTAATGGAGACGATATGGATTTCTATGATGGAAAATCGGAGTACGGGCCGAGATATTTATATATATATATATATATGTGTGTGTGATTTGCCGGCGTACGAGCTGTGCTATGCGGATGAGATTTGCCAGTGTACGGGCTGTGCTACGTGATTTGTCGGCGTACGGGCCGAGTTATGTGATTTGCTAGCGTATGGGCTGTACTATGTGATTTGCTGGCGTACGGGCCGAGCTATGATAAAATGTGTAATTTCGGCGTACGGGCCGATGATTTTCATGAAATATGTATATGTGAAAAATGATATGATTGATTTGATAATTATTGATATAAGATATCCATGTATCACAATTTTAGTATATGTATATGATATCAGAACCTGGTTGGCTTGGTCTAGGCTAGCACTTGCACGGTACCGTTGCTATGTGTCCATGGTCTTCGTGATCATGATATTTGTGTTAACGCCGCTGTACGGAGTGGTGTGAGATTTAATGGTCGATGTGGTTATTTTCAAGAAGTGTGCTGTTATCGCCCCTGGTGTACGGACCAGTCTGGGTAAACCCATCGGACCTACAGACTACTGTTTGACTTGACAGTGGTCGGCCAACCATTGTTAGGTCCCGCCTTCGGGACACACAACCTAGTCATGTGGGGGTAATACATGATAACAGCCAGCTAACCTATCAAGATTGTTTTATGTTATTATTAGTGTATGAGATGAGATATGTTTATAAAAATGCAGTATATTCTGCTATGTGTTGATATATATGTATGTTTTCCCAGATTTGATAAATAGTATTGAATATGTTATGTATGGTATATGTAGAACACATAATACTCATGTTGCCACACACTGGTATTAGTTTATTTCCCTTACTGAGAGGTTTCTCACCCCTAAATCTTATTAACTTTTCAGGAGCCCCGGATAGGAGAGCAGGAAAAGCCCCGCTGATATAGTACGGTCTATCTGCCCTTTTTGAAGGGTAAGTTTTGTAGGGACAGTTAGATTTTGTGGGAAATGTCCCTAAGTTTTATTTTTGGGATGTATATATGAAAATACAGTGATTGTAGTAACTCTGGTATAATGTGGTATATGGTATTGAGATGTATATGTTTGTATATTTTCTGCTGCTAGGGTTTCTGCTTTATCTTTTGATATATCCCTGGTGCCCACGGGCCCAAGTGGATTGTGACCTACTGAGTTGGAATGTATGATGTGATGATAATTTATTTATTAAAAAAAATATATGTGAAAAAGGAGCATGTCGTTACATTTACATTCAACTGTACATGTTTCTTAGTTACCCAACATTTTAAACCATAAAGCATAACTGGTCTTATAATCATCTTATCGAACTTTCCTTTTAATTTTAAGGACATTCTACGATCATGTAACACACCAGACTCACTTCTCCATTTTACCCAATTTGTTTTAATTTTATGTACTATGTGACGCCCCGAACTCGAGAGTTGGCCTGCAGTGTTAATTAAAAATAAAAACTCTCTAATACCATAAATACCACAACCCGTCATAACAAGGGAAAACCGGGTGATCCTGTTAATACTGAAAATAAACCATACAGTAGAAGGAAAACACCTCAATTACATTACCAGAGTTCTAAGTGTTCCCAAGTACACTTATACAACTATCTGTCAATATACTACAACCCAAAAATGACAAACATAATTGCTGGTGTCTCACTAGCTCTATCTACCACTCTCAAAAGTCTACTCCCAGCCCCGTAGTAAGCTAGGCATTGTTTCCTATAGGACTTGAAAATGAGATGGATAATAGGGTGAGACACTTCTCAGTAAGATGGAGTAAATTATTATCAGTGTGTGGTCAGCATGAGTTTTCGTGTGAACATACTTCTTTCATTATTTGACTGTATCTGAAATGGCATTTAAAAATGTACTGAACTGTATATATGAAAATACATAAAGTCTGAATAATATACTGTTGGCTCAATATAGTTTATTCATAGTAAATTTGCCCATATATGCATAAAAGAAATATCATGTACTGTAAAACTAGCATCGTCATGCTTTCTCATCGATATGCTTTCCTAATGACATGTTCCCCCCCTCCCCCCATGACGGGTTATGTGACTCGAAAGCTGGAATTAGCATATGGTCGGTCGACCATTACTAAGCCAGAAAAAGGTAGTAAGTATGATTGTGCCTACCCTATACTCGGAACTGCATCGGGAGGGGTCCCCCCGAATTACCTCGGGAGTAATTCTATACTCAAACCACAAATCAACTATCCAACATCATACTTTCATCCCGGTGTGATTGCACTCACTAGCAAAAACATAACTACGGTACCGTACTTATCATAACATTTGATCTCTCAGGGTTCTTAAATCATATATGACAATTTACATAATAAAATTGTAATTATGAATTCATTTTCATATACTGTATAAAACATCAGTTGATCATTATTCTGAAAAATAACTGTCATACACTGTCACGGTATAAAACCAGCATATCATAACTCAGTATTCAGCCGTCATAACAAATCTCGGCTTATAGCCGCCATATCACATCTTGGCTTATAGCCGTCATATCATACTATATCATAACTGTATAAACATTCTGTTCATTTATGCCATTTTAAACCGTTCTCATGCCACACAATTTTTATCTGATAAATTATAAATATAAATAACAATATGGGAAACATACAAGTTACTGAAAATAAAGGTATGAGCATCTTCAGGGTTTAATTTAACTCAAACTATATATTTTACTAAAAATAGGAGATGTTCAGCCCATTCACGTTAGTTTTCCCCAAAAACATATAAAAGTCAAAACAACCATTTTCATATGTCTGGTTTGTTCAGAAAATCATATATACTGTTTCTGTACACACATACTTCAATTCAAATGATTCATATTTCAAAAATAACTGACATAACCTAATCTCCTTACCTGTTTCCCGAAGAAACTGCCTAAAACCTTCAAAACACAAAACCCTAGCCACTCGAATATGCCGAAGATCAACGGCCTACGTGTTGATAGGAGGGGGAGAGAAGATCGAGGAGCACGAGTGATCCGGGAGACTTAGAAGGGAGAGAGTGATGAGAGAGAGAGAGTGAGAGCTTCTGAAAACCCTAGGTTAGAGAGAGAGAGAGAGAGAGAGAGAGAGAGAGAATATGGAATGAAAAAAATAATATAAGAAGTTAACTTATAGACTCTGCCCCCACAGGAAACCGTCAACGGTTTGGCTACTTGCCAAACCAAAAACGCCCTTATATGCTCTTGATAGTTTGCCTTGTAGGAAAATCGTCGATGGTTTTTCTGAGTCTCTCCTAACAAATGACAGTTTGGTCTTAGTCAAACCCTCTTTCCTTCATTTTCTTTTCTTCTCTTTTTTTTTTATTTATTTCTTTCATTTTCTTGGTTCGGGTTACTACATACTACCTATTCTTCAATTTCTCTTTTAATTTACATGTTAAATTCAAGATATCTAAATCTATTAGTGTTATTAATCGTTTGATTATCATATTTTATCAAACAATTTATAATTATTCATGTTCGTGATCCATTAATGTTGGAGAGAATATGTAACACTCCGACCCCGAGGGGCCTGGGATATTAACTTTTTACTACTGATTTACAGCGGAAGCAAATAAACTCAATTATTATTAAACTAGAGCGCTAATTATCCATATTACAATCATTTATTTCAAAAGAAGAATAATTACATAAGCATAAATATCCGGCATCATACTAATATTTCTAAATAATCTTTATTTTTCTATCCCCACCCGTATGCTTGCTAAGCCTGATTTCCAACATGTTCTTCAGAGTTATCTGAAATAAAAATATAATTGGAGTGAGACGACGCTCAGTAAGTAAATAAGATTATTATTAGTGTGTGGCCAAAATGAGCTTTTAAAGAATTTCGTAAAATAATATTTAATGCTATAACTTCAAGACTGCTTTTAGAATAAATATAGATTTAAAAATTTCTGCATAAAACTTTTGTCATCAATTTCAACAGTAAATTTTTACAATCATATACTATAACTGCTAAATTAAACTTTTAACTTTAAAACTGTAAAAATATTTAATGATAAACATATATATACTTTTCCTTATACGTTTTCCTTAGATCGTCATTTAAGCACCAAAATGATCCTTTTCACGTAAACTTACACTTTTCCTTCAAATCATCAGTAACTTTGTACACGTAATTAAATATGTATAAACATATATTATAAAAACCACTCTTAGGCTTGTTTGCCGTAAGTCATGTTTACCCCTATGACTGGGTTGTGCGGTCCGAAGACTGGACTTAGCTGGCTGGCCGACCAAACTAAATCAACGTACGTAAACTTTAAGTGAGATTTTCCTTATTAAGTCCTGATCCGGAACCAGGTGTGCACTCAGGAGAAATCCACTAACATAAATAACCACTCTGTAAATAGCGTGGGTGCACTCTGATCCGTATAAACTTTAAACTGCGGTATCGAGCATCTGTAACTTTGAACTTTCGTTGCCATAAGGGGTTTTAAAATCATCTTATTATAATTTATGCAATTTAAAATAATATCGTGAAAATCTCATCTTTACTCATATTTTCATAAAAAATGTAACGTAGAAATAAACTCATGCCACACAATTTTTATGTTAAAAATATATATAATTTTATTTTTGAATAGAAATAAATGCTGAAAATTTACCCGAGGGGATTTGAACATTTCTTAACCCAAAAATAGATGCAAGTATATTAAAAATAGAATTGGTATAATTAAATACGCGTAAAAATAAACTTATGGAAATTTTGTGGAACTAATTAACATAATTGAAATTTACTTATAAAATAAACTCGGGTATGAATTTTAAATAAAAAAAAACTAACATAATCAAAATTTACTTACCTTCTTCTTTTACCGTGTGTTACGAACACAATAACTATCTTTAAGAAATGAGATCGGAAAGAGTGGGTGAGTGAGAACTTACTCAAAATTCTCTCTCCACCACAAATTCTTTCACTCACTAATCCTTCTCTTCTTTAGAAAATTGTTGTGAAAAATGAAGGTTGAGAGCTCCCTATTTATAAGAAAATTTTGGGGAAGAAATGGAATTTATGAAAGTGTGGGGAGATGGGTAAAATTATAATTTTTTTTTTTTTAAATTAAAGAATGGGCAAGGGATGGGCAAAGTATGGGTTGAGTATGGGATGGGGATGGAGGCCATGTGGGAGTGCTTGCCACCATTCCCACTAAATAATTTTTTAATTAATTACTTACCTAATTAATTAATCAATTACTTAATTTATTATTTTATTATTTTATTATTTTTTTTTTTCTAATCATTATTATCATTATTATTATCATTGTTATTAATTTTAAACTACTTTTAGTATTTATTTATTTTATTATTTATTTTTGAATAAGAATTAAATTTAAATTTTGAAAACTCATGTGGGCCCCACACAACTTCGAGACCCGAATGGATCCTACGTAACTCGAATAACTCTTATATGATTTTATGCATCCTACATAGCTTTGAGACTTGTGTAAACCTCCATACGGCTTCGGGACTCATGTGGGCCCCACACAGTCTTGTGGGCCCCGCATAGGATACCTATATTATTATTATTTTATTATATATTTCTTCAAATTATATTAATTAAAACATTATTTTATGTACTTATTTACGTATATAAACAGTGTCTTGTGGGCCCCACATATGATACCTATATTATTATCATCTTATTATGTATTTCTACAAATTATGTCTGTTAAAACACTATGTTATGTATATATACTTATTTACGTGTACAAACAGTGTTTATCCTGTTTATCCTATGAAATTTCATTTTGACCAGGCCGACCTCCAGGAAACGACTGAGCCGCAATGGTCTCTGAGCACTCACTAAGATAAGGTCTTTCTTAGGCATCAAACATGGAATCAAGGATCCTACAGAAAAACACTTCTATATTGATATTAACTTAATGACTATTTTTATTATTTTATGATTATTGTACTTTAATCATATATTTATATTTTTGGGTCATCACAAAATAGATCCATTTTAGTTACAAAAATTAAAAATCGATATATAAAATTAATAAGTTGTATAAAATTTTAAAAAAATTATCACACATGTTAGGTGCCATCACACACATAACTCATTTGACATTTGGAATCGAAGTCAAAGTTGACTTAGAAACTCTTAAACATAATAAGATTGTATCATATTGGAAGTCAAGCAATTTAATATGCACTCAAATTGGATTCAATTGACAGTTTCATCAAAATTGCGTGTGAAATAAGGAGTCAAAATTAATCTTGTATTTTGATTTGGCCCAACCCAACTCAACCCTTTTCATTAGTATTGGATAAGGTCGAATATTTTATTTATTTCAGAACTTTTAGGCCATTAGGCTACTTTCTTAAAAAAAAAAAGATTAATTTGGAAGAAATATTTATAAGGAGGAATATTTTGCTTACCTATTAAGAAACTTTAAAAAAGACTTGTGAAAAAACTTCCCTTCTTTAGAAAAATGATAGTGAAAGAGTAATTATCGAATGATTTTTTTTTTTTCATATACAATGAGAATACTTCGTGATATTTACAATGTATTTTTATTGATTACCTCATTATTTTTATAAGTAAAAAAAGAAAAAAATTAAATAATAATTATTTGAGATCATCTTTACTGTAAGCAAATCTTATACTGTTATATTTCAACTTTTACATTATACAAAATCATAATTATAGATCCGATATATTAAGACTTAATATATAGATTCTGAGTAATAATTAGATCACAATACTAACATATTTCAGTGGATATGATTTAGATGATGCGGTAGCACTATCTCATTCAATGGATATAAACGAATATCAGTGTTTAGTAAAAATAATACAATATTAGCATTAACATTATTGTCCTAAATAAGTAAGGGATTTTTCACATATAAAAATATTCTTGTGTTGGTGGGGTTTGTTTTTTAGATAATACTAATTCAGCCCAATGAAATTGATACACAAAATATCTTACCATTTATGTTTTGATTGTATACGAGTTAATTTTTTCATAATAATAAATTCTATATACCTTACTTGGTGTTTTGCAAAATATTTTTGGTTGTCCTCTAGTAATAGCGTCTAGAATTTCATTAATGATGGTAATAAAAAGCTTATAACATTCTTTGAACATGCATAATACCAATCCGAAGTATTTTGTTCCACATGATATTTTAATGACTAGCCAAAACTAGCATGCTTCTGCGAATATTTAGAATTTGCAGGCTAATTTTGACAAAGTAAAATAAATAAATAAATATGCTATAGGTTATATATAATATTATATTACATATATATATATATATATATTTATATTTTTATGTTTTAATTATATTTTTATCTTCAATTACAAAATACAAACTTGTGCAAAATTATTTTTTAGATTGTTGCTCAATTTAGCTTAATTTTCAAATGTATATATTAATTTTCAACATAACAATCTTATTATTTTTAAGAAATTAAGTTATATTTAGTTTACAAAACGCATATTCTCAAGAATAAATTATTTTTAATAGGTTCATTACAATTATTTATATAAAAAATTAGGTTGTTAATATAAAATAAATAATAAAATAAAATATTTTATGAGTCTATAATTAGGAATAGTAAAAAATAATTATTCCTAAATTTCATCATAAAGATGTCTATTCATTTTTTTATTAAATGTTAAAGAAAATACTTAATCATATATATGGAATAGTTATTCCTTTAATTTTTAAAATATAAATTATATTCTATCATATTTCAAAAAAGGGAGAGGTTATGATTTTAAAATAATAAATTTAAAAGAAATACTTTTAAAAATAAAGGGGGAAACTATTAATATTAGAAACTTTGGGAAAAGTTTTTGCAATTTCCCTATAATATTATATTTCATATATATATATGCGTGTGGCGTGTGCCTCTGCGTAGTATCATCTACTTTCAAGTTTCAACACTGCCAAAATATTTTCGTTCTCAGAGATTTCAATCGGAGACAGATAGAAAATCCCTGATCTGTGATTTGTTCCGGTTCATCATTTGTCGCATATAAACCTTAATTCTTCAATAGTAACCCCAATTTTCCTATTCTGAAGCCCTAGGTTTCGTCTAGAAGAGGATCAGATTTCGTTCCTTCGTTCGTGGTGATGATCGTCAGTCAAGAGATGGTGGTAGCTGAGACCGAAATCATCTGTCCCCAGAGCATCGCCGTCTTGGACGTTCCTTATCTCTGCGCCGCCAAGGGAAACAATCTTCAGATCGAAGACATATTAGAAAAACCGGAGTCGGTCGCAGTTGAAACGTCGTGTTTCGAATCGGTAAGGTCTTTGTGCATATGGGTTTTTATTTAGTTTACTTGTTTAGCTTTGTGATGATTTAAGTTTTGCATAGAAGCTTTCTTAATTTGTTTTGTTATTTTTTTGGGGGAATTGATGAGTTTTCTACTGGAATTTGTCTTCTATGGTTTTTTCTTTCTTTGAGACTGTATTTTGAATATTGTGTTTATTTTATATCCTTTTCATTTATGACAACTTTGATTGTCCATACGAATCACACCTATTATCCGTGCTTTTTTCTGTAAAAGAAATTATCTTGATTTCAATTTTGTGTTATTTTCTTTATTTCTGCTCTATTGTCTTTGCTGAGAAGAAATGTAAATCACGGAACAAGATTACAGCTGTTGTTGTTGTTGTTTTTTTTTTTTTTCGGTTGGTTTCCACATTTGTTGAACTATTAGAATTTATTGATTTGATTTATACGATTCTTATGAATTTCATGGCATATGTTTTTTTTTTTTTTAAATAATAACTTTGAATGTTTTTATACTTGTGACCTATGTGGTCACGCTGTAATTTGCAAACCTTTCTGGGGATACTATTTATCATGTTTGGAGAGCAAGAAATTCTCTCCTATATGATCAAGAGCCTTTTGTTGTTGATGATATGGTTTGGAACATCCTCTTTGGCTCTTTGCTGTCAAGAGTAGGTTTTTGAAGGCTTTTGACAGGTTTGATTTTGCATCTTGATCTGTCTTGTTTCCATTTCGTGCTTTGATAAGCCTCTTTTTGCTGCCTTGTACACTTTCCTCATTTGCTTAATATATTATTTTCTTACTATAAAAAAAATTGAATGTTTATAGGTGTGATCTTTGTTGTTTTCCTGTGGAAGATCCTTGAATTTTGGTTTCAATTTTATGCGATTTTATTTCTTTGTGCTTTTTTTTTTGGTCTTTGCTGAAAAAGAATGTTGGTCATAGAACATGATTGAAGCTTTTAGTTTCATTTTTTGCTGTGTTTTCATGTTTGTTGAACTATTAGGATTTATCGATTTATAAGATTCTTACTGGTAGGTGGTGACTGCCTTTTATGACATGATGAAACATGCAGTGTGTGCATGTGTGTGTGTGTGAGAGTGTGTGTGTGTGTGTGTGTGTGTCTGTGAGAGTGAGAGAGAGAGAGGAGGATGGGTGTTTAATTGCCTTATTGTGATTAAACATGTTGAAGCTAGATTATGGTTTATAAATAAGGGATTTGCGACCACAATAACAATGACAACAACAACCAGGTATTAAATACAACTAGGTGGGGCTGGCTATATAAATCTTTTTTAGATTTATTTGCATTCACATATTTTGAGATTCAAAAATTTAATTTATTCTCTGGGGAGAATGCCAAAGTCGCACAATGAATGGCGTGCAGGTTTTGTGTCTCAATTTATGATAAGAAAAACAAGGAATTCATCAATAGAAATGGTTAAAATACCTAAATATGATGAGAAAATTATGAAGGCTCTGTCTCTGCTGTGATTAATAATGAAATGATTGTGTTTCCTGATTTATGGTAAATTGAATAAATCTATCGTTTATCCTGATGCTTTTAATATTTCTCTTTAACTTTAATTTCAATTACATCTTGTTTGTGTACTTCCCTTTGTTGAGGTGGTGGTTGCTGCAGATGATCTTACCATCGGTAATATTATTTTTTTATCAGGTTGTGAGTTGCACAGATATCAGAAAAGATACTGTTTTTGAGTTCAAGACAATTGAGTTTGTCCCGAAAATTCGCTCTGGTAGCTATGCTGACATTGGATCCCGACCATCTATGGATGATGAACACATTCGGATTGATGATCTTTCTGCCCAACTGGGAACCCACTTTAGATGTCCTTGGCCCAGTGCCTTCTATGGGGTGTTTGATGGTCATGGGGGTCCTGAAGCAGCAGCTTACATTAGAAGAAATGCAATGAAATTATTCTTTGAAGATGCTGTTCTTCCTCAGAGTTTTGATATCAATGATCTTTTCTTGCAAGAGTTGGGAAATTCTCATCGCAAAGCATTTCTACAGGCTGACCTTGCCTTGGCCGATGAATGCACTGTTAGTAGTTCATGTGGAACAACAGCACTGACTGCCCTAGTTCTCGGAAGGTATGCCAAGATTCATTGCATTAGCTGTATTTTGTTTTAGAACTTTCAGAGTTAGCGTTTGCCTCTGTTTATTGTTTATTTTATATTATTTCCGCTTTGTCTGTTAGCCTGAAGAGAGAAGAAAAGAAACATAGTGCCTTCCTCACCTGTTTGATCAAATAACTAGAGAGAAATGAAGAAAAAAGAGACTAATTCTCTCCTTTGTTGTTTGGATGACTGTCGAGAGAGGAAGGGAAAGGATTTGATATTATCTCACAAAATTCCCCTCTCATTTTATTTATTTTTCTTATTTTTAGTTTTATGTTGGATGGGGTGTTCATTATATGTAAAAAATTATTATAAAGGTAACCCATTTTCCGTCCAAACTTCCTATTTTCAAAGAGATTCAAAAAGGGTGTAATGGGGGTTTTTAATCTCCCTCTATTTCTTTTCATTTTTCTCTCCCTCTCTTTATCTTGCAACGTCAGCATGTAGAGGGAGGGAGAGAGTTCAATTAGTTATCCCTTTTTCTCCAAATCAATAATTCCAGGATTTAGTGGTTTTAAGATGTTTACATTAACTATGTCAGAAACCAGGATTTAGGCCACTAGATATTCCTTACGTTTATCTGCTTCATATCATATTCCTTATGCTCATCTCTTTTGTGTCTTTGTAGTCTCCTACTGGTTGCCAACGTAGGTGATTGCCGAGCAGTTCTCTGTAGGAAAGGACAGGCACTCGAGATGTCGCAAGACCACAGACCTTCTTACCCACCAGAGTGCAAGCGAGTTGAGGAATTAGGCGCTCATATCGATGATGGCTATCTCAATGGTTGCCTCGCTGTGACCCGATCCCTTGGAGACTGGGAGATGAAATTTCCTCGGGGGTCTGCATCGCCCCTCATTGCAGATCCAGAACTCCGACAGGTTGTTCTGACAGAGGACGATGAGTTTCTGATAATTGGTTGTGATGGGATATGGGATGTGATGTCCAATCAGCATGCAGTGAGCCTAGTTCGGCGCGGGCTGAGGCTGCATGGCGACCCCCACCAATCTGCTAGGGAGCTTGTCATGGAAGCCCTACGCCTCAATACATCAGACAACCTCACCGCAATAGTTATCTGCCTTTCTTCCCCTGATCATGGTGAGCGAGTTTCTTCCCAGCGGCGGCCAAGGTTGAGGTGCTGCAGTCTCTCAGATGAGGCCCGAAACAAGCTCAAAAGATTTCTCGAGGGTAACTGACTTTTTCCCCCTTCCATCCAAACAAAAAGGGGGGAGGAAATAGGGTAAAGATTAAACTGAGGATAATCTTGAGTGTATATAGCAATTGGCATCATTCCGTTTGGGAAAATTTAGTTTGGCAACCTGTTTTTGTGGCTGCTTCAGATGGATAAGAGGGTAGGGGTGGGTAGATTAGGAAAAAGTTTATAGGGTGGGGATGGGGTGGTGTAGAAGATGGGAGCCTTTGGTTTTTTGGGTGTACTGCGAATGTGATAAGTGGTAGGCTTTGTGTGTACCACACACCTATTAATTTAAAGGTGAAATGAGATTTATTGTTGTTGTTGTGTCACCAAAATGTGTCAATCGCCCATTGGGTATTTTGTTTTCTTGTGTGATTGGAGAGTTTAAACTTTGGATTTGTATATATGTACATAAACCAAATATAAAACTATGCTGTACTTTTATTTAAATTCATGCAAACACATGTTCAAAACTCAAGTTATGTTTTTAAACACAAATTTTTCATGTATTTGGGAGCTTGGAATATGATCTTGAACGTTGATGTTTGAATTTTAATATAGTTCAACTTTTATACCAACACAAATTTAAATTTTCAAACCTAATGCCTATGAATTTATGATGTCATGCCTACATTAGAGATGACATATTTTCTCTTTTTTTTCTTTGGTAACTCGAGCTGGTGTCTGTGAATGAACCTGGTCACATCTGAAGCGGCTGGAGTGATAGTGTAGAAAGCGCTATTTGGGGAGGAAGAAGGATGGCTCCATTTTCTGGGATTTGTATGTAATCTGTCAATTTAAAGCTTTGTATTCTGTGGTTCTCATTGGCATCTCGTGAACAACAACAAAAAAAAAAAGGCATTCTTGCAATTATAGATCTTGTTTATTTATTTATTCATTTGGGTAAAGGAAGTGCACAAAGCTCAATGAATTTATTTATGTACCAATTCAGATCTTTGTAATAATAATAATAACAATAATGCCCTTTTGAAAGGTATAATAATAGAAAGGTGTTCAAAAGGTAAACTCAAGGTTCTACTAATTAAATGATCGTATTTAAGTCTTTGTTATATTTTTTAATTTTAATTAATATCTTTGTGTTTAAGTGAAGAAAGATATAGGGAAGAGCTTATTATTCCGATAAAGTAGTCAAATGATCAAAGGGGTTTCGGACAATAATAATGGTTAATAAATGATGGACCTGTTCTTTCTCACCAAGGATTCAATTGAGCGAGTACAAATGGATACACCAATAAATTATTCTTTATTTAATTTTCTCATTCAATAATTAAATATACACCCCAATAGGTCAAAACTTGGCATTTTACCTTTGATAAAAAAATCAACGGCCTTGATTACATCTCATAGCGAAGACTTATTTTCTCATTTGAGAATATCACATTATCACAACTACACAATTGTATTCTTGATCCTTAAATTATCATTGAACTCACGGTTTAATCCTGAAAAATTAAATTTATTGTGCTAGAAGATTTAAATCATACATGATTCATCACAATAATTTAACCTATTTTTAACCAATAATAATAACAATAATAATTTGAAATTAATTTTTTATATAAAAAATGGATATAATAAAGCCACCTCTTTGGACCATACTCCAATTCCCTTCTTCATTGAGAGGCGCTGTGTCCCATAGACCAACGGAGGAAAGCAAGGGAGAACAGCAGAGAAGAGAAAAGCACCAAATCAAACAAGGGTTTTGCTCTGCTTGTTCGCCATGGCGATGGCAAGCTTTGCCAGACGAAAGGCTACAGCCCTCTTCTCCAAGAACCTCTATGGTTCTTCTGATGCTCTCAGATTCTCTTTCTCGCTGACTAGGGGTTTCGCCTCCTCGGGATCCGAGGAGAACGACGTCGTCGTGATCGGAGGCGGTCCCGGCGGCTATGTCGCCGCCATCAAGGCTGCTCAGCTCGGCCTCAAGACCACTTGCGTCGAGAAGCGCGGCACTCTTGGCGGCACGTGCCTCAACGTCGGCTGCATCCCTTCTAAGGTACCATTAGGGTGTCTGATTCGCCTTTGGTTTTTCAAATATCCTTTTCGATCTACTCGACATTCTAGTAATTGAATTATTAGGGAAGGTTGTATTTTTTGTGGTGTTTGTTTTGCAAAGGTCTGGTTGGATCTGAAGTTAATCGCTTGCCTCTCATTGAAGATGTTTGTTTCGTTGTGTATATATTACAATGGTGAATAGATTTTGGAGTTCATATTATTGAATTTGTGGGTTGTTTATGCTGATTTTATTCTTCTTACCATTTTTTGGTTTTGGTTGGTACTAATTTTGTATTGATGAAGGAAATGAAGAATCATCTTGTGTGCTAAATTGATTTCATTCTCATATAAGCTGCCACTTTATTTTGTTTTGGTGTACTCCATTTATTATGTAATTTGAGAATGAAATCAATATGGTACACAACCAAACAAAGACTTGCACAAGATGAACATCCTCATTTCCTTCATCTTTCAAGGTCAATGGTAGATGAATAAGGGTAGAATCATTGCCAAAATTAGATTCCATTGAATGATCCTGACACTTCATTCAGCTGGAGAGAAGTGGAGAAACGAAACTTAAACGAGAGAAAGAAGAGAGAAAAGAAATTAGCTTCTCTCCATTCCAGTTGGTTCTCTGGGAGAGAATGGAGAGAAATCTTGGGAGAGGAAGCAAAAGTCAATTATTGATTACAAATCACAAGAATACTCCCAACAGGACTACTTTTTAAAATCATTGGAGGGTGTTTTATCTTTTTGTATAATTTTTTGACTTTATTCTCTTAGGGGGCCTCCTTTTCTTTCTTCCACTTTCTTCTCCTCACTATGTTTCAACCAAATGAGAAAAATGGAGAAAATTCCATTTCTTTTTTCTCCTCTTTTTTATACATTTCCTGAACGAAACTAGATGGTTGTTTATTTATGTTGCTTCTTGGAAACAGTAGTGCTTCCTCGTTGATAAAGTTACCCTTCTGTGGCTGCATATTAGGCACTGAAAATTTTTTAAGAAGATATATGTTCTTAGATTTGTAAACAAATTGCTATTAGAACTTTTTTGGACTTGTGCATTGCCGTCAACTTGTTTACCAGAAAATATCATGTTATTCAACTCTATTTGGTGCTGGAAAATGGCAGAAACTGGAAATATGACATCCAGTTTCCCTTCCAGGTATGATTTAGTGACCAGTTTGGACAATTTATATGAGAACCAACTAGCTCTAGTCAAATTATCTCTAAGCAGGAGTTTGTGCAAAATATTGGTCCCACACGTAGTACAGTAGCAACCCAATGACCTTTCCTAGTGCTGCTAAGCTTTGTGAGTATTGATACTGCTAGCTTGTTCCTCAAGCCTGGTAACTAGTAGCAATTTGGGCATGAATGTTGATATGGTAGACAGCCCTTCTTGTAGGCCTCATTTCCTAGTGAAGCATTTCATCCTGTTCTACTAAATGCTTTTTAAGAAGAGTGTTGTTGATTTTGTGAGGGTCTTACTGGGTTTCTGTTGCATATAATTGTTACTTTTTTTTAGTTGTTGCTCCTATAGTTGAGAAGGGATTTTAGTTGAGAGGGGATATGGATTCAATATCTATGAAATGTAAAGAATTTGCCATTTTGTTTTTACTTTAAGCCTTTTGCTGATATACTTTACTTATTGCATGCTTTTAGTAATATAAGTTTTTTGTTTAATTAATAGTGTACTTTTAAATTAGATATTTTTATAAGTAGTCGTACTTTTTTCTTTGCACTTTTGGGTATATTGTTTGTTTAATCCCAAAGCAGAAGGATATGCCTTGATTATGAGTTGAATGGGTTGATTTTTAAGTTTTGACCTATAGTTGGAATCATTTTTAAATAAATAAAAAATTCAGTTGGAAATTCAATAACACTACTTGGAATGAATAGAATTATGAGTGAATTTAACTGAATTTTTTTGCTTGGTAATGCTAATAAAAGAATATGTTTACTTGTTTTCGTATTTTATCCACTATTTAAAAGAACATTGAAAAGAGAATTTATAAATCTTGGGCAATAATGATATTTGTTTATCATTCTCATATATTTTTTCCCAATCCGACTATTTTTGCTTGGATTTGTAGCAGAATGTCTTTTTTTAAGAATTGTGATTCTAATTAACCCTTTTTTCTTTGGCATATCAAGCACCGGGTTTAACCAAAAATGAGAATTACACGGCTGGATGTGTAAATCCCTCCATTCCAAGCTGTGCTTTAATGTTCATCTAATAGATAATTAGCCGCTTGCGTATTCTTTGGGATTGCTTTAATAAATAATGCTTATGCTGTGATATTTATTGCATGCGCAATGTATGCTTAATTTTGTTCTTTAAGTTCAGGCGCTTCTTCATTCCTCCCACTTGTACCATGAAGCTAAGCATTCATTTGCCAGCCATGGAGTGAAGTTTCCTTCTGTTGAGGTTGATCTACCTGCTATGATGGCTCAAAAAGATAAAGCTGTAGCAAATCTAACACGGGGTATTGAAGGTCTCTTCAAGAAAAACAAAGTGAATTATGTAAAAGGCTACGGCAAGTTTGTCTCCCCCTCCGAAGTTTCTGTTGACACCCTTGATGGTGGGAACACTGTTGTGAAAGGCAAGAACATCATAATTGCTACTGGATCTGATGTCAAGTCTCTACCTGGCATTACCATTGATGAGAAAAAAATTGTATCATCAACTGGAGCTTTGGCTTTGACAGAAATTCCCAAGAAACTTGTCGTCATTGGCGCAGGCTATATTGGCCTGGAGATGGGTTCGGTCTGGTGTCGACTTGGCTCAGAAGTCACTGTCGTTGAATTTGCATCAGACATTGTTCCAACCATGGATGGTGAAATCCGTAAGCAATTTCAACGATCCCTTGAAAAGCAAAAAATGAAGTTCATGCTCAAAACGAAGGTTGTAGGGGTCGATACCTCTGGAGATGGTGTGAAGTTGACCCTCGAACCAGCAGCTGGTGGTGACCAGAGCACACTTGAAGCTGATGTTGTTCTTGTTTCAGCTGGTAGGAGTCCGTTCACAAACGGACTTGGGCTGGACAAGATTGGGGTTGAAACTGATAAGATTGGACGGATTCCGGTTGATAAACGATTTTCTACTAATGTGCAGGGTGTTTACGCCATCGGGGACGTGATCCCTGGACCAATGCTAGCCCACAAGGCAGAAGAGGATGGGGTTGCTTGTGTGGAGTTCATTGCAGGCAAGGAAGGTCATGTGGACTACGATAAGGTGCCTGGGGTGGTTTATACGCATCCAGAGGTGGCATCTGTTGGAAAAACAGAGGAGCAAGTGAAAGAACTCGGGGTCAGTTATCGTGTTGGGAAGTTCCCTTTCTTGGCAAACAGCAGGGCCAAGGCCATCGATGATGCTGAAGGTTTGGTTAAGATAGTGGCTGAGAAGGAAACCGATGAGATCTTGGGAGTCCATATCATGGCACCCAATGCTGGAGAACTCATTCACGAGGCAGTTTTGGCATTGCAATATGGAGCATCGAGTGAGGATATTGCACGAACCTGCCATGCTCATCCAACAATGAGCGAAGCATTGAAAGAAGCTGCTATGGCCACATATGACAAGCCCATTCACATCTAGAATTGCTGGGTATTACTGTGTTATTCATGTTCTGATTTTTGTTTTAAGAATTTTGGAATGATCCCATTTCTTGCTCATCTTTCATCCAAGCAGATCAAGCGTTTTGAATAGGAACTTGCTGTTCATTTTTTCCCCTCATTCACAATGACAGAATAACTCTGTATGCTTCTTTTCTCATCTGCGTGTTTGTAAGCAATAATACATGAGGTAGGGTTTTACCATCCAGTGTTCCACTTCCTGCCTATTTTACACCTTTTAAGATGGTGTGTTTGCTTTTTTGTAAATGATGTGTAGGGCTGCAAAGCTCAAGTCTTGGCTGGGTAAGACTCAATCAAGTCTTGGCTGGGTAAGACTCAATTTGCGTGCTCATTTGCTTAAATACTCTATTTTTTTATTCTATTTTTAAGACTTGTTCAATGAACCAGCAGTGTGAATAAAATTAAACTCTCAATTCGTTTCCGCTCTTGAACAGTTTGTTTATACTCATTTTGGGCTCAAATTAGGCCCTTGTGAAGACCCAAATAGAGGTGATGATGAAGAGGCCAGTATGGAGCTTGCTTATTATTGCTCCTTGAGCTTGAGTTTTCCATTTCCAAATTTCCAATTCAACAAAATTTTGAAAGTCTATTTTGAGCTGCAAGATCAAGGTAAGAGTTGTTAGTCTATTCACCCTCTTGCTATTGCTATCGCTAGCAGGGCATGCAACACGATTGCATCACAATACCATTCAGCCGTATGTGTAACCAAAACTGGCTGAGGAGCTCAAGCAACTGGATCAATACTATAATTAACATGACAGACTTGACTGACACAGTCAAGACCCATATCTTAATCAAATTTACTTTTTTTTTCTTCTCTAATCTGGTTGTTATTTTAATAATAAATTACATACAATACATCAAATCGCCTTATTTGAACAAAATTAAATTCTTAATAATGTGACTAGAAAAAATAATTCATAAATAATTTTATTTTGGCATAAAAAAATAGCCTCAAATAAATGTTAGAATACTGCAACAGATAATTAGAAAAAATGCAAGAGCGCCGTATGAATGAGATTTATGCATTAGGAGACCTTGTTTTAGGTCTCAGGAAACAAGAGCCCCATAAATAAATCGACTTTAAAAGAGGACAAAAGTTTGATATTGGACAAAATAGCATTGCATCCTGCCTTCGCCTCTGTTATTTAAAGAAAAATTCCTCAAGCCATCTCCTATCCCAGCTGGCAACTTCATCGAATTATCACGTCCCCCACGAAAATGAAATTGAAATTGGTTTCCTTCCCTCTTAGCCTCATCTCCATTAACTTTCACCATCATCTTCCACTCCTTGATCTCAGCAGAGTTAATAACACTTCAAAATTAAGTGCAATTCAGTAAAACTTAGGCTGGCTCATTCTGTGGTCATGGCTCCTGCATATCTGGCCGCCTCCTGGCTTGCAATGCCAGTCGAGCATCTCTCTCCCGTTCAAATTCTCGATAATCTGTTCGCTGCAGGAATGATAACTTCTCCAAATACTGGTTTGAGCTTTTTTTGTAAGCATCCAACTCCTCTTCCAGTCCCTTGTTTTCATCCTTGAACTCCCCCCAGTCCTTTTTTGTCTTGTCAAGCACACTGAGCTTTGGTTTCTTCCTAATTTGTTCAAGAACTGCATCTACAGCTGAAGGTGGACCAGCAGCAGCCCTGGCCTTTTCGGATGCTTCCTTTGATTCTGCATCAACAAGCTTCTTCACTTCGATCTCTTCACCTGCAAAGTCCCGAACCTCAGTGACCTGCAACACAGGCAAATTACAAGTATAATTCTCATACCATTCAAATAAAAATACATAATTTTATAGTGCAGCAAATCCCTTGGGTAACAAGTAAAATAGAACACCTCGACTTTCCCCCTTCCAGAAGGGGCAGCAGCAGCATCCTTAACATTTGAGAGAGCAGCAGCAGCAAGTCTCTTGGTCTCGTCATTCGTGCCATTCTGATTCATGTGTGTGTTCTTGCGTGATCCATCTTGCACAAGGGATCCTGCATTTTTTGGCGCCAGTCCCAAATACGTCATCCAACCCTACAAAAGAATTTGAAAGATCAAAATAAAATCCAGCTAGCTATTGTCTAAATTGTCCCATTCAAAAATTGAGAACAGAAAAATCCTCACAGGGGAAGTTTTTTGTGAAGTTCTATTCACAATTGAAGTAGGCTTGCTTGAAAAGGATTTGGGAGCTTTGGTAGATATTCCTTTATTCATCTGTTCCCACATTGCATCTATCCGAGCTTTCCTTTCTGAAAGAGAAAAAAACACATTAGGCCTATGTGTCAAGTAAATTGCATATTATACACACCCTGATAGCACAAGTGGAAAAAAAAAAAAAAGCAATAGAGAGAGAGAAAGAATAGAAAAAATAAGTAATTATTGGACAAGAGAAACATCCTATATTCTCACCAGCTTCTTCAGCCTGTGCCTCCATGCTGGGAACAGAAGCAACTTCAGCAGAATCCACTGTTAACCCATCTTTTCTCCCCAAATCACCTGTAACAAAGACAAATCATTCACTGAAAGTAGGGATTGACTAGGGAAACAAACTGTAATAGCAACTAAAATTACCAACCAGAGTTTTGTAAGGTAAAGTAAGAACAAAAATGATAATCTCATTTGCATCCAGACCTACAGTGGAATGGTTACAATACTTTGGGCACATTTTGCCAGTTATCAGAGTTGCTACTCAGCACAGTTGGGAAAGCTGAAACATAAATTGGTGACTTAAAAAATTAATGCCATAGCAAGTGCAGAGGATAATCAAAACCAATCTCCATAGTTGATAATATGCAAATCTCAATTTCGGGGTTTAAACATGTAATGAGAAAATGATATCCAATCAATGTTTAATATAACTAATACGACAATATTACATCCTATTGAAATGTTCGTGGTAGTGCCTTCAAATTGTATCATATTTCTTCCTGTTCCATTCATATTCTTCTGTTAGTCTCACGGTCAACATTTCATTTTTTTTGGTTCATCAAAAACATAATTCATTATACAATTAACAACAGGTTGGTCAGCACTTCCAGGGTGCAGTAAAGTAACTGGGGCTCCATAGGCAGGAGCAAACGGCAAAATATGTGCACTTCACAAAAATTTATTCTTTTGCAAGCATGTGAACATGTCTTATTATCTAAATTTTTAAATTCTGTTTTTTTTACCATGTAACAATTTTTTCAATACTCATCAACGGCTGTCCTTCAGACCCTTTTCATTCTTCTAGAGGACTGGGCAAGGTGATCCCCTCTCCCCATTTTTCTTATGTTAGTAAGGGAAATAATGAGCCTTTTTTGAAAAGTGCCACTCAAGGAGGCATTTTTGAAGATCTCAGTATAGGGAAGAATGGGAGTGTTATTGAAGTTTCCCATCTTCTTTTCGTGGACGAAACCATCATTTTCTGTGAAGAGAATCCTCAGCAAATTCTTATCGGTAGATGCATTCTGTTTGGGTTTGAGGCAGTCTCAAGTTTGAAGGTGAATTTGGGTAAAAGCGAAAATATTCAAGTTGGGAACAGAATGGGGGGCCACTCCTTGCTGTTGGGTTGCAAACTAGAGGCTCTAACCCATTACCTACCTAGGTCTCCCTCTTGCAGCCAAATTGAAAGACAAGGAGTTTCGGATCCCATAATTGAAAGATTTGAGAAGAAGTTGAAGATTTGAGAAGAAGTCGGCAGGCTAGAAAAGGAACTAATTTGTCAAAAGATGGGAGACTTGCCCTTATCAAAAGCATCTTGACTACTCCCCAGTCTATTAGATGTCCCTCTTCCTTATCCCTTGCTCAGAAGTATTGAAGGAATTCAAAGGGATTCCAGAGTAGCTCTCTCAGGAGCTGGCTCTGAAGTGCAGTGATGGACATACGGACATTATGATATGGAATTAAATATTCATTTAAAGAACAAAAACTAAAAGTTTAAATATGGCTAACATTAGTACACTGAAATCAAAATCTTGCAGCAAATTCAGAAAATCAGGGCATCAGAAGACCAAATGAAGTCAAAACTGTCACATTGTGAGAGCCAAAAACACGGGATAGATGACATAGGATTCTTTCATTCATATATCTTTCAATCGATCTCAACTCTGAGGTCATAGCATAATTCTTGAAATAGTTCCTCTCCTCTGGCCCTAGCCTGGTTGCTCAGGTTGGGCACGCCCTTGATTCTATTCTTTCTTGTCCACATAGCTGGGTCCTTGAAATACTTAATCCCTTCCCAGCTATTGGTTCTCAATTGCTTGTCCAATCACTCTGCCTATAACAGATATCTCAAAGCTTGGCTAGCAAAGTGAATGATTGATTTGAACAGCTTATTCTCAAAATCCGAAAATGCCATAGCAAAACTAGATGCTCCTCAGGAAGAGTCACAATATCATGACATGGAGAGATTTCCTTGCTATCTTTTGTCAATTTCTTGGGTTATATCCAAATTCTCACTGGCTGAATGAAGTGGTACCAGTAGTGAGCCAGGCCTCCAAATAGGATTGAACCAGTCCATCCATGTGGGCCTGCTCATCCTATGACAATTCTCCCTTATTGAGAAAAACTTGAGCCTCTTGAGTTGGGGAAACGATAAAGGATACCATCACTAGAACAAGAATCAACACATTTTGTATGGAAGTTGCATGCCTGTGGTGCACTTCAACTTGAACCATTTGAACATCACAAGAAGGCATCATCAGCTTGCACTTTTTTCTTGTCAATTTAAAAATTATAACATGCGCTACAGAAAACATCCCTATTAATTGTCTTACAAATCGCTATATATGCCCAAAAACCATGCAAAAAATCTTTCAGGTAGCATGAACAATCACTCAATTTTTATTTCATGTTACTTTATTTGGGTTTTGGTGCGGGGAGAGGAGGACCACGAATTATCATACAAATAAATACAAGAGACAGAAAGAGGTCAATAAAGCACTACATAACAAAGTTCTCCTAACTCTTTTCACATCAACCAGTCTCAATTCCCTAAACAGCCCAAAGGCAGAACACTGGAAGAAGCCAAAAAAGAACCCTACTCCACACGAAATCTGAGGACATCGCGCGGCCATTGAAGATTCTAAAATTCTGTTCCAACCAAATACACCATACAACAGCAGTAGCAAACCCACAATGAATCTTCCCTTCCCACTGACCTTCAATGCCCATACTTTTGTAGGGGAAAACTTGCTTAGAAGAAAAGGACACACACAATGCTCACCATGCACACCAAAAGCTTGATCATAATATGCCATGGAAACAACAATTCAAAAACATACGTGCATTAGACTCACCATTCAGAGAAGTTAATACACCAGAGACAGAGCTGTAAAAAGGGTCTTCTGACTTGGAGCAAATAATTTGTGCTAGTTCTGTTATGGACTGCAGATCAAGACCTTGATTTTAGAAGGAACCTTAGCTTCCAAAATGAGTGTGTGAAAAATCCTAAGCCCCATTAAAATCACGGGTAAGAAGATCAAAAACAAAGGATTTACAGGAACACCACCCCAAGGTATCCAAAATCCAAGCCCTCTAGTAGAAAAATTAAAGAAACAGGAACCCCATCAATTGAACAAGGACCAGTTGTTTCCCTTTCACTTAGATTCTTCTAAATTACAAGTTCCAAGAAACAATCCCTTTCCGACATCCAGAAAATGGAGAAGTAGCAGCATTATGACAACTCAAAAAACCACAACTTTAAAAGGCTCAATCAAGGATTCTTATGCTTCTTGTTGTATTTTCTCTTCTCTTCAATAAAAATGTCTTCCTTTTATTTTATATATTTATTTATTTAAAAAAAAAAAGCACAATCAAGGCTCCCCTTGATGAGGCATGCTCACTAATTGAGGCATAGTGATGTAAGATGGAAAGCAGGTAATGGATGGATCATAGTTGACCCAATTCCAAGACCAATTTAAGAATAAGATTAAGGGATTGTTGGGTACCATACCCAGATGCTTTTAGTTAATTAGCAGTTATTTATGTGTTTAGTTTAATTTGTAGCAGACTTGTGCATATGTCAGGGTTTTTTTTTTTTTTTTGGTAATTTAAGTGTCTATTAGGAGCTTATTTGTAATTCTATGAAGTGGCGAATTCCCCCGACTCTGCGTCTGTCTTATTTTTTTTTCATGAAAGGTCACAAAAATGTAGCCTTTATGCTGTAAAAGTCCAGGATGCGTTGGCACCGTGCCACAACATGTTCAGGACTGTCCAATCTGTCTCTAAAAATTTTTAAAAAATTAAAATTGATTTCTGATATGAGTTGGACATGTATTGGGGTATGTCAGGCATTTGTCAATATCCAACACATGTCCAATAATAACAATCTGGCCTTGTAGAAATGTCAGTGTTTCCTAGGGGGATTAGAATTTGGGGTCTTTTAGGATTCTGAGCAAAAGTATAACTCCAATTTGTATCACTTTTGTGCCTAGGAAGAGACAGCCTGCCTTTAGAAGTGGCTGATTTTCAGCATATTAGCTTAGTTAGCAATGTGTATAGGATTATTGCTAAGGCCATAGTGGTTACACTGAGTTTTGTACTTCTCAGGCTCCAAGTGCTTTTGTGGGGGTTAGGCAGATTGTGGATGCCATTTTAGTAATAAATGAGATAGCAGAGGATGTTTGTAGGAGGAAAGTGAAGGAGGTTGCATTTAAACTGGACTTTGAAAAGGCCTATGATTGGGGTAGTTGGAATTTCTTGGATAAGATAGGAAGGGTTTTGGTTTAAGGTGGTGAGCTTGGATGAGGGGTAGTTTGTTCAATGCTTCTTTTTTAAGTCATTATTAATTGGGAACCTAAGTAGTGGTGTACGACTTTGAGGGGAGTTATTCCCATGATCTCCTTTATTGTTTGTTCTTGTGGTTCATAACTTTAGAATGGTGGAGGCTGTGGATATAGGGTTTGTAAGAGGGATTGGGGTGGGAGTGGGTGATGGACACTATTTTTTTCTTAGAACATCATCGTCTATTTTGAATGTGCTTGAGGCTGTGGATATAGGGTTTGTAAGAGGGATTGGGGTGGGAGTGGGTGATGGACACTATTTTTTTCTTAGAACATCATCGTCTATTTTGAATGTGTTTACTATTTTACAGTTTTTTTAATAGTGTGATTTAAAAGTAAACTTGGGGAAGAGTAGAATTGCATGTACTAATATAAGTGAGTCTAGATCTTCGGAGTTGGCGTCTTTAGCTGGGTGTGGCGTTCTAGATTGTCCAGTTGGCCTTTGACTTATTTAGGTGTTCCTTTGGGTGGTAATCCTAGATCTATTGGTTTTAGGGATCCTATGAGGGAGGTGTTGTCTGACAAGCAGTTTTTGTAAGGGAGAAGCTGTCTGAGCGTCAAGACAGGTGGAAAGGTGCCTTATTTTCTTTAGGAGGTCACATCATCCTCATCATGGCTTGTCTTTCTGGCACCCTTCTTTATTTATGGCCTATTTTCATAATCCCAATATGAGCAGCTAGGAGTATTGAAAGAGTCCAGAGAGAATTTTTTGGTCTGGGGTTGGGGAGAGGAACAATCATTTTCGTTAGTCGGGAGGTTGTTTGCAAGTTTAAGGGGGGTGGTTTAGGTCTTGGTAAGTTAGTGTCTTAAAACAACGCTTTAATGGGTAAATAGCTTTGGCAGTTTCCCTAAGAAGAGAATCTAACATGGTATCAAAGCTGGTACCAGGAGGTCCTGGGTTCTAATCTTGTTGCTGGCATTTATCGTGGTGTTTAAAAAATTATTGTGTTCCCCATCATAGGCGTTATTTATTGTGTGTTCATCTCTCCATGTGCTGTCGGGCTGCACATGTGGGGGAGTGTTAATGCTTGATATGCATTGTTGGCCCACAACCTAACAGCTAAAGCTTCTAGGTAAAGTGGTAATCTAACAGTTATTGTAAGTAAATCTGGAACGCAGATAAATTGGTGGGATACAAATTTGGGTGTATTGTGTCCTTCTGAGAATCCCTGGAGGCGTATACTGCAGATCTATTCTCTCTTTATTCCATACCATATTTGTTGTGGGTAACAGTTCACACATTCATTTTTAGGAATACATTTGGTTTAGTGAATCTTTGCTTTTCATTCCTTTTCCTCAACAGCATCACATTCCTTGTTGCATAATGGAGTTGTATCCTCCTTTCTGATTTCTAATGGGGATATATTTTCCCAAATTTCCATTTCATAGGTCTCTTAATAATAGGGAGGTGGAATAGGTTTCTTCTTTGTTGAGTTTATTGAAGGGTTGTCATCCTCCCAGGCAGGATTTTTGCTCATGGGTTCTAGATTCACCGCACCCCAGGGGTGGAGGGGTTAGTCTTGTAAGTGTTCTTTTGAACATCTGATTTGTGAAAACATGTCTTTTCCACTTCATGCCAAAGTCCCCTTAAAAATTAAGGCTTATTTAGTTGGTGGCTCTTAATAGAGTTAACACCAAGTCACCAACATCCTGTTGCAGAGTAGGAGCCATTCTAAGGCTTTGTCTCCAATGTGAGTACTCTTTGTTTTGGCAGTTAAGAATCTACATCTCATCTTTCTTTACATTATGCTTTCTCTCGGAGGGTTTGCCATAACTTGTTTGGTTTGTTTCGAGAGAGTTGGGTTTGTCCAAAATCAGTTGAGGATTTCTTGGCAATCTCCTCTATAGATTTGGTATTAAGTACAAATGCCTCAGCTTTGTGGAGGTGAGGGTAAATGTTCGTATCTTTACGAGAAAGAAGATGACATGCTCTATGCTCTGCAATAGGGTTCATTATTCAGCCTCACTTTGGTCTTTTACAACTATTTGTTTTAAAGGGGTGGGTTTTTATGGATTCACAACAATACTTGCAGGCCAGGTTATTATGATTGTAATTTTTCTTCTTTTTCCTTTTTTCTTCGAAGGAGGGTGTCTCTTTTTTCATTCTTGTACATTCTTTCACATCGTATGAAATTTTTTCTCTTTACATATATATATGGTCTATCACTCTTGACATATTGCTTGGCACGCACTCCTAATGTACCCTCAAGTCTGAATTTTTTTAAAAAACTTCTCAAAAAAGACCGGCCACATTTGAAGAGAAAAAAGCCAAATCATAATCTTCCTCCTCTCTCTAATTGTTGCCACTGCCTTTTTATAATTGAGCCCAAACCCACGGCCCCTCTGCCTGCTTTACGTGGACCCCCATCAACAAATGACAAACAACAACTCAGCAACTGGGCCACATCTATTATAAATTTTAAAATAAGCCCTTCCTCTCCTAATGGGCCCAGGAAACATTTCTATTATTCATCCACCCACTTAACTGCAACGCACTACTCCTAGGTCCAATCCAACAGTTTGATTAGATCCATCATCCATTAGTATTACCCATTAACCCTAAGCCTGATTAGATCCATTACCCATCAACCCTAGTGTATGTGCACCAGAAGTCCCAGTCAACCACTACTCTCTGGCCCAACCATCAACATCTTCTTTGATAGTTCAATCATAGGAAACCCTAGAACTGCATCTCGTCAAACCGCTACTGCGACCTTTTTCTCTTTAATCGCACTGAGCCACTGCTGCTGAACTGCCTTACTGACAGAAGCCTTCCTTGTTCCCAAACCTTGCACACTTGTAGCCATGAATAGACAACTGCAAAGAAAATCCTCCCTTAACAATCTCAATCCACTAACTCTTACCCCTTTTCATCTCCTCAATACTAGATCAGAGCCATTTGATTTGTTTCCCCCTACTAAATCTTGTAAAGTTTCCACGAAACTTCTTCAACTACCTCATTACAACCTTTCAGTAACAAAACTTGAAACCTACTCGTAAGTTTGGACTCGAAACTCAAGAAATCTATGAATCTGAGTCAGCCAAATCACCACAGTACAATCAAACGACCAAATTTCTTTCTCAGGACGAACCTGCTCAAATGAGTAACACACCAAGGTCAAACCCCATAAGATCTATCGTAACACCGACATAGGTGCTCATTACCCATTGATTTATCTTCAAGTTCTTCTTGATCAAAGCCACAAAACCTCCCGCCTCATCCTCTCTCGTCTCAGATCCAAGGATTACTTTCAATCTGTACCAATCATTGGAGATTCTTCTCCGTCATGGCCATCGTTCAATATCATGGTATATGAAGAAAGAAGATAGCATAGTGAGATAAGAGAGGCTGTTCAACTGCAACATACCAGGATTGCCCGGCAATGGAATCACTTAAAACTTCACTCAATCTACTCATTGCCAATTTTGCTCAAATTTTATAGGCACTTGCCGACAAACTAATGGATGGGCTGAAAATCGGTCACCTTAATAGATTTATCTTAGGCTGCAACTCTAGAGTAAAGCAAAAGAATACTAACACGTCAATCATCTGCCTTCCACAAGAGGCAGCAACTAATATGATGGTACCTCACCTGCTCAAATTACCACCCATTCAGATATCATCCACCCCACAAATGCACAGCCAGGGGGGAAAACACACACACACACACTAACGTGACAAAGCTTAATGTCAAATGACTTCTCCTTCTCTACAATCTACCACTTGGCTCAAACCTCATTACAAGGAGTTAGTGATCCACGCAGTCAAGTTGCCACCTTGAGAACCCTAAATGAACTTAATTATTATTCTTTAAGAGGTCAATGACATCTTCTCTCCTCTCAAAATTCCATCGCCCATTATAATTTGAAAAATAAATCCAAAATATCATTTTGTTATATGAAAGAAGAAGATATATTAAGAGAGACAGAGAGAAATTACAACATAGGCGAGGAGATGAAATCCTAAAAAAAAATAATAATAAACAAAATAAAAAAATAAAAAAAAATAAAAACTACACAAAAATAAACCAAAAACCATCTTTAAATCCTTCCCATAATTCACCAAAAACTTCAAATTTGCTAATTCCCTCTTACCCTTCTTAACCTTAAATTTACCACCATTTCTCCGAATTTTGTTTCCTCTATAACCTGACATGCATAAACCCAATTCATCCAACAAATGCTGAGCTTGAAGATTTTTCCCAGAAAACTCCTCAATAGGAGAGGGCAAAATTCCATCCTCGCCCAACTGCTTTTCATCCATACATCATTTTCAAAAATACTAATTCCCTCCAATCCTTCCAACGGAGGAGGTGGCACATACATTAAATCCCCACACGTATCACATGAATTTAAAACCTAACCATATTGTTCTCGAGTCTCATCCAAAAACAAAATAAATGCAAAATATCATTATCCCTATGCACTCTCTCAAAACACCTTCATCCTTCCAAAGTCATAATTACTAAGGAAAAAAAAAGCCTCCTGAAAAAACATTGCCTCCATACTTGGAACTGGCTCTTAACACCTATGGCCTTATTGATGATTATGGAATTAGCCCAACACCATCAATTCAACATTGTAGATACACCAGTCCTCACAAAACCAAATACATTCAGTGTTCAATACTATTAATTTACCCCCTATATCAAATATTTAAGCTCATTTGGAGAAATAATATGTCTCATATTAGTTAATTTATTACTATAGCATAAATTAAAATTTGAGATGATGAACCCAAAGTAGTCAACATGTGCATCAAAAGATCCTTCAATTTTTACCCAAAAAAAGGCCTTTTGAGTTTCTTTAACATGAGTACACAACCCAATAACTGTTCTAATTAAGTTGCCTGAGATGTTGATTGAAAAACAGGCACAAAAAAAAGTTACAATAAATGTTTCAACAAACAGGACCTGTCTCACACAAAGGGATTCAAACTATAATTTTCAAATGAGAATGAAAAAAAATAAAAAAATTATAGGCTTTCAGATAGAGAACATAAAAGGGGCAAAAAATGTATGTGTTAAACAATATGCTACTATACTTGGGGAATGAACTGCCCAAGAAGGATGTACATGCTCAATAATGTGAGTGTAGGGAAGGTTTATGTTTGATCATGCGCTACCCATATCCTACAGGCCATGTGGCCTCAGAAACTATCCTATTTAACAAAAACATACAGAAGTAAAATGCTCTAACATGATATGTGCCACCAAGAACAATGGAACTTTTAAATTACCTGAACATTACAGTACAACAAAAATAATCCCACTGTGTGCAATTAATGGAACCAAAAAAAAGTTCAAATACTAATATCAAACACATTAATCCCTCCCCTCACTCCCAACTCCTAAAATATAAAGGAAGAAAAAAGGAAGGAAATGAAAACAAAAGCAATACCTGAGGGTCCAGGTACCCTCGAAGTGGCCATCAATAGTGTTTTAACTTTCACAAACCAGACCTAGGTCTTGTTGGGTCCCCAGTTGCAAATGGAGAGTAGCTGATAAAATGGAGCTAATTCAAGTGGTTGCAAAAAAAAAATTCACCCCTATGACATAGCTGTTGAAAAGAGAAGGCATCTGGTAAGTGTATGGTGAACAAGCTTATAAATATATTAAAAAGTCTTAAATGACCAAAATTGATATATTACTTCAATACTTCCAAAGAGCTCCTTACATTGCATCTATGTGTGTATGTGAGAGACGGATAGAGAGAGCAAATACATCTCCACTGATAAGAGAGTACATCTCCGTTAGTAAGAAATATTAATAATTGCATGTCAATCAAATTCTCACACATTAATACTATTCACCAGGTACATGTAGAATATATCTTCATTTTTATTTTTTAATAAAATTAATTTAAATTTTGCATTTTATTTATTTTTATTTATTTTATAATTTAACCATAATTCTTTTCTTTGATTCTAATATTTACTCCCTAGGTTAATGAGCAACAGTAAATTTTTTTTAAAATAATATGGAAAATACTGAATAGAAGAAACTTACACTACCAAAATATGAAAAGAACTAAAGGAAGTTATGTAGATCTTACAATTTTGGCATTTCAACAATATGTGCATCATGCATTTTATTATTATTATTATTTATTTTTTTGTTGAATGCCATATGTTTTAATGACATCAACTGAGAAAGAAGAAAATATAGGACTGGCTCCACATAAAAGGACTGTAAAATCCTATTTGAATCAGAAGCCTGAAGCATAAGCAAAGTTATTTTGTCTACTTCATACTAATGCAAGACAGCTGACTTGATCCAGAGTCAATGATAGAACAAACTCAGAAATTGTAAGAAAGAATATAGGTAGTCATTAGGATCGTAGAGGAGAATACAGGTAGTTGTGGAATACACAATATCATCATATATTGTCATTTTCATTACTATTCAACCAATATTTTGTATGGATAAAGGTAGTCATTTGCTTTACTATTCAACCAATATTTTGTATGGATATTTTAGGGTGAATAAACAGAGACACACAAAAGAGGGTTAGTTATGAATTAGTTTTGAGGTTTTTGTGTGTTACAAGTAGGTATGAGTTAATGATGGGATAAATGATATTTTTCTATATTGCCATTAGCTGTGCTCTTCATCCAAAAATTCTGCAGGGCCATTTTAGGATAACAAAAGGCAAAACTCGGACACCAAAGTGGAGGGATTTCTGTATATGTAGATTAACTGTATATAAACTCTATCCATAATTGTGTTACTGACATTCTCAATATCAGCAGAACTATCTTCATCTTCAAATCCATGGTTATCACTTTGACAAAACTTGGGTTTGAATACTACCGCTGCATTTGGGAGCAATTCTTGCCTTGGACTTGAATTTGTGTGGAGTTGGACAAAACTCAATACAATTTTGTATTGCATTTCAACCAAATCCACACATCCTAATCCAAGACCTCTCCCAAACATAGGGGTAGTGTTTTTTAAAGATCACGTGACCTTGCAAAACCATTTGGCTTATTTATTGACAAAAACTAAATCAAATGCAAACAGACGAAATTTGTAAATGGAATTAGAAATGTTGGGGAAAAATTTTCACATGGAAAACCTTACAGAAAAATTGTCATTGAGGATGCCAAGGATGAAACCATATTCTATCTCGAAGCTTAATACTTTCTGCTATCTTGTTAGGTAATTTGGGAAGAGTGAACCCTCTGGAGTAGATCGTCACTTTCCTAAGCTCTCGTTGCATGAACTGCATAGTACGGAAGCTAGGGTATTGGAACGAAAAACACTATTTTATTTTATTTTATATTATTTTAAAATTTTGTCAAACAAGTATCTAAGATTACTATTCCACAAAGCTCGTTCTTCGCAGAGATATCACCGAAATTACCGAGAAGGGTAAAAACATAAACAAAAAAAACAAAAACAAAAACCAAAAAAAAAAAACCCAAACCGCAAGCAGATCAAAAAGAAAGTCGAAAAAAAAGATTAAAACTCAAAATAAATGCCAATTGCAGATGAAATTTAGAAGCAGAGTCCAAAAGAGTGCCAGAGAGAGAAAGAGATTACCTTCGCGGGAGAAGTACCCTTTCAGCTCGTCGGATGAGGACGCCGAAAGAACAAGCGGGAGCGATCAAGGGAATAAACAAGAAGAGAGAGAGAGAGAGAGAGAGAGAGAGAGAGAGCTGCGTGGTTTCAGAGCTCAGATTTCAGAAGGAAAGGGTAAAAGTGTCCACGCGTGCCACTCTAATTTTTAACCTTTTAAGTTTTGAGTACCCAACGGCTGTGGGCCAAACGGCCTGCCTGAACCCAGTTTGCTGCACTTCTGGTTTGGGCCCTGGACTGAACTTCAACAGATATTTACCTTCGCTAGAGCCCGGCCCACAGAAAGATCATCAAGATTTTTTTTTTCCCCTTTGTATAGGAATTATTCAGACGATTATTGGTTAAAAAATTATTTAGTGACCACCAATCATTATAAAATATCAAACACTATTTTTGAAAAATATTCCTTAAGCCAAATTTTTTTATTCTAAAGCAGTGTTTGGAAGCATAGATTTCAGGTAGATTTAAATTTATTTAGATATAAAAGAAATTCAGTACAATTTTATATTGTAATTGTCACAATTCATACAAATTAAATTTACGATCCTAAATTCATACTCACAGACATTAGGTAAATAAATTCAAGATAACAATTTTCACAAGTTTGTGATTTGAGACAGATGGGGTAATAACAAGGATGATGTTTTTCCATCCTAAATGCTATTACACTTGGACTAAAAAAAATCGACCTCAAATCTGCATTTGAAAACAAATAAATGCATAAATACATTTTTGGGTATATGTTCATATTACGGACGCACATGCTTTTATTTTACATTTTTTTTTTTAAACGAAGCCCTTTAGACAGCTATATTTTTATTAAAATTTAATAGGTGCAAAGACAATAGATCATAGTTCGGATATTTTTTTTTGCTACAATTTGGTGTTCTCTAATCTTCTATGCTAAGCAAATTACAAATTGTTGGTAGGTTGGTATTACCATATTAATTTTGGATGTTTCGAATTAATATATATATATATATATATATATATGTAATATACTAGTTTTAACGTTTTTAAAAATATTAACTACTGCTTTAACGGTTTCGTAATTATAATGCTGGAAGTTATACCTAATTTTACCTAAATAAACAGTGATCTAGTTCACTTTAAGATATGTCTTTTTCTTTTTCGAAATATTCTACTATTTCTTGCAATTCATGTTTTGTTGGGTAACTAAATGACAATAGATCTAGTGTTTGTAAGTGCACACAAAACCGCCCCAGTTTGAATAGTCCTGGAGGTCATGCGCACAACGACTATATACACTGAAAAATATTCTCCATAGGTGTAAAAGAGTGGTACTATTAGGCCTCAACTTCTGAAAAGTATTTATATTAACTTAATTTTATTAGTAAAAATTTATTTTCTTTCTCTTATATTTCCAACACAGATTAGTTACACACACCAATATTAAGGGTTGTGCAGAAATAATAACCCTAGACTTTGTATGGAAAAAATATGAAGCATTACAATTTACAATGAGTGGAAGCAACATTGCTTCCACTCCAATCTCAGAAAAATGCAATAGACATTGATCACTTGCGTAGTTGTATTCAAACTCGAGATGGGGCAAGAAGTGCAATTTCCTATTTTGATTTTCAAAATTTTCTTGCAGCCCATTCTATGTATAAGTGCATCCTCTAGGGCTTTAGAGCATAGTATAAAGTATGGAGAAACACATTGGAACTCCTCAGTATTTGCTCGACCAATGTCAGAGATTTGGCTGTTCATGGAAGACTACATTGAGAGGATGTGCAAGGGACTTTGCGCTGAGTACTAGAGCTTGACATCCACCCAAAAGTTTCTTTGAACAAATTAAATTCTATGTCTTCTTATTTAGCTTATTGCTCTTCTTTTTATGTGTGAATTCTTTGGGTAGATTGAGCTGAATAGAATCAGTAACAATGACAAATGTGCAAATCCAGTAATTCAGTCATCAAAAATAGCCATTCAATTATTTTCAGGTTCTAGATAGATTCGATATGACTTCTCTTTTTTTAATTCAGCTATTATTTTCCTGCTTCAATGCTATTTTCTCATTCAAAGTACTAAAGACATCAACTCTTGACTGAGTACCCTTTCTCCTTCAAGTACTACTGACTAATGATCCAAACAACCAAAATTGCAATATCAATAGGACACAATAGAGAATGGTCCACACCCTGTAGATTTATTCAGTAATCGTCAAGTAACTTCTACAAACACCAGTACACAGCTGAGAAATACAACTTACAAATGCATTTATGACGGCATCAAGAATGCATTTTTTCTAAAAGCACACAACAAGCAGCAACTTCCCATGAAAGAGAAAATTGCAAGACAACAAATAACCATAGCAAACTCCATTCAGAAATGAAACACTTGAGACAACAGATGATTGCCATCGGTCTATCAGCTCAAAGGTGCACGGTGGTGGGTTTGTAGTCAATAACGATGATCAAAGGTGCACAGTGGTGGGTTTGTAGTCAATAACGATGATCTTATCCGTGATGGCCAGGAATTTATTTGCGAATTCAACATGGGCAGGATGACCTACATACTCTGCAACACCTTCAACATTCTCAAAGGTTGACTCAAATACATGTGTGAAACCTTGCTGCCGATTCTCAATGCTCACATCCTTGCCCCTGTTGCAGATTGAGACGAGACAAGAATTTTAAAAAGCAAATTCTGAAATTAGATGAAGAACTTTTTTTATTAAAAGAAGTAGAAAGGAAAATTTGACTTAAAAGGGAAAAGAGGCCAGATCAGCTCAATTGACAGTGCATTAAAACCATGGCTCTACTATAATGT
Source organism: Malania oleifera (assembly GCF_029873635.1). Classification (NCBI taxonomy): domain Eukaryota; kingdom Viridiplantae; phylum Streptophyta; class Magnoliopsida; order Santalales; family Ximeniaceae; genus Malania; species Malania oleifera. The sequence continues at coordinate 2,163,000 of NC_080419.1, forward strand.
CAAGAATAACCCGACCTCAAAGCTTAAGCATTTAGGTTATGGACCGACAGTATATATCAAACCTTAAGAATTAATAAGACAACATGAGAGCCAGAATGATTCAATTTATTCCAAATAATTTTCATGTGTTGAAGCAAGTCTTAATAAGACAACTAAAGTCCCCTGCGAGGCATCCCCTAGTGGTTAGAATTTGGGACTTCCAGGTCTCAGGTTTGATTCCAGAGGGGTGGAAGGGGCATGGGGGTAAGGCATGGGCTACCTCCAATTGTGTAGCCGAAGCTCAGTGCAGGTCTCTAATGGTTCAAAAATAAATAAATAAGATACGTTTTGCCAGCATTCTAGAATACTTTGTACCAAACTATAAAAATGATTCAAAACGTAGTCTCAGTGACTTCTACTCTCTAAAGATAACAATGTTGACACAACTCCTGCAAAATGGGGTACCATCGTACCACCAAATTTCTGAATTGTCACAAACTGAACAATCAAATTAAAAAATGAAAGTGGCATTTGGCCATAGTTGCCTCAAAACACAACATTCACAACAATAAATATTATAATTTTCCTGAATATGATAAAAATAAGTTTTAATTTCTTATCTAAACAGAATTTGATAGAATAACATACAATAACTAGTCTATATACTTCTGTTTATAGCACTGGATGAACTCATTGCAAGACTTTTCACTAGAATATCAAAATCATGCACGTGGGGGTGGGGCTGCAGGGAATTATAAAAACAAAAAGGTAGGCTATAATAATTCTTATGTCAAGAACTTAAGAATTTCCAAAATAGGGCTGTTTGAAGCAAAGACACTGGATTCTGATACAGCAAAGCAATAAATATTTTATGAACTTGGAATGCTCACTATGCTCCTATACAATGTTGAGAAATTGCGAAATGTGAATAGTTTTCTTCATTGCAGATGTAAGTCTAGTTTGAACCAAGATGAGCAGATCCAAAGGCATTAATTTTTATGAAAGAGACTATCCAATCATTGGTCCTCAAAGGAAAAAAATAATGTAGAAAGATATACAAACTAAAGTCTAGAACTTCCTTTTGTCCCCAAAAATTCCAGTCAGTGCAAAATTATTTGACACAGGTGGTCAGCATAACCTATACAACTTTAAAAAGGAAAAGAGCCGACACGCATGTTCACATGATTGTGAAAGGTGTGTATTTTGGGGTAGAAGAAATGACACCTTCTTTGGTGAGTGCATCTCTTAAATCCCAGCCTTCCCCATTAGATTTCACAGTCCATACCTCTCATGTACCGAAAAACAGAAGGCAAGTGACGCATCTGGTGATCTATCCACTTTTCAGTCTGTTTGGGAAGTGAAAAATGTTCTTCACTTTCTTTTCATCACTAGGGATTCACCTTGTATGAATATTTCATTGCCTATATGTCAGTATAGAGGGTCTCATAGATACTCTAAGAACAATGGTGCAATATTGTATTGAGTTTTGTCCGAATCCAATACATGAAATCTATACTCCCAAACACAACTAAGGTTCACATAGTTTGGCTTAAAAGTATGCATTCATGCGAAGGAAGAGACAAATTTCTGCAAATCGTATCTGAAGAGGTACAAATGGAAATTGATTTCAATAAACTATCAAAAGTTAAACTCAATATAGAAAGCCCTACAAACAAAGCACATTCTGCCCCACCACAAAATTAAAATTTATGCTATTTAGTATACAATTTATGTGCCTTGCACGTGTCTATTACTAATTTTAGAAAATGCAAAAGAAGTTTTGAATTAGTTCTACCAAAGTACTTCGGGACATCAAGGGTACATTTGGGAGGGCGAATTTAGGGTTTTGAATTTGAACAAAATGACATAAAAATACATAAACTGTCGAAAAATTTTGTAGTACAAATTTATATTAATTTTGGAGAAACAGCAAAAAAAAATGAGTTACAATAAACAAGATTGCGTCTGAGCCAAGATTTATATATCCAGCTAAACTCCAGCCTTGCTTCAATTCTACCCCAATGAGTTGATAACAGCACCATAGAGCAGAGAAAATTGAAGACTTAAATTGAAGATATTGGAGTAATAGTTCATAATTAGTGGTATATATGTCGAATTCAAATGGTATTTTAGACTGAACAAACATACGAGCTCAAAATGCAGACAAAGGTATCAATATTGAGTCACAATATCCAAGATTGTGATTGACCCCAAGATTTAGATATCCACCTAGAAGAAAGTAAAAGAGAGAGAACTATACATGAGGAAGTGAATATCACTTGGTGTTTTTAACTTACAACTTTGAGATGTGTATATAGCTATACAAGAGAGTGAGGTTATCCTAACATTCCAATGTGAGACTAAAAACTATACACTATGTTCAATACTCCCCCTCAAGCTGAAACAAAGATGTTGACAAGTCGAAGCTTGGAGAGAGCAATCTGTAATAAACCTGGGCCAACAGACTTTGTGAAGACATCAACAACCTGGCCTTTGGACGAGATAAAGTGGGGAGAGATAATCTCAGAACGAACTTTTTCCCTGATGAAGTGAATATCCACCTCAATATGCTTGGTCCTCTCATGCAGAACTGAATCAAAAGAATGACATATAGCAAACTTCTTGTCACAAAACAACAAAGAAGAGTGTCGCGGGAAAGCCAATCTCAAATAGGAGAGAGCTTAGCCATAGGATCTCACAAGTACCTTGTGCCATAGCACGATACTCAGCCTCAGCAGAAGAACGTGAAACCACCGTCTGCTTCTTACTCTTCAAAGAAAGAAGATGATCACCCTTGAAAGTACAAATACCTAACGTAGATCATCTGTGACGCCCCGATTTTCATACCATTTTTTTTTCATTTTTGTCTCCAATGAATAATAAATATTAATCAAACATTTTTCATGTCAAAAATTGTGATACCATTCTAACATAACCTGACCCGAAATGGGTACCAGGTAAACAGTCTATCTCATACAAACAAACCTAACAGCGGAAGTCAATTTTTACAAATCATCCAGAATACAAATAACCAGAATTCTATACATCCATACATATCCCAAAAATCCATAACGTACCCTAAGAGAGTACACAAACATATCATCAACACAAAACACTTACCCCATCTATCAGGGTACCAGCTCCCCTCTCTCTCGGAGCTCTATCTACTGGTTTGTCACAGTTTCCTAAAATGTTTAGATATTTGGATGAGACACCTCTCAGTAAGACGGAATAAATTATTCATAGTGTGTAGCAGTATGAGTATAATTATATCATAATATACTCATTTAAGTGATTACATCATCTGAGAAAATATACCTATATGTACTCATAATCATATAGATATAAAATATAATTTCATAAGTTATGTTACCATTTATTATACTTACACATATACAACCAATATTTTATCAGCGAAAGTTCCTGAGAATAGGGGAGATTACATGCCCATACATGTAGCACTCATCTGCTCTAATATCGTTTGTAACCTTGCCCATTTAACTTGGGTGCGGCTACAACTGATACTTATCAGGGAACTCACCTTACTCAGTAAACCCTCAAGCGGAGGGTTTTACTTCGCCCTAATTATTTATACAATTAAACTCACACTCTTTCATTTCTCATTTTCATTTCACAAACTAGCTCGTAAGTGTCCACCAGTAACAAATACACATTCTATCTGTAACTCATGGCTGCCCAGAGGATATTCACATCGTCATGCTTCCCCCCATGATCGGGTTGTGCGGCCCGAAGGCTATACCTAACCATGGTTGGCCTACCCGATTAGATCAAAACAGGGAAACTATCTGTCTGTAGTACGATTGGCCTGCCCACTCCTGATCCAGACGCCAAGAGGCAAAACTACCCTTCTCACTGGCTCAATCGACTGCCATATTTCAAATATCATATCATCATCATTCAGTATATAAAACATAATTGGTTTCCATTACCATCATTTCTGCATCAAACATTTCAACATATATATCATAGTCTCTTTATTCTCAGTGCAAATCACATAACCCAGTTTCAAACACATTTCCAGCATAAATCACGTGCCACACAATTTTATTTGATATTCATATCATAATAATCTCAAGCAAAATATCATATTCTCTTTTTCACATATTTATTCAACCATTAATTTTTAAAAATAACTATTATAATTTATTCCCCTTACTTGCTTAATGAGAGGCTTGCTAAAATCCCTAAATCCACGCCCGCGATGCGTTTGGAACTCAAAACCCTGAAATCACATTTTCCCCAATTCAATTAACTCAACTCCGGAATTACAATTATTTTAACATTTCCTAGGCCCCACTCCCAATACTAATTAAACTTTAAAAATAATTAATGGATATAATTCCACTATCCTTACCCTAACTTTAGAGTGGTGTCTAAGAAACCCAAATTAAAAATCTACTTCGATTAAAATGACGGGGATCGGAGCTAGGACCCCGTGGTGGTATCTGATTGTTGATTTGGCGAAAAATTTAAGGAAAAATTGAGAGAGTGAGAGTTTACCTTACGCCAAGAGTAGTGCCTACAACGCTCCAATGACAAATCCACTCCAGTTAAAATGTCGGTGGCGAAGAATGGAACCCAGGGGCATTTTCCGTTCTCCGATCGGCGCATGTTTGGCCAAGGAAATTGAGGAGAGCGAAAGGGAAGGCATGAGGAGAGAGAAGGAAAGTTGGGACGGAGAGAGAGAGAGAGAGCGTGCTGGAGAGAGGCGCAATTTGTAGTCCATATATATATACTTTAACCATTATAATAATATTATATTATATACTTATATATATGTATATCACTTATCCTTATCTATATTTATGCATATATATAACCATCATATTACTTAATTTAATTAATTCAATTTAATAATGCTTAATTAATTAATTAATTATTAATCTTAATTAATTTTTATTTTTTTTTACATTTCCATGCATATTATTTTTGAGGTCGTTACATTCTCCCCTTTTTAAAAAAATTCATCCTCGAAATTTGTTAAATACCACCCCAAGTAAAATTCATCGCTAATCTAACAAGTTTTGAGTTAATCTTTTAAACAACTCTATTAGAACTGGTAACTAACCTAAATCGTTGAATTATACATCTTGTCCTAATACACCTTGCTTTAGCACCAACACTCAACAACTTCAATTTTCATCTCCAGTCTTCCAAAGATCTAACACCAACATAACCTTAGAAGAATCAATAGATAACTATACTTTGATTATGACATGACCCAAAAATTTTGTATTAGCATATAACTGATGCTCTCATAATGTTTGTAAAATTAATCACAAATGTTGTTCATGCTCTTCTTAAGCCTTTGAATACCCCCAAAAATCATCCATAAAATTATAATGAATTGATCCAAGTATGGTTGAATAACTTGATTCATTATATCTATGAAAATGCAAGGTGCATTGGTAACCCCAATTGGTAACACTAGAAACTTATAACGATCTTACTGTGTACTCAATATTGTCTTTGAGATGTATAATTCCCAAATCTTAATTAGTGATAATTTAATTGCAAATCAACCTTCAAAAATTTTGGGATTTTACCAATTAATCAAATAATCTACCAATCCCTGGAAGTCGATACCAATTTTTTTTTTAATGTAATGTAATTCAACTTCCAATAATTAATGCATAGCATCAAGGCCCCATTATGTTTCTTAGTGAATAACACAGGTGCAACCTATGATGATATACTAAGTCAAAAAAATTCCTTGTTGAGGAAATCTTCTAGTTGCACCCTAGGTTGCCTTAGTCCAGTTAATGTCATTCTATATGAAGCAGTCGACATAGGCTTCGTTTCTAGCACCAAATCAATATTAAATTCAATCTCCTCTTTGGAGGTAACCCCGATATATCATCTGGGAAGAATATCTAAAAATTCATCACCTATGAGTAAAGTTTGGAATTCGTTAACTCATATATTTCTTTCATTGTTGTTACAACCCTAGACATATGCCCAAATTCTATCCTTGCACAAGCTCTCAAGATGTCAAATATGAGAGATTGTTAGTTGGAAGAAAACCATTACTCCATTTGGATCTCTGAGTACTACTTTCTTTTGAAAACAATCAACTAGGCATATGATAAATAGATAACCACCAATGGTTAGCCTCATCTTTAAATAGAGAACTTGCAATGATGACTCATACTCATCAAGGACCATACCTGCTAGGACATCTCAAACCAGGATGTGTAATCATTTGCCTGTCAGATCAAATATATAAAAGGCACTTCAAAACTCTCATCATAACTTCGTAATTCGTTTGAGTAAAAATTATATGAGTTTCTAAACATTCCCTCGAATTCTAATCATCCAATTCCTTTTCAATGTCAAACTAATGCACAGGCTTACGCTTTTAAATCAAGTAAAGTCTCATTTTCCTACCAAATTGGTTTTTAGATTTTTTTTTTTTTCTTACTTTAAACAGTTTTTAAGGCTCAACTTCTAACCTATGGGGGCACACATTGAATATCAAAACATAGTTGGAAAATATCCTCAATGAAAAACATGAATTGCAATTATGGCAAGTCTAAGTTCTGATATACCGACTTCAAATCAACCATGATCTTGCTCCAATGACTGGACAAATATGCAATAAACACGTGTCTTTGTTTCTTTTTTTTTTTCTTTGGTATAGAATACAATACTAATGAAATTGTTTAGTCAGCTATGATCAGTGATTGGACATTGTCTAGTAGCATAAATCTTGTATGAAGTGATATTCATTTGTGCTAGAGAGTTGCTAATGGTAGAAGGATTAGATTCTGAAGATGGCTTTAAAAGCCACAATCAATTGCAGACAGCAACAGAAGATTTCACATTAAATTATATACAAATCAAATCCCAACCGAGCCGATGCCTAAGCGGTTAAATTGGTGTTCCATTGCCAAGTAGGATTCGAACAGGATAGAGCAAAAAGATTAAGCTCCAGGTCCTAGCATGTATGGTTTTCCTTCTGGATAGCAGATTGCTCAAGGTCTGAGTATCATTATGATTTTTTTCTTCTAAGTTACTAAAGATGATTCTGTTATGTGTTATTTGGTCCACAGGATCCTTCGGAATACTTGGCAATGTGATGCCCATGACATATTATTCTCATGTTTGTTTTCAAGTTAGGGTGATAACATCACTTCCCAGGGAATAAAGAATTTTCACAAAACATAGGAGTCAAGTTGTTGCCCACTTAGTATCTTACATTATTATGGGCACCTTAATTTTAGGATTAAACTATCCCCACTATTTTGGCTGACTTATGGAAATATGAAAATATGTAGTTGATGCACATTCTCATCGACCTATCTTTCTTTTTCACAAACAATATCAGCACTCCCCAGGGTGACACGCTGGGCCTGATAGACCCCTTATCTAATAATTCTATTAACTGTTCCTTTAACTTTTTAATTCTGCTGGTATCATTCTATACGGCGCTTTAGAAATCGACACTGTCCCCGGAACTAGATCAATAGCAAATTCTACCTCACGATCAGGAGGTAGTATCGACAAATTCTCAGAAAATATATCAGGAAAATCCCTCACTACCGGGATATCCTCTAACCTCAACTCCTCTTCTGATACTAATATCCCTGACAACCCTCTAGCAACAAGCTCCTCGCCTGAATGGCAAATAACATCTGTGGTGGGGTGCACACACATGACTCCAAAATCTGTACTCCTGTCCTCCTAGAGGTTTGAATACCACCTCTCTCTGATAACAGTCTATACTGGCATAGTTAATAGCTAGCCAGTCCATCCCCAAAATTACCTCGAACTCATGCATATCTAAAATCATCAGGTCAGCTATTAACGACCTCCCCTAAATAAAAACTGGACAGTTCCTAAGTACCTTCCTACACAACACTACTACCACAGTTGGCGTAGATACTGACAAACTGATATCTAATGGCTGAGTTTCTATCCCACAAAATTTAACAAATTCTCGGGCGATAAAAGAATGAGTCGCCCCTGAATCAAACAAGGCAGTAGCTTTAAATGACAATATTGAAACAGTACCTGTCACGACATCTCCTGCCGCCTCAGCATCTTCTAGCATCAAAGCATGGACTCGTGCTAGGGCGGTATTCCTCTACTGACCGCCTCAAAGTGCCTAGTGACCTCCTCCATACAGTCTAGGAGCAGGCACAATTGCTGGCGGTGCTCGGCAATCTCTCGCCATGTGGCCAGGCTTATAGCACCAATAACATATCACCTCCCTGACCCGACACTCTCCTGGGTGTCTCCTGTAGCATCTGGGACAGAGAGGGAGCATCTGCCTGCCCTGTACTACTTGGTCTCCCATCACTTGTCTCTGACCTACACTACCACCACGTCTTCTCCAAGGCCCCTGACTAGTACCTGCCTGAAATTCAAGAGGCATAGATCTCTTCCTTTGGTTCAGGTTCATAAACTCCTCCGCCTAGGCATTTCTGGTAGGAGAGTGAATGTATCGATCATAGAAAATTTCCTTTAAACGGTACCATATCAGGGTTGCTGGTTCCGGACTTTGTTCTTCAAGTAACTTTACCGACATCAACCAACGCTTGGCCTACTCAGTCATTTTCAAAACAGCATACAAAATTTTCTACTCGTCTGCACAACAAAGATTTGTCAATATATCTTCCATCTCTTGGATCCATTCCTTCGCAATGATCTGATTAGCTCTCCCCGTAAAAGTCGGGGGATTCATGTAGATAAATTGCTTGACAGTGCAGCCCGCGTCAGCTGGTGGGCAGTTCTGTCCCCCATAGTTCCACACAATCCCTGCCATGACCTGTTGGCCTACACTACGCAGCACCTATTCAAAGTCACTGCCACCTATGCTAGAAGCCCCCACATTGCCACTACTTCCAGTATTTGCGTTATTATTCCCGGGGTCCATCCTGAAAATAGAACTGAAACAATCTTAAATTTCCGATACCTTAACGTAACTGATACAATTTTAATTTCCGATACCTTAACGTAACTGATACAATTTTCTTACTAAGAAAACGGTTAAACATCCACATTTCCAAGGTAAGTCTGAACGCACCACTTAGTCTCAAAACCTCATCTATCCTCCTTCTTATATGCCTTAAGCCATTTTAAGGACCAAACCCTAAATCCACAGAAATTATGACCTACCCAACCAACTAATATCTCAAGTTCTAGTCTCTCTCCTCAGAAACAAAAATTGTCAAGGGGTTCGCTGAAATTTCCCTAGAAATATAACAAAATAGTCTAAAGACCCTAACTTCATAACATAACTAGTACATTTATCCAACTAAGAATCGTAAAATATCCTTTTACCACCAATCGACTTAACATCCTTATTCCCAATTTAAGATTCAGTCTTACCCCTCAAAAACAAGAACCGGCAATAGTTTACTATGACTTTCCTGAGATCGTCACCCCAGAAAAAACTACAAAAACAATCACTGAATATCCCACCTCCAGGCTGCAAAATAAAACCGTAAATTCCCAATCTCCTCCTCTAACAATAACTGACTCATATTTCAATCTACCCATCTCCTATTCTCCTCACAATTCATTCCTATACTCTAGTATTGTATTCCATTGTTTACTAAAGTCTACACAACCTAGCAACCTAAACTCTGATACCAAACTATGACGCCCTGATTTTGATACCATTTTTTTTTTCATTTTCGTCTCAAATAAATAATAAATATTAATCAAACATTTGTCATGTCAAAAATTCTGATACCATTCTAACATAACCCGACCCGAAATGGGTACTGGGTAAACAGTCTACCTCATACAAACAAACCTAACAGCGAAAGTCAATATTTACAAATCATCCAGAATACAAATAACCAGAGTTCTATACATCCATACATATCCCAAAAATCCATAACGTACCCTAGGGGATTACACAAACATATCTCCAACACAACACTTACCCCGTCTACCAGGTTACCAGCTCCCCTCTATCTCGGAACTCTCTGTCACAGTTTCCTGAAATGTTTAGATATTTGGGTGAAGCACCTCTCAAAAAGACAGAATAAATTATTCACAGTGTGTGGCAGTATGAGTTTAGTTATATCATAATATACTCATTTAAGTGATTACATCATCTGAAAAAATACACCGATATGTACTCATAATCATATAGATATAAAATATAATTTCATAAGTTATGTTACCATCTCTTATACTTACACATATACAACCAATATTTATCAGCGAAAGTTACCGAGGATGAGGGAGATTACACGCCCATACATGTAGTGACCCTCTGCTTTAATATCGTCTGCAACCTTGTCCAATTAACTCGGGTGCAACTACAACTGATACTTATTAAGGCACTCACTTTACTCAATAAACCCTCAGGCGGAGAGTTTTACTTCGTCCTAATTATTTATGCAATTAAACTCACAATATTTCTTTTCTCATTTTCATTTCACAAACTAGCTCATGAGTGTCCACCAATAACAAATACACATTCTACCTATAACTCATGGCGGCCCTGAGAATATTCACATAGTCATGCTTCCCCCCATGACCGGGTTGTGTGACCCGAAGACTGAACCTAACCGCAATTGGCCTACCCAATTAGATCAAAATAGGAAAACTGTCTGTCTGTAGTACAATTAGCCTACCCACTCCTGGTCTGGACGCCAGGTGGCAAAACTACCCTTCTTACTGGCTCAATCGACTACCACGCCACACTCTCCACGAGACCGTGTGATTGCACTAACACCTCGCTAGCAACAGTACCATGCTCTCTATCCAACTCCAGTCCATCAGGGTTCTCATTTCCACATTTCAGTATTCGCATTTCAGTTTTCACATTTCAGTATATTGGTACATATCATCACATCAGAAATATTCTCACCATTTTCTGTTACATTCCCATCATATCAGTACACATTCCATCTCATAATAGTATATATCTCATTTCACATATTTCAACATTTCTCAATAAAGCATATTGATATTTCTTATTTCCTCGTTTATTATAGAAAACATTTCTATATATATATATATACTATTCCATCATTTTCCAATAAAATACACATTGGTATATCACAATTCATCGTTCTCAATAAAACAATTCTGTATTCCACTTTTCATCATTTCCCATATTTCAAATCTCATATCATCACCATTCAGTATATAAAACATAATTGGTTTCCATACCTTCATTTCTGCATCAAACATTTCAACATATATATCATAGTCTCTTTATTCTCAGTGCAAATGACATAACCCAGTTTCAAACACATTCCAGTATAAATCATATGCCACACAATTTTATTTGATATTCGTATCATAATAATCTCAAGCAAAATATCATATTCTCTTTTTCGCATATTTATTCAACCAGTAATTTTCAAAAATAACTGTTATAATTTATTCCCCTTACCTGCTTAATGAGAGGCCTGCTAAAATCCCTAAATCCACGCCCGCAGCATTCAAAACTCAAAACCCCAAAATCACATTTTTCCCAATTCAATTAACTCAACCCCGAAATTACAATTATTTTAACATTTCCTAATCCCCCACTCCCAATACTAATTAAACTTTAAAAATAATTAATGGATATAATTCCACTATCCTTACCCTAACCTTGGAGTGGTGCCTAAGAAATCCAAATTAAAAATCTGCTTTGATTAAAATGACGAGGATCGGAGCTAGGACCCCATGATAGTGTCTGATTGTTGATTTGACTAAAAATTTAAGGAAAAATTGAGAGAGTGAGAGTTTACCTTACCCAAGGAGTGGTGCCTACAATGCTCCTACAACAAATCCACTCTGATTAAAATATCGGTGGCGGAGAATGGAACCTAGGAGTATTTTTCGTTCTCCGATCAGTGCACGTTTGGCCTAGAAAATCGAGGAAAGAGAGAGAAGGAAGGCGTGAGGAGAGAGAAGGAGAGTTGGGACGAAAAGAGAAAGCACTGGAGAGAGGCGCAATCTGTAGTCCAGATTGAATTGGAATCTAAAAAGCTTCTTAAAGAAGCTTTAGATTACATTATATATATATATATATATATATAGTAATATTATATTATAGACTAATCTATATATATATATATATATATATATATCACTTATCCTTATCTATATTTATGCATATATATAACCATCATATTACTTAATTTAATTAATTCAATTTAATAATATTTAATTAATTAATTATTAATCTTAATTAATTTTTAAATTTTTTTTTTTTACATTTCCATGCATATTATTTTTGGGGTCGTTACATCGTCTGTCAATCTTGGACCCAGCATAGTCAGCATCAGTAAACACAGAAAGACCTGGTTGTATTCCAGATAAATAAAATAATCCCAATCCAGGTGAGGTCTTCACATACCGTAAGATGTGATGGATGGCATCAAGATGTGAAGTCCGCGGAGAATGCATGAACTGACTTTCTAGGTTCACTGCATAGGCCAAATCAGGCCGAGTGTTGGTCAAATAGATGAGGCGACCAACAAGTCTTTGATACACCGAAGGGTCTGTCAATAGATCACTAGACTCTGCAGAAAGGGAAATATTAGGATCCAAGGGAAGCAGGCCGACATCCCAACATATCAGTGTCCATAAGGAGATCTAGGACATATTTCCTCCAAAAGAGAAAAATGCCCTTGTGGGAGCGTGCTACCTCAATGCCCAATAAATATGCCCTAGATCTCCTTATAGACACTGGAAGGTTGGGATGTCAGCCTGCTTCTACACTCTGATACCATATTTGTCAATAAAGGTGACATAATATTGATGCCAAGTGCGTGAGAAGACAAAGGAGGGACCCCAGAAATCACTATGAACAATATCAAAAGTTGCAAAAGAACGGTGCATGCGAGACGGATAATATAACGAACATGCTTAGATAATTCGCAAGTAGCACACTAAAAATTAAAATTCTTGCAAGTTTTATTAAATTCTGGAAACAGCCAACACAAATATTTAAAATTTGAATGTCCCAAACGGGCATGCCACAAATCCAAGGTTTTTAAAGAGAAAACAGAGGAAACATCAGAAGGCAAAACAGATGCCTGAAAGCTAGAAGAGGATGCAGGACAGGAAGGTGGATCGCCAAAGTAGTAGAGTCCGTCCCTTTCAAAGCCCCTGCCAAAAATCTTCCTCGAACTCAGAACCTGCAAGTAACAAGAGTTGGGTAAGAAAATCACAACACAGTTATATTGTTTGGCAATACGGCTAACAGATAACAAGTTATAGGAAAATTGTGAAACATAATCAACAGGGAATAAAGATAGAGTCGAGGATAAACTGGCAGTGCCTTAGGTATGAATGGAACGAGAGGTACCATCGGCAATGCGGACAGTACGAACCAACAAAGGGACAGGGGATGTAATAAAAGATGTCTCACGAGTCAAATGGTTGTTTGCCCCTAAGTCCGATATCCAAATGGGTGTGCCACCGGCCGTGCCAGACTTACTTAAAAAGGCAGTAGGGTTACCTGTAGCAAAGGTAGCTATAGAAGAGGATGTAGTTGGTGCAGCAAAGGTAAGGAGGCTAATATGAGACTGAAGCTGAGTAAGCTGAGCCTAGAAGCTGAGAGAAATCTGGAGCAGCAGCAAGTGCAAGAGTAAGAGAAGAAGCCGGAACTGCAGGAAGAGATTCTGCAACAACTCCAATGTTAGAAGGTGCCCGACCTTTGCCACGGCCACGGCCACGACCACGAGAGGCCTATTTGGAGCAATGCTCCTACAACTCAAGGTGGAGAATGAAGCAGTGCTTTATTCTGTTAGCAGTGCTAGCAGAATCGAGTCTTGCGGTCAACAGACCCAGTACTAGTAGGGGCTGCAAGGGCAACCCGCTCAGGCACACTAGAAGAAGCAAATCCACGAAGAACGTCGTCGCCAATCATCACCATCAATCATTGCAAATGCCTCATACAAAGAGGGCATCGGGGATGTGTTCAAAATCTGAGTCCAGAGTGATTCGAACTCAGGTTTTAAACCCATCAAGAACTGATAGGTACGCCGACGATCCTGGCGCTTTGCCTCAATAACTGCTACCTCAGTAGGAAACTCAGAAAGAGGCTCATACTAGGCAAGCTCCTCTCACCGAAACTAGAGATAGCAGAAGAAGTTAGTCACAGATAAATCCAAAGAAGCCTAGGTCTCTTGGTGGAGCTCCCGATAAAGCTCAAAAAACTGAGCCTCACACTTTGTGTGGACAAACATTTTGGTCAAGGCAGATCAAAGGCTATGAATAGTATCGTGAAACATGAACATCCAGTAGAGGCGGTCTTCCATAGAAGCAAATATCCAACCCATGATGACACAGTTGTCAAAGGACCACTGTCGATGAGCTAGATCAGTATTAGCAAGACAAAACTTCAATCCTTACAACCACTCAAACTTGCCACGACCCCCAAGATATAAGTGAAGGGACTATGACCAGGCATGAAAGTCACCACCATTCAGAAGAATGCTGGTGACCTTCTGAACAGGAGCAGTCTGAGCCAGAGATAAGTCAAGGCATGGAAGGTTCAGAGAATAAGAGGTGGATTTATTGTCCTTAGTAGGCATATCACCGTCTTTAGTAGCCATTGTAAATAAGAGAAATAGGCTACAAAAGTATCAACGTGACAAAGTGTCATGAGCTAAGCTTGTTCAGGGCATTATGCTTGCCTGTGACCGCTTATCTCGTGTGCTTAGGATGGGTTTCCATCATGTAAATACTAGTGTAGGGTTATTTTCTGCTAGTAGAGTCTTTGTAAGCCAAATAAGGCAATATGACTCCTCGATCACTTTGATGTTTCCTAGTGCCAGGATGATAATTACATAAAAACCTCTTTAGGGGAGGGTGAGTGTTCATCAGTCATTGTAAAACTCACTAGCAATTGTCAACATGCTTAGCCTACTTGCCTCCCTTGCTAAGTACACCATGTCAACGAAGGATTTGTTAATGAATTACGTTTGCTTCAATGTTTATGGCTTGCTTGCCACGGCTTTCATGAATTGATTATTGTTTCCGCTGCTATCTGAATGAAAGTTAATGAAAGTGCTTCGTGGATGAATGTTGGTAAACAATGGGCTGGCTAGTTAAGCAAGATGGCTTTAGCTAGCGCCGCACGGCCCTTCACAACGGTGTGAAAATAGTCGGATCATGACATTTGGTATTAGAGCCAAGTCGGTGACACTTGGTGAGAGCCCAAGGTTGAGTTGCTACGTGAATTCGATTGCCTTCGTTGTTGGATTTGGGAAGCTTTGGTATGTGACCATGGCACCAAACACTGCTGAGAGGATCAGCGTGCTGGAAGCACAGGTTGAGACAACAACCAACACTATGGCCGCGGAGGTGGCCCAGATGAGAGAACTTGTTGATGAGGTGATGGGATCACAAAAACATCAAGTAGGTTTGATAAGCGACTTGTCAGAGGACTTTCGCCACACAGTTGAAACTTTGCAGGCCCAGATCTAATGGCAGATCTGGATGCAAAGATGAATGTGATGGTTCTTGCTATGGGAAACTCCAACACTCCGGGAGTTAACAAGACCAAGGTGCCAGAACCCAGGACGTATGGGGGTGTCCGAGATGCCAAGAAGTTAGAGAACTTCTTGTTTGATGTGGAGCAATACTTTCGCGTTGTGAGGATGGCCTTAGAACAGGCAAAGGAGGATACTGCGACCATGTACTTGATTGGTGATGCCAAACTGTAGTGGCATACCAAGTACAAAGAAATTGAAAATGGAAGCTGTATAATTGATAGTTTGGCAAACTTGAAGAAAGAGCTCAAAGCCCAATTCTTTCCTGAGAATGTTGAGTATAATGCAAGGAGAAAACTGAGAGATCTCAAGCATACGGGGTCAATCAGCGAATATGTGAAACAATTTTCTACTTTAATGTTGGATATCCAGGATATTTCGGAGAAGGACAAGTTGTTCTATTTTCTAAAGGGGATGAAACCATGGGCAAGAACTGAACTTCAGAGGCAAAGGGCTCAAGACTTGTCAACTGCACAAGCGGCTGCAAAACGCTTGACTAACTACGCTGGTGATGATACCGCTTCGTCAAAACGGTTTGGCGGAGAGGGAAATAGTGGAAAGTCTTTCAAGAATGGCAAACCCAAGAGTGGGGGAGCCGACTCTAAATCATCAACCTCAAAGGAAGCTTCGTCTTCTCAAGGGTTCAACACACCCAATGGAAAGGGGAAGAGTAAAATTCCGTGCTACTTGTGTAGTGGACCTCATAGAGTTTTTGAGTGCCCTCACAAAGCATCACTTAATGCTTTACAGGCTTCCATTGCAAAGCAGGCAGTGGAAGACGATGGGGAAGAGGATGATGCCTTGAGGGTGGGTTCAGTGCGGTTGGTGAACACATTGGAAAAGCAGGCAAAACACCGAAAGTTACACAAGCAAAAGGGTTAATGTTTGTGGACTTCAGGATAAATGGGAAGAGTACTCGCGCTATGGTGGATACGGGGCTACTCATAATTTTGTTTCGCAGTTGGAAGCATAGAGACTCAACTTATCCTTAGAGAAGGATACAAAACGCATGAAAGCAGTTAACTCTGTAGCCCAGCCTACTCTGGGAGTAGCCAAGCAAGTGGCTATAAAGCTTGGACAATGGGAAGGTCATGCGAGTTTCACAACGGTGCCATTGGATGACTTTCCAGTCATTCTAGGAATGGAGTTCCTAAGGGAGACGAGGGCAGTGCTGATGCCTTCGACTGGTTCCCTATGTCTGGGAGATCACTCATGCATGGTGCAAGTCGTTGCAACGAAAGGAGACGACGGGAAGTCCCTTTCAGCCATACAACTCAATGATGGATTGGGTCAAGATGAGCAGACATGTCTAACCACGGTGGTGGTAGACAAAGAAGTAGGTCAAGAGCTAGAGCCTACGACCATCCAAGCGGTGTTGGATGAGTATAAGGAGGTGTTGCCGGATAGGCTGCCTCACAATTTGCTTTCACGACAGACTGTGTAGCATGAGATCGAGTTGTTATTAGGAGTGAAACCACCTGCTAAAGGGCCATGTCGGATTGCGCCTCGAGAGATAGTAGAGTTGGGGAAGCAACTTGATGAATTGGAAGCGTGATGTGTTCACCCTTCCAAAACACCGTTGGGAGCATCGGTGTTGTTTCACAGACAAAACATGAAGAGCATCTACGGAAGGTATTCGACAAGATGAGGGAAAACAGTCTGGATGTGAAGAAGGAGAATTTTTCTTTCGCTCAGCAGAGCAACAAATTCCTTGGTTAAGTAGTTGAACAAGGTTGTATCTAGAGGGGTATGGAGAAGGTAAGGATGATTCAAGAATAAAAGATCCCCATGACAGTGAAGGAGTTGCATTCTTTTCTTGACCTTACTAGATACTGCAGAAAGTTCGTAAAGGGGTATTCGCGGAGAATGACTCCAATGACAAGACTACTAGGGAGGTATTATTGGCCGCACACGCGGAATGATGTGGTTGATTATACCAAGACTTGTCTCACTTGCCAACAAGACAAGGGGGAGCGGAAGAAGTATGGTACTTTCATGGCCGCACCAAAGTACTGTTTGGCAAAGGAGACGACACAATTGTTCCTTGTGACTGTTGTGAAACATTGGGGTGTTCCCCAAGTTATTATTTGTGACCAAGATTTAATGTTCACTGACAACTTCTTGACAGAGTTTTTCAGGATATTTAGGTCACATCTTGACATCTCTTCGAGTCATCACCGACAGACAGACGGACAGATGAAGAGATTCAGAGAGCTACTAGATGAGTACTTGTGCCATTGTGTCAATGACAACCAGAAGAATGGTGTGCAACTACTTGATGTGGGTCCATTCTGTGGCAATGCTCAAAGGCGCTCAACAACCAACAAGAGCCCTTTTGAGCTTGTTACAGGCTAGCTGCCGCTGTTACCTCACACAGTGGGCGAACCGTACCGACAAAAGAGTCCCAGGGCGTACATCTTCACCAGTGAAGGAAGACAGAATGCAGAGTTTGATCAAGCCTATCTGGAGAAAGCTTCTGAGCATATGAAGAAGTGGGCAGATAAGAGGAGAAGACCGCAGTTTCATGTCAGCTACCTCAAGCCGCTCAACGCCAATGACCTGAGCAGAAGTCAGTTCAACAGAACAGAGTTGAAGATAGTGCAACCTGACAGACATGATGTTGAAGAGATCCTTGCAGACAGAAAGTTTATATCCTCAAGGAAGAAGCGGCAGAAGTTCCTAGTGAAGTGGAAATGCCTTGATGACAAATAAATCAGCTGGATTTCCGCAGAAGATATTCAACCGTTCGTGGACAAATTTGAAGTGTACCTACCACCAAAAGTCTACGAGGACGTCGACCGCATTAGTGGGGGAGAATGTCACGAGCTAAGCTTGTTCAGGGCATTATGTTTGCCTGTGACCGCTTATCTCGTGTGCTTAGGATGGGTTTCCATCATGTAAATATTAGTGTAGGATTATTTTCTTCTAGTAGAGTCTTTGTAAGCCAAATAAGGCAGTATGACTCCTCGATCACTTTGATGTTTCCTAGTGTCAGGATGATAATTACATAAAAACCTCTTTAGGGGAGAGTGAGTGTTCATCAGTCATTGTAAAACTCATTAGCAATTGTCAACATGCTTAGCCTACTTGCCTCCCTTGCTAAGTACACCATGTCAACAGAGGATTTGTTAATGAATTACGTCTGCTTCAATGTTTATGGCTTGCTTGCCACTGCTTTCATAAATTGATTATTGTTTCCGCTGCTATCTGAATGAATGTTAATGAAAGTGCTTCGTGGATGAATGTTGGTAAACGATAGGCTGGCTAGTTAAGCAAGAGTGTTTTAACTAGCGCCGCATAGCCCTTCACAACGGTGTGAAAATAGTCGGACCGTGATACAAAGCCACGCAAGTCGCCGGAAGAGTGGTCGGAAAAATGTCGAAAAGTGGCCAAAAAAAATGCCAAGAAGTCTCCGAAAGCCAACGGAGTCACCGGTAAAGACGTCGGAAGGCACTGGGAAAGTCATTGGAAGTTGCCGAAAAAGTTGACGAAGTCACCGGGGGAAGTCGCCGAAAAAAGGTTATCAGAAAGTGACTATATGAAATGATGCACCGGGAAAAATAGTAGGGAAGTCACCGGAAAGGTTGCCGGAAGTCCCAGGAAAAAGGACGTTGGAAGCCGCCGAAGTCATAGAGAAATTTGTCGGAAAGTTGCCGAAAAAGTCAATAGAGTCACCGGAAAATAGTAGACTGAGTTTTTTTATGTACAAAATCCACTAAAAGTGGCAAGTACAGAGCATACGACTCAACCTACTACCAATAAAATTTTGTAATGCACAAGCTTCACGTATGTGACAAGTGTAGAGCACACGGCTCAATTGAGAACCTGGACCTTAAACAAGGAACCCAACCTTACTCTGATACCAAGAAGAAAATAAAAGAGAGATAACTATAAAGGAGGAAGTGAATATCAGTTGGTGTTCTTAAGTTACAACTTTGAGATGTGTATATAGAGATAAAAGAGTAAGGTTATCCTAACATTCCAATGTGGGGCTAAAAACTATATACTATGTTCAATACAGCTAAACCCCAAATCTGCTACAAGTCTACCCTAATGAGTTGATAACAAAGTCAAATCCATACGGTATTTCAGATTGAAAAAGCAGACGAGATCAAAATGCAAACAAAGGATTAAATAGCTCAACAATTCATTTTTCTTAAACGACCAGAGTAACGTAATAGAAACCCTGTATCGGAAACACCAGAGAGAAAGAGAGGAGAGGAGTTTACCAGTGGAAAGCCTTCATGGGCGAGATGAGATTAACGAGGTTGGCGTAGCCCTTGATGAGTTCGTCGATCAGATCAGGGGAAGTTCCATCCTTGAACTTAGCCAGCAGAATGTGCTTCACAACTCCCTTCGCTTCCTCCATCCCCCTTCTTCCTCTTCTTCTTCTTCTTCTTCTTCACGAGTTCAGGGTTCTTATAGCACTATGCGTGCTGCTTGCTCCCAAATTGCCTTTTCCAAAAAGTGTTTTCTAAGGTAAATTATACTTTAATCGCCCATTAGTATGCTATTTTGTCCTTTTCCTCATTATTTTTATTTTATATTTATTTTGGATCTAATTTTAATATATTGATAATTTACTATTCTTTGAAAATAAAAATAAAAATAACATAAAATAAAAAGTCTTATTATTGTATTAATGTTGCATATTTTTTTACTCTTTTCCCCCATCAAAAATATAAATATTCTTTTTTTTTTTTTTTTTTTTTTGTACGACCCGGGTATCCGCCTACCGTCAACGACGTCCGTTTTACGGTCCGTCGCACCAGCCAGCGACTAATCCCACGCCCCGTGGATCCGGCCCCACATCACCACGAGGAGGGTAAACCAGGAGCCCAGGGGCTGAATCGAACCCGGGAGGCTCATTGCTGATCTCGTGAGAGGCACACCCGTAGTTCGCTCAACCACCTGAGCTACGCCCTGGGGGCAAAAAAAAAATATATAAATATTCTTTCATATACATGTGAGGGTACAATAACAATCTTTTCAAATGACTATTTAGATTTTTATGAAATTAAATATTGAGTGGAGCATTTGTTTGTATGTATCGTATAAGTTTTATAATACAAAAATATATTCTCACGATACATACATGTTATTCTCAAAAATTAAATTTTCGAGAAGACAATTAATATTTAGTGTTATATGTGTTTTGATAATATTAAGATATACTTCGTTTTAGTTGCATTACGTAAATAGTGTGTTTTCTTTTTCTATATATTTTAATTTGTTTGATTTGAAAAATATATAATAAAATTATATTAAATTTTGTCTAAATCACTCAAATGTAAATTTAAAACCTAAAATTTTTGCTTTCAAATGCACAATTTGCCAGAAGTTTTGTTAAATTATTTGGCGATTTTTTTTTTTCAGGATATGATAAGAATAATTGATGAGGATATTATTTGTCACACTTTTTAAGGTTTTAGTAGTCACTTAATGAGAACACATTTAGTTTCCTAAAGAAATAAAAGGGTTGTAATCATCGAAAAAAAAATACATATAGCTCCCCCATAAAAATTTAACCCTATTTTAAGAGAGCTTTTGATAAATAAATAAAAACAGTTAATTGTCATCTATGGATGATATAATAGTAAATAATCTGCATATTTTTTAGTTTACAAGGAATTGCACTTATTTATCATTCATTTTGGCTAAAGTTTAGTTGGTGAATCAATTTGTTCGATGTAAGAGATAAATAAATAAAAACTTCCAACTGTACAAAATGAAAGAATAATTTTAGAAAATCTCTATTTCCAGAGTTAAGTTTGGGTGTGAGATGCATATAAAGCCGCTATGAGCTAAATTAATAGCCAAAATCCAACCACCAGAGAATAAGTTAGATAAAAAAACAATTGAGTGTTAACAAAAGCCTCTTAGTTCAACAAAATCCCATATAATTGTGCTTCGCTATATAGATTCAAAATTAAGTGTTGAACATATATCATGCTTCTAGAAGCAATGCTTGTAAAGATCCGGAAATTTAAAATGATTAAAATAATTTAGAAATAAATAAAATAACAAATAAATAAATAAAAGGAATGACGTAGGAAAAAAAATTAAAAAAAATTAATTAAGTAACTAAATTATTAGTTGTTAAATTAAATATTATCACATTGGATTTAAAAAATAATAATAATATCTTATTTTAATAATAATAATAATGATAATATATATATATAAAGTAATCTCAAGAAGATAAGAAAAGAAGAAAGAAGAAGAAGAAAGAAGAAGCATAGAAGCAGCACGCGGCCTCCCACCCTCCTGAAAAATTTTATTTCTCCGACACGCCAGCCACTTCCATCTCCGCCTCTCTCCTTCTCTCAATTTCTCGGTGAATTGGCAGCGGATTGTGAAACGGAAGGTGCCGTTGGAATCCTGATTCCGCTGCCGACATTTCTACTAAAGCAGATTGGTCGTGGGAATGACTTTGGCACTGCTCCTAGGGAAAGGTAATTTTTCCCCATTTTCTCAATTTTACTTTAAATCTGCTGTTAAATCGGCGAACGGGTACCACCACGTGGTCCTAGTCGTCGTCGTCATCGTCATTTTGACATAGGTAATTTTTCAATTAGAATTTTCTAAGCCCTACTCCAAAGCGAGAGTGGGATTTGAGAAATTTGGCAAATTAGTTAAATATGCGGGTATAACTGTAAATTGAAAATTATGACCCTAGAAAATATTTAAATAGTATGTTATTTAGAAATAATTTAAATGAGATTAGGGTTTTTAAATCAGGGCTCGGGTAAGCGTCGCGGGTGTAATTTTGGGCCCCGCAGGCATAATTTAGAAAATTAAGTGGGAGTGTTAAATATTAGTTTAAATGTTAATTTGAAATGTGTGGAGTCTAGGGAAGGCTAGATGGTAGTATTTTGGGGATTTGAATTAATTAATTTGGGAAATTTGGTAATTTGGTTATATTTAAGGATATATTTAATTATTTAGAATTTATGAGTCTAGAAATTATTAAAATAATATTTTATTCAGGAATAATTTATTGGAATTAGGAATTTAATTTTAGGATTTGGGTGAATGCCACAGGCATCTTTTCGGGGTCCCTATTGGCATAATTCAAGAAACAAGGTAAGGGAGAAATTTATATATTAAATCAGGTTTTTCATGAATTATAAATGAACATGTGTTATTTATGTATATATATTTTTTTTGTGTGGGTTTAAAATGCCAGCCATGAAACTTATGTTTTCTGAGCCTAGGATTGTCGATATAGTTATATATGTGTGAAAGTAAACAAACGAAAGTGAAATGAATTTTCTAAGGAATTATGTAAGAAATGAAGTGTATTTCGAGCATATAGATGTTAAATGTGGGTTGGCTTATTTTATGAGAAATATGTATGAATTTTACTACTAAATTGTGTGGCATGAGAATCTGTGCAAATTATATGTTAAATGTATGAGATGCAGACTAAGTAAGTAAAACAATGAGAATAAAATATGATATGGACAATGTTGCATGTGTATGTTAAATGCAACCATGTAAATGTAAGACAACTGAAAGAAAGCCATGTTAGCAGATCTAGCACACTTTTGTGTAGACTAACTGATGACAGCTAAAAGGAGCTGTGTTAGCAGATTTAGCACGTTTCTACGTAGACTAACTGATGATGGCTAAAGACCAACTGTAGTATGAAGTAATGAAATGAAATGTTATGCAATGAAATAACTGATGAAATGGCAATGAAATGAAATGACAAAGGCAAATGATGTAAAAGGGAAAAAGTCACTTAAAGTGAAACAAAATGCAAAGTTAAGTTATAAACAGGAATGAATGTGCATGAATGTATAATGACAGAACAGAATGATGTATTATGATAATAGAAGTATGTATGTATGTAGAACATGTTATGATTGGGCGAGGCATACTCTTCACCTGAGGGCTTGTTGAGTAAGGCGAGTGCACTAGTAGCTTCAGATGTGGCAGTAACTGCATAACACACTAGGGCAGAGGGAACCTACTTGTATAAGCGGGTAGGATTCCCTATCCTTAGGGCCTTTGTCGGTAAACTATTGTTGAACTGTGTGAGTACGAGATTAATCTACCACTTAAGGACTTACTGAATAAGGTGAGTGCTCTGATATGTCTGAATTGTGACCTTAGGGTTACCTAAGTATCAGAGTAAAGGGGTGCTACTTGTATGAGCGGGTAACCACCCCTATCCTTGGGTAATCTCGTGGGTTAAATATTTGCATGTGATTGTTTAGATTCAGAAAACGATTTCAATATTATATGATGATTTGCAAATGAAATAAAAATGATATCTATCTATCTCATGTTGGCCACACGTTGTTTTAATATGTATATTTCTTCCCTTACTAAGATGTGTCTCACCCGAATATGATTATTTCTTTTTCAGGACATCCTCGAGGTCGAGCTTAGGGAGCTCGAGGGTATTTAGTATTTTGAGGGACTTAAAGAGAAAGGGTATAATTTCAAAACACTTTGAGGGAATGTAAATATTTATGTTTTAAGTTTTTATGTTTTAATCCTGTTGAGAACAGGATGGTTGTGAAAATACTGAAATACTTTTGGAGATGTATGTATATATGGGAATGCAGGTGTTGGATGGATACTTTGGATTATAGATAGAAATTAGTAAACTCTGGTATTGTCTTATATGGAGATTTTGTTTATGTTTTTCGTTGTGTATGTTAAGTTAATTATGGATTATCAAGAATTTTATCCGGTATAACGCACCGGACCCGGGTTTAAAGGGTTCGGGGCGTTACAATACTAATTTATTATCTTATATTTCATAGTATTATAAAAGCTTTGGGCTCCTTCCTACTTTAATTGAACGATTAAAATTGTTAGGAAAATTGTGTTGGTCTTTTGTAAAAAATGAGCTATTGTGGTGAATCTATAATTTGTGATCATTGGGGCTGCGATTTTTGTGCATATTTTTTAACAATCCCCCAAATTTTGCTTATTTGGGCTTAGAGCCCATGTAGTAGGATGTTGTGTGAGTACAATCCTAAAGAACATCTGCTCTGTTTGGTTTGGGGAATGAAATTGAAGAAGGAAAGAAATCAAGAGATGAATGGAATTAAAATAGGAATAAAATTGTTTTTTGAATGCAATTACTACATTTGGTTAATAACATTGAAATGATTGAATGATAGTAGAAACTAGTTCAATTTCTTTTCAACATTTGGTGTTCTTCAATGAATTTTATAATGGGATGAAAAATAGTAATTTTTTATTAAAAAGCCCTAATGCATAATTATTTAATTTTATACTATTTTTTATTTTATAATAGTATTTTTTATTATTTTTAATAAAATGTTTCATTGTATAACGCCCCAAAAAATTATATGCTTGGGAGTGTAAAAATTAAAATTAAAAAAATTAATTAATTAAAAAATAAAAATTAATTAATTCTTAATTCTTAATTAATTAATATAATATAATAATAATATAATATAATATGATAATATTATATATTATATATATAGGGTACTTGAAGGTTCACGATGTAACATGAACCTTCAAAAATCAAAATCCCTATAACGCCCCAAAAAATTTTATGCATAGAAGTATAAAAATAATAATAATAATAATTATTATTATTATTATTATTAATTATTAATTATTAATTTATTATCATTATTAAACTAGATTAATTAAATATTATTAAATTAAATAATATGATGATTATATATATATATATATATATATATATATATATATATATATGTTAAAGGAATAGGATGCTTCCTTAGTAAGCATTCCACGGGAATTGCAGAGGTAGTCATCTCTCTCTCTCCTCCATCAACATACTCTCTCTCATCGATTTTCTCGATCAAACATGCGCCGATCGGATAACGGAAAATACCCCTAGGCTCCATTATTCGACACCGACATTTTAACTAGAATAGATTTGTCATAAGAGCGTCGTAGATACCACTCATCACTCATGGGATAAGGTAATATCTTTCTTTCTCCACAATCTCTCTCAAATCTCCAGTCAAATTGACTATAAGACATTACCACAGGGTCCTAGGTTCGATCCTCGTCACTTTAGTTGAAACAGATTTTGATTTAAGGATCTTAGCCACGACTTTAAGGCTAAGGTGATGAGTACAAATTATGTCAATTATTTTAGAAATTCAACCAATTAAATTATAATATGTGATTATTAAATTGGAGTATTTGATTATATCAGATTATTAAGAAATATATTGGAATTAGATTAAACTGTAGGGATTTGATCATATTGGTATTTTTTAATATGATAGAAATTAAATTTGAATATGGAAAGTGGTTCGAACCTGCGTTTTTATAATTTAATCGGTTAATAAGAGCGTGTGAGCTTAAGAATAATAAGATAATTGTAATTCTGGGGTTGAGTTGACTGAATAGGGGAAATGTGGTTTTAGGGTTTTGAGCTCCGAAAGCCGCGGGTGTGAAATTAGGAATTTTAGCAGGCCACTCAGTAAATCAAGTAAGGGAAATAAATTATAACAGTAGTTTTTGGGGAATTAAATGGTTGATTAAAATATGTGAAATGTGAATATGGTAAGTAGTTTTGGCAATTAAGATATGGATATTTTCCCTATGAATAATATATTATGATTATCCGTTAAAAACTGTGTGGCATGAGGAATAATGAAATGACTGTTTTATACTGGGAACACAATGAAATGGAATGTGTAGATGTATTATATGATTATGTTTTTATACATAAATGATAATGTGAGATATACTGAGTATTTTATATGGATATGAATATATAAAAAACTCTAATATGTTTTATTTAGATATGAGATTTATATAGATGTGGTTTTTGCAGAGATATGATAAAATGTAAATACAGATATGTTTTACTGGGAAAATGATGATGAATGGTGATACACGGATATGTTTATACAGAGATATAATAAAATGTGTTATACAGATATGTTTTACTGAAGGGAAAATATACATGATATAAAGATATATTTGTATAGAGATGTTTTATACAAAAATATTGGATTGAGTCATATACTATGATGAAGAAGATGAAATAGAAAATGATGAGAATATTACTCATATGATGAGATGCACAAACATAATGAAATGTGAATACAAAAATGTGAAAATGAGAATCCTGATGGACCATAGTATACAGAGCACGGTACCGTTGCTAGCATTGTTTTAGTGTAACCACACGTCTGGTACAGAGTGTGGCGAGACATTCGATTGGGTTTGAGAAGAGTTGTATTACCCCCTGGGGTTCGAACCAAGATTGGGTAGGCCAATCGTACTACAGACGCGTTCCCTGTTTTGATATAACCAGGTAGACCAATCATGGTTAGGTCCAACCTTCATGCCATACAACCCGGTCATGTGGAGTGAATACATGAAGATTTGAATATCCTCAAGGTAGCCATAAGTTACAGAAGCGACATGTGTTATATACTGGTAGATGCTCATGAGTTAGAAAATGTTATGAAAAGTAAAAAGTAAAATGAACAGTCATGGGTTACAGACGCGTCATGGTGGTGGATACCTATAGGCTAGAAAATGTGAATATGAATATAAGAAATGAAACAATGTGAAATTGATATGAGAAATGAACAGCCGTGGGTTACAGACGCGACGTGCTATATGCTGGTGGACACCCATAGGCTAGGAAATGTGAATATGAATATGGGACATGAAAGAATATGAACAAGATTATGAGGAATGAGAAAGTATGTAAAAGAAATGAGAATAAATGAGTATGCGTATGATATGAGATTTGAAAGCACATGAATAAGATTTGCGAAAATGAAAATATATGTATATTATTATGAAAATGATATTAAAGCTTTTGAAAATATGTTTCATATACATATATGATTATGAGTACATATCTGTATATTTTTCCCAGCTGATATACTTATTTAAATGGATGTGTATAATATATCGAAACTCAGGTGCCACACACTGTCAATAATTTATTCCGTCTTACTTAGAAGTGTCTCACCCAGAATCTAAATATTTTAGGAGATTAAGACAGATCAGTAGAGAGAGCTCTGAGATAGAGAGGAACTGGCACCTTGATAGATAGGGTAAGTGTTTTGAGTTGGGAAATGTGATTTGTGAAATTCCCTAGTATATATGAGTGGATTCTTAGATTTGTATATGTGTATGTATAGATTGGTGGTACGCTGGTATTATATTGTATTTGGGTGGTATTATATATTGGGCTCAGTTATGATATGTTTTCCGCTACATGAGTATTGTGATTCTAGATGGACTAATCACCCGGTACCCCACTTCGGGTCGGGTCATATTGACATATGGTATTAGAGATGTTTGTGATATTGATTAATTATTGTTGTTTATTAGAAAAAAAAAATAATGGTAGAAAAATTAGGTCGTCACAATCCCCCCCTAATTCACGCCACTCACTTTCTCTCTCCTCGATTTTTTAGCGAAACATGCGTCGATTAAAAAACGAAAAATATCCTTGGGTTCTAAATTCAACCACTAACATTTTAAGTGGAGTGGATTCATCATTTGGGCGTCATAGGCACCACTCTTGGGATAAGGTATAAGGAGAATGGATTTTGTCATACATATTTTAAAATATTCCCGATTAAATTTGAATATATGAATTTAATTATATTTATATGATTTAAATATATGTCTAGGTTTGGGGATATTTTGGAATTAGATTAAACTGTGGGGATTTGATCATATTGGTATTTTTAAATATGTTATAAATTAAATTTAAACATGAGAAGTGGATCATACTCGCGTTTTTTTTAGAATTTAATCGATTAACGGGAGCATGTGAGACTAGGAATGTTAGGATAGTCATTATCGTGGGGTTTAGCTAATTAAACTAGGGTATGTGAATACAAGAATTTGTGTGAATGCTGCAAACGCTACTTTAGGATCCTTGCAGGCATTTCTCTAAGAAACAGGTAAGGGGAATAGGTTATGTAAGGGATTTTTGAAAATATTAGATAAATGTTTTTCTAATTATATATGCATGTGAGAAATGATATTTTATTACAACAAAATCTATATTTCTCTGGGTTGATATAATATTATAATTTATTAGACAAAATTTGTGTGACATGAGGATAATGTTTTTATGGATTGGATAAATATGATGATTTTACCAATTACTATATGATGGCGGTATTGCCAAGTATGATAGGTGATTTATAGTGAAACTAAGAGTGATGATTTTATACCGAAATGTGTTTTAACTAGTTATTGATTTATACTGAAATTGAAAATGATGGTTTTATAATAAGATATGTTTTAACTGGTTGCTGATTTATACTGAAACTGAGAATAATGGTTTTTTATTGAGATATGTTTTAAGTGGTTACTCATTTATACTAGAATTGAGAACGATGGTTTTATACGAGATGAGATTTAACTGGCTATTTACTTATTTATGAAAAATGAGATTTTGATACTGTTGTTGACTCACTCGAAAAATGAGCAGCTTGGAAGTTATCCCAAGTATAGGAATTCTGTCGTGTAATATTTAACTCAAATGTCAGATCGTCTCCTTAGGGAATGCAATTCAACTCCAAATTTTACGTAGTTCCAATCAAAAATAAGAAACAAAAGTCATTGAACACAATTCAAATTCGGGTCTTCTGGTTTGTTTGAGATTTTCTTTGACGAATTAAAATAACGTGCAATTTAAATTCTAAATCCTAACATGCACTAAATTAACACTGAGAAACGGAAATCCTACATTTAAAATTCCAGACAAAAGGCTAAAGATCAAAACTTTACTACACAATTTAAGCATGCAACTCTTAAAAAAACTCAATCGAACACAAACTCAAATAAAAATTAAATTTCAATGCAATCAATATGCGAACCAAAATTAACTCTTCAATTATAATGGAATTAAAATAAATAGGACCAACAAGACTAAAATCCTTAAGAAGTTTCTTTTTTCTTTTCCTTTTTTTTAAGAGACCAAATCAGACCTTAACAATGAACAATAAATCAAACAAAAATTAATTATAACAATAATATTAAACAAGAGGAGAAAGTAGATAAATAAACTTTAATAATAATAACCCAACAAAAAATTTAAAACATCAAAACTTCAATAGAAATTTTACTGAAATTTAACAATATTCATTCAAATATTTAAAAGAAAAAATAAAGAAAGAGAGAGGGAAAGAAAGAAAGAGAGAGAGAGAGTATAAAAAAAAAAAAAAAAAGCAGCTGGTTGTATATGTTGAAGCAGGGCAGCAGCAGTTTGAAGGCTTTGATTTGAGGGAGCTTCAGTTCGGGTAGAAGCAAGACAGCATGTAGAGACCCGAAAAATTATAGTAATTAAATAATAAAATAAGAGAGGAAAAGGAGATTTAAAAGGGGGGAAAAGTAGGGTTCGTCAATGAACCCTCCAGCTTCATCGACAAACTCCCTATTGGATTCGTCGCACGCCACGTGTCTCGTCGACTTAAGGTTACCGAGAGAAGTAATTACAGGGCTTGAAATTCATCAACCAAGGTTGTGAGTTCGTCTACGAAATCTCTTCTTGGCTTCGTCGACGAAGTGACGTGTCTCGTTGATGAAGGCAAGGTGTATAAGTAGGCCAAATTCGGATTTTTAACAAACAAAATTCATTTTTACTGTAACATCCCTAAATTTCTTAACATAAAATGTCACATAATAGATCAAATGGTCAACCCGAACCCGTGGGTAGTGGGGACACTTGTCAAACACAGCAGAAAACCTAGCAGCAGTAAACATAAAATCTCAAACATCCAATCATAAAACATAATACTAGAGCTTTCTATAACATTATAAAACTGTACTTCTATACATCCTCATATACATTAATATATCTTTAGGGTCGAACACAAAATAACTCTGACCCTATTACAAAATCTTACCCTTCTCATAGGATAATCTCACTAGCTCAACAGCGGCCTTGACCCGCCAGTCTCTCAGGGGCTCCTGAAAAATTAATTAAGTTTGGGGGTGAGACACTTCTCAGTAAGGGAAAATAAACTAAATACAGCTGTGTGGCAACATGAATATTTAATGCAATTATACGTATACAGTACATTTTAGATTTCGTAAAAGTTCATCATATCATACTGAATAATCACATGCTTTCATATTTTCTAGTAAGTCATATCTTACATAAAACATCTGTTATACCGGTAATATTGAAAACATATACCTAGGATGAATAGCTAGCTGGTGTCATGTATTATCCCTCATGACGGGTTGTGCAGCCTGAAAGCGGGACTCGACAATGGCTGGCCGACCACTGCCAAGTCAAATGTGTCTGTAAGTACGATGAGCCTGCCACACCCTGGTCCGGACTGCCAGGTGGACGTCCACACTCTATTGAAAGCCACATCGACTATCCATCTCCCATTTCCCATCCCCTCGTGGGATGGTTAGCACTAATCTGATGTAGATATCTGATCTACAATATAGCTATGGTACCGAGCTTCTGAACTGAACTAAAGTAATATCCTGATTGTGATAACATATAATACATGATCATATATATAACATCATTACAGTCTCGTGCCGAAAATATAGTAATTACGGTCTCGTGCCAAAATCATACATAAATACGGCCTCACGCCGATATCATAAATACGGCCTCGTGCGGATAACATAAATACGACCTTGTGCCGATAACATATATACGGCCTCGTTTCGATAACATGAATACGGTCTCGTACCGATAACATAAATACATGGCCTCGTGCCGATAATATAAATACATGGTCTCGCGCCAAAATCATTTCAGGTATATATATTTTGAAAATAAATCATTTATCATATAATCGTCAAAATCATCACAACATAACTTATCTTTTCATAATACCTGAAACCATGCTTTGTTCTTAAAATATTTCACATCCTAATACATTTCACATAAAAAAATATTCATGCCACACATATGCTGTTAAAAGTCATACTTCATATTCTAAAATCGTGATTTTCCGGCATCTCATACATACATATATATTTTAATCATCATAGCAGTATTTTCCCAATCGCACATTTCATTAATAATAAACAATATAGCATATGCTTTTCTGAAAATAAATTTACTCATAATTAATAATAATTTGCATGAAAAATAACTGCTTTAGTTTATTCCCTTACCTGACTACTGAGAAATTCGTTAGGACCCAAATCCTACGCCCTTGGCGCCCAAAATTTAATTCTTGCAATTTACATTTTCCCTATATTAATTAATCTATTTCTCCAAAATAATACTCATCTAGCCTTCTCTAGGCTCCATATACCTCAGATTAATATTTAAACTATTATTTAACATCCTTACTTAATTTTTCAAATTTTGCCTGCGGGTCTCAAAATTACACCCGCGGCGCTCACCCGGGCCCTAAATTTCAGAAATCCTACTTCAGTCCCAGATGCTTATTATTTTAGAATTTCTAAATTAATGCTAATTAATTAAAAATAAGCCTCTTAATAACCCTTGTACCCCAAATTTGGGGTTTTGTCCTGACACCCCCACGAGAATTTCGTCCCACTAGACTTGTAGAGAATCATCCCTAGATTCTCGTGGTGGTGTCCGTTCGTCAATTGGGCTTATATTTTGCAAGAAATTAAAGAAAAAGGGAAAAATGACTTATCCCAAGGAATACGCTTACGCCGCTCCTACCACCGATTTGCTCCGGTAGAAATGACGGCAGCAGCGAATGGAGTCCAGTAGTATCTTCAGATTTTCGATCGGGCAAAAATCTGCCACGAAATCGAGAAGAGAGGGAGAGAGAACGTGAGGAGAGAGAGAGAGAGAGAGTTCAGAAGCTGCAGAATAGAAAAGAAAAGAAAAAGAAGAAGAAGAAAGGTGGGGGGGGTGCTGCGTAGGAATTATCTTGAAGGCACCTGAAGCTTCTTTGCTTCAAGCTTTAGGTGCTTTAACATATATAATAATAATAATAATAATAAATTAATATTAATAATAATATATTTTATTAATAAAATAAAAATTAATTTTAATTATTATTTTTTTCCTTTTTTTTTTTTGAAATCATTCCACTAATCTTTTATATCTCTTTTTGGGGTTTTTACATTTACAGTTCCTCTCCCTCTCTAACACGGTTCCTCTGACTTCTCTCTAAGATTCCGGCTCCGTCTCTCCTTGGTTTGACGATCAGAAGCTACCACAGTGATCCTAAGGAGATTCTCTACAATATAGTCGGAGCAAAATGTTGATTTGAGAAGTTTGGGAACCATCCCAAAACAAGGGTAAGTGTATTATTTGAGTATTTTTAGTATTACCCAGTTCATTTGAGGTCAGATTCTGTATTATATGCGAATATACTGGAGT
Organism: Malania oleifera; assembly: GCF_029873635.1. Taxonomy (NCBI): domain Eukaryota; kingdom Viridiplantae; phylum Streptophyta; class Magnoliopsida; order Santalales; family Ximeniaceae; genus Malania; species Malania oleifera. Next base: position 2,195,763 of record NC_080419.1, read on the forward strand.
TTTGTGAAGTAAAATCAGGGTATTATAGTTTCAGGAATAGGGTGTTTTGGGACCCTGTAGGCAAGGGTTGAGGACCCCAGTGGGTGGTGTTTCAAGAGCGCAGGTAAAATAATATATGGATTATAGTTTCGGAATTGAGTATATGTGGATTTTAGGAAGTATGTATGCGATAATTATTTAGGTGAATTCAGTTGTTTGATTGGGAAATTATATGTGTATTATCTCAGGATGTTGAAATTATAAATGCCATACGTGTGAGACTATAAATAGCAGCTAATGTTTAAATAGTCAGGTAAGGAAAATATGCTATGCTATGAAATTTTAGTATGGTTTCAGTATAAATTATATGTCATACTAGATTATTATTCAGACCATAAAATATTAGTATAACAGAAAATACAGTTTCCTGAGCATGTGAATCTTATTATTTAATTGTGTGGCATGAGTTTGGAACAAATTAGTACAGTATTTATACAGTTTACAAATACCATGTTTTACAGTATACTAGACAGAAAATATCATGGAATATATATATGTTCTATAAAATGATGAATTTTTGGTATACATACAGATATAAATTTTACATGATATTCAAAATACCATGATTTATATATTTTCCATGATACCATGATTTACAGTATGTGTATAGAAATATATATATTTACAGCATTTTCAGAATACCATGATTTCAGTCAGATATTCAGATATACAGATATTAAATATTCAGTTAGTTATTCAGATTACCATATCAGTTTTACAGTGTTTTTGGTATTTCAAAATCATGGTAAAACAGTGTTATATATATATATATATATCAATTACATATGTATATGGTATCAGACCCTGATGGACCAGATTCAGACAGTAGAGCACGATACCATAGCTATTTTCAGTTCAGAGTGCAACCACATAACTCAGATAGTATGTGGATATTCAGCAGTTGATCATGCCTATGTTGTGGACAGGCTCCTGGTCAGTTAGGGTTGAAGAGGTCGATCTGACTTTCGGAGTTCAGTTGACTTATTCTTGTTGGCCAACCAGGATAGGTCCCGCCTTCGGACCACACCACCCTGTCATGAGGGGTTAAATCATGACTTTCAGTTATCCATCAAGGGAAAATTTCTCAGCTATTATATATATGTATATTCAGATTTACAGAAATCGTAGACATACCTATAAATACTAAAAGTATTTTTAATAGAATATTAAGAAAATCAGTTTATTTTAAGCAGCATAGGTATAAGCTATATTGTAATATTTATATGTGTTTTCTTAGACTCAATTATTTATGGTATTTCTAAATTAGATTTTACAAGTATGTAAACTCACATACCACACACTAGCAATAGCATGTTTCATCTTACTGAGTGTTGTCTCATCCCATTGATTTAACATTTTTCTGGTGATCCAGTTAGGCGAGCATATCAGGCTCGCAAATAGAGGGACTACAGTACTGCCCTGTCTGTAGGGTGAGTATTTTAGGAAGTCATTTTTGAGTAGTCCCTAGGTCCAGAAGAGGGTATTTTGGGAATGGTTGTGTATGCTTATTTTGGGAAATATTCTAATACTCTGGTATTGTATATATATCGATATGGTTGTATGTATTTTATTTCCCACTGTTTAGGTAGTTATTGTGTCTCAGGTTCCACGGGTCCTATATGGACCGTGATGATGGTGGTATGATTATAATAAAAGTTATCAGGATAGCGAGATTTCACAGTATATATATTTAATAAGGAAAGAAAAAGAATGGTATGAAAAATCAGGTCATTACAGTTTTGTATCGAAATCTAGGTTGTTAGGTTTTGTAGACTTTAGAGTGCAGTGGAAGCAATATCGGAGTATAGGAAAGGATTTGAGGTTTTGTTCTGTAATTTAGGTACAGGATTTCCGTGGTGGTTTTTGTGTTTTTCCTGAGGTGACAATTTCAGGAAAGTCATAGTAAACTATTGTCAGGTCATGTGTTTAGGTTACAGGATTTGATTTTGAATTAAGATTAGGGAGGATAGTTAATAATGAATATGAGATTTTAGTTGAATGAAATAAATAAGTTATGTGTGGGAGATAGGGTCCTTAAATAGTGCTCTTTGTCTTTTCAGGGTGGATCCAGGGAGTAGTGGTACGAATTTTGGGGGTGATGGAGCAGGACCTTCCAGTATGGGAGGTGGAGATACCGATGCGGTATTACGCAGCGTCACCCAGCAGGTGATGGTTTAGATGGCCAAGAGCTTGAGGGAGCGTAGTTGTATGATCGAGCAATTTACGCGGATGAAACCCCCATCTTTTGCTAGAGATGTTGACCCGATTGTGGCTAAAAATTGGATCCAAGACATTGAGGAGACGTTAGTCGTGCTACCATATACATACGAACAGAAAGTAGTATTTGCGACGTTCAAATTGACAAAAGAGGCAAAAACCTGATGGAGATTAGTGCTATTGATTGAGGAGCAGAGGCCAGATCTAGTACCGGTGATGTGGAGTCGATTCAAGGAGCTGTTCTTCAAGCGATATTTCCCTGCTATCGTTCGGAGTGCAAAATTAGCAGAGTTTATGCACTTAGTTCAGGGGAAGATGACAGTATCACAGTACGCAACTCGATTTGTTGAGTTGTCTCGGTTTGCCCCACATTTGGCACCAGACGAAGAGAAGAAGACGAGGAAGTTTGAAAAAGGCTTGAGGCAGAACTTGTTTGAGCGGGTTATTGGTTTTTGGGCTCAGACATTCGCGGAGGTTGTAGATAAGGCTACAGTTATTGAGAGTGGCATGCAAAGAGGCATCGCAACTTAGAGTTGGAGAAAGAGGTCTGCGCCTCAAGGATTTCTGGTGGGTTCTAGTCGGGGCCCATGGAGAGGAGACCGTTATAGGGGAGGTCAGAGGCAGATGACTGGACCTTGTGAGAATCAGGGTGTGTAGACCTACCTTGTGTGTCAGATGTGTAGGAGGCGACATTTGGGAGAGTACCGGGCTGGAAGAGACGTTTGTTATCAGTGTGAGAGACCTGACCACATGGCACGAGCATGCCCATGACCACCGATCCAAGTCCCAGCTCCTAGACCCTACCGAGGAGGTTACTAGACACCTCCGGGAGGCCAGCCGAGGAATGTAGCCCCGACGAGGGTATATGCGTTAACACCAAATAATAATAACATTTTGGAAAAACTAAATAATAAGTTGATATAAATATATATATACACATAATCTTTTTAAATACTTTTAAAATCCCTAGCATAACATATTTCACTTACCTATATGTTTGTGAGGCTGGCCTCCACTTAACACTCCACTCTCGCACCCTCGTGTACCAACCTCAAATACCTGCATTTTATATACACATATTCTCCAGTAAATCAATACTCTCATAATTCTTGAAATTGCCTATTCATAAATCTTTTAAACCATAATTTACTTGGGTTCCCGAACAGATACTTGTTGGGGTTCTCAACCCATGACTATAGAGCCCAAAGCACCCTATTCCTGAAAATATGATACCCCAAATTTATTCCACAAAACACCAGTATATTCTCATTATATACAAAATCTGATCTCAAATAATACTGGTAATACTGAAAATACTTAAAAATCTACTTACACTAATTTTGGGATGATTCCCAAATTGCTCAAATTGAATTTTCGCTCCAATTAGGTTGTAGAGAATCTCCCTATGATCATCGTGGTAGATTTTGATCATCAAATCGAGGAGAGACGGAGCCAAAATCTTAGAAAGAAGTTAGAGAAACCATTTTAGAGAGAGAAAGAGAGAGAGAAGAGTTATAAAATGAATTTTCTCGTCAAAAATTCGTTTTGGGCTATATATAAAAATGTTGTCCATGTGGCCTCATTGACAAGCCACGTCACCTCATCGATGAGTTCATGAAGACAGTTCATCAACGAAGATAGTGCCTTCGTCGATGAATTTTAGGACCTGAAAAACAGTCTCTCGGTAAATTCTTGTTGACGAGCCCAAGAAGACGAGCATTCGTCGACGAGGCCTTGTTATATCCCTTTTTAATTTTCTTTTCCCTTCTCTTTTCTTTATTATTTAAATTAATAATTATCCGGGTTATTACATATCCTCTAATCTCAACCCCCCTTCTGGTGACCCCCTCGGGGTGTCTGATTACCTCCTCAGTACTGATGTTGTGGAGGTGGATAGTTCAATGTCGCGCGGCAGTCCCACGCCATATATCTAGTCCCACCGCACCAATAGCAGACAACAGATCCTCCCCTGCACTTGCCCCAATGTCTCTAATAGCATCTGGAACAAATAGGATGTTGCGAACTCCCCTGATGGGCTTGAGATCCTGTATCCTGTCGCTAGCCCGAAAAAATTACTAGGTCGCCTCCATGAGCCCTAACTAGTGTTGGTCTGAAACCCCTGAGGCAAAAGCCTCTTAAATCTAGTGTGCGGCTTTCTCTTTCTTTTGAATACTGGCCTCAACTTCCATGACTCTGTCTACCATCTCAGAGAAACTCTGAGTCAACAATGCCACCACATGTGCGTGTATTCCCTGCCTCAGACCTCTCTAGAACATTCGAGCTTTCCTGGGCTCATCTGGAACCATATGAGGAGTGAAAAAGAATAGTTCCATGAACCTGGCCGCATATTGTTGTACAATCATGGGTCCCTGGGTTGGATACAGGAACTTCTGAGCCTTCACCTCTTAGGTGGCAGTAGGGAAGTATTTGTTGAAGAAGACCTCCCTGAAATGGCTTCAGGTGATATATGTATGCCATGGACATTGTTCCTCAACCATCTTCGTCAATCTCCACCACATTTTTGCTTCCCCCACTAATTTATAGGTGGCATACCACACCTTCTGCTTCTCCGCGCACTCCAGCACACCTAGTAGTTTCTCTATCTCTTGAACCCAATCTTCAGATGCGATCGAGTTTGCCCCTCCTACAAAAGCTGGTGGATTCGTCCGAGTAAACTACTGAAAAGTGCGGTCTTGACAAACTGGTGGCTGATCCTGCACCCTAGAGTCCCTCTGGTTCTCCTTTCCTAGCCTGTCGTGCTATACTTCATAGCATTGTCAAAGCATCGACATCATCCTCACTAGAAGTATCCACGTGATTATTCCCTCCAGCTATGATGTCATTTCCCCTAGAATCCATCCTGAAGTTAGGATAGAAACCAACTTAGAAACTCCTTATTTATCATAATTGAAGCAAGTATGAGATGAAGAAACTACTAATACGTATGAATTCTCAGTTTAAAGATTCATTCCCCTAGTTCTATCACAAATTAACAAGATATCAGTCTCCAACATAACATTGACTCCACACACACACTCGACCGCCCTAACGTCCCAACCTAAATTTTTGAGCTCTAGTCTCTCAACCTAGAAACGAAACCATCAATGGATTTACCATGGTTTTCCTAAAATCTTCATTACAAGAAAAATATAGAAAATCGTCAAGGATCTCCACCTCCAAGCTTCCAGACCAAAACCCAACCTAATCTACCCACTCTCATCCTTATCCCACCTCAACCTATACTTTGGTAATTATCAACCATCAAAGTCTGCAGAACCTATAAAACCTAAGCTCTGATGCCACCTGTAACGCCCTGACCCTTCACGTGGGGCTCGGGGTGTTACTTTAGTGATGTATGTGTACCTGATACCAAACTCATCTTATAAATGCAGCGAAAATAAAAAAATACAATCTCCAAAAATCCATTACCAGAGTTTTATACCACCTTTATATACAAAAGGTTTCAAAATCCTTATTACAAACCAACATACTATACTTATACAAAAACCAATTCAAACTACACTCACTACATACAAAAAACTATACTACCGTCTCAGCCCCTCTAGCTTGCTAAGAACGTTTCCCGAAATTTCCTGAAAAGATAGTTTGTAAAGTAGGGGTGAGGCACAGCTCAGTAAGGGAAAGACTAAGTTAATGTCAGTGTGTGGCCAACATGCATTTAGTGTATAGAAAATAACTAGTTCACTAAGTAGATAAACACATTTATGAAATCATTCTTATTTTACACTCATACACACGATTAGCCGAGGATAGGGAAGATTACCTGCCCATACAAGTAGCTTCCCTCTACTCTAATACCATTACTGCTACTAGGACGCTTTCTTTTCTCAGCAAGCCTTCGAAATTATCTTACTAATTATTTGTATTCACATAAATTAATAGATATGCATATAAGATGTAGTAACCGGGAAAAAAAAATAAAATTTTAAAAAATAATAATAATAATAATAATAATAATAAAAAAATTAATTAATTAAATTAACAAGTAAAATGAATAGTATGATAAGGACAATATATATATATATAAGTAATTATGATATTATATATATATATATATATAATACAAGCTTCTTAAAAAAAAAAAAAAAGCTTTGAAAAGTCAAATAAATTCAAACCACAAGCTTAAGCTTTGAAAAGTCAAAAAAAAAAAAAAAAAACCAATTTGAATTGGATTCATTTGGCGTGCGTGAGTGCACTCTTCTCTCTCTCTCTCTCTCTCTCTCTCTCTCCTACAACTCTCTCTCTCTTCGATTCCGGGCTCATTTTACGCCGGATCGACAAACCGAAGCCACCACGACGCTCCTGGTGAAGTTCTCTACAAGTCTGCCGGAGCGGATTGTCAGGGAAACGAAGTTGGATTTCATCCCAAATCCAAGGTAAGGCTTTATATTCAATATTTGGATTTTTGACAGTTGAAGAAAGTGATATACGTGTAAAAATACTGAACTTTAATATTGAAAATTTTCAGTTCCAGGGTATTGATTGGGAAAGTTGAGAATTATCCCTAAGTTGAGGTAAGACTTTTTAAGTCGAATTTGACTTAGTGGTAGTTATAGAAAATGTTGTACGTACGAAAATACTAAACTTTAATTCTACGAGTTTTCATTTTCAGGGTGTTGAGTTGAGAACCTTGTGGGTACGGGGAAGATTTTCTTAGGGGCTTTTCAGGAATCAGGTAAGGGGATAAACTAAGCTAGTTTTGTTTTGAGAAAATGTATGTATATATATGTAGCATCTGATTTCAGGAAAAATAAATACATTTATATATATGATTTATATTTGGAAAATACTGTTTAAATGATGATATGTTGAATACGTAGAAAATTTGTTTAGTGTGGCATGAGTATAAATATGTTGTGAAATACTGTTTTTTTGGGAATGGGGACGATATGGATTTCTATGATGGAAAACCGGCGTACGGGCCGAGATATTTTTATATGTATATGTGATTTACCGGCGTATGGGCCGTGCTATGTGGATGAGATTTGCCGGCGTACGGGCCGTGCTATGTGATTTGCCAGCGTACGGGTTGTGCTATGTGATTTGCCGGCGTACGGGCCATGCTATGTGGTTTGCCAGTGTACGGGCTGTGCTATGCGATTCGCCGGCATACGGGCTGAGCTATGATAAAATGTGTAATAACAGCGTACGGGCCGATGATTTTCATGATACACGTATATATGTGAAATGATATGATTGATGTGAAAATAAATGATATGAGATATTTATGTATCACGGTTTTAGTATATGTATATGATATCAGAACCTGGTTGGCTTGGTCTAGGCTAGCACTTGCACGATACCGTTGCTATGTGTCCATGGTCCTCGTGATCATGATATCTGTGTTAACGCCGCTGTACGGAGTGGTGTGAGATTGGATGGTCGATGTGGTTATTTTCAAGAAGTGTGCTGTTATCGCCCCTGGTGTACGGACCAGTCTGGGTAGACCCATCGGACCTACAAACTACTGTTTGACTTGGCAGTGGTCGGCCAACCATTGTCAGGTCCCGCCTTCGGGCCACACAACCCAGTCATGTGGGGGTAATACATAACAACAGCCAGTTAACCTACCAGGATTGTTTTATGTTATTATTAGTGTATGAGATGAGATATGTTTATGAAAATGCAGTATATTCTGCTATGTGTTGATATATATGTATGTTTTCCCAGATTTGATAAACAGTATTGAATATGTTATGTATGATATATGTAAAACACAGAATACTCATGTTGCCACACACTGGTATTAGTTTATTTCCCTTATTGAGAGGTGTCTCACCCCTAAATCTTATACATTTTTCAGGAGCCCCTAATAGGAGAGCTGGAAAAGTCCCGTTGATCTAGATCAGTTGTTTGCCCTCTTTGGAAGGGTAAGTTTTTGGTAGGGACAGTTAGGTTTTGTGGGGATTGTCCCTAGATTTCATTTTTGAGATGTATATACTGTGAGATAGTAATTGTAGTGACTCTGGTATGTGTTATGCACATTATGATGAGATGTATATGATTTTATACTTTCTGCTGCGTAGGCTTCTGCTGTATGTTTTGTTATATCCCTAGTGCCCACGGGCCCAGGTGGATTGTGACCTGTTGAGTTGGAATGTATGATGTGATGATAATTTATTTATATATAAAAAAAATATATGTGAAAAAGGAGCAGGTCGTTACATAAGACACTCCCTGTGACAAACACACTATTTACTTCCCCCATGGCACGGGTTGTGCGGCTCGAAGGCTGGACTATTGTCCTGGGGGATCCACCCAAACAATAGTCATATGCACTCTTCGCTAACATACTTCGCGGGTCTATGCAGCTCCAACTACTGGTCCGATTGTCCTCACCCAAAGGGTACATTCACCTCACATAGGCAAATTGGACAAGGCCACCCTTCACCTCTCAGTACAGGTGTGGGTGCACATGACCACATAACAAATCCCTAGCAACGGTACTGTGCTCACAATACACTGGTCCCTAGGATTCCTAAAGCATATCATGCAATTTAGATAATAGAAATCACCATTTAAAACATCAATTCACATATATTTATTGTTATTCCAAAAACCCGACCCCCATCCACAAATACAATCCAACTCACAACCATTTTAACAAAACCCCGGCCCTTAGTCGTCACATCAAATCCCTACATTATTCACAAGCATTTTCAGTATTTCACAAACAATTTCAGTATTTCACTAATAGTTCAATATTTCAAAATCCCAAATCCAGATATACAATAATCCATACCAATTAAATCATCCGCCACATGATTTCCACATTTTAACATAACTATATAAACAAACAAGCTTTCCAACATTCATTTTATTCAAAATTACCATACCATATATCCTAAGTTTGTAAAATCCATTTCTAACGTTTGGTTTTCAAAATAACCTTTAAATTCTTATATATATATATATATATATATATATATATATATATATAAACATAACAATTAAATTGATTCAATTTCCATAAAATTACTGACTTAACTTAATCCCCTTACCTAATTCCTGAAAAGCCCGATACAACCTTGACCTACGCCTCACGGCATTCAAAACCCCTAAACCCCGAAATTCAAATTTTGCCACAATATTCATCACAATTCCCAGAGTAACTTTTCCTAAAATCCCCCATAGATTCTGAATACTCTAAATAACCTATTAAAAGCCTAAATTGTTAAACTTACCCCCGATTTAGGGTTGGTGCCCCGGAGCTCCAACTAAAAAACCCGCTCCAGCTAGATTGTAGAGAATCTCCTCACAATTTTCGTTCGTTAATTGGGTTTAAGATTTAAGAAAAATTGAGGTAAGTGTGAGAATTGACCTTACCCCAGAAGATATGTCTACGCCGCTCCCACGACAAATCTACTCGAGTAGGAATGTCGATGGTGGAGAATGGAGTCTAGCGATATTTTCTGATTTTTGATCAAGCAAAAATTAGTCAAAAAATTGAGGAGAGTGGAAGAGAAAATGAAGGAGACGAGAGAGTGAGCGTCTGGATTGAAAAAATATCCCGAGGCTTCAAGCCTAAGGTAAGTTTTATATATATGTATATATAATATAATATAATATTATTTAATTAAAAACAATAATTTAATTGATAAATAAATAAATAAATTTATTTATTTATTTATTTTTCTTTTTTTTTACATTTCCATGCATAAAATTTTCTAGGGCATTACACCCGATATTTAGACCTTTAATAGATATTGTTGTTCCTTCAATTATTGAACAGTATGATAACATTGAACAACAATCTGGTGATCTGTCACTTCGTAATGAGAATGTCACCATTGAATCAATTGTAGAACAATCACAATAAATAGCATTAAGGAGATCTCAAAGAGTTAGGAGATCAGCTATTTTAGATGATTATTTGTTATATCTGTAAGAATCTGATTATGAATTAGGGACTAGTAAGGATCCAGTTACGTTTTCACAAGCTATTGTAAGTAATGATTTTGAAAAGTGGATCAATATCATAAATGATGAGTTGAAATCTATGGACAAAATAAAGTCTAAGACATCGTTGATTTGCGTGAAGGTTTTAAAACAGTTGGGTGTAAATGGGTTTTTATGACCAACCACGACTATAATGGCAATATTGAATGATATAAAGTTAGACTAGCGGTAAAGGGTTTCACTCAAAAGGAAGGTGTTGATTACAAAGAGATGTTCTCTCCTATATCTAAAAAGGACTCTCTTAGAATCATAATGGCTTTAGTGGCTCATTTTAATTTTGAGTTATATCACATGGATGTGAAAATAACTTTTTTGAATGGGAATTTAGACAAAGAGGTGTATATGGATCTTCCCGAAAGTTGAATGATTGAAGGAAAGGAACATATGGTTTTAAATTAAAGAAGTCAATATATGGACTTAAAACAAACTTCCAGACAATGGTATTTTAAGTTTCATGATACCATCACGACCTTTGGATTTAAGGAAAATACCGTTGATCGGTGTATATATCTAAAGGTCAGTGGGAGCAAGTTTATCTTTCTAATTCTATATGTTGATGATATTTTGTTTGCCAGTAAAGATCTTGATTTACTAGATGACACCAAGAGATTTCTTTCTATGAACTTTGAAATAAAAGATATAGGTGAGGCAACTTATGTGATAGGGATTGAAATATTCCGCGATAGATCATGTGGAATATTAGGGTTGTCTTAGAAGGGATATATTAATAAAGTTCTAGAAAGATTTCATATGGCTGAATGTAAGCCTACCCCTACTCCTATTAGTAAAGGGGACAAGTTCAGTGCAAAGAATTGTCCACATAATGAATTAGAAAAGAAAAGTATGGAAAATATTATTTTTGCATCTATTGTTGGGAGTTTGATGTATATGTAGACTTGTATGGGACCGGATATTAGCTTTACAGTTGGAGTGCTTAGGAGATACCAAAGTAGTTCTAGAATAGAGCATTAGAAAGCTACAAATAAGGTTTTGAGGTATTTGAAAGGAACGAAACATTGTATGCTTACATATAAAAGATTAGATCAGTTGGAAGTGATTGGTTACTCCGACTCATATTTTGCTGGATGTGTTGATAGTTGAAAGTCAACTTATGGTTATTTGTTCCTATTAGCTGGAGGAGCAATATCATGGAAAAGTGCCAAACAGACTATTATAGCAACATCTACTATGGAATCTGAATTTGTGGCATGCTTTGAGGCTACAATTCATGCTTTGTGGTTGCGGAACTTTATCTCAGGACTTGGAATTGTTAACAGTATAGCTAGGCCACTGAAAATTTACTGTGATAATTCCGTAACAATCTTTTTTTCCAATAATGACAAATATTCTAATGGCGCTAAGCACATGGAGCTCAAATATTTGGCCGTTAAGGAGGAAGTTCATAAACAAACAGTGGTTATAGAACATATTAGGACTGAGCTCATGATAGCAGATCCTTTAACTAAGGGGTTGGCACCAAAGACATTTAGGGAACATGATGATCACATAAGTCTTTGTTGTAATCCCTGATGTATAATTGTGGATCTTTATGTTTTGTTTTATAACATGTATGTTGGTATCACTAATGGTGTTTTTGAACATTATTTCCTATTTACCATCAATTGCGTAATTATGGAGATGAATTATTGTTGACAAGAATTTTCTTTGACAAAGAAATTACAGGAACATTATGGTTACTTCCTATTATGGATTTTAGTTAAATGATTTGCTAGCATTGTAGTACATGGAATGGAAGATGTTGCTTTATTGATATTTACCCCCATGACTCGCGTTAGTGAGTTATTTAATTATGATATTATGGTAATCTCACTAAAAGTATGTATAAGCTAGTAATTGTGCACATATTACGGTTATATTGTTAATCCAAATTAAAGTCATTCATACGGGGTCAAGTGGGAGAATGTTGAATTATATCCCAAAGGATATGCTCCACATGAATAACATATGAAAGATAAGTGCTCCATATGATAAGTGAAATGACTTATGATAAGGAAAATGAAATAGCTTATCTATGGATAATGAAAAGTCTTATAATGTGAGATTAATGGTTGGAAGATAAGAAAGATTTTCCTATATAACTATTATTATGGGGAGTAGTTGTAAAGGAGAGATTCATTCTTATATGTTTATGGAATGATCTAAAGAAAAAGAAATATAGGAATTGTTCTCTCTCTACCTTTGTTCTTTATTTATCAGGCTACTCCCATACATTTGGTGATATATAGAAAGAGATCGGGATTAAGCGAGAGAAATGGTTCTTATTGGTTTGTATACATCATGAACGATCTCAGTATGTATATTTTATGTTTCTCGCATTATAGATTATACACGTATGTGAAGATCATAATGATGAAGCTCATATGTTTAGCTAATAGCAACATATAGATTTCTTACATTATTGTCATGTAACAATGATAGTATATATAAATTTTTAATAAATCTATAAGATGGAATAGACAAAAAAGACTTCTTAAATTTCATCATAAGGATGTCTATAACTTATTTCATGTTAGATGCGACATCACATTTTTTTTTTTAATTAAGCTTGTCTTAAATCATTTGAGGAGTGGAAGACAATATGAGATTGAAGATAGTTTTCAATTTGACTGAAAAGTCTATGCCTAAGTTGCATTGAGTTTAAATTTCCAATCAAATGGACTAGTTCGATTTGAGAAAAAAAAAACCTCAAACCAAAATCGAACCATAATGAATACATATTGAAATTGGTTTGATATATGTGTAGATTGGGTTGGGTTGACAATTTAGTTTTATTTTTACTAGAAGCAAATAATATGAAAAAGCATCACTAAAATTCAAATTTTACATAACATAAGCAAGTGATTTAAGTTTCTAATGATTTGAAAAACATAAATTGAGTTGAAAAGAGATCTTTGAAAAATTTTAGCCACAATATGCAACCTTCAGTCTTCGAGTTTTTTCCCATTTTATTATTATTTTAAAATAATATATAAAATAATACCCTGTTCGGAAAAATTATTCCCAGAATAATTGTAACACCCTGACTTGGGCTTGTCAGGGAGCACTGTGTCTCTCCTCCTCCACCTTGACCAGACAACAGGGGTAGGTCTTATCGAATTAATGACTGGCCCCATAGATCAATACGTGTCATTTTCAGTGTGTTTTGTCCTCACTCACATACTTCATAAGAAAACTTCCTAGAAGGTCACCCATTATAAGATTACTCAAAATCAAGCACGCTTAACCGTGGAGTTTTTATGGTAAGATTCTTGAAAATAAATATGCAGCTTATTGATATGGGTAGTAACATCAAATCCTTTTTAAGTGTTTCTTCCATGGGGTATCACATTCTCCCCCACTTACAGAAGCAACGTTTTCATTGCGAACCCACATTTCCAAACCCAGATGATGTGAATCTCATCACACTTCTGGCTGGATAATTGCTCTGATACCATTTTGTAACGCTCTAACTTGAGTCTGCCAAGGAGCACTGCATCTCTCCTCCTCCTCCACTTGGACCAGACAATAGAGGGGCAGACTTTATCGAACTAATGACTGACTTCACAGACTAACATGTGTCATTTTCAGTGTGTTTTGTCCTCACTCACATACTTTTTGATAAAACTTCCTAGAAGGTCACCCATCATAAGATTTCTCTAAGCCAAACATGCTTAACCGTGGAGTTCTTATGGAAAGACTCCTGAAAAGAAAGGTGCACCTAGTTGATATGGGTAGTAATGTCAATCCTTTTTAAATCTTCCTTCCATAGGGTATCACAATAACGCTCTCGTAATCTCGCTACTTGGTCCCACGAGATGTAAAGAGTCAGGGCAATTGAGATTTTGACACGTGACAAGCAAATCTCGCTGGACTATCCAACGAGATTTGCCTGAACATGGAATAGCGCTCCTTGTTAGTTGCATTTAAAAGAAAAAAAAAACGGGGGGTGGGAGTTAGCGAGAGGGGCAGGGAGAGAGGAGAGAGAGGGGAGGGGGGTCATTTCGTGGGTCAATTTTGTTAGAAAATAAAAAAAGGGGGGGGGGGGTGAGTGGACAGACTATGTCAGCGGGAGGGGCAGGGAGAGAGGGGAGTGAGGAGAGAGAGGGGAGAGAGAATTGGTCTCTATGTAATTATATATATATATATATATAATTGTTATAATTTTGTTATAATTTGTTATATTCAATTTTTTTATTTCATAATACTTTAAAAAAATTTGAATTCAATTTTAAAAATACCGAGACTCATAAATCGAGACTTAAATTTTTAAAATACCAGGGCTCAACTTAAAAATACTGGGACTCAAATTAAAAATATCGGGACTTAATTTTAAAATATATAGACTCAGTTTAAAAATGTCCGGGACTCAATTTAAAAATATCTGCGACTTAGTTTAAAAATGTCTGGAACTCAATTTAAAAATTTTTGGGACTTAGTCTAAATATACTAGGACTCAATTTAAAAATATTGGGACTCAATTTAATAATACTAAAACTCAGTTTAAAAATATCTGAGATTTAGTTTAAAAATATTAGGAACAAGTTTAAAAATATTCAGATTTCAGTTTAAATAGGAAAATTTTAATTTATAAAATTATAAAATTTGACCTATGTTTATTTATTTATTAAATAAATTTAAAATTACTAATAAAAAATTAAAATAAAATTTATTTATTACAAATTTTGAATAAAAAATAACTAATTTTTTATAAAATAATAATAATAATTAAATTACTTATTAGAATTTAATTCATATTTTTACATGCATGCAAATTTACAAAATTTTAATCAATTCAATCTCAAATATATTAAATAAATAGATTTCTTATTTAAAATAAAACAATAGTACAATTTAATATAATAAGTACTTTAGAATTTTTAATTTTGCACTATAACATTTATAAAACTCTACCGAATTTGGAGTATCATATTTTCACGCAATTCACAGGATTTAATAAGCAATCGATTTCTTATTAACAATTAAAATATGGTTGACATAAAGAAAAAAAAACACAGTAACTAAACAAATATTATGTCTATTGTCTAACAACATATTATCAACCAATAAAAAGCAAAATATATTAATTATCTTTCAAAAGGACCAAAACGACATATCCATAAAATATTACAACAATATTAAAATAAAAAATATAAAAATTAGTAATTATAGGTTTTTATTAATCACTATGATTCTTTTTTTCACATATATGCATAAGAGGTGGATTGGATCGAATTGAGTGAGTTAGATACTAAACCCACAACGACCTGTACAATTGGGTTGAAATATAAAAATGTTGCATGCATGCAAAAATATGAATTAAATTCTAATAAGTAATTTAATAATAATAATAATAATAATAATAATTATTATTATTATATCTAAAATTATTTATTTTTTATTCAAAATTTGTAATAAATAATTTTTCTTTTAATTTTTTATTAGTAGCTTTAAATTTATTTAAAAAATAAATAAACACAAGTCAACTTTTATAAATTTATAAACTAAAATTTTCCTATTTAAACTCAGTCTCGGATATTTTTAAACTGAGTCCCAGTATTTTTAAATTGAATCCTAGATATTTTTAAACTGAGTCCCAGATTATTAAACTGAGTTCCAGAATTTTTAAATTGAGTTGTAGACCTTTTTAAATCGAGTTCCATTACTTTTAGACTGAGTCCCAAATATTTTTAAATTGAGTTCTGGACATTTTTTAAACTGAGTCTCGGATATTTTTAAATTGAATCCCGGACATTTTTAAATCGAGTCCGGATATTTTTAAATCGAGTCCCGGTATTTTTAAGTTGAGCTCTAGTATTTTAAAATTTAAGTCCTGATTTCCGAGTCTCGGTATTTTTTAAATTGAATTCCGATATTTTTGAAGTTTATGAAATAAAAAATGGAATATAACAAATTATAACAAAATTATAATATATATATATATATATACCCCTCCCCTCTCTCCTTGCCCCTCCCGTTGGCATAGCTTGTCCACTCAACCCCCACTTTTTTTTTGCTGACAGAATTGACCCACGAAATGACCCCCTCCCCTCTCTCTCCTCTCTCCCCACCCCTCTCACTGACTCTCACTTTTTTTTTTTTTTCTTTTAAATGCAGCTGACAAGAAGTGCCGTTTGATGTTCAGGCATATCTCGTTGGTTGGTCTAACGAGATTTGTGTAAATCTCATTGGACCAAGCAGCAAGATTATGTAAGTATTATTCAGGAAATAATTTTTTCTAATAGGGTATTATTTAATATATTATTTTAAAATAATAATAAAATGAAAAAAAACTCTTCATTCTTCCCTTATTTTATTTTTATTATTTCTTTTACTTTTGTATCATTATACTCAAGTCGAGTTGGGTGTTTTGTTTGCTCATTGATCCATCATCCGACCTATGTGTTCATTTTATATACAATTATAATTTACAGCACATCAAAATGCTTTCAAAATTAATTTTGTTGGCGAGATCCAATTAGTGCTATGAAAAGTTAAAATTTTCAAAGGAGAATTACTACCATCAATAGATCCACTTAGAATTAAATCAGTGTCATTTTTTTCTTAATGTGTTTCGTAATTAAAAATTCAATAAATAGCATAAGCAATTTGATAAGTTATATTTTTTGCATCATTTTTCCTCACGTGAAGCTCCGAGCCTCCCGTCCAAAATTCTACAGTGGGATGAAGGAGCTGGGTGGGTCCCGGTTGGCCCGCCCTCCTTATCCGAGCAGAAGCCAAGCTAGAAAAACAAGACCATCAACCCATCCGATTCATTCCTCACAAACTCTGCACCCAAAATGGCGTCTCTGGCGCAGCAATTTGCATGCTTGAGATGCCTACCATTGCCCTCCAAACCCTTCTCTCCGGCGCAGTCCAGCAGGCCCAAACGCCTCTCCGTTGTGTCGGCGGTGCCCGTCTCCAATGCCCAGACCAAAGAGAGGCAGAAGCTCCTTCAACTCTTCGAGGAAGCGTACGAACGGTGTCGCACTGCTCCAATGGAAGGCGTGCCCTTCACCCTCGAAGACTTCCACGCCGCTCTTGATAAGTACGACTTCGATTCTGACATCGGCTCTAAGGTCTGTGAGTGTGTTGTTTTGTTTTGTGCGTCTGTTCTTATAATGCTGCTTTTGAAATTGCGAAAACTGGAGGTCCAGAGGGATTGTTTGCTGATGGGTATGAGCTTGAAGTGGACTTTGTTATGAATTATTTGAAAATCCCTATTGGGTGTGTCTAAATTGTGATTTAGTTTGATGGGTATGGGCTTGAAGTCGATTTTGTACTGATTTATGTGAAATTCAATATTGGTTGTGTGTAAAATATGATTTAATTTGATGGTTGATGTTTGTTTTTCTCGTTAATGGGGGTATTTGATGGGTCATTTTTGTGAAATTTCACTCATCAGTGCGTTTAAGCTGTATGCTTTTTGACATTTTTTCTGCACTAGTCAAAACTTTGGTTGAGGGATGAGTTGCTGATGGATATGGCTTGGAGGAAATTTTTTCTGGATTGTCATATAGTTTAATGGTGATGTTTGGTTTTTTGTTTCTGTTTCTGTTTTTTTTTTTGATGGGTTTGGGTGGGTTGAACCTTGAGCAAATTTCTAAATGAGAATTTTAATTGTTTGGAATGACTGTAGTTCTTGCAATCATTTTATTTACTCACAACTTGCAAAGCTGCTTCAAAAGCGGATAGAAAGAAGGAAAGATTGAACTGTCAGTTGTCAGGCTTTATTCTGTCTAAGCACAGTTGCGAGGCTAATGCCAAAATTTTTTTTTGGTCCTTATTATTATTATTATTATTATTATTATTATTATTATTGGGTGCTTTGCCCTTATGTTTAGAGGTTTTGGACACTGGATGGGAGTTAGTGAGTTACACTCGGTGAGATTTTCATGTCTACCACAACACAAGTGTAGACCTAATATGGATGTTTTTGATTATCTATGGTTGGGAACGTTGGTGATGTTTCAAATTTTGGACAGTTTTTTCAATTTTAATTTTCTGGTTTGTGGCAGCAGGTTTATGATGTAAATACAGGTTCTCTTTATAGTTTTTTCTCATCTTAAAATTTTGCAACAACTATATTGTTTTATACGTTTATGATGGTATTTGAACAGTCAAATACCATTATTTGCTGCATAACTAGGGCTGGAGATTACTCATCTATACAGCCTATAAATAGACTAGCTCCAGCCCTTTCCAAGACAAACAATCAGTTCTATCGTCTCATCTCTCTTATATTCTTCATCCATTTTATCATCTTGTAGCCTGTACCCTTCTAGCAACAAGCTTGCAACTTTTCTAGCTTCTTTTCTATTTTTTGTGTCCTCATTTTGAATCTACTCGAAAAACTAATTATTATTATTTTTTATTTTGTTCATCTTCATTGTTAACCAAATACACTTGCACCTATAGCTAAGATTTTGTGAGTGCACACAAGCCTAAGCCCACTGAGTAATCTTGGACCATGCACACATTACTATTTGTGCTGAGAATTATTTTCTGTAGGTGTGAAATCGGTTTTAAGAACATTGATCCTTCCATGCCACAGCTCTGCTATAGTAATATTCATACTATTTATTTTCTTATAGCATTTTATTTCTCAACAATCCTAAAACCAAGTATGGACGCCTTCAACCTACACTAGAGAAACTACTGGTTGCCTCACTCGCATGAATCCTTTGATGGGACTAATTACAAGCGTTGGAAAGCAAAAATTTACTTTGCATTGAAAACACTGTTAGTGGTCTATGTTCTATAAACTTATCGATCACAACTGGAAGGAAATAATTACCATGCCATACTAAATTGGGAGGAAGATAATGAGAAGTGCAAAAACTATATTCTTAATACCTTGTTGAGTAAGTTCCACAATTTTTACTATACGTAAGGCACTACCAAGGAGATATGGGAAATTTTCAACAAAACAACATCACTAAATGCTAAAACCAAGAAATCTGCCAGCATCAAATTCTTGTACTACGAGATGATTGATGAAAAAATAGCAGATTTTCAAATTTGAGAATTTCAAAAATTGCTACATGACATGCTAGTAAAGGGAATAAAAGTGAACATGTGCTCCAAATAGCCTCGCTGATTGATAAATTCTTGCTATCCTAGAATGAGGCCAAGGGAGCATTGATGCACAAAAAGGACATAAACTTGGAACGACTTATTGTCTATCTAAGGATGGAAGAAATTGCTCCTGGGCATAAGCTCAGGTGGTAAGGACTTGCGTCAGACGGCCTTGGACAAAGGTGAAGTCTGGGGTTTGAACCCTGCCGCTTGCAGTGCACATCCGCGATTTACCTCCTACGTGTTGGTCGAGGGCACGGCTGGTGTAGGCGTGGGATTAGTCTGGTTCGTAAGCCCAGGACACCTGGTGATATATATATATAAGAGAGAATAGAAGAAACTAATGGAGAAATGGCAGTTCAAAATAGCAAAGTGGCGAGGAAAGTGAATTTGGTAGAAGATGACAAGGTGAGATCCTAGGGGAATTTAGAATTTTAGAATTAGGGGGGGGGGGGAACAAGCTAGTGAGAGCTAGACAATAGAAGGTTTTGCATTAAGAGAACCACCTAACCAACAACCGACCGCATAACTGAACCAACAACTGAGGAGACAACGGAAGTAACAACTATTTTGACAGCTGACTGAGGTACAACTCATCCTACTTAAAGAAGATGAGAGCTAACTATTATATTTGTGGTAAACCTGGATATCATGCATCATAGTGTAGGTTTCGCTACAGGGGAAATACAACAACAACAACAACAACAACAACAACAACAACAACAACAAAAACAAAAAGTCCCAAGCTAATATAGTGGAAGATGAGGTAATTGCTGTTGTGGTATTTGAGGTCAATCTTGTGGAGAATCCACATGTCTGGGAAGTGGATATTGGAGCTACTAAACATATGTGCAGGGATAATAACCATTTCAATATGTATGAAAAAGTTAATAGGGAATCAATGTTAGTTGATAATGTTCAATCCGCTCCTATGCTAGGAAAGGGTAAATTGAATCTTAAACTCAATCATATGCCAGATATTAGGAGAAACTTGATTTTTGGATCCATTATCAATAAGGTTGAATCAAATTGGTTTTTGAGTTAGATAAATTGATCTTGATTCGTAACAATGTCTTCTTGGGTAAGTATTGGTGGACTATTTGTGGTGACTGTTATTAATGATATGAATAACAATGCTAGTTTGCTTCTTTGGTTGATTTCTTAGATCTTTGGCATGATATATTAGGGCATAAAATTTGCTTGTGTTGAAAGAATGAGGAATCTATATAACAGGCTTTGCTAACTTAACAAAGAAAAATGTGAAATTTGCGTAGAAGCAAAATTTATTAGAATACCTTTTAAATCTATGACAACTAGAAGTATACTATTATTATAGTGATTTGGAGATTTTTAAAGTCAGATGAGTAGGGGAAGAGGTGGTAAGAAATATTGCATAATTTTTTTTCTTGATGATTTTCCAAGATATATAGTAACTTATTTATTAAGGTCAAGAGATGAAGCCAAAGATTCCTTTATTAAATTTAAAACAGAGGTTAAAAAAAAAAGGTAGGAAAGTTAAAAGACTAAGAACTCATCAAGGATAATTATGGTTTGAAAATTTAAGCAAATTTTGTGAAAAAATGGATTAATACATGAGGCAGCAACCCCTTATACACCTGCATAGAGTGGTATAGCTGAAAATTAAAATAAAACATTAAAAGATGTGTTGAATGTAATATGCTTGTAAGTTTAGGGTTTGCCTTCTACTATGTGGGGTGAAGCTATTCTATGTGCTAATCACTTACTCAATAGAATACTATGTAAGAAAAGTGATAAAACACCTTATGAATTATGGAATGACTATAAACCCAATCTAAAATATTTGAATGTCGGGGTGCTTAGCTAAAGAAGGTTTGCAAGAGGTAAAGAAAAGGAAAACTGATCCTAAAATTAGTGACAGTGTATTTATAGGATATGCACAACATAGTGCAACATATACAATAACCACGGAATTGATGCTCTGCTAAGCGGAAGATCACTTTTCTTTCTTCACATAAAGGTTGTCCTCATTCAACCCGTCGAACACCTTTTGTAGATGCTCTCCATGATCCTTTAGAGTGAACATGTAGACAACAATGTCATCCAGGTATACCACGAAAAACTTGTCGAGGTATTCATGAAATACTTGGTTCACCAATATGAAGAATGTCATTGGCGCATTCATCAACCTGAAAGACATCACCAAGAATTTATACACCTTGAACCGTGTCACGCAAGTAGTCTTTGGCTCATCACCATCTGCCATCCTAACTTGATAGTAGCCAACCGCAAGTCAAGCTTGGTGAAGTACTTGGCATGACCCAGCTTATCAAATAAATCAAAAATCAGTAAAAAGGGATACTTGTTGTGCAAAGTCACCTTGTTGAGTGCGTGGTAGTCCACACACGTCTGCATGCTCCCATTATGTTTCCTTTGAAACAACATTGGTTCTCCAAATAGTGCTTTGGAAGGATGTATGTAGTCCTCTTCCAATGAAACAATTAGCATAAAAAAATGCTTCTACAACTGTAGAGTATCTGCAATAAAACAATCCATAGTTTAAAGGCCCCTAAGATATTTCAACACTTCTTTTAGTGTTATCTAGTGATGATGCCCAAGATTATGATTATAGCTACTTAGTCTACATACAACTTATGCAATATCTAGGCGTGTATAATTCATTAAATGCACATACATTAAAGAACCCATTATTTTTGGCATGCTCAGCCTTAGCAACAAGATCACTTTTATTTTTATTTAAATGCAGACTAGCATTGTAAGGACTTTTAACAAGTGTGCAATTAAAATTATCAAAATTTTTCTGAAGTTTTTCCGCATAATGTGATTAGAATAAACGAATACCGTTATGTTCATGTGAAACTCTTATACCCAAAATTATATCTACTTGTCCTAGGTATTTCATTTAGAATTTTGATGCAAGAAACAATTTGGTTAAATTAACAATTTCTACACTAGTACCAAATATTAACATATTATTAACACATAACCATATCATCCCGCCAACATCACCATCGAACTTACTACACAGACATTTATCTAACTCATTGATTTTATATCCATCACTTAGAAGAATGCTATCTAACTTTTCATATGTAAGGGTGCTTGCATAAGTCCATAAAAAGATCTAACCAGTCCACAAACTTTATGCTCAGCACCATTGTAGATAAATTTCTTCTTCTAGATCACCATTTAAAAAAATGCATTTTTTACATCCATCCAATGTATATATAACAACAACAACAATAATAATACTATGTTAGCCATAAATCAGAATCACTTGTTAGTCAATTAGAGTAAAAAATCATCCCTATTATTATTATTATTATTTTGACATCATTGATTCAACCACTAGTTCAATGTGCCTGGTTGGAGCGGTCTAGTGCTTCATTGGGTTGGTCACCTATTTAGAACCAGCACCTATCTTGGTTCTAAAACCATGCTTTAGCTGTTTGATTTTCACTCACTCTGGAAAATCTTATGCCAAGATAAAGACTTCATTTGCTTCCTCGCCCTTTAGTCACGGGACAGGGAGAATATTCAGTTTTCTCCTTAAGTATTCCAACAGTATATGGTTTTTATTTTGTCTAGTTTGATGTATAAGGGAGAGTGGTTTGATTGTCTGTAAATTTTTGTTTAGATAAAGGGAACAGTGTTCGCTACAGATTCTAATGGGGCATTTGTTGATGTTACTGCGAAATCTTCTGCATACCTGCCTGTACGAGAGGCCTGCATACACAAAATAAAGCATGTAGAAGAAGCAGGCATAGTTCCTGGTTTGCAGGGTGAGTTTGTGATCATTGGTGAAAGGGAATCTGATGATAGCTTGATCTTGAGCTTGCGTTCACCCCAGTATGACCTTGCATGGGAACGTTGTAGGCAGCTTCAAGCTGAGGATGTTTTTGTCAAGGGTAAGGTGGGTATACAACAAAATAATTTCTTTTATTTTGTTTTCAGATTTTGTCTGGAATGTTATCATAAATTATGAATGTCTTACAGCAATTTAAATTGGGCAACAGGTATGATGCAGTAGAGTATTGTTCTTGGTTTTCCTGAATTAATTTTTTTTTGCTGCCTTCCTGGCAACTATTTCCTTATGAAACCATTGATTTCAAAGTGTGTATGCACAAAATAGTTAGCTGTCTGAACAACTGCTTGTAGATTCATGTCTCAGAATATATCTGCAGGTTGTTGGCGGAAACAGAGGTGGAGTGGTGGCTGTAGTGGAGGGTCTTCATGGGTTTGTTCCATTCTCACAGATTTCATCAGTGAGTTTTTTCAACCTGGTGTGCAATGTCTTTAAGGCTTCATTTGGTTTTCTTGGGACTTGTTTTTGGCATGCAGGTGGAGGGTTGGGTGGGTGGGAGGTTGAGATATATGTGGTAAACAATTGGGAGTTGTTTACCAAACAATGAAGAGAAGTGCTTATATTATTATTTGTAAATTTAGGTTACACATTTTCCTTCTTCGCTGTGAGGCAGGATTGAGCGCACAATCATCCATTTCATTTTGGTCATTGGACACTCTTTGGTGGAGATTGCGATGGATTTTCTTTGTGAATGTATAATTTGAAGCAGTTTTGCAAAGAATTACAAAAAGGCTTCCTTATTTCCCATTTTGAATATGGAGAATGTTCTCCAACTTTTCTATATAGATGGTGCAAAGTGGAACATAAGGTGGCAATTTTGTATTTTTTTTTGTAAAATAGGAAATGGAAAATAGGATTATTTTTTCACAACTGAATAGGAGTTTATATTTTCCTATTTGAGCATTTCCAATGCCGGACAAATGGTGTACTAGTAAGGAAGAGTGAGCTAGAGGGGTAGGGGTAGAGGGTAGACCGAAAATAACATAGAATGAGATAGTGAGGAAGGGTTTTATAGCTCTCAAGCTTGTTAATTATCACTTTATCTAAAAGCTTAAGTTGTTAGATTGTGGGCTAACAATGTATATCAACCTTTAACACTCCCCTGTATGTGCCCAACTACACGTGGAGAGAGAAACAAATGAGGGAGAACAAGAAATGACATTTTAAAAACACCACATGATAAACACGGGCAACAAGACTAGAAACCAGAACCTTTTGGTAACTAGTTCTGATACCATGTTAGATTGCCACTTTGCCAAAAAGCTTCGGGGCCGTTTGGCACCACTGTAAAAAAAGTAGAGAAATGAAAATCAAAAACGAAAACCAAAAACCAAAAACCAAAAATAGGGACTAAAAGCTAGAAACCAGTAACTTGTTTGGTTCATATTTATAAAACTAAAATAAATTAAAAACTTAATTATTAATTGTCATTTTGATCTTTAAATAAAATATTATTGTAAAAATATGATTAAAATAATAAAATTGCAAAATAATACACATTAAAAAATGCTATATTAAAAAAATTTATTATAATTATTTTACTTAATTGTTATACTTTCAAAATTTACTTTAATAATAAAAATTTTATTGAGCATGGCAATTGCAAATGGTAAATATGTAATTGGCTTTATTATTATTTTTTGAAATTTATAAATATTCTTATTTCAATTATATTTAAGTTCATATGATCATTTTATTTTAATTTTAATTTAAAAGTGTATAAAAATAAATGATTGAATTCAAAAGATCTTTTTCTGGATATTAAAACCATAAAATCTGGTTTTCAATTTTTTTGCAAATAGCAGAAAACCGGTAGCAGAAATAGAAAACCAACAACACAAATAAATTATTTTTATAATCTGTTTCTTCACTGTGCAGAAACAGAAATAGAAAATAGAAAGCAGCAACGATACCAAATAGGCCATAATGGTTGGGCCAACAATGTATATCAAGCTTTAACAAGGCTGTTAGAGGAAAGTGCCCTTGATCGTATGACTTGGCGGAAAAGGACTCATGAAGCCGACTCCACCTAGTGGCACTTAAGGCTTGGTTTTGTTGTTGTTGTTGTGTTTATACTAGTTGTTTTTGTGGCAAGACCTTAGGTAATTGTCATTCGTCAAATGTATAGGCTAAAATTTAGACAATATGACAAGATTCCTTATGCATCAATACACATATATGATTAATTAATTAAGAAAGCAACAAATTTATGATTGTTTTTTTTACAAGAATATTGTTAGGTTTCTCAACTATTTTAGGATTTCTATTTAATGTTGTGTTGATTTTTTCTTATTTTCCTTGTTATTTTAGGAGTAATTATTGGAATCCATTATGGACTTGGATTGGGATTTATATTTAATGTTTTTACGCTACACTCCAACTAGGAGTAGGATTCCCCACCCTATATATATATATATATATATATATATATATTATGTATGTATGTATGTATAAACCCAATGGGGTTTTTTATTCAAGCAATAATATAATTCATAGCCTTTGGCTAATTTAGAGATGGATCCCTTCAAAGTGATCCACCGTATTTTCTCATTTATTTTCCATCATTTCAATTTCTCCAATTTCCCTATGATAAATCCTACGGTCTTATCATTTGGTATTAGAGCTAGCGTTTCATGGAAGCCATTAACCCGCTAACAAGAGCAAGATCTTGAAATTTTTGATCTTCGCTCATACATAATGACCTTAGAAAATTTAGAATTCTTAGATGGAAGCTATGCTAAAAGGCTAAACTTAGCAAAATGTTTAAGCCTCAATTTGAAGAGATCCATGCATCTCTCTCTATACTACGTAGTGCATCTTCTTGTAAAGAGAGAGAAGATGATGCCTCTACGTCAGCTAATCATAAGGAGTAGATAAATGTGTGTGAAGGAGGTCACCAAAGAGAGTGTGATCATGGTCTTTGTCGTATGAAGGTGGCATTTCTTTGGTGGGATAGTGATTGGGTTTCTAGGGCTGAAAAACACTTTTGCTTTCACTGCACTCCACATACATCTAAACTTGAGATTGCTGCTATTAGTATGGAGAGTGATGCTATTTCAATGGTATGACTGGTTTGAAGCTTGTTATAGGATGCCTTCATGGGGAGAATTTGTTTCTAGATTATTTGTTCAGTTCGGCCCTCTGGGTATGAGAGTATTGATGTAGAGCTTGCCAAAATATGTCAAACTAGCACTGTTTTGGAGTACTAAACGTGTGCTATCAAACATAACTAAAGATTGGAATCAAAGCCAACTTGTTGGTGCTTTTATTGATGGTCTCCTACCTGAAATTTGGCATGAGATCAAAGTACATCAGCCATGGATTATTGCTGCTGCAATTTTCTTTCCATGGTTAGAAGAAAAAAAATTGGGAGAAGACATTGCTCTAGCAAGACCATTGGAAAGCATATTGTCAGCAACACTATCACACCACGTGCTCCTCGCAATCCTCCTAGCAAATGGTTGACTCCATAACTTCAGGAGAAAATAACAAAAGGTTTGTGCTAACATTGTGATGAGAAGTGGCATAGGGGACGTTGTTGTAGAGAGGGATGACTCTTGATGGTTGAACCAGTGGAGGAACTAGAAGAGGGTGTGGATTATTGGGTTGATTCAAATCAAGAAGGTATGAAATCTGATGATAATGATGAAAGTATCACTTCTTCAGTTCACGGTTTAGCCGGGTATGCTAATTCTCATAACATGGAAAATTAATGGCTTCCTAAAAGGCCAACTTGTCACTGTATTAGTTGATAAGAGTAGCACTAATAATTACATGGATGCTAAATTTAAATAACTGGCCTATCCTGTGGAGTAATGTGAAATGCTTGATGTGAATATTGTAGATGGAAGGACCTTGACATGTTAGATCAAGTGCTTGAAGGTTAAACTTACTATGTAGAATCATGAGTTGTATGTTGATTTATTTTTGTCTGCCATTAGAAGACTATGAAGTGATTTTGGTTATTGAATGGTTATAGACTTTGGGTGACACAACTTGGAAATTTTCTAATCTAGTCATCAAGTTCACAATGAATCAGTAAAGTGGCTTTTAAAGGAAAACGTTGTGGTAATGTCACCTTAATTCCAAGCGATCATATGGAGAAGCTTCTTACAAAGGAGCAACATGGTTGCCTAGTACAACTTCAAGCATTAGAGGAGTTACAACATCAATTTGGCTAGGATGAAGGGCTAGAATCTTTTATTTTAGAATTTTTTTCTACCTTGTTTGTGGAGCTCCAGGGGTTGCCACCTTGTCATACACATGATCACTGCATTCCTATATATTGCTAGGTAATGTACCCTATGCCGCCCTTATCGCTATCCTTATTTCAGAAAGTAGAAATCAAAAAGATAATGAAAGAAAGGTTAGAAATATTAGATGCTGGCATGACTCAACCAAGTGTCATTCCATATTCTTCACCTGTCTTATTGGTGAAGAAGGAGGATGGTTCTGGGCAGATGTGTGTTGATTATCAAGTACTTGAGCAAGAGCACTATGAAGGATAAATATCCTATTCTGTTGTGGATGAGTTGTTAGACAAGTAGGAAGGCTCCTAATAGTTAACCAAACTCGACTTGAGATTAGGCTATCACTAGATTTGAGTACACGAGGATGACATTTAGAAGACTGCATTCAGAACTCATGATGACCATTATGAGCTCTTGATTGCGCCTTCTGCCTTTTAGAGTCTCATGAATGACATTTTCCGACCTTGCCAATGTAAGTTTGTTTTTATATTTTTTGATGGTATCCTGATATATGGTTTGTCTTTTGAAGATCGTTTGTCATTTGCAAACTGTACTCACCACTCCTTGTGAGCATCATCTGTTTGCCAAGAAATTTAAATGTAGCTTTGTTTGATCCCATATGGAATACCTTGGGCGCATTGTTTCCTAAGGTATTTCAATTGATCCTTCTAAATAGAAGTGACGACAGACTAGCATATTCCACAATCAAGATGTTGCGAGGATTCTTGGTTTGATTGGTTACTACTGGGAGTTTGTCAAGGATTATGGAAAGTTATGTTCCATTGACTTCTCTACTAAAAAAGGATGCATTCAAATTAAGTGAGGAGGCTGAAAAAGGCATGTCAAGCTTAAGCATGCACTGTCCACCATACCTGTTCTTGCCTTGTAGATTCCAACAAGGTGTTCATCATTGAGTCTAATGCATTAGAAGTTGGCATTAGTGCACTTTTAATGCAAGACAGACGCCTTATTGCTTTTACTAGAAAGGCTGTTTCTCCATCCCATATAAGCAAGTATGTCGACAAAGAGATGCTAGCCATTGTGCATGTAGATGTAGTTACAAAGTGGAGATTGCATTTAATTGGTTGGGATTTCGAAAGTTGAATTGATCATATGAGCTTGAAGTATTAATAGAAGCGGTCACTAAGTTGTTGGGTCATGACTGAGATTATTTACAAGAGAGGGTCGAGAATGTGGTGGTAGATGCACTCTCATGACTTCTTGAGCAAGTTGAACTTATAGCTATTTCTGTACCTGCATGTACTATTACAGATCAAATCAGGAAGGAATGGTGGCAAAATTCAGAGACTAGAGATACTATCTAAAGACTGCAGGAAAGAGCCAACTTCAGTCCCTCCTTACTTTTGGGCCTCTTTAAAATTATTGTACAAGGGGAGGATTTTATTTGTGCCTAATTCAGCACACAATCGAACAATACTGCAAGAATTACATGCATCACCGGTTGTAGGTCATTTTGGGCTTTTTAGAACCTACAAACACATTTCTACTGAAGTGGTATGAAAGGTGAAATAAAAAATTTTGTGGCAGAATGAGATGTTTGTGAATGACAGAGGCAAGTCCAGGCCTTCTACAATCTCTTCCTATTTTAGAAAAAAGATTGGTCTGGTATCTCAATCAATTTCAGTGATGGATTGCCATCTTCTTATGACAAAATCTACTATAGTAGAAAAAGATTGGTCTGATATCTCCATGGATTTCAGTGACAATCTGCCTCACAAAATATGCCCATTTTTGTGTTATGGATCACCCTTATACTGCTACAAGTGTTGCTTGTACTTTTTGTTGAGAACATTGTATAAAATTACTTTGTCCATTGTTAGTGATTGAAACAAAGTCTTTACTAGCAACTATTGGAAGGAGCTTTTCCGTTTGTGAGGAACACAATTGAATATGAACACAGAATTATCCACAATTGGATGGGCAACTTGAAGTTGTTAATAGATGCTTGGAGACTTTTCTTCATTGGTTATTTAGCGACAAATTGAAAGATTGGGTGCGATGACTTCCATGGGCAGAATGGTGGTACAATACCACTTATCATTCCTCCATCAAGTTACCTCCATTTGAGGTTGTTTATATGGTCAAGCTAATCCTCACCTTGTTAGATATACAGCTGGATCCTCCAAAATTGATCAAGTTGACAAGGAGTTACATGATTGAGATAAAGTGATTTGGCTCCTTAAGGAAAACTTTGTTGCAACTCAAGCTTGTATGAAATAGCAAGCTAATAAGCGTCGCAGTGAAAGGGGATTCTCAGTGGGAGATTGAGTTTTTCCTAGGTTAAACTTTATAGATAGATATCTGTGATTGTTTCGTTCTCAAATGATGAGCATTGTTATGGACTCAAATAATTACTCATAAATAACAAGAAAAATAAGGAAAAAGTCAACAACAACGACAACAACAAAACCAAGCCTTAGTCCCACTAAGTGGGGTCGGCTATATGAATCCTTTTCCGCCAATTTATGCGATCATGGACCATTTCTTTTGATAGATTCAAAGATATTAAATCCTTACTCACTATCTCCTCCCAAGTTATTTTAGGTCTACCCTCTACCCCTTCTACTGCCCCCCACAGTAACTAAGTCACTCTTCCTCACAGGTGCACTATAAGGCTTACGTTGCAAGTGTCTATACCATCTGAGTCGTCCCTCCCTTATCTTATCTTCTATAGGAGTTACACCTAACTTACCATGAATATGTTCATTCCTTAATTTATCTTTCAATGTTATACCACTCATCCATCTAAGCATCCTCATCTCGGCAACTTTTACTTTTTGGATATTATGTTTCTTTGTCGTCCAACATTCTGATCCATATAGCATAGCTGGTCTTATAGCTGTCCTATAAAACTTCCCTTTCAATTTTAAGGGTATTCTACGATCACATAGAACACTTGAAGCACTTCTCCATTTTACCCAACCTGCTTTAACTCTATGCATTACATCATCTTCAATTTCTCCTTCAGCTTGCATAATAGATCCAAGGTATCGAAATCTACAAGTGCTATTTATTTCTTCATCATCAAGTTTAACTTTGTCTCCAATATTCCTCCTATCATTACTAAAATTACATTTCATATATTCTGTTTTATTTCTACTTATCTTAAAGCCTCTAGATCCCAAAGCTTCTCTCCATAATTCTAACTTAGCCTCTACTCCATCCCTTGTTTCGTCAATTAATACAATATCATCTGCAAACAACATACACCATGGAACCTCCTTTTGAATACTCTTAGTCAATTGGTCCATCAGTAAAGCAAAAAGATAAGGACTCAAAGCAGATCCTTGATGTACACCTATGATAATTGGAAATTCTTTAGTTTCTCCATCTATAGTCTTTACACTAGTCATTACTCCATCGTACATATCCTTAATGACATCGGTATACCTACAACATACACTCTTTTTTTCTAAAACCCACCATAGAACTTCCCTAGATATCCTATCATATGCTTTCTCAAGGTCAATAAATATCATATGCAAGCCCCTCTTCTTTTCCCTAAACTTTTCCATTAACCTTCTTAAAAGATAAATAGCTTCTGTGGTAGATCTCCCAAGCATAAAACCAAATTGATTTTCTGAGATCTTCGTTTCTAACCTTAATCTTTGTTCAACTACTCTTTCCCATAGTTTCATCGTATGACTCATAAGTTTAATTCCGCGATAGTTATTACAATTTTGAATATCTCCTTTATTTTTGTATATAGGTATTAAAGTGCTTTTCCTCCATTCATTTGACATTTTCTTAGTTTTTACAATTGTATTAAATAAATTAGTTAATCATATAATTCCGTTATCACCCAAGCATTTCCAAACTTCAATTGGGATGTTATCTGGTCCAATAGCTTTCCCATTTTTCATCTTTTTTAGTGCAAATTTAACTTCGTTAACTCTAATTTTGCGAATAAATCTTATATTTTTAGTCTTTTCCCTATTTGACAATTCTAAATTTAAGCCTTATATTTGGTTTTCGTTAAACAACTTACTAAAGTAACTTCGCCATCTTTCTTTAATATCTTCGTCCTTAACAAAGACAATATCATCCTCACTTTTTATACATTTTACATTTCCTTAGTCCTTGTTCTTCCTTTCTCTAGCTTTAGCAAGTTTAAATATATCTCTTTCCCCTTCTTTTGTACCTAATCTATCATACAAACTATTAAATGATCTATATTTAGCTTCACTAACGGCCCTTTTTGCATCTTTTCTTGCCTCCTTATATTTTTCAAAGTTATCTCTATTTCTACATTTTTACCACGTTTTATACCAAATTCTTTTTGTCTTTATGATTTTTTGTACATCTTTATCCCACCACCAACTTTCTTTGCTATTTGAGAATCTTCCCCTTGATTCGCCTAAAATCTCTTTTGCTATCTTTTTAATAGAGCTAGCTAATCTATTCCAAAGAGTATTTGAATCTATCCCATCCTCTAATGTCCAATCCCCATCTTTGATCATTTTATCTTTAAATTTTTTTATATTTTCTCCTTTTAGGTTCCACCATCTAGTTCTCCTACACTGGTTTATTTTATCCTTTTTCTTCCATTTTTTAATGCATATATCTAACACTAAGACTCTATGTTGTGTGGTTAGACTTTCCCCTGGAATAACTTTACAATCCTTGCATGATAAACGATCTACCCTCCTAGTTAAAAAAAATCGATTTGACTTCTATTTTGTCCACTTTTAAAAGTTATTAAGTGTTCTTCTCTCTTCTTAAAGCAAGTATTCATTATACTAAAATCATATGACATAGCAAAGTCTAAGATCATCTCCCCAGACTCATTTTTGTCTCTATATCCATATCCTCTATGTATCCTCTCATAATTTTTATTATCTCTTCCAACGTGTCCATTCAGATCTCCTCCTATAAATATTTTCTCAGTCCCTAGTATGCCTTGTATAATACTATCCATATCTTCCCAAAATTGTCTCTTAAGATTTTCTGCTAAGCCAACTTGAGGAGCATAAGCACTAATGATATTTATTATCTCTTGTCCTAATACCATTTTGATTTTTATAATTCTATCCCTTACTCTAGTTACATCCACAACACTATCTTTTAAGTTTTTGTCTATAATAATGCATACTCCATTCTTATGTTTTTCTTTTCCAGTGTACCAAAGTTTAAATCCTGATTTATCGATTTCTCTAGCTTTCTCCCCCACCCACTTAGTTTCTTGAAGGCAAATTATATTAATTCTTCTTCTAATCATTGTATCCATAATTTCCATGCTTTTACTCGTAAGTGTCCCTATATTCCAAGTTGCTAATCTAATCCTAGTTTCTTGAACTAACGTCTTTACCTGCCCACGTCCAAAATGATGTAGGAACCCTCGCATATTTGACACCGTACCCGGGCACCGACATAGCGCGTCGCTTCGGGGCGACGACCTAGCCCACCCTCGTCCACTTTTCGCTACACCCAGGTGGTTCAAGTGCAACACGCCACTCGTAGGGGACGCCCCAGCAAATATTCGGTAAGGATTTATATCATAGTGATCTGACAAATTTTACGCTGGCTGTCAGCTACCTAACGCAACCCTCCTCCTTAACCTGGGCTTGGGACCGGCTGTGTGTGAAAAAATTAGGACATTAAGTGCATCACAGGCGGAGTTAAGGAAAAAGTCAACATAGCTTTAAAAAAAAATCCTAATTGATTTTGTTTTTCTTAGGTTATAATATCCTAGAATGTATATGCCATATTGCTTTTCATTGTGACTTATTATCAGGCTCTAGGGTACATCCAGTTTTCATGTCTCTTGCTTGAAGAAGTCAAAGGAGCAAGTTACTGTGCATCACCACTTGCTTGATATTGCATCTACTAGTGAGGTTTAAGTGTAGCCACAAGCAATTTTGGTTTGCTAAGTGATCAAACGTAGAAGTCAAGATATCACAAAAATTTTAGTTCATTGGTCTCACTTACCAGCTGAAGAAGCAATTTAAGAAACTTATCAATCCTTGGAGGAGAGATTTCGGAGTTTATTGTTGCTCAATCCTTGAGGACAAGGCTGACTTGAAGGAGGCAGGAATGTTAGTATTCTCAAATCAATTAGGATTTCTAATGTTATGTTGACTTTTCCTTATTTTTCTTGTTATTTTATGAGTAGTTCTTGGAGTCCATTAAGGACTTGGATTGGAATTTATATTTGGTGTTTTTACACTTCTACTAGGAGTAGGATTCCTTAACATTCATGTACATATATATATATATATATATATATATGTATGTATGCATGTATATATGTATATATATATATATATATGTATGAATGTATGTATATGTATGTATGTATGATAGAGTACGTAGGGAAGTTCTTTGGTGGGTCTTAGAAAAGAAGGGGGTATGCAGTAGATATACTAATGTCATTAAGGATATGGGTGATAAAGTAGTGACTGTTAATTTTGGTCGGAATGCCCTTTCCATCATGTTTGCTTTCATTATACAGAAGAGATTTACATAGTTGTTGCCAGATTTTCAGCACTTTAATGCTGCCAGATTTTCAACATTATTTACAGCCTAATTGCCTGATTTTCAGCACTTAAAATGCTGCCAGATTTTCAGCATTATTTACAGCCTAATCGACATTATTTACAGCTTAATTTCTTGAATTATCTCCGTTAACATCCCCCCTTAAATTGATGTTGGTAAATCAAGAAGCATCAATTTGTCAACCAAGAACTGATGCTGGTGCCGAGAAAGAGCCTTAGTGACTATGTTTGCAGTTTGACGTTCGGTGGAAATGTGAGGAAGAGTAATCACTCGTTTGTCAAAGGATTTACGTATGGAATGGCAATCAACTTCGATATGTTTCGTATGCTCATGGAAGATAGGATTAGCGGCGATCTGAATAGCACTGGTATTATCAGCATGAAGAGGAGTGGAATGAAGCTGAGAAAAACCAAGTTCACCCAATAACACACGAAGCCATGTGATCTCAGAGCATGCGGAAGACATAACACGATACTCAGACTCAGTGGAGGACTTGGAAACTGTGTCTTGCTTCTTACTCTTCCAAGAAATGAGTGCATTGCCTAAGAACATGCACCAACTAGTAACAGAGTGACGAGTATCCGCACATCCGGCCCAATCAGCATCACTATACCGCACCAACTGTAAGGAAGATTCCTTAGGAAAGAACAACCCGTGTGTAGAGGTGGCCTTCAAATATCGGATGATGTGGCGGACAGCGGCTAAATGAAGATGTCGGGGAGCCTGCATAAATTGAATGACTTGCTGCAGAGCAAAAGAAATATCAGGACGAGTAATTGTTAAGTAGTTCAAACTCCCAACAAGCTGCCGATACAAGGATGGATCTGATAGAAACTAGCCTTCCTCTTGACGAAGCTCAAGATTTACCTCGAAGGGAGTAAGAACAGAATTACCTGATTGGAGACCAACTAATGAAATCACTTCCTGCGTGTACTTGTGCTGGTGTAACAACATACCAGTCGGAGTAAGCTGCACCTCAAGGCCAAGAAAAAACTGCAGGAGACCAAGATCTTTCATGTGAAAAGAGGACTTGAGATGATGTTGTAATTGCTTAATTAACTCAGTATCAGAGCCAGTAATTACAATGTCATCAACATATACCAGAAGCAATACAATTCCTCCAGAAGTCTTGCGAAGAAAAAGAGAGGAATCAAATTGACTCTGAGTAAAATGAAAAGCAAGCAGGGTAGAGCGAAATTTATCAAACCATGTACGCGGAGCGTGTTTCAGTCCATACAAGGATCGGTGTAGCCAACAAACCTCTGAGGAAGGTGTAGCAAACATCTTGGGAGGTGGTGACATAGATTTCTTCCTTCAAATCACCATGTAGAAAAGCATTCTTCACATCCATCTTCCAGAGAGACCACCCCTGCGACGCAGCAAGTGCCAAGATAATCCACATAGTAGTCATTTTGGCAACAGGTGCTAAGGTCTCTCCATAATCAATACCATACTTTTGCCGATTCTCAAGAGCCATGATACGAGCCTTATATCTATCCAGTGACCCATTAGATCGAAACTTGACTGAGTACACCCATTTACAACCAATAGGTTTGACACCAAAGGGACAAGTCACAAGATCCCAAGTGTGATTATCTTGAAGAGCTTGAATTTCTTCTTGCATAGCCTGCTGCCAACATGCTTGGGTGGCTGCCTGGGTATATGAGTGAGGAATAGAGACAGTGTCGAGAGTGGCAGTAAGCGAGGTATGAGGAAAACCATACCTATCCGGTGGATGTGTAACTCGGGTGGGGCACCAAGGAACTGTAGAATTAGATGACAGATCAGTGTCTGGAAGGGGCATTGAAGAAGGAGGAGGACGTTGATGATACACCACACTTGGTTTAAATTGTTTAATGGAAGAAGACACATCATTAAACGCGGGAAGAAGAGTAATAGGAGTATAAAAAATAACTGGACACTGAAAGTAATATTGATTTTTAAAGAAAATCACATTCCAGGAGATCCAGAATTTGTTTGCATGAGCATCATAACATACAAATCCTTTCTGAGTAGGACTATATCCCATAAAGGCACACGTGAGTGACAAACTGGGCAGCAAGCTTGTGATGCTCAACAGTTGGTAGAGGAACAAAACAAACACACCCAAAAGTATGAAAGGATTGATACTTAGGAGATATGCCAAATAATCGAAAATAGGGAGAATCATAATTTAGAGTGGCAGTAGGCAAACGATTGATCAAATAGACAACAATAGATAAAGCTTCTACCCAGAACTTAGAAGGTACAAAAGAATCAATCAAAAAGCACGTACGACATCTAAGAGAGGACGATTCTTATGCTCATTGACTCCATTTTGTTGAGGGGTATAAGGACAAGAACGTTGGGAAATGATCCCCTTTTGCTGAAGAAAAATTTGAAAAGAATGAGACATGTACTCCCCCCCCTAAGTCGGAGCATAAAGTTTTGATACAAGTACTGAACTGTGTCTCGACAAACGCAACAAATTTTTGAAAGATAGAAAACACCTCAGATTTAGAGCAGAGAAAATATATCCAAGTGAATCGACTATAATCATCAATAAACGTCACAAAATAACGATACTGACCATGAGAAATAATAAGACTCACACCCCAAACATTAGTATGCACAATCTCAAAGCAATTAGAAGCACGACTACTATGCGCAGGAAAAGGTAAAGTTCTACTTTTATCAAGAAGACACGTAGCACAATCAAACGATACAGGAGAAGAAGAAAAGGAATCTTTATTTCCCAAAAAACCATGTTTCATAAGATGAGCCAAGACAATAGAATTAGGATGACCCAATTTCTTATGCTAGACTTTATTATTATTGGCAGTAGCCGTACAAGCAAGAGAAACAACATTAGGAATAGAAAACTGTAAAGGGAATAAACGTCCCACTTTAGGCCCCTTCGTAATCACCATTCCTGACATCTGATCCTGCACAAGACAACCACCACAAGAAAAATGAACATCACAATTATTATCTACCAATTGTCCAACAGAAATCAAATTGGTAGAAAATCTAAGAGACAAAAACATTGCGAAATGAAGAGCCCAAATTACCAATAGCAGTAATTGGAAGAATATTGCCATCGACAATATGAATATTTTGCGTGCCTCTGTACTTACGAACACCATGGAGGCCCGCCATATTACCAATCATATGATTAGAAGCTCTCGAATCAACAATCCAAGAAGTTGAGTTAGTAGCTGTACCTTGCAGGCCTAAGGTCATAAAAGCAACACAATCATTTGTTGGACCATTGCTGGAGTGAGAACAAACGAGTTAGAGCTTGTAGTGGGTGGCGCAGAAGAAGAAGAAGAGGACTGAACGGCGGCTTGAAAAGCTTGGGATTGGCGATTTTGAGGCCGCATTTGACAGTCTTTGATGATATGACCTTCTTTCTTGTAGTAGTTACAAACTTTCTTAGGACAGTTGTGAACAATATAACCCTTGCAACTGAAACATTGCAACTTGTTCCTCCCTCTCCCTTGTGTTGCATTTGCTACATTCACATCCTCAGAAAATACCTTCCCAGAAATCATACCCATATAAGTGGATAACCGCTGCTCTTCACGCAATAAATCTCCCAAACAAATATCCAAAGAAGGAACCGGATTACAGTTCAATTGACTGGCTCGAATAGGCTCAAATTCAGGTTGAAGTTTTGTAAAAAATTGATCGTGTTGACTCTCAGCATGAACCACTTGAAGAGTTGCGAGTGCTGTAGGGGGAACCTTAGCATGAACAATAGCAGAATACTCGCTCGAAAGATTAATAAAACCAGAATAAAATTGTTCAATAGATAAATTACCTTGACTGTAATTACTAATTTCCAACTCTAATTGGAACTTCCGAGCATTGTTACTTTGGTGGTAAATACGGTGGAGATAATCCCACATAGCCTGAGCCGTGGTAAAACAACGATGATTGGTCACAAGGTGAGACTCAATCGTCACCAACAGCCAAGAGATCACCCTAGCATCCTTGACCTGAGGACCTCCCATTGTGCAAATTCCTTTTCATCAGTGGGAACTTGAGCAGAAATATCAATATGATTTGACAATTCGTTCCCTTTCAAGAGCATTTTAAATGGGAATTCCCACGTAGAGAAATTATTTCCAATAAATCGAACAATAGTATTTTCAATAGACATGATGAAAGGCACTGCCCTGTGTGAAAAACGACACAGCAGAGGAAGAAACATAGCACCTTCGTCGATCACAACAGGAGTCAGTGAAGCTGCTGACCACCACAGAAACTGCCGACAGCCACAAAAATGTGCAGCCACCATGAGAAAAACACCGAGATGAGTAGCCCGCAACGAAGGACAGCGTGTGCAGCTAAAAAAAAATTCCAGCAGCCCTAAACAAAACTCAAAACCATCAAAGTGGACACCACAGAGAAGGCTGACGCCCACAAAAAAGCAAGAAAGAACTTGCTGAAACCAAGAGAGAGAAAAACAGCGAGGAAAATCGCACCCAGCGATTAAGACCAAAACCATGGAATCAAAAGAGGGGCTCTGATACCATGTTAATTTTGGTCTGAATGCCCTTTCCATCAGGTTTGCTTTCATCATATAGAAGAGATTTACAAAGTTGTTGCCTGATTTTCAGAACTTAAATGCTGCCAGATTTTCAGCATTATTTACAGCCTAATTGCCTGAATTATCTCCATTAACAGTGACTAGCATTAGGACAATAGGAGGGGAATTTAGATAGTTTCCAAACACAATAGGTGTACGTCAAGGTTCTACTTTGAGTCCTTATCTTTTTACTTTAGTGATTGATGAACTTACTAGGAATATCTAGTATGACATCCCTTGGTGTATGTTGTTTGTAAATGATATTGTATTGATTGATGATAGTAGGAGTGGAATGGAATCTAAGCTAGAACTTTGGAGAGCCACATTAGAGTTGAAAGAGTTTAGGATAACTAAGAAAAGATAGAATATATGAAATGTAATGTCAGTAATGTAAGGAGTAGTAGTAGAGAGAAGATTAAACTTGATAATCAAGAGATTAATAGAACTAATAGATTTAGATATCTTGGATTTATTATGCAAGCAGAAGGGGAAATTGAAAAAATGTAGTACATAGAATTAAAACCAAATTGGGTAAAATGGAGGAGTTTAGGTGTGTTGTGTGATTATAGAATAACTTTAAAATTAAAAGGAAAGTTTTATAAGACAACTATAAGGTTGACTGTGCTTTATGGTTCAGAATGTTAGAAAGCTAAGAAACAACATGTACAAGTGTAGAAGTTGCTAAAATGCAAATGTTAAGGTGGATGAGTGGTATAACATTAAAAGATAAGAGTAAGAAACAAGCATACATGCAAGAATTAGGAATAGTATTAGTTGAAGACAAGATAAGAGAGGGGCGGCTTAGATGCCCAAAGGAGTGAGTTAGTTCTAGTTTTTGGCATGAAAAGTGGTAGGGGTAGGCCTTAAATAACTTGGAAATGAGGTAGTGAGGAAGGATTTAATAGCCTTTAATCTAATAGAGGAAAACACTTTCAGTCAGGTGAATTGGCAGAACAAGATTCATGTAGCCGACCCCACCTAGTGGGGCTTAAGGCTTGTTGTCGTTGTTGTTGTGCATATATATATATATATATATATATATATATATACATATGGGGGTTTTTTCATTCAAACAATAATATAATTCAAAGTTAGGTTTCCTTGAAGTGACCAACTCTTTTTTTCTCTTTTATTTCCTTCCTTTTAATTTCCTCAATTTCCTATGATTAGACCCTAGGGTCTTATCAAATGCATAGAGTGATATGCAAGATTCGAAATGATTTCAAACATTATCCAACATAATTTCCTTGTGAACAGATGTCGTAAACTTATAGGGAAGAGAAAAGGGATCTCCTTGTTAGATGGGAGGTGGTCAGGAGACCTAAATAGGAGGGGGAATTGGAACTTTGTAATGTGGTTTCTAAGAACATCTACTTAATAGGTAAATGGTTATGGTGGTCCCTTGAAGAATCTAACTCCTTGTGGCTTTAGGTAATAAGAGCAAGTATGTTGTTCATAGGAATGGGTGGGATGCAGGGGGAGTAGCATTGTCACCAACTACTTAAATTTTGATTTCAGTGGAAATTTTGATTTCAGTGGAAATTTCGATGGTTTCAATTTGCAAAAAATTCTACGAAAATTTCGATGGAAATTTCAATTTTGATTTTGATTTAAAGAAATTACGAAAATTTATAGTAAATGATGGAAATTTACAATAAAACTTTAGGAAATATTAAAATAGATGATTATGCTTAATATGGTATCGAAATACATTAAAAATATCCTTTTATGACAAGTTTTTAGTGTGTAGGGTGTTAAATTGCATATCGCGAAACTAGCTATGCAGTGAAGAATATTAAGACGATTATAAAGTTTTGGGGCTATTCCTTTGATGATTGAAGCCAACAAATTTGTCATTTTAAATAACTACATTTTCAATAAATATCATATATTTAATGATCTAATACCACATGGAGTTTCTTGGTGGCTCAAGGTCATCTCTGCTATCCCTATCACTGGGATTTTGAGATGACATATATTGTTTACAATAATCACTTCATGACATATAATTTCCAAAATATTGAGTATAGGTGTACATGTGTTGTTCATACTCCATAGTCATTTGATTCATGGCAATTTTTACTTGGCCAGAAGATCTTCTTGTACTAGGATGTCTTCTATTTGTTGTATATGTCCATAGTATTGCTTTGCATTTGCATACTGACCATACTTATATTCTTGGCCTGTTTGTCCATACCCATAGGTATGTGGTTGCCAAATTTCCATATTGTTGTGCTTGCTCATATGCATACGGAAATAGTTGACTATATGTTGATTGTGAGGAACTGCCCTCTGTAGATTGATAACCACTATAACTATTGGAGTCATGCTTTGCTTCTATACTCATAGATTCCAAACTAAGGAAAAAGGTCTCTTCATTTGTTTGATGCATCCTCGCTTTTCCTTTTCTACGACTGCACTTCTTGTCAATTGGACGTGTTTCTCTTTGTAGACCCTCATCTTCTAGTTGGGGAGGATGTGTATATTCCACTTTTGGTCTATAATCTTTCCATTCCTCATTTCCTTCGTAGTCCCATCATCACCACCTTGCCCACTACTACCGCCACGATTAGATCCGTTATCACCAACATTGTTGTCGTCATTATCATTGTCACCACTGGAGGGCATAGTGGATGAAGTTCCTATCTAGACCCAAGATTCATTAGTGAATCATCACTGCTAGATATTACTTCTTCTATCATTACCTGATTCGCATCAATGCCGAAGTCTTCTCGTGCATGCTTGGCCATTTTTTGGGTGGGGACTTTCGTCTCGTTCATCAAGATGAGATGGTCTAATCTACTGGAAAAGTGGATACTCATCCTCGTCACCTAGTTCAACTGATATGTTAAGAAGGTCCAGGGGATCTTGGTCAGCCACTTTGTCCATTTCAGCCTCCATATCTTTTATTTGAAGATTAATGTTGTAATAGCAAAAAACGAGTTGCTGAAGTCTGGTGTAGGCTAATCTATTTCTTTGCTTCGTGTGAATGAGTGCAAATGTGCTTGAATTTCGTTCACAAGTTGAAGAAAATGCAGTTTGTGACAAATGCTTAGGATTGGAGCATTTGAACCATACATCATCCACCAATCAGTTGTGCAAGATATTTTGAGAACATAAGTTAGTACTTAGTAGATTGTTATTGAAGTTTGTAACTTTGTATTGTGCATCTATATATAAATACTTACGAGGTGCCATGGTAGCCCTAGCTACTTTAGCAGCTACTTCTTTGAAGCTTTTTTTTTTTGCATCTTTAAATAGAATAATCTAATTTTTTTTTATTAAATAATTAAACATGGATTAAGACTTATTGTATTCAATTTTTATTTTGAAAATATACCTCATTTCCAATTTGATCTAAGTTAGAGGAATGTGTCTCAAATGTGTTAAAAACTTTATGAACTGCATCAAGCTAATAAGGATCTTGCCCAACACCTTCTTTGTATTGACATTTTGGATTTAGAAAATAAGATGTCAATCAATTAAAGTAAAATGTAAATATGTGCTAAGTAATTTGATATATGAATTTCTTGAAATTTATAAATATTTTATATCTGTTGCATGAAGAAGATGTTTAAGGGTTCTCTCCCACCAGTCATTGATTACTTTGAGAACCCATCTTACACTTCTTGCACCTACTTCAATGACCTCTTTCATTACCCTTATTGCTTCAAACACAACTCCTAATGTCGGCCACACTTCACTATCGACTATATGCAATATTCGATATATAGACTCATAAATGTTACAAACTTTTGCTACTTTATCCCAAAATTGATGGTTAGGATTTGTGCTTTCAATTTCTCCACCCAATTTTTTTCGATTAAGAGCATGCTCAACCCATTCATCAGATGCGATTCATGTGAATAGAGATTTTAAGCCTATTTTTTTTTTTTGTAAGCTATCAAAAATAAAAATAAAAAATAGTGATGGCTTTTGGATGCACAATATCCCCTTGATAGTGCTCTCTCATTTTAGCAAGCAACCATCCATGGTTACATATAAAATTAGTGATTTGTCTCCCCTGCAAGATCATTGTGCTTATTACTTCTCTTTTTACGATCTCCTTAAAAATGAGATCCAATACAATGTGCCGCGCAAGGAGTCTACTAAAAGTTGAATTTTTTTATAAATTTTAGATTGGCTTTCTTGTAGGT
This sequence comes from Malania oleifera, assembly GCF_029873635.1. Taxonomy (NCBI): domain Eukaryota; kingdom Viridiplantae; phylum Streptophyta; class Magnoliopsida; order Santalales; family Ximeniaceae; genus Malania; species Malania oleifera. The sequence goes on from NC_080419.1 coordinate 2,238,435, forward strand.
ATCACCATTATCTGTCACCACTTGGGCAACATGTTGCTTTTCTGCCTCTTGCACAACATGTTTTAATAGGGGATATATGTATTCATGGTCTTTTATTTTGTCAGAAGCATCTATTGACTTTAGAAAAATTGTGCTCCCTTTCGAGAAAACCATAAAATTTATGATGGATAATTTTTTACAGCCCGTCCATCCATCACACATTACAGTGCAACCATATGTGGCCCACTTTTTCTTCACTTCTTCTGTGTGGCCTTCCATTTTTTTTACCTCCAAATCAAGGTATTTTGTTCTAATCTCATAGGGTGTTGGTGGATCGACTCCTGTTCCAGCTGTTTGGCAACCTTACACCTTGTTTATAAAATGAGGTGATTTTGCCTCCTCAGGTGGAACATTTTCAAATTTAAAAAACTTTGAAATCAATCTATTCATTTCTTCCTTTTTTTTTCCTTCGAATAAATTTTTCAAGCTTTTTTCTTTTGCTGCGTTTGAATTGTAATAATGAGAAGGCTTTGAAATATATGACTCTATTTCTAGCTCTCTTACACTTTGAGATTGCCTCATCCGAGGTCGCCCTCCATTGCTACCAGCCCCAGAACTGCCTCCTTTTTGGCTACTTACAAACCTATGAGATTGATCTCTTTCCGATTCCGTCTATTTTGAAGCATAGAATGCTCGACGGCATGCAGACCTCTCATAGGGAGAAATGTTAGGTGGGTGTGCAATATTTCAGCATCGTCCTCTTCATCAATTTCTTGTAGTTGCATCAAGTTCCCACGCAATTCATTTTTATTTCTTCCATTCTTTCTATTTTCTTTGCCTTAGCTGTTGTTTTTCTTTCTAAAACAATTTCCATTTCCTGCTTAACTTCTGGAGGTACTTTATCACAGAATTTAATATTATGTTGTGGGTCATAATTTGCTAAGTGTATTTTTAATCTTGTTGCATCACCACTTTCATTTGTATTTAGCAGTATTTGCGAATAAATCCATTCTTTACGTTGGGCATTGGGTACCCATGTTCCCATGCAGGATCTTGTTTTCTTTCTTTAAACATTTTTGTAGATAATTTTACTTTCCTACAAGACTACAATGAATCAATGATTAGGTGTTAAAGTAGTCAACAATTTTAAAAGGAAATTATTTAAGATGCTTTATCAACATAAAATTAATAAATAAGACAAACAGTAAAATATTAAATTAAAATTACAAAATTTAATGATAATTTACCAAATTAATAATAAATTATGGAAATTAAATTATTCAAATAAATGAAATAATTTAAACTATAATAAGCTACTAAGTAGGAAATTACTTTAATTTATTTAATTACTAGGCTACGATGATTAGGTGTTAAATTACTCTACAATTTAGAAAGAAAATTATTTAGATGCTAAATCAAGATCTCTTAATAAATAAGATAAATATTAAATTATTAAATTAGAATTACAAAATTAATGATAATTTATGAAATTACTATTAAGTAATAAATTTTTGAAATTAAATTATTCAAATAAATGAACTAATTTATACTATAATGAGCTATTAATAGTAAATTACTTTAATTTTATTTAGTTACTAAACTTACTATTTACTATTTACTACTTACTAGCAATCTAGGATTAAGGGGGTAAATGGGAGAGGTTTATAGAGACTAGGGATTTAAGGAAGGGCATTCTCATAAATATACTAGGGAGGAGGGAGATTTTAAAGTAAATATAAGTAACTTAAACCAGCTTTGCCTTTCTTGTTCTGCTGCTGCTCGTCGACTTGCCTGCTTGGCCGTGTTCACAGTTTGTGTGAGAGGGAGATTGCAGAGATGGGAGGAGGTGCTGCTGGCTGCGACTTGGGAGATGGAGGTGGAGGATGAAGCTGAAGGCTAGAGGGAAGGAGTCAAAGGGGTGGAGCACTGAGGTGGAACTGAAGGCTAGGGCTTTTCGGAGTTTGAAGGTGGAGGCAGCAGGCCGCTGAAGGCTAGGGTCTTTTTTTTTTGAAGTTTGAAGTTGGAAGATGGAAGAAAAAGAAGCCTTTTGTGGACCTTGAGGTATGCACGCTACAAGCTAATTTATAGAAAAAATTTTCCTTCTGTTGCATTATTGTGTAGATATTTTCATTGGTAGGCTCTTCAGCCTCTTGATGAATTTGTGGAATAGCTGGCTTGCACCTGGCGAGCAATCTCTGCAAGATCTCTTTTTCCTTTGTCGTGACTCATGACTCATCTAGTGAATGAAGTACTGAACTGAGATTTGACTCAAATCTCTCCAGTCTCCATTGTATACTCACGGGCTGCACAAAAAGAACCAACAAATCACAGGGGGAAAAAGGAATGATGGCAGAGAGCAGCACTAAAATTACCCCCCTCCAATTTTCTGGAAATCATTTTCTTTCCTTTTTTTCCCATGATTTCCAGAAAATTTCGAGAGAAACAACCAAAATTTTCAAAATTTTGTTCAAAATTGACCGAAGTCTTGAAATTTTTGTTGAATTTCTGCAAAACGGAATCTGTATCTCAATTTCATTTCAGGACCCCTCGAAATTTCTGCAAAACCCAATCCTAGGTATCTTGTTACCCCCCCCCCCCTCTCATTTGTTTCATTATAGGCATTCATGATTGAGTTTGTTTTTGGCAGGATATTTGGTCGGGTGAGACTTCATTGGAATTTTTGGTGCTGTGTTTGTATAGATCGTCTTCCATCCATAATGCTTCAATTTCAAAATTTGGTTCTTCTAAAGAGGGTTTTGTTTCATGGGACTTCCACTTATTCAAGAGACTCAACGAGAGAGAGGTTGATGAGCTCACTTTCCTTTTGATTGTTTTGAATTCTTTTAATCCTATTGTTATATTCTTAGGAGTAGTAGGATTGGTAAGGAAAAGAATTCCGATGCTCTCCTCTCGACGATTCTGCCCCTCAAGTACTAAGCATGGGGCACCTCCCCCTTCTCCTCCTAATCCTCCTCAAGACCATCTTATTGCAATAGATGTGCTTGAAGTCGAACCCTAGTTGACTGAGATCTTCTTGAAGTTGCACCTTCCTCGACATTTATCCTTTTGCGAGTTATCCTTTCTTAAAGCTAAAACCTAGTCGACTAACCTTTTCTTGAAGCTGTACCTTCGTCGACATTAATCCTTCTTCGAGTTCTCCTTTTCTTCTAGCCGAGGCCTAGTCGAACCTTTTCCTTAAACTTTTTGAAGCCAAACCTTTCTTGACATTCACCCTTCTTCAAGTTCTCTTTCTCGATCATTAGGAGAGACTTCCTTCCAAAAATCAACCATAGAGGCTTCCATTTTAGTCGTTGCATGCGAAAATCCACTTGACCCTCAAGGAGATTGCACACACACACATATATAGTTTGGCGATCCTTATTCTCCAACACTCTTTAGACTTGAGACCCCTCCCCTATAGCTAGAGAGGCCACGAACTCTTGCATCACTTTGTGCCTTACCCCCTTAACTTGGTCCCTTTCGACCTTTTGGCCAATCACTTCCGCCTTGCTCATGCTCGAAACAGGGATGTGAGAGTTTGCTACAATACCTTCAAAACTGAGAGAAAAGTGATTTCAGCTGTACGTTTGGAATCAACGACCTAAGATATAGGAAGACATGTCTTATACATTGTTTTGGATAAGGAGGAACTCATGTAGGTCCTAAAGATTTTGGGTGTGCTTTGTGAGGCCAACAAAGGGGCAGATGCTAGTTGTCATGGTGCTAGATTCAAAAAGGAGGAAACGGGGTGAGTTTGAAGATTTTTGAAAATGGCATGGGCAGTTTTATCTATATGGAGAAGGACAACAAGAAGTGCCTCCTTGACGTCCATATTCCTGAGTGTGATCAGAAAAATGGGTGGAGGGCCTTATTGTTCTGTTGGAATTCTCATCGCCCACAAATGATGAGTTCTCCAAAGCCTAAAAAGGTAGTTGGAGGTGCTCATAGTGTGGCTCTTTGAATGTTAGTCCAGAGGAGAAGGGCAAGAGTGTGTTCCAGAGACTTTTGCTGAATATCTCCTTTGCCGACGCTAACAAAGGAGTTTTAGTGACAAGGGCTGATTAGAAATGGCAATCATCCATACTCAAATGGATCCCCCGGGGGGGGGGGGGGGTGGTGTTGTTCTAATGGGTATTCCATCACCACTCAAGAAGTCAGTTGGGTTGCAGGGAAAGCTTCGAAAATTAATGGGGGTTCTTTCGGAGGTTGAAAGGATTTGATAAGGTTGGACAGACCATCCAAAGGCCCAATACACATGGGAATAAGAAATCAAAATCAATTTGGATTAGTGTTTTTTAAGGCATTCAAAGTACACCTTGAGGCTTTTTGGGGTGAAAACACATTGATGCATAATTTAAAAGGTGTTGGGATGGGAACGTACGCTTCAATGGCAAAAGTGCATCTTTAACACCTAAAATAGAAGGCGAACACCTTTCAAGTCCAGCAACTAAATGCCCTTTAGTCATGCGTCCCTTTGACGAATCGAAGTGCCTCTCCCTCCCCTCTTCCTCCCTTCAATGATTATTCAATCCCTTCGACAAAGAGCCAATTGGTCATCTTAGGCGATCTATACCGACGGGAGGGGGGAGAGAAACTGCCATTGCCCTCCTTTTTCCCTCTTAGATGGTCGCATGTGAGCAGCACCTGTGATAGCATCTCTCTGCCTTCCTCTTTCTTTAGCCAGCTTCTTTGATCTCTAACTTGGTTCGAAAAGCAAAAGTGAGAGACGATGGCTGAAGTCAAGAGAGTCGATGGGCCCTTCACATGCATTAGAAGAGAGAGTATAGAGAGATTAGGGCTGAAATTTGTTTTATCACTTACCAAAGTTGTGGGACGTTTTAGAATTAGCAATATGTGTTTTTTTCTTATCTATTTATTTTTTGGCTGGAACTATGCTAATTCTGTTTCTTGGATAGGCACGTGGCTTTAGCTTTACAATTCATGGGCAAAGACTGCTGAGTTGTGTCAAAATTGAAGTGTTGAAATTTTATATTACCAATTTCATAATTTACTTAATAAATTTATGTTATTTATAATACATATAATTTATTTAATTAAATTCCTAACAGGTTTATACCTCAATGCCTTGAGGTGTACGCCTTGTCTTGCTGGAGGTAAAATGCCTCGCCTTATTCCTTCGCCTTTTAAAACACTGATGTGGGTCTCAAAGACAAAACTAAACTAACAAGGATTGGCGAAAAGAGTCTAGTCCAAAAGATGCAGCAACCTAGACCTATGGTAGAAGTGGGAGGGGGGCAAAGTAGATTGTGCAGGCTTGACAGCTGGGCAGAGTGCAGAAGTTTCTGGAGAAGGTGAAGGTCCAGAGACCATATGCAACAGAGCAGTGATCCCCATGAACAGCTGGGAGCATGCGGAAACCAGCAATCAGTTCTCTCCTTTGTTATCAGTTCTAAGGGAGGGGAATGAAATGAGCTATACTATGACTTGGAAGAAGAGTTGGGAAGCATACCTGAGTTGAAAAGGAATTACTGGTCGATTAGATGAGGGCTGATCTTGAAGCCGCAAAATAGGAGGGGTTGAATAAGCTGCTGAAAATAGTGGAGAGTTTGTGGGGGAGGAGATCCTTAACAGTAAAAGTACAGTAACAATCCTGCAGAAAGAGAGAGATTTCTTCAGCTGGATCTTGAGAATGCTCAAGTAGGTATACATTTTATTAATCATAATTTTGATAATTTGTTAGCTTTAAATGATGAAGGGTCTTTGTCTTCCGACACCAGCCTTTTGCTCAAAATTTCTTCTGTGGTTAAGTCAATTATTCCATCTAATGGTGTCTAGGGGGATGAGTTTGGGAAGAGCAATCTTCTCATGGAGGATCTTGGTCCATCTAGAATTAGTAAAGGTATCCTTCCTCTTCCTACTCAGCACTTTCTTGATTAAGATACTTTATGCCAAAGGGAGGTTTCTTATAGAAAGGAGGGCTATGGGGTTCACTTTGAAAAAGGGGGGGGGGGGGGGAACTTCAGTCTAGAACTTTTATACCAGGCTGGAAATCCAGTGAGGTTGGGTTTAAGCCCTAGGACTTATGGGAGAAGGAAAAAGAAAGTCCATAAAGAGCTAATAGACCTTGTTTCTTTGACTAACTATGAGGGAGGTAAAGGGACAGGGAAGGGGGGTAAGTGTGTAAAGTTATGAAGATTATTAGTTGGAATGTTAGAGGGCTAGGGGGAACTAGGAATAGGAATTTGATTTTGGAAGTATGTGTCAAGTACTCCTCGAACAATTTTCTCATCTAGCAAGGGCAGGTATTTGGAAGTATTTGGGGTGATTGTTGTAAGGATTGGGAATATCTACCATCACGTGGTGCCTCTAGTGGCACTGGTATCCTTGTCATTTGGGATTCTCAAGATATATCCAAAGTGGATATGTTAGTGGAGTTGTTTTCCCTTTTGGTGCTATTCGAAGTGAGAGTGAGTGGTCAATGGTGGGTTTTATTTGAGTACGGGCCTCCCACCTCTAAGGAGTGCTTTTTGGGACAAAATTTACTCTTTTTATGGTTTCTTTGCTCCTACGTAGATAGTGGGAGCACTAGGAGGTGACTTTAATGTGGTAATATTTCCTCTAAAGAAGAATGGGGGATGGGGGGGGGGGGGGGGCAGATGGGGCTTTGTGAGTGTGCAAGACTCTGATTTGTTAATTAGGGATTGTGGTTTGAGAGACCTCCCCTTAGGAGACACTTCTTTACCTGGTTAGTGGAGGGGGCTGGGCTAGTTGCCAATAGATTGGGTAGATTCTTATTTTGCAGGGAGTGGGAGGATGAGTTTTAGAATCTCACTCAATGTACTCTCCCTAGGACCACAACATATCATTTTCCAATCTTGTTGGAATCTAGTAGGATGGTGTGGGGCCCCACTCCTTTTAGGTTTGAGAACATGTGGCTGGACCATTCGACTTTCTAGCCTTTGGTTAGGGAGTCTTGAGGGGGGAGGTTATGGAAATGGGATGTGAGTGGTTTAGATTCATGAAAAAATTGAAACGTTTGAAGGAGAGGTTAAAAATTTGAAATTTGGAGGTCTTTGGCGACATTAGAATAAGAAAATCTCGACTTTTGGGAGAGTTGGAGTTTTTGGATAAGGAGGTGGAGGAGACTATTCTCTTGAATAGCAAGGAGACTAGAAGAGTTTCCTTAAAGAATGAGTTGGAAGGGGTGTTTTTTTAGGAATTGGAAGTCAAAGGCAAAAGAACAAATTCAAATGGGTAAAAGAAAGTGATTGTAGCTCTTCTTTCTTTTACAATTTAGCTAATGGTAAGAGTAAAAATTTGATCAGAGCCTATGCTATTACCAACTTCTTTCAGAACTTTTATTCAGAGGACCACTATAGACCAATGTAGAGGGGCTGGACTGGAATCTTATTTCTGTTGATCAGAAGAGTTGGTTTGAGAAGGCCTTCTGAAGAGGAGATGGGAGGGGGGGAGTGGCTTTTCCAAATTCAAATGGGTTTAACATAGATTTTTTCCAAGATTGTCGGGAGATTGTAAAGGGCAATTTGCCGAAAGTTTTTACCAAATTCTTTGGTTATGGGATTTTGAGTAAAATCATTAACCCCTTTTTATAACCTTGGTGCCTAAAAAGTCCAGATTTATTAATGTTGAGGATTTTAGACCTATTAGCCTTATTCCTAATGCATATAAAATTATCACTAAGGTCTTAGCTAATAGGATGAGTGTGGTGCTTGATGATACCATTTTTAATGCCCAAAGTGCATTTGTTTTGGGGGGGGGGGGGGGGGGGGGAGGTAAGTAGTGGATGCCATACTAGTGGCCAATGAGGCGGTGGAGGATGCTTGTAAAATAAGAAGAGGGAGTTCGTCGTTTAGATTAGATTTCATAAAAGCCTATGATAAAGTGAGTTGGAGCTTCTTGGATAAAGTCCTCGAGAGAAAGGGTTGTGGTAAGCATTCGCATAGGCGTATTAGGTTCTGCTTGTCTAATGTGTGGTTCTAGGTGATTGTTAATGGTCAGCCGAAATCTTGGTTTAGTGCTTGTAGGGGCATTAGTAAAGGTGACCTTTTATCCCCTTTTTTATTTGTCATTGCAACTGATGTGTTGAGTAGGATGGTGGATAGGACTTTGGAGAGGGGGCTGGTTAAAGGTCTAGAAGTAGGGAGACAAAAGTGGTGGTTTCCCATCTTTAATTTGTAGACAGTACCATGTTTTTCCTTGATGATCATAGCCCTTTAGGAGAACTTTGGGTATTCTTCAAATTTTCGAGAGGGTGCTTGTAATGGGGAAGTGTGATTTAGTGGCTTTGAATGATGTTTGTGGAGTGGGTAAGGGTAAGGGCTACTAAAGAAGGGTGTGGCATTCTAGATTGACCTATGACTTAGGAATTCCTTTGAGAGGGTAATCCTAGAGTAATGGATTTTTGGATCTGATCGCGGAAAGGGTGTCAAAGAGGCTAGACGGTTGGGCTTTTTTCTCTTTAAGGGGTAGAATAACCCTGATTCAGGCGTGTCTTTCTAGCATTCCGTTATATTTCCTGTTGGTCTTTAAGATTCTGATGGGGATGGCTAGCAAGCTCGAGAGAATTATAAGAGATTTTCTGTTATCTAGGGGGGGGATCACAACGACCACTTAGCTACTTGGAGTGAGCTTTGTAGGTCAAAAAAGGAGGGCTGGGTTTAGGGAAGTTGGTGTCTAAAAATCCGGCTCTTCTAGCTAAATGGCTATGATGCTTCCCTCTAGAAGAATCGCCCCTTTGGCATAGGGTAATAAGAAGCAAGTTCGATTTGGATGAGAATGGGTAGGATACCAATGTTAATTTAAGATGTTCTCTAGAGAGTCTGTGGAGGTTCATATCTTAAATTTATCCTTCTTTCATCCCTCACACTAAATTTGAGGCGAGTAGGGGGTTTCAGATCTGTTTTTGGAAAGACCTTGGCTGGGTGATGCATCCTTATCCAATTCATTCCCTTGTCTTCTTCGACTGAGCTTTGTGCAAAATAGAGCCATATCATTCTTTATTAGGTAATTGAGTAGCCTATTGGTTTCTTGGAATCTCCATTTTAGGAGACCTCTTAATGATATGGAGTTGGTGGAGTTGTCTTCTTTATTATCTCTACTGAAAGGGAGTAATCTTTCTTTGGGAAGGGATGTTCGGTTATGGTCTTTGGATTAGTCGGGAGTGTATTCTTGTAAATCTTTTTTTGAATTCTTGACTCGCTTTAGTTCTTTTTTCGCACTCCACCATTTCATTTAGAAGGCCAAGGCGCCCCCAAAAATTATGGCTTTCGCTTGGTTGGTTGTGCGCAATAAAATTAATCCAGTAACTTGCTGCAAATTAGGAGACCTATGAAGGTTCTCTCTCCCAATGCACGTGTGCTCTGTTATAAAAATACTGAGACAGTTTCTCATCTTTTTTTGCATTGTGAATTTTCTTGGAGGATTTGGAACAAGAATTTTGGTATTTTCAGGAGAGAGTTGGGTATGCCTTTCTTGGGTTTTTTTTTTGGGGGGGGGGGTGGGGGGGGAGGGGTTGGGGGTGGGGATTGTTAGCTATTTCTTTCGCAGGCTTTGGTTGGAGTGTGGAATACTTGTAGTTTATGGGGTTTATGGTTGGAGTGTAATGGAAGGATATTTATTGGGAAGAAATTAAATTGGGCACTAGTGTGGGATGAAATTCAGTATTTGGCCTCGTTGTGGTGCACTAGATTGGGATTTTTCATAGGAATTAGTTTCCATGATTTATAAAGAGATTGGAGGAACCTATTGGCATGTCGATCTTTTCTTTTTTTGTATTTATTAGTTGTTGTTTTTCTGGATTGTTCCAGGACCTTTTCGAGAGATGTCTCATTATCCTTTGTGTAAATTCTCTTCCTATTCATGAAATTTTCTTTTGATACAAAAAATCTTTTAATCCTAATATGAAGGGGGTTGCTAGACTTTGGAGTGGAGACTCTTTGGGGTCCTTTTCTTCAAAGTATTTTTTCATTCGTCTTACAAAATCTCTAAATCCCAGCACTTGGACAAATTTGTGTGGAAGGCTGTAGTCCCTTTTTAAGAGTTGAGCTTTTGTTAACTTTGGTTCTCAATAGTATTAGTCCAATTTCTTCAGACTGTGAGGCCTCATAAGGTTCTCAGGCCAGATGTATGCATGATTTGTCGTGAGGAAAGCGAGACTAATTGTCATTTATTTCTGCATTGCGGGGTGATGAGGTTTTGTGGAACTACCTTTTCTCCTGATTTGGTGAAGGTTTAGTTGGCTGCGTAGACTGTTCTCGATTTTATGGCCGTGAGCTTTTGGGGCTTTGAAAAGGAGAACTTTTTGGAATTGTGTAGTTTTTGCTAAATTATGGACACTGGGGCTTGAAAGGAATGCTATAATTTTTAAAGACTACAAAACTCCTTTGAACTTGCTTTGGGAGAACGTTACTTTCTTTGTTTCATTTTGGGCTCATTATTTTTGGGTTCTTGAGGCTGCTTTGCTGTCCAATATCCCACATGGACTGGAAGGCAGCACTGATGTAACTCTTTTATTTTTATTTATTTATTTATATTTTTTTGAGGATGCCTTATCCTCATTCTGTAATTTTCTCTGATGTTTGTTATAAAAAAATGACACTGAAATACTTTCAATCTTCTGATTCCTTCACAATCTAATATGATGCGGTATATTCAAAGATTATTACAATAGTTTGAGTTTTATTCAAAAAGCCTGTGAATTATTGTTAATAATTTCATAATCACAACTTTGTTTGCTCCCCACCTCCACCTCCTTCCCAATGCACCTCTTTTTTTTTTTTAAACCCATATAGTTCTTTACCCAGTCAGCATTGTTAGTGATCAAGTTTGCCCTCCAACTTTTTTCTGTACTATATTTTTATGAATTCCAATATTCATCATTGCATGCCAGAAATTAACTGCAGAAGAGCTTCTTGATAAGGAGCTTCCGCTGAAGTTTGTGGAGGTTGATGAGGAAGATTCTAGGCTTATCCTTAGCAACCGCAAGGCCATGGCTGACAGCCAGGCACAGCTGGGGATTGGATCAGTGGTCACAGGATCTGTGCAGAGCCTGAAACCATATGGTGCCTTCATTGATATCGGTGGAATGAATGGACTTCTTCATGTCAGCCAAATTAGTCATGATCGTGTCTCAGATATTGCAACTGTCCTTCAACCTGGCGATACTCTGAAGGTATGGTCACAGCATCTAAGTTCCATTCGGTTCACAAACTGGAATAGGGTGGCAATGGAAAAGCTATTGTATAGGAATATTGTAGTTTGCAAAGGAAAAGAGGATGTGGTTTTAAGGCAACACGCAAAAGTTTTGTTATTCCAACTAGTATGAAATAAAACTGGAAGAAATATTCCCATGATGAAATTTGGGAGTGGTTGTTCTTGTCTATTCCATATGCATTGGAACAACATTGATTTGCCTTGGAATAGCACCCCTTCTTGTACAAGTGCTATTCCTTTTCTGATCTATTTCATTATGGGAACCAAACATAACTTCATAGTTCCTAGACAGAATGTTTTGCCAGTCCGTATGGTTAACTTCTTTTATTGATTTTCTTGTTTTAGGTCATGATTTTGAGTCATGATCGTGAGCGAGGCCGAGTAAGTCTCTCGACTAAGAAGTTAGAGCCTACTCCTGGAGACATGATTCGCAATCCAAAACTTGTTTTTGAGAAGGTACTTATAAGTGAACGGTTTGATGGTTCTTTACTTGGCTTCATTATCGTTCAACTTTTTTTCCCTCTTTGAATGGTTGTCCTGCCTTGTTATATTCTTTCCATAATGTGTTAATTTACTTTCTCTATTATGTAATTTACTTTGCCATGGTGGAGTTTCCATTTTGAATGTTTGGGATCCTGTTTTAACAGGCAGATGAGATGGCTCAAACATTCAGACAGAGAATAGCTCAAGCAGAAGCTATGGCTCGTGCTGATATGCTGAGATTCCAGCCTGAGGTATCATGTTCAATGATAACTTCCATGAATGAAGAGTGCTGAAACTTCATAGATATTATTTCCTTGGGGTACTTAAAATGATCCCTTTTTCATTCTATTTGCAGAGCGGATTAAGTCTCAGCTCTGATGGGATCTTGGGTCCTCTCACAACAGATCTGCCAGCAGAGGGTCTAGACTTGACTGATGTTCCCTCAGCCGAGGATTCATGATTCGTACTTGATTTTTTTAAAATGTTTCTTCTCTTTTGTGCAAATTTGTTAGTTATCTCATATTAATTTGGATCCGTAAGGGGTTCTATTTTACTTTGCAAAAACAAATAACTCGTTTCTTCAATTTTACTTTGCAAAAACAAATAACTCGTTTCTTCAATATTTTTTTTATTCACAGTTACTTCAGCGAATTACATGGGATTCTCCAAGGCCTTGCTCTGTACGTATTACGTATATTTGCTGCAATATTACATGATTAGCAGGCTTGTGAATCTCTCATCTTTCCTTGTACGAACGGAGTGCCGGAGATGTGGACATAATCCAAATGAACAGAAAATCATCAAACTCTAACATGGGCTGGTTTGAGAGATTCTGATAATGTACTGATGGTGAGCATAAACTTTTGTTCCTTGTAGTTTCAAAGAAATAGAGTTGTAGCATACCGTATTTCTTCAGTGCATATTGTAGATGATAAATGCCATACGTCTCTACTATTATCCATCTTCTTCCGCATGCAGCCTGCCTGAAAAGAACAATTTTGGGTACAATTCTGTAAGGTTACATTAGTTTGTGGAATTGTATTTCTGAAATAGATTAGTTGGAGTTAGTGACACAAAAATTTTAATGTGTAATTTTTTATGAGCCTATGACAAGGAATAGAAAAGGAATAATTATTTTCAAAGTCTACAATGGTAATATCTATTATTTTCTTATTACATGTTAAATGAAATGATTAAAAGTATATAAAAAATAATCATTTCCTCGGTTCTGAAAATTTTAAATATATTACATCTTATTGCAAAGAATAGCTATTGCTCAAGCCAAACATAAAACCTAAGGAAAATCATTTACAGCCTGTTTACAAGACATATTCTTATTTTTGTTTCATTTATTTTGAGAATTCCTTGGAAGGAAAGGAATTTTTTTTTTTTTAATTATTAAGGTATGTTTCTTTTAATGAAAATTGATTTTGAAAAACTTAGGCAACAAAGGCTTTATAGCCATGAGGTGACATTGATTGATTTCCTAGTTAGGTGAAAATGGTCCAGTCATTCGGTGACGAGGTGAGTATGTCATCTATAATAAATTACACTTTTTTGTTTTTTTAAAAAGAGGACGATACTTTCTATTTTTATTAGAAAATCCTTTACTTATGGCGGAAGAATATCGTGATTCCAACCTTGAGACTTGAGAACAACAAAATCAAACCTCAAGACTCTAAGACTAACTTAACCAACTTATTTAAAATTAATAAACCAATGATCAACAACCAAATAAATAAATAAGAACTAAACAACTATAATTGGAAAATAAATAAAACTCCAGAAAATAGCACAAAGTTTCACAAGCGCAAGGAAGGAAATTTCAACAAATCTAATTGAATCATCCCCCCGACTTGTTGTGGAAGATCATCCTGACAACTATATGATCGAGATATACTACATTCACTCTGTTTGGCAAAGAAATTCGCACTTTTATTCGCCTCCCTGTAAACATGTTCCACTTTATGCTGTATGCCTCTCAATGCTAGCATAAGCTTTTCCCACAATTCCCATAAGTTTCAAACCGAATACTTCACATAATTTATCCACTGAACCGACAAAGCAGAGTCATATGCAATCTCCACTTGATCAGATCTGAGATCTTTGCACAGTTTAATCCCTATAATAATCGCCTTCAATTCAGCCATATTATTGGTTCCATAACCCAATAATGAGGAAAAAACTACTTTAAATAAACCTCTTCATCTCTTATCACGCTTCCACCACCACAATTACCTGGGTTACCTCTACAGCTTCCATCCACATTCAACATAACCCAACCTATCCTAGGCTTACACCATCTGATTACATGAGGAAGATGAACCCTCACATTTTTTACTTGAATATCTAAAGCAAGAAGGATTGTAATAAAGAAGTAGGTGCACATTTAGTTAACTTGTCCGAAATGGATCTCAACCAATATTTAATATCAAGCCACATAGTTCTCATCGAATCATGAATTGATTCCATCCTGGCTCTACATCGATGAGTCCAAAGTTTCCAAATGATGAGACTAGGTATGAGACCTACCAAAATACCTAACTGTGAGGCCCATCTAGCACAACTAAACCATACATTAACTCTGACTTTCCTTGTATTTGTTGTCATACAACTAACACCCAATGCCACTGCCGCTTGTTTCAATACCTCCTGAGCAAAAGATCCCGTGCAAAACACATGGTCTAGAGATTCAATTTTGGCATTTCAACAACAATCATACCGAAAGGCCATCTGAACACCTATTTCTTTAATACGAGTATCAACCGAAAGACAAGCGAACCAAGACTTTCATATACAAATTGTACCCTTTTTGGCAACATAGGGTGTCAGATCCATTTTGCAACTAAGAATTTCTCTTTACGCTCCCTTATAATTTCCCAAGCACTTGCCGTGGTAAATTTCCCATCTGTTGAAGTTTTCCAAATTACTATATCTGGGCTCTTCTTGCAAGAAATAGCAGAGTTCATCATTTCCTCAACCTAATCTTCACTCAATAGACCCACTAATAAATCAACATTCCACCCATCTCTATCCCAACAATCTCCTGTTCGTAACTTATGGTTTCTAATTTTCTGAACCTTAGCACAAAGGGGGTCGGAGGCTAACCATCGATCAAACCAGAAAGAGGCTGACCCTTCTTTAATTTGAACATGAACACGCTCTAATACTTCAGGTATCACACGAACAATCGATTTCCAAAATCTGGTTCCTTTATTTGGCTTCATTTCTCTCAAGTGGTGTCTATTATTCAAATACTTGATTTTAAAGAATTGAGTCCACAAATTATCAATAGTTAACAATCACCACACAAACTTCATATGCAATGATTTTTTTACTTCCTCAAAATCCCTAATACCCAAACCATCCTCACAAACAGGCTTACATATGTTAGACCAGGAACACCATTTCCTT
Source organism: Malania oleifera (assembly GCF_029873635.1). Taxonomy (NCBI): domain Eukaryota; kingdom Viridiplantae; phylum Streptophyta; class Magnoliopsida; order Santalales; family Ximeniaceae; genus Malania; species Malania oleifera. The sequence continues at coordinate 2,253,504 of NC_080419.1, forward strand.
TTTCTTTTATTATTTACTCCACTCCAAAAAAAAATTTGATAACATAGAATTTATCTTCATGAAGACAATATTAGGAATGTCCATTACCGCCAATTGATGAACCGCCATTGATGATAATACATGCTTAATTAAAATTAAGCTCCCCCTTGAGACAAAAGCTTAAATTTCCAACCCGCTATATTTTTCCTTAATTTAGCAACTAGGGGCTCTAAAATACGGGCCGTAAGACTACCCGATGCCAAAGGAACACCCAAGTATGTAGCAGGGAAGCCTCCTTATGCAAAGTCAGTCGTCCTTAACAAGGATCTCTTCCGAGCATAAGCAATTCTTTTTGACAAAAAAATTCTTGATTTGTTTTTATTTATCATTTGACCCAACCAATCCTCATATTTCTTAAGAGTCTTAATAAGCATTCGAATGAAACTTCTCTTACCATTGGTAAAAATAAGAATGTCATCCGCATAGAAAAGGTGAGATACCAAAGGCGCCCTAGCAGGATGATAGTAAGCCCCTATCTTATTCTCCATAAAATTTTTCTTTAGAAGCCAAGAAAGAACTTCCTATAAAATAATAAATAGATAAGGAAATAGAGAGTCTCTTTGGCGAAGCCCTCGAGAAGGTTTAAAGAAACCTTTATAAGTGCCATTCATCATAATGGAGAACCAAGGAGAGGAAACACATTCCGCCACTAAGTCACAAAATCTCCATAAGAATCCAAAGCTTTCCAGAACCAAGTTTAAAAAATCCCAATCGACCCCATCATATGCCTTAGGCATGTCCACTTTGATCATTACATTTCCACCATTAGACTTCTTATGCAGAGAATGAACCATTTCTTGTGCCAATGAAATATTCTCAAATATACTTCTACTAGGAATGAAAGCTCCCTGCTCCGGAGAAATTAATGCATATAATAAACCTGTCATCCTTGTAACAATAATTTTTGAAAAATTTTTATAGATAACACTACAAAGACTAATAGGCTTAAATTTGTCAAAACTCTGGGGATTCTGAACTTTTGGGATTAGAATAATGTAAGATGTAAAATAAAATCTAGGAAGTGGAGACCCAGCAAAAAAATCTCTAGCTGCATCGATCACCTCTTATTTTACAATATCCCAACAATGATTGAAAAAAGCTGAACCAAAACCATCCGGACCTAGGCTACTATTTCTCGAGATAGAAAGAATAGCATCCCTTACCTCCACCTTGGACAGTTTACAACAAAGAGTAATATTCTCCTTTTCAGAAACTATAGGAGATATTATATCAACAAGATTAACTGTTCGACTGGGGCCTACGCCTGTTAAGAAGGTTCGAAAATACCTTACTGCACTCTTATGAACAGTCTCCATAGAATCCAACACTTCTTCATTCAGAAGTTTCAATGAATGAATCATAGTCTTCTTCCTTTTTTGGTTCAAAAATGCATGAAAGAACTTTGTATTGTTATCCCCCACCTCCAACCACTTCTTTTTGGCTAGCTGAGAAATACGAATCTCCTCCTTCTTTTCCCATGCTTCCAACTCGAGTTTAGTAAGGAAGAAATCTTCCTCCATTTCTGGAAAATACCCTTTCTGAAGCTGAGCCTCTAGAACCTCCATACTTTCCTCCAGCTTTTTAATGTTTTGATGCACATGTCCAAAAACCCGCTTGTTCCAGTTTTAGATTGCAACTTTCGTAGCTTCAATTTAGCAGCAAGTCTAACTAAATCCGTGCCATGTGATTCCTCCCTCCAGGCTTCCTCCACGCAAGACTTAAAAGACTGATGAGTGCTTCACATATTCTGATACCTAAAAGGAGAAGGACTATACTGATGCAAATTTCTATGAAATCCAATAATCAATGGGTTATGATTTGAAGTCCTCCTCTTTCCATACTCAAAATAAATATTTGGCAAAGATTGGAGAATATTCAAATTATAGAGGACCCTATCAAATTTTGCCCAACTCTGAGAATTTCCATTGTGACCATTACACCAAGACATGTTGCTGCCAGTACCAACCAAATCCATAAGACCACAGTTGTCCAAGCAAGTATTAAATTCCTCCATAGCCAATAACGGCCTCGTATGACCACCAATACGTTTCGAATCTGAACGGATGATATTAAAATCTCCCGCCACTAACCAAGGGAAATCATCCCTCTTTACAAACTCCAAAACATTCCAATGTTCCCAGCGATCTGTTTGATGACATTTAGCATAAACAAATGAAGCCAAGAAATTCTATTCCACAGAACTAAAAATACCCGAAATAACTTGATCAGACATATGTTGTAACTCAAACTGCACTTCATTTTCCTAAAACATCCAAAGTTTACCCCCCACTGATGCATTCGCACAAAAATTCAGAAAATTTAGAAAGTTAGCCCATTGTGACATTAGACTTTCATCAGAAAATGGCTCTGAAAGAACCAAAATAGAAGGCGAAAATTTCCTCATTAACTTTTGTAAACGGCTTTTAGACAAGCCTAAACCCTGCACGTTCCACACTAGAATTGTATTAATCATAAATCAAGTTTCTTTAGATGGGTAATAACCCATTGAGACTTCTTCTCACTTTGCCCATTAATATCCTTTAACTTAACTAGCGGAACATGTAAATCATCATCCAAATAATAGCCTTTTTCTAATGGGAGTTTCTCCAAAGTATTTGTTCCCACCTCCCTATCCGATTCACAATTATATGGGACATACCTAGGCATGATTGTACACTCTTATTCCAAGATTTCTGAAACCATATTACTAGATGTCATCAACTAATCACGCACTACTATACCATCTTCCACTAATAGAATATCAGTGTCGGGAGCACCCAAGACTGGATCAACAATCTCCTCCCTCTGCACAATCTTATACTGTTTTGTGTTCATCTGCAAAATCTCCACTTCAAGCCTCAGATCTTTAGGAACAAACTCCTCCTCTTCCATCTCACTTTGTGGAATTGTCTCAACCACTGGAAAAATTTGTGATGTCGTTGTACCCTCTTGAACACGAGCCACCTCTAAAGGTTCTTCAACAATGCATGGATCTATCAATTCTCTCTGAACTTCCTTCCCTTTATCCAATTTCTTCACACGCCAAACTTCTTGTCGATTTTCTTGTTTAGCATTTTTCGTATCCTTACTTCTATCCCCAATTTTCTATTTCCTTTTACCCACTCGGCATACCACCTTTGAATGCCCTTGTCTATGACATTTCTCACAATAAAATCCTTACTTTTCGTACCTTACTTTGTTCCAAATTTTCTGATTTGTAGAAACCACAATCGGGAAAGCATCCACCTGATCTACCAATAAATCCACCTCCATGCACATTCTCGCACTCATAGCCCTAGTTCGGTTAAGTGTAGCATTGTCAGTTCCTAGGTATCGACCAAACCTCGTGGCTAGAATTGGTAAACAATCAGGCCCATACATGTGCATCAGAAGACCAGGGATAAATAACCATTGAGGGGCCAAGGATGGTTCTTGCTTCATATTGAAATCCTTTGTCCATTGAAAAAGACGAAATGGAAACCCAGCCAAAATCGTTCCTTCACGAGACCATCCATGAAAAAAATCTCGTTCATTCTTCATCTGAACCAGTACGTGAAAATCATCCATGAAACTAACATAAGGGATCTTTGAAAGGCCCCACGACTTTATGATATTCAAACAGATAACGACAATGGATGGTCTAGAGCGCAAAAATTTTAAAACCAACGCAAATTGGAAATCTTCCGCCACTTTGTTCATCTCAGCCTTAGAGAATATGAAAGCAATATCTCCATCCACATCAACAGGATATCTCATAGCTAGTTTGAAAGAGGAAGACAACGAGTTAATAGAATGAGAACGTGATACTACATGGGAATACGACAAAGGTCCTAAACCACCTTTTGAAAGAGGCCCCACTGGTGGAGGATCCCCCAGAGGGCCGGCAGGCACCACCAATGAAACTCTAGGCCGTAGGCGTCTTACTTCAACGAAATTTGGTTGAAGAGAGAATTCCTGATTAAGGATGTTTCGAGTACCGGTAGAAAAATGGCTTGTCGAATTCAATGTCCCGGAGATTCGATAGGCGGTAAGATGGACGACCGTCTGTGGTTGCGGCTAGTGACTTTGCTCTCTGGCGAATCGCGCACAACAGGAGGAGGCTGGGGATGTGGATGTGGGATGCAAGCGGGAGAGAGGCAGAGCTCGAAATCCCTGTGGGTGTCGAACTTCCCCATGGTTTTGAATCTAGATCGTCATCAGGAGAGATCTAAAATTCCTTTGCAAAAATCAGAATTGCACAGACCGCCTTCTGAGTCTCCTCTGCAATCCCTAAACGGCTCCCTCACATTCCCAAAATAGCCGTCGTCACGACAGCTTCTCCTCTGCAAATCCCAGAAATGGCACAAATCGCTGTCCGAGTCTCCTCTGCGAATCCCCAAACGGCACCGAGTCGCTGTCGTTGTCTTCACGAGAGCTAGGGTTCATCGCCATCAAGAATAAATTAGACTTTTAATGTTGTTAAATGACCCTAATTTATTGCTAGGTTTTAATATTTTAGAAATGTCCTCTATTATTATAATTTAAGATTTTGAATTTACAATTATGTAACCTTAAATGTAGGTTCGACCTCAAAAAGAGATGTAAATAGATGTCCAATCTTTCTTCTAATGGTTCTTAACTAAAATCTACAAACATCATGTAATAGCTGACACTAAATAGGCCTAGTGCCTTTTATTCCTCTTAATCCTTGGTCTATTTCCATCTCACTTTCTTCTTCCCTTAGTTTCTGCTCTCTTTATCTCTTCTTTCCTCTTCTAATCTAAGTCTTTTCACCTTCTTTTCTTTCTCCTAATATAATTTTTACAATTCTTACTATCCTTATCCTTGCACTTTTGATATGAGCTAATATAATGAGTTTATTCACAATTAGTCCACCATCTATTCCTCTAAATCTACTCCATCCTTTGAAAGTACTTGGTTTTTCTTTAAATACATTCTGAATATTTCCTTCACTTAATTTCTATTTAAGGAGCTATTGTTCAAATTATTATTATTTTCTCTAAAATTATATCTTTTAATCTAGGTCTAAACGTGCATGTGCACATATTTTTAGGGGGCTAATTTAGTCAAAAGGATCTTTACTGTCATCAATCCGAATGTTTACATGAACCACATGTAGATGTTTTGGAATGTGTTCAAATAACTTATTCTTAATTACTAAAATAATATGTTCTTTATTGATTATAACTTCTTCTTCTTCTACCATGCCCCCTAATTATATAACATAAACAATTTGCGTCTTATAGTTTTTAAATTATATACAACCATGGTGAGGACTTGCATCAGACAGTCTTGGACATATATGAAGTTTGGGGTTCGAACTCTGCTGCCTGCAGCGCACATCCACGATTTACCTTCTACGTGTTAGTCGAGGGCACGGTTGGCATAAGTGTGAGATTAGTCTGGTGCGTAAGCTCTGAACACCCGACAATGTCAAAAAAAAAAAAAAAGAAGAAAAATAATACTTCCCTTAATTAATGGTTGTATGGTTAATTACTGACTTTTTGACAGACAATGCATTGACATATCTTACTTTATAGGGCAAGGAGATGGCTTTTGTCATAGTTATTGCTTTAATCCGTTGAAAAATTAAAAAAAAAAGATTATGACTTTTACATACAATGTGACTTTTTGAAATTTATACAGGTTAGTTTAGATGGAAAAGGTATCAAGGTGCAAAATTCATGCTAGTTCTTTATTTATTATAAAAGCTATATTTTATTATTATTATTATTATTATTATTATTATTATTATTATTATTATTATTATTTTGGGAGCTTTTTTAGATCTTAATTTGTACTACCACACTTTCAACTATGAATATCGATTGTAAGTTAGGCCAGTTTTTTTTGTTACTCACTTTGTAGATTTTTGTTACTCACTTGGTAGAAATTGTCTCCTAGAATACATCCAATAGTTGAAATTTGAGACTTTCATATTGGAAAATTTAGGTTCGAATCCTCGTAGTGATAGAAAGGAGTATGGGATGGATATGGGCTACCTTCCCTTATGTATCTTAGACCTAGTTTGCAATCGATTCAAAAAAAAAAAAAAAACTCCTACAGAAACTTTAATAAAAGAGGGAATTTTACTTGAACATACTTTCAATCTAATAAGAGGCAAGATATTTTTTTTAAAAAATATTATATGGGAATCCACTTTAGCTCCTAAAAGGCAATTTTTAGCTATGTACCACGGACCCTCACATGATGACTCAATTAAGGGCCGCACAACACTCGTCGAGAGCTCTCCCCCAATTGAGTCAGTGATAATTACACATTCATGCATGCGGGCACGTGCATCATATAAGTCTCATGGTAGCCATGAAAGTAATACTAAAATAACCACAATTTACATAGGCAATAGAAATTCAGAAAGCATTCATAGATCAGCAGAGCATATCACAATCCATCATAAGGAGATATAATGATGAAAAGGACTATTTTTTTTTAATCAATTAGGTGAACAAAAATATAGACATCAAAGCAAGTAATTTGATATTCAATATAAATCCCTAGAGAATGCATAAAAAGTCAATACATATAAAGAAGAGAGAGAAAGAGAAAGAAAAGAAAAAATAATTAAAAAATTATTGAGGGACACCACCTTACCATTTGGGACTACTTCGGATTACCTAGTGCAGTTAGAATTGGCGGGAAAAGACCATAAAAGCTAGGAACGATAGGATTTTGCCTCGATTTGTGCACTCGAAGTCAAAATCACTGTCAAACCTCTCTTTACCATATCAGACTACTCCAAATCATTTGGTACAGTCAAATTTAGTAGAAAGAGACTAGAAAAGCCTGAAACACAAGGGCTTTGCCTTGATTAGTATGCCCAAAGTTAAAATCACTATTAGACATCTCCTTATCTTTTGAATTGCTATGAGTCATCTAGTGCAGTCAAATTTGACAAAAAGAGACCAACAAAGTCCAAAATGATAAGTTTACCTCAATTTTTGTGCCCAAGGTCAAAATCATTGTTAGATATTTTCTTACCATTTTGACAGAAATGGGCAGAAATGCTTGAAATGATAAGGGGTTTGTCTTAGTTTGCTTCTGCAAGGTTAAAATCGCTATAAAACCCCACCTTAAAGTTCTGGGCCGTCTCGAATCACTTGGGATAGTTAGAAATGGGAAAAAACACAGATAAAAAGGCATAAACAAAAGGTAAAAAGGAAGAAATAAGCAAAAGCTTGCCAACCTCCGTTTTGGGCTTTCCATCAAAATGACTATCAACAAATGCCCCCCTCTTTGACTGACACCTTTGAAAAAATGGGTCAGGCAAAAATAGAGATGCCCATTTTGATTGAATGTTAAATGGAGGTTAGGCAAACAAAAAACAAAATAGAAGGATGATTGAAGTATTGACCTCGAGAGTTGCCAATCCCATTGTCAAACCACTAGAAATTATTCTAAAGGATTGGGTGGAGCGATCGACCTTAAGAGTTGTTGATCTTGAACTGTCCAATCGCTACAACACACACTTAGAGGGATAGAATAAAATGAGTGACCTTAAGAGTTGTTAATCTTGAAGTGTCCAATCACTTGAAAAAAATATGTAGTGATCTGCATGGGGGGAATCGTAGACTCCTATATTGTCAAGTCTCTTGGAATAAAATCCTTGACAAAGGTTAGTTGTAAGATCCTACAATGTCGAGTCTTCACTTGTATTTATACAATTTTTTTGGTGAAAAATCCTTCATATGTGGATTCATTAAAGAATATAAGCTAACATTGACAAAGTTTGATGTGATTAGCAAATTTCTATTCGAGTGTGGTCAGTACAACAATGGATTCTTTGGTGGATTAGTACTTGGAAAACTCAAACTTGGCTTGTGTTGCCCTTCAACTAGCATTCTACAACACTTATTTGAATTTTTTTGGTCCATTAGAGACCTAGTATGTTTGAGTTACACAATGGAGGTATTTCATCACCTATGCCACATTCCTTTCAAGCTTGTCACAAGGTTTCAACTTGAGACCTTTGACATAGAAATCCCAAGCTCTAATTACTAGTTGATATGTTCGTTAGGCGAGGATGTTAATGGTTTGGGCAATCACATCAAACCATTGATTATAGAATAGAAGCGACGTATAGTTCCATTTAGTGATTTTTTGAACTAGAAACAAGTTTAACTCATTAGTTAACTCATAGTTCAGTTAACCAACATTATAGTTTGGTTCTGTTCAGTTATTCAATCCAAATAGGTTATTACTATAATATTAAACATAAAAAAATTAAATTCAGGATTATGTAAACTCAAAGGTTAATTAATACTCTCTCTCTCTCTCTCTCTCTCTCTCTCTCTCTCTCTCACACACACACACACACACACACACACACACACACATAAGAACACATTTTTACATTGCTCAAAACAATAGCTGTGAACTTAGTTAAAAAATATAATAAGAATTTGTAGAAAAGAACATGTGGTTCTATAATAACAAGCCATCCATGCTGATCATATAGGAAGGGAGGCCTTGAAAAATTTTTATTTTCCTTGAGATTATATTGTTGAACTCATCTCTCTCTCTCTCTCTCTCTCTCTCTCTCTCTCTCTCTCTCTCACACACACACACACACACACACACACACACACACACACACTTTTACAATATTGCTCAAAACACCAGTGGAGATGATTTAAATATATAATGAGATTTTGCAAAAAAAGAACTCTCTCTCTCTCTCTCTCCCTCTCTCTCCCACACACACACGCACACACACACACACACACATTTTTATTGCTTACAACATATATGTCTTAGAGGTTGAGCTTTGAAAATCGAAGGCAAATAGAGATTTCGAGAGGGAAGCTAGACGAGGAAATTATTATTAAGATTTCTTTTGGGGCAAATTAGAAAGTAGCTACCTTGTTCCAAACATATGTGTGCATTGTATATGTATTGCTGCAATTTATTAGCATTAATACTTTTACATAATTCTAAATAGTGGCCTACTCAAATATTACTTGAGGCATTGACTAAAAAATATCGTAAAATTTGTACTAAAATTGAAGACTATTAAATAAGTATGCTTAGTGATATATATATATATATACAGGGTTAGAAAATATCGAAAGGGAAATGAAAAAAGAAAGCCAAAAATATTTTAGTTAAGAAGATATTCAGAGAAAGACTGGAAAGGAATGATTCTTTAGCATAAAATTTGAATACACTTAATAGAATTAATTACATATTTGAATAAGAAATTACTTAAGAATTAATTGTTTATCCCCTTATACAGAAAGACATGTGATTAACCAATATCTCACATTGAGAATTGATGAATAGTGATATGATTAACTTGTTTTAGAAATGATTATGAAAACTCCACTTACGTAAATCAATAGTTCAAATCGCACTCAATAGCAAGGCCTTGCCATCATTTTTTAATTTTAATTAGTGACATTTTATGAATAAATTATATTTTTATGTGATTAGTAATTCTCTAACACTACTACTGCTTCTCAAAATTCATAACTACAATTGCTATTAAAAAAAGAAAATAGTTCTTTACTTATTAATTGCATATTTAATTCTTACTTTTTTTGGATAGATATTGTAAGGGCATCGCTATTTATAGGAGAAGCACATGGCTTTTGTTAGAGTGGACATTTCAATCAAAAGAGTCATCACTTTAATCTTTTGAAATATTTATATACCATGTGAGAGCCTGAAATGAAGAAGAGTATAGTCTATGTGAAAGTTTTTTATGCACGTGAAACGAGCCTCAACAAGTTGACTAGATAGTGAATATTGTCGAGTGGAGTAAAGAAAATTGTCGTATATATATTAATGGATTCTAGCTTTTGAAATATTTATATACCATGTGCGAGCCTGAAATGAAGAAGAGTATAGTCTATGTGAAAGTTTTTTATGCACGTGAAACGAGCCTCAACAAGTTGACTAGATAGTGAATATTGTCGAGTGGAGTAAAGAAAATTGTCTTATATATATTAATGGATTCTAGCTTCCAATCTCTTTGATTGAAAATTGGTGAGGAATGAATTTATCTTTACATTTGTCACATATCAAAACTTTCATGGGTTATCTTTGTTTTGATAAATGATACTTATAAATTAAATCACGTTTTTCATTAGGGAATTCTTTTCCTTAAAATAATAACAGGACTTGGATGAGTGAAATTGATTGAATCTAAATTACTCTCTTTTTATCTTAAAATAATAAGAATGCTCGAGATTTTGAGCAAATTCATTGAACAACCAAACCTGCTTAATTATTGTTTACTATATATAAGTTATAAGGTTAATTAACTCAGAACAAGCGAGATTACTGAGAGAGTAATCAATTTGATGGCGACCATTTTCTTTAACTTTATCAGCTCTTTGCTCTCTTGTTCTTTTATCTTCTTGTGTTGTTTTTTGGGAAATAATCATGCTCTCAAAGGAAAGGAGCCTTTGAAAAACCACAATAATTCTCAGGCTTATATTGTTCAAGTTAGCTCTCTAGTACTAAAATTTGAAGCAAGTGAATGCAAACCTTCTTCTAAAGGTCTCTCTCTCTCTCTCTCTCTCTCTCTCACGCGCGCGCGCACACACACAAAATATTGGATAATTAGTTAAATAAGTTGATATGCTTATTAGAAACATAAGTTAAGATACATAGAATTTACAAAAAATATATTAAAATGTAGCATCTAATTATATATTTATAGCTTTAAATATTTTTACATAATATATTGCTGTTGAATTTAAAGATTTAACGAAAAAAAACTTATAATTTCTTAGTTCATTTATGTTTCTTTTCAAATAGTTCATCGAACTATAATTTGTTGAAGGATTTAATTCAGGTCTAAAAGAAGGAGCAGCGTTGGAGGTGTCTCAGAACTTTGGGTCATACTTTCAGGCGCACCGAGATGATACAAATGCTCCTACTCTTACTCATCAACTTTTCATTCGAGATCAATCTCGAGTGAACTTAATTCACTCGAGGCGTAAGCAAAAGTTGGTCTCCAATTCTTCGAGAGTCACCCTCCCTGTCAACTCTGGATTACTATCAATGGGAATAGTTGAGTACGTTGTGACTGTAGCTCTCGGAACTCCAGAAAAAAAAGTCACATTCGTGATGGACACTGGTAGTGATTTTAGTTGGATTCAATGCTTGCCATGCCAGTGGAGCTGTTATGAACAAATGGAACCAATCTTCAATCCTTCTAAGTCCTCATCTTATACAAACATTTCTTGCAACTCATCATTGTGCAAGTTATCTGATGATTTTGGGTGCTACCAAGAGACTTCAACTTGCAGTTATAGCATTTCTTATGGTGATGGGTCCCGTACAGTTGGATTTGTCTCGGAAGATAAGCTAACACTGACGAACTCTAATGTGATTAGCAAGTTTCTATTCGGATGTGGCCAGAACAACACTGGAATATTGCTGGGAACAGCTGGGATACTTGGACTCGGTTTAAGTAAGACATCTGTAATGTCACAAATTACTCCAAAATACGAGAAGGCTTTCTCGTATTGTCTTCCATCTTCACTTTGCTTTACAGGCCATCTCACCTTGGGAAACGATAGCCTTATTGGTCGGAATACTAGTTCAATACAATTCACACCCTTGTTTTATAGTAATGATCTGCCATATTACTTTGCTGACTTGATAGCCATGAGTGTTGGAGGAAAAAAACTACCAGTGGATGAATCGGTGTTTACGAGGCCAGGCACAATTATTGACTCTGGAACTGTCCTCAGTCGTATACCACCAACAGCTTATGTTGCCCTTCAATCAGCTTTCCAATACCAAATGGCAAAATATCCAAGGACTTGTCAAATTGAAGGACTTGATCCGTGTTATGACCTTAGTAACAACACGTATGTGATGATACCCAAGATTAGTCTATTCTTTCGAGGCAATGTTGAATTGGACATCGACGCCTCAGGAACCTTACTTGGGTTTAATGAGTCATGTATATGCCTAGCTTTTATGGGAAACAGAGACCCCACATATGTAAGCATCATTTTGAATTTTCAGCTAAAAACGTATGATGTAATCCATGATATTGAAGGGAAGAAAGTTGGGTTCGGCAAGGGTGGTTGCCTTTAATTAAGTTACTAAGTTACTAAGTTATGTTGAGATAAGCTACTACAAAAATGGTGGTTAATTAAGAAGGATTCATTTTCAACATGATTTTTTTTTTTATCTCTCCTTTATTCTTCTAATTAATTAGGACTTCATTTGAAGTATGCATCTCGTTCATATTCATATTGTTCTTTAAAATTATTGAGGATGCACTCTATTTCAGGCAATTAATGTTTACGTTGATAAAACTATTGTCTATATTGATAAAGAATGTAGATTGCGATAGGAAATTTGGGAAAAACTAGTTTGTATGATATGATTCAAATTTCAAAGAAATTCTTTAAAAGTTTTTGATTCATTGGAGGTTTAGCGTGTCTATTTACACAGTGGGAGGTAACTCGACACTTCACATGCTTGTCAATAGACAATGCTTTTGTCATCATATCCGAACCATTATCATCGGTGTGAATTTTGTCAAGTTGCAATAATCTCTTATCCAACACATCCTAAATCCAATGATATCTAACATCAATGTGTTTTGACTTTGAATGGAAGATAGAATTCTTACTCAAATGAATTGTACTTTGCCTATCACAATAAAGAACATACCTTTCTTGTTCCATGCTCAACTCTTTCAAGAATCCCTTCAACTAAAACAATTCTTTGCAAGCTTCGGTAATGGCAATAAACTCGAATTCTGTAGTAGATAGAGTAACACATTTCTGTAATTTAGATTGCCATGCCATAGCTCCCCCTGCAAAAGCCATCAAATAACCCGAAGTAGATTTTCTAGGATCAACATCACCAGCCATGTCAGCATCCGTGAATCCATAGGGCATAGATTTATCATTTTCAAAGCACAAACACACCTTTGAAGTGCCTCTAAGGTATTGAAGAATCCATTTTATCGCTAACCAATGCTCCTTTCTTGGATTAGAGAGAAACCGACTAACAACTCCAATAGCATAAGCTAAATCCGGTCTTGTGCAAACCATTGTATACATTAAAGAACCAACGGCTGAAGCATAAGGAATTTTCTTCATCTCTTCCTTGTCTTTATCACTTATAGGACTTTGTTTTGTACTAAGCTTGAAGTGACTAGCAAGTGGGCAACCAACGACCTTTACTTTATCCATATTGAACCTCTCAAGCACTTTTTCAATGTAGTTTTCTTAAGACAACCAAATTTGCCCTTTTTCACGATCACGAACAATTTTCATACCAAGAATTTGTTTTGCCGGTCCCAAGTCTTTCATAGAAAACGACTTGCTCAACTCCAATTTCAACTTGTTAATCTTGGAGGAGTATTGTCCTACAACAAGCATATCATCAACATAGAGTAAGAGAATAATATAAGTACCATCCGAAAATTTTTTCACAAACACACAATCATTTGAAAAGGTTTTTGAGTAACCATGATCAATTATGAAAGAATCAAATTTCTTGTACCATCTCCGTGGTGCTTGCTTCAACTCATACAAACTTTTCTTTAATTTGCACACTAAATTCTCTTTCCCTTTTTTGTTTGAAGCCTTCCGATTGTTCCATGTAAATTTCATTTTCCAAGTCACCATGTAAGAAACCGATTTTCACATCTAGTTGCTCAACATCTAAATTCAAGTATACAGCTATGCCAAGAGCAACTCGAATAGATGACATCTTCACAACTGGTGAGAATATTTCATCAAAGTCAATTCCATTTTTCTGACCAAAGCCTTTTACCACAAGCTTAGCCCTGTACCGAAGATTCTTTCCATCATTTTTCAACTTAAACACCCATTTGTTTTTCAAAGCTTTCTTTCTAGGAGGAAGTTTAACTAAATCATAAGTATGATTGTCAACTATGGACTTCATTTCCTCTTGCATAGCCTCCATCCATTCAACTTTATTTTCATGTTTCATGACTTATTAATAGCTTTCGGGATCCCCTTGATCTGTTAGAGTAACATAATCACTTGATGGATATTTAGTTGAAGGTCTGGGCTCTCTTGAAGACCTTCTCAATGGAGCTTGCTCTTGAACTTGTTGCTCCCCCTCATTTTCGTCTTCAACATCACTAGGAATTTCATCATTTTCAACATCTTCAAGAGGTGGAAGAACATCTTCCATATTTTCATCATGTGCCAAAGGTGGAGAAGGTGACTAAGTCAACAAAATCATTCCCATTAGATTTTGGTTGCTTAACCATGCCAAAATATTCAATTGTTTGATCTTCAAAAAATACAACATTCCGGCTTCTAACAACACTCTTGTCAACCAGATCCCACAATCTATATCCAAATTCATCATGCCCATAGCTAAGAAAAATACATTGCATTGTCTTGTCATCAAGTTTGGATATTTCATCTTTTGGAATGTGAACAAATGCACAACAACCAAACACTTTCAAGTGATCATAAGTGACATCCTTACCTTTCCAAATTTTTTTCAGGAACTTCACCAAGTAGAGGAGTTGAAGGAGACAAATATATCAAGTCCACTACCATCCTCATTGCTTCACCCCTAAATGATTTTGACTACTTCGCATGAGAGAGCATACATCTCATTCTCTATAGTATGGTGCGGTTCATCCTTTCGGTAATTCCATTTTTTTGAGGGGTTTTCTTGATGGTCTTTTGATGTCTAATGCCTTGGCTATAACAATATGCATCAAATGATCCAATGTACTCTCCACCATTATCTGAGCGCACACATTTCACCTTCTTTCTAGTCTTCCTTTCAACTTTGACTTGAAAATGCTTAAACACATCTAAAACTTGATCTTTAGTTTTCAAAGTATAAGTGTAACGACTCAAAGAATAATAGTATTTAAATAATAAAGAAAAGGGTAAATGGGAAACGGCAGTAGAAGGAGGCAGCAGACTTCGTCGATGAACGCTTCGCGTTCGTTGACGGGGCATTGCAATTTGGATGTAATAACCCAAGAATTTTCCTAAGGCCTTGTCGATGAACCTTGTCGATGAACACAGGGGATTCGTCGACAAGGGTACATGAGGACCTCGTCGATGAGGAAGCATTTCATCGACGAGAAAATACATAAAGCCTATTTTCCAAGCTCTGAATTTCGTCGACGAGAAGGTGGTATTCGTCGACGAACATCCTTCGTGACCTCGTCAACGAGATGACGTGGCTCGTCGACGAAGGCCACAGTATAAATAGAGTGAAACGCAATTTTTACGCAGAAAACTCCCCAGGAACTCTCTCTCTCTCTCTCTCTCTCTCCTACGGTGTCTCCTCCATCTCTCTTCAATTTCGGCCCTGTTAGTCACCGAATCGACAATCTGAGACCACCACGACGCTCCTGGCAAAGTTCTCTCCAAGTTTACTAGGACGGATCATCGGTGGGATCGAGTTGAATTTCTTCCCATAATCAGGGTAGGACCTTTTATTCAGTTTTTGGCCTTCTGACAGTTGTAGGAAATGATGGAGACAAAGAAATAATGATATTCTATTCTGGAGTATGTTATTTTCAGGAAGTTGAGTGGGAAGCCCTGCTGGTGTTGGACCAATATACCATAGGAGCTTTCCAATAGTCAGGTAAGGGAAACATGCTATGTTAGGATACTTCATTATAATTTTAGTACAAAATATAGGTTGTTATCAAATTATTATTCAGATTATATATATACGATTTTTAGAGCCTGATTATAATAATATTTATTAGTGTCGCTTGAGTTGACTAGAGTAAAGTACCGTATTTATACAAATTATGAATACCATGTTTACAGTTTATGAACAGAAATACCATGATATTTACATGCTTATAGAATAAAGGACTTTCAGCATACAGTATACTCTGAAAAATGTATTTCCAGTAATTTCAGAATAATCAGTTATTCAATACCACAATGCCCTGATATTTAGTTATACAGATAATAGTTCAGTTATACAAAAATCAGATTTTCGGTCAGTTAATTTAGAATTTTAGATAAATTCTAAGGGGGTTATGGTTATTTCAGAAATCATGGTAAAAACAATATGTTAAAGATATCAGCTACCTATATAGTATCAGACTCTGATGGACCAGATTCAGTAGAGTACGGTACCGTAGTTACAGACATTCAGTTCAGAGTGCAACCACTTTACTCAGATAGTAAGTGGTATGAGGTCGATCGTGCCCACGTCGGGATAAGCTCTCCATCAGATATGGATTGAGGGGGTCGATCAGACTGTCGGAGTTGAGTTGACTTACCCTAGTTGGCCAGCTAGGATAGGTCCCACCTTCGGGCCGCACAACCCTGTCATGAGGGGTTAAATCATGACATACAACCATCCATGGAAAGTTTCTCAAATATTATAAGTATAAGTAGATTTCTAGAAATAATAGTAGTAGTATTATGAAAAGTAAATTTATATAGTTTTAATATATGTTCCTTATACTAGCATTTATAGTTTTAGTTATCTATGATATTATTTTTAAATTAGATTATTTATACAGAAATGTAACTCAGTAGCCACACACTAGTAATAACATGTTTCGTCTTACTGGACGTTGTCTCACCCCAGTGTTGAATTATTTTTTAGGTGAACCAGTTAGGCGAGTAGATCAGTCTTGCAGGTAGAGGGGTTGTTAGTTTGCCCTGTTAAGGGTGAGTAGTATTTTTGTATACTCTGACTTCAGTAGGGAGTTGTTTTGAGGAGAACAGTGATATATGTATAATTTATGGGATATTTAGACGCTCTGGTATTATAATTTATGTGGTTATGTTTATGTATGTGGCTTTTCGCTGTTTAGGTTAATGTTTGATATTAAAATAGGGGAGAAGATTTTATTTTTATCAGCAGGTCGTTACAATAAGCCCAAACTTTTCTTGAACAATTATCAATAAAAGTAACAAAATAAAGTGCACCACTATGAGATTTAACTTTCAAAGGACCACATACATCGGAATGTATCTAATCTAGAATATTAGATTTTTTAGTAACAACCTTTGTACGAAAAGGAGTTCTATGTTGCTTACCGGCTAAATAATGAATATAAGCTTTAAGAGGAGTACATTTCATCCCGAGTAGAAGCTTCTTTTTGAACAAAGATTGTATTCCTTTTTTACTCACGTGCCCAAGCCGCTTATGCCACAGATCGATGGAAGAGTGACTTTCAATTGCATGCACAGCACCATTACCAATTTTACCTTGCATCATGTATAGTGTACTAGTCTTCTTGCCTTTGGCCACCACCAAATTACCCTTTGTGAGCTTCCATTTTCCATTACCAAAATGGTTGTCAAACCCTTCATCATCAAGCTTTCTGGTAGATATCAAATTTAGCCGAATGTTGGGTACATGTCTTACATCTTTGAGCACCAACTTGCATCCAAGATTTGTTTCTAAGCAAACATTTCTCATGCCAACAATTTTTGACAAACCTTCATTTCCCATCCGAACAACTCCATAACTTCCTTTGGAATAGGAAGTCAAGAAATCTTCCCGAGAAGTGACATGGAATGACGCACCAGAATCAATAACCCAATAAATCTCTTGACTTGTCAAATTAATATAACTTTCATCACAAACAATCATAAAATCACCATCAGATGCAACTGAAGTTTTGTATTCATGCTTTTTCTCAAAATTTTTCTCTTTGTTTTGCTCATTGAATTTCAATTTTTTACACTCCCCGCTTCATATGCCCTTTCTTATGACAATAGTGGCACTCAATATCTTTTTTCGAAACTAAGCTAGACCGGTCTTTTGATTTGTCATTACGGTGAGAAGATCTACTCTTGCTTCTGCCTCTCCCCTGATTTTCTGTCACAAATGCCTCTAAATGAGAATAGCCAACTGATTTTATTCTAATTTGTTCATTCAACAAGTTGCTAGTTATTTGATTCATAGTAACAATTCCATCAAGAGCCGAATTACTAATTGTCACAACAAAAGTCTCCCAACTTTCTGGTAAAGAGTTAAGAAGCATTAGGGCCTGCAACTCATCATCAAAAACTATTTTCATAGTAGTAAGTTGATTGATAATATTTTTCATCTCAATCAAATACTCAGTAATAAGACCGCCATCTTTATATTTCAGGTTTACTAATTTTCAAAAAAGAAAAGTTTTATTTGTAACTGACTTTCTATCATAAAGACCCTATAATTTTTTCCACAATTCATGTGCCGAAATTTCGGTAGAAATATGATGAAAAAAACTATCATCAATCTATTGACGGATGACGCCAACAACTTTTCTATTAAGCCTATTCCACTCATCATCACTCTTGTCTTTAGGCTTTCGGCTATCACCCTCAATAGGTCCATCCAACTCTTTGCAAAATAAAAGATCTTGCATTGTTGTTTTTCAAGTTACCCAATTGCTTCCATTGAAGCTAATCATATGACTAACATTACCATCCATGATTACACAATCCTAATGATTCCAAATAACATGACTTTGATACCACTTGTTGGGAAAAAATTATATATGAACGATTCCCACAAGTAAATCAATGGTGTAATGCAAATAATAAATAAAATGAGACACAAAAAATTTAACGTGGTTCCCTTAAATATTAAGGTACGTCCATATGACACTACGGTCTAAATCCACTATCACCAAATTCATACAAAGTGGGCACAAAAGGCACAAGCCTTACAAATACACAAAAGTGTATAACAAATAGAGCAAGATGAAAAAGGATTCATCAAATATTATGAACGAAGCTTCAAGAAAATAATTAACAAAAAATAGCACAACCAGAATATCCTAATATACTGATAATAATAATTGTGTTGGGTGGTCTTGGGCCTTCTTAACCCCAAAAGCTAGCTCATAGGGTGAGGCTTTCCCTCACACTTAATAACTGACCACCAAGCTGTAGGGACTTGGAAAATTTAATTTATGAGAAAACAAGGAAAAAGGAAAAAGGAAAAAGAAAAGAAAGGGAAAGAAAAGAAGAAAGGAAGAAAATTTGCAGGGCAAAGCAGCAGGTACTTGTCAACAAGTGCCCTGCGCTCATCGACGAGGAGATCCCGAGAGCAAAGGAATTTCAGAGTATTTAAGGATCGTCAATGAAACCGCTTGTCTCATTGACGAGTGTTCTTCATTGACTCATCAACAAATCTTATGTACTCGTCGACGAGAACACGTGGACAACTATCTCTATAAAGGCTTAGAATCATTTTTCAGCGAGAAAATTTCTCTCCCTCACTTTCTCTCTCTAGGTTATGACCCAGCCCCCCTTCTCTATTCGTTTTCGGCTAAGTTTTTATCCAATTCGATGATCAAGAAGCACCACGAGGATCTAGGTATGATTCTCTACAACTTAATCGGAGCATATTGTCGATTTGGGGTTCCTGGGCACTACTCCAAAATCAGGGTAAGTAAGATATTTTTAGGGTTTAATTGGTTGTTTGGAGTATTTGGGCCTAGGAGATGTATTAAATGATAAATATTCTGGGGTTGAGTTGATTGAACTGGGGATAATGCGATTTCAGGGTATGGAATTTCGAACCCCGTGGGTGTGGATTTAGGATTTTTAGTAGGCCTCTCAGTAAGCAAGTAAGGGGAATAAATTATAACAGCTATTTTTGGAAATGAACTGGTTGATTTAAATTATGTGAAAATGTGAATATGATATTTTGCCTATGGTTATTATGTTTTGAATATTAGATAAAATTGTGTGGCATGAGGAATAAGAAATAATAAATTTAAACTAGGAATGTAATTGAAATTGAGATATGTGTTTTGCACTGAGAAAATGAGACTATGATATATATATTGAAATGTTTTATACAGAAATGAAGATATGGAAAACCCAGTTATGTTTTGTATACATATTTGTGATGATATGAGATTTATATATGGAAATGATGAAAAATGTGTTAGCTTTGGTGTATTCCCAAGAAGGGGGGGGGGGTGGGGGATGAATTGGGTTTTTAAAAAATTTGTCCCTAGGTCAACCAATCTAGCAGCAACATTACACAAATCTAGGGTCTTTCTATTTAATTATAAACCCAATCAACATATGTACTACATAATGAATCAAGCATACAACATACATGTGCTGAAAAATAAAAGTGCGAAAAATAAATTTGTGGAAATATAAAGAACACGCACGATATGTTATTGGGGTTCGGCCAAATGTGCCTATGTCCCTGCCTCTAGCTTGCAAGCTCGAGGATTCCACTAAAGCTCACTTAACGGGTGGAGTTACACCGATTACAACGAGGTCAATTAGCACAGGGCTGAGCTCAACATTTACAAATTCTCCTTGCTGGCCGGAGAAGGCCCTAGGTCAAATTCAAAAGGCTGACCACAACCTAATCCTTCCGGGCTAGATCAAGCCCCCTCAGGCCACGCCTAGAAATACAAACAAATAAAGCTTTTTCGTACAATGAAAAGTACTTCTAATACAAGCAGATTTGTACTAATGACAATCAATCAAATGCACATCAACAATATAGGTAAACGTAAGGTCAGTGATGTGTATTTTTGTGCAAGCCACACTCAACAAGATATAATCGCAAGAATGTTCAAGAGTGTTCTAAACAAGTTGTATCTTTGAAACAAGCTAAAAAAAATCTCAATAGCAAATCAGGGTTTCAAAGATGTTAATCAAATATTCAAACTTAACTTAAAATATTTTCCTTCAATGTAATGAGTATAAGAGTAATTTGAAAATATTTTAATTTGTAGAAAAATATTTTGCACAACAAAATTCAAAGTTATAGGAATCTTGCAGTGACAATGCAAAAATCCTTAAGCTTGTTAGTTTATCCAAACACAAGATTTATGATGTTCAAATCTGTGGGATAAACCTAGCTAAACTCTCCAAAATAATATCAAACAATCAACCAAACAAATGAGAGTATTAGCACTATCTAATAAACACAAGAACAATCAATAAACTCTCACAATATCAAGATGTATCAAGGGCATGAATATTGAGAGTATTTTGGGCAAAATGAGATTTTGAGATAGAGAGGATTTTTTCAAATGATCTTGGTTAATCTCATCTTAATCTTTACAAATGAACTCATATTTATAGACAATGTTAAAAATATAACCGTTTGGGACCTATTAGGTATTCTTAGAGAAGTCTAAAAACACTTAAGAGTAAATAACCCATTTTAACCCTTATTTACCTCGGGTAAAATAAATTTAACCCGAGAAGGTTCGGGTGGCTGAACCGAAGTTTGGTCGCCCGAACATACTCATTTTAAAAAATATTTTAAAACATTTCGGTAGCCCGAATATTAGCTTGGTAGCCCAAACCAAAGTCAGTGGCATTCATTTGGAGTTTCGGGTGCCTGATCAGTGGGTTGGTAGCCCGAGCTCATAGGTTCAGTCGCCCAGGCATGTTTTGAATTATTTTCTCGGCAGCCTGAGTTGGTGAGGGTCCTTTTCAGAGGGTTCGGGCACCCGGGGAAGATATGTTTAAAACAGGTTCGGTCGCCTGAGAGGTTGGTCAACTATTGACTTTTCAATAGTTTAAGTGCCCAAGGAGTTTTGAACTCCTGGGGTTCGGTCGCCCGAGCTCTCTCAAACTTCCCTATAATGTTCAATTCAATTCATATTTAACACTCGTGATTGTAAATGATATTTGTGCATGAGTGTTTGGGAGCTAAGGTCTTACAAGGGTCTTTTCCAAGGTTGTTTTGAGATAGTTACAAAAATCTGGCGTCGATCGACTTCGGTCAACTAAAGGGTGCCCTAAGATTATTTGGTCCCTATGGTCAAACTATGGTCATGTTGAGCTTACAAAACCTACATGCATGACATGCAAAGATTATTACTGACTGATATAAATTATTACAGACCCAAATATAAAATAAAATGTAAAGATACAATTAGAAATAGACATCGGTCTTCATGCGCTGCTCCTTTGCAAATCCATGGAATATGCCGAAAAATGTGCGTGTTTAAGTGTGTCTCAGCTTCCATCTCTCATCTGTCATCTGTGCTTAGACAAGTAATCCTGTTCATACACTCAAAGCACACAGATGAGATATTGTGATTTGTCATAATCAAAACAGGGAGCTGACCAAAAAGTCAACAAAATGGAATACATAATTGTTTTATAGAGAGACAATGAAATGTGATTTACAGATGTGTATTTTACTAAGAAATGATGAATATATATGTGATATATAAATATGTTTTTAAGAGAAATGATGAAATATGATATACAAATATGTTTTTATAGAGATATGATGAAATGAGAGATACAAAAATGTTTTTACTGAAATGAGGATATACGTGATATGCAAAGAAATGTTTTATACAAAAATTTTGAATTGAGATACATATAGATATGAGATGAAATGAATATAGATATGACGGAAATGATACAGAAATGATGAGAATAAATCTGATATGTTGAGATATGCTGATGTAATGAAATGTGAATGTAGAAATGTGAAAATGAGAATCCTAATGGACTATAGTTGTACAGAGAGCACGGTACCATTGCTAGCATGGTGATAATGCAACCACACGTTTGGTGTAGAGTGTGGCAAGATAGTCGATTGGGGCAATGAGAAGGGTAGTGTTGCCCCTTGGAGTCCCGACCAGGAGTGGGCAGGCCAATCCTACTACAGACACGTTCTCTGTTTTGATCTAATTGGGTAGGCCAACCGCGGTTAGGTCTAGCCTTTGGGCCACACAACCTGGTCATAGGGGTGATACATGACGATGTGAATATCCTCAGGGCAGCTGTGAGTTACAGACACGTAATGGATTCTATACTAGCCAAAACTCATGAGCTAGATTATGAAATTGAGAAATGAATAGTCATGGGTTACAGACATGTTGTGCAATATTTTAGAAGATACCCATGGGCTAGAATGTGAAAAAATATGAGAAATGAAAGTGTATGAATTTAAAGATGAGATATGAAAGTATATGAATATGATTTGAGAAATGAAAGTATATATATATGATTATGAAAAATGATAGCTTATGATTATGAGTATGAGAAATGATATCAAAGCTTATGAAACTATGTTTTATATCTATATGATTATGAGTACATATTTGTAGTGATCCAAAAAAAAAAAAAAAAAAAGTAGAATAAATAAATAAATAAATAAAAAATTAAATTAAATTAAATTAAATAATTAACTAAATTGAATACTTAATTAAATAATAATAATCATTAATTAAAATATATAATATAACATATTAATATATGTTAATATAATATAATATATTATTATAATATATATATATGTAAAGGATCCTGAAGTTGGGAAGCTTCAGGATCAATTCAAGTTCAGACAGAGAGAAGCCGCCCTCTCCTGCTCACGCTGGCTTCGTCTTCGTCTCTTTCTCTCTCAATTTCTCGGCGGATTTGCGGCGGATCGAGAAATGGAAGGTTTTGTTGGATTCCTAACTCCGCCGCCAACATTTCTACTCGAGCGGATTTGTCGTGGGAGCGGCGTAGGTACCATTCCTAGGGTAAGACAACTTTTCCCTACTTTTTCAATTTCTCTTTAAATCTACCGCTAAATTGACGATCGAGCACCACCACATGGTCCTAGTCGCGATTGTCATCATTTTGGCGTGAGTAAATTTCAAATTGGGGTTTTCTAGGCCCCACTCCAAAGCGAGAGTGAGATTTGAGAAATTTGGCAAATTGGTTATAGTTGAGGGTATAGCCATTCATTTAGAATTTATGGGCCTAGGAAATATTAAAATAATATTTTATTTAGGATTAATTTAATGGAACTAAAAATTTTAATTTCAGGATCCGGGTGAGTGCCGCAGACATCTTTTCGGGGGTCCCTGTTAGCGTAGTGCAAGAAATCAGGTAAGGGGAAAAAATATATTAAACCAGAATTTTTATTAATTTAATGGAAAATAAATTATGTTATAAATACGTGTGTATGTTTCGGTTTGGATTTAAAATGCCAACCATTTAAATTATGTTTTTCCGAGTTTAGGACTGTTTATTAGATATATATATGCGAAAATGAACTGATGAAAGTGAAAAATATTTTCAGAATAATTATGTAAGAAATGAAAGGTATTTTCAGTATATAATCAGTAAATGTTGGTTGACTTATTTTATAGGTAGTGTATGAATTATATTGCTAAATTGTGTGACATGAGTAAATGTAAGTTCTGTGCAAATATATGTTAAATGTATGAGATGCAGGTTAAGTAAGTAATACATTGAGAATGATATATGATATGAACTATGCTGCTTGTGTGTGTTAATGCAACCATGTAAATAGCTGAAATATGTTAGGTAAAACAATTGAAAGATGTTGGGTAAAACAGTTGAAAGATGTTGGGTAAAACAACTGAAAGATGCTGGGTAAATGTATGACAGCTGAAAAATGCTGGGTAAAATAGTTGAAAGATGCTGGGTAAAACAGCTGAAAGATGCTAGGTATGAAATGAAAATGAAAATGAATGAAATAGAAATGAAATGTGAAATGTGAACAATATAAAATGGGAAAGAGCCACATAAAGTGAAATGAAATGAAAAGTAAAAGATGAAAACATGAACAGTTGAGAGATGCATAATAATGGCAACAAAATAATGCATTATGATATTATCAGTATTTAAGTTAATAGAACATGTTACAATTGGGCGAGGCAAACTCTTCGCCCGAGGGCTTGTTGAGAAAGGCGAGTGCACTAGTTGTATTAGATGTAACAGTAGCTGCATAACGTGCTAGGGCAGAGGGAAACTATTTGTATGGGCGGATAGATTTCCCTATTCTTGGGAGCCTTCGTCGGTAAACTTTTGTATGAACTGTGTGAGTATGAGATTAATTTGTCACTTGAGAGCTTATTGAGTAAGGTGAGTGCCCTGGTATGCTTCTATTGTGACCTTTGGGTTGCCTAATGTATCAAAGCAGAGGGGTGCTACTTGTATAGGCGGGTAATCACCCCTATCCTTGGGTAATCTCTTGGGTAAAATACCTTGCATGTGTTTGAATAGGATCAGGAAATGATTTCAGAAATTATGTTAATGATTTGCAAATAATAAATAATATGCTGTTTATAAACCTCATGTTGGCCACACGCTATTTTAATACATTGTTTTTTCCCTTACTGAGATGTGTCTCACCTGAATATGAACTTATCTTTTTCAGGACCTCCACGAGATCGAGCTGTTATAGCACTTTTGAGAAAAAAAGGGTATAATTTTGATAATATTTTGGGATGTAAATATGTCATATTTTATGTTTAAAGTCTTCTGAGTAATGAATGGTTGTGAAACATACTGGTGTTTGTGAATACTGGAAGTGTGGGTTACGTTTTGGAGATATGTATATATGTGAGTACATGTGGATGTATGATTTATGTTAGAATGTAGATGGATGTAGAAAACTCTGGTGTTATTTTGGTTGGAAGATTATAGTTATGTTTTCTGCTTCATAAATGATATTAGAATGCGGATTATCAGGTAAATGAATGAATTAGTAGCACTCCAGACCCACTTAAGGGGTCAGGGCGTTACAATATCTGTATATTTTCTCAGAAGATATAATCATTTAAATGGGTTTATTATGATATAACTAAACTCATACTGCCACACACTGTGAATAATTTATTCCGTCTTACTGAGAGGGGTCTCACCCAGAAATTTAAACATTTATGGTAATCAGGACTGTTGAGTAGAGAGAGCTCTGAGATAGAGGGGAGCTGGTGCCCTGATAGTCAGGGTAAGTGTTTTGTGTTGGGGATGTGTTTGTGTAATCCCCTAGAGTATTTTTGTTGAGTTTGGAGATGTGGATTGACATGTGTATATATGGATGGATGGTTCTCTAGTATTTGTATTCGGGATGGTATGTAAATATTGACCTCCACTATTTGGTATATTTGTATGTGATAGATGGATTGCCCGGTATCCAACTTCGGGTTGGGTTGTCTTGATACATGGTATCAGAGTTTTGGTATTTGACATATGTTTAATTATTATTGTTTATTTTTAAAAAATGGTGGAAAAATCGGATCGTCACAGTTTGGTATCAGAGTGTAGGTTGCTAGTTTCTGCAAACTTTAGTAAACAGCGGAATACAATACCAAAGTATAGGAATGAATTTCGATGATAGTAGGAGATGGGTAAAATGGGATATGAGTCAGTCATTGTGGAGGATAAGATTGAAATTTAGGGTTCTATCTTGCGGCTTGGAGGCAGGAATTTCATGGTTGTTTCTGTGATTTTCCTGGGGTGACGACTTCAGGAAAATCATAGTAAACTATCACCATTTCTTGTTTCTGAGTGGTAAGACTGAATCTTAAATTGGGATGGAGGATGTTAAGATGAATGATTATAGAAGAATATTTTATAGGTCCTAGTTGTTAAGTGTATTGGTGGTGTTATGATGATAGAGTTCTAAGACCATTTTGTACCATTTTTCAGGATGGATCTTGAAAGTAGCAATGCACATACTGGAGGTGATGAGGCAAGGCTTTCCAGTATGGGCGGCAAGAGACCCCGATGCAGTGTTACGTAGTGTCACTCAGCAAGTGATGGCAGAGATGGCCAAGGGTTTAAGGGAGTGGAGCTGCACGATTGAGCAGTTCACACGTATGAGGCCCTGTCGTTCTCTGGAGGGGCTGACCCATTTGTGGTTGAGAACTGGGTTCAGGATATAGAGAAAATGTTGGCAGTGCTCCCTTATACCGAGGAGCAGAAAGTATCCTTTGCTACTTTCAAATTGATTGGAGAGGCAAAACGCCGGTGGAGATCAGCGAGGTTGTTGGAGGAGTAGAGACTTGAGCTTGTAGTGGTGACGTGGAGCCACTTCAGGGAGTTATTCTTCAAGCGGTATTTTCCCACCACTATTCAAAATGCTAAGGCAGAAGAATTTTTGAATCTGACTCAGGGACATATGACGGTACAACAGTATGCCATTACATTCATCGAGTTGTCCCTATTTGCTCCATACATGGTGCCGGATGAGGAGAAGAAGGCAAGGAAATTCAAGGAGGGTCTGAGACAGGGTTTGTATGAATAGGTAGTGGGCTTTCATGTTCAGACCTTCTCAGAGCTGGTAGATAAAGTTACAGTGATTGAGACTAGCCTATAGAGAGGTGTTGGAGCACAGAGCCAGAGAAAGAGGCCCATGCCTCCTGATTTTTAGATAGGTTCCAGCTAGGGACCTTGGAGGAGGCAAGATAGTAGAGGAGGTCCGAGATAGGGGATGGGAGATTGAGTGGGGTACAGGGCAGACCGATGCCCACTCTTTATCCCAGATGCTATAGGAGACACCCAGGAGAGTGTCGGGTCAGAGAGATGATATGTTATCGATGCTATCAACCTGGCCACATGGCAAGATACTATTGAGGACCGCCACTTATGGCGCCTTCTCCTAGACCATACCAAGGAGGTCACTAGGCACCCCAAGGCGGTCAGTAGAGGAATACTGCCCAGCACGAGTCTACGCTCTAACACCAGGAGATGCTGAGATGGCAGGAGATGTCGTGACATGTATTGTTTCAATTCTGTCATATAAAGCAATTATTTTATTTGATTCAGAGGTGACTCATTCCTTTATAGCCTAGGAGTTTATCAAGTTTTGTGGGATAGAAACTCATAAATTAGGTGTCAGTTTGTTAATGGCTACGCCGACTGGGACTGTAGTGTTATGTAGGAAGGTACTTAGGAACTGTCTAGTCTATATTAAGGGGAGGTCTTTACCAGTAAACTTGATAGTTTTAAATATGCATGAGTTTGAGGTGATTCTGGGGATGGATTGGCTAGCTACTAACTATGCCAGTATTGACTATTATCAGAGGGAGGTAGTGTCCAGACCTCCAGGAGAGTAGAAGTTCAGATTTATGGGTACATGTGTGTATACCCCACCACAGATGTTATCCGCCATTCAAGTGAGGAGATTGTTACTAGATGGATGTCAAGGATACTTGGCTGTATAAAGGAAGCATCAGAAGGAGAGATAGGATTAGAGAATATCTCGATAGTGAGATATTTTCCTGATGTATTCCCTGAAGATTTGCCGGGACTACCTTCTAATCGTGAGGTAGAATTTTCTATTGATCTAGTTTCGGGGACAATGCCGATTTCTAAAGTGTCGTACAGAATGGCACTAATGGAATTGAGAGAGTTGAAGGAACAGCTACAAGAACTATTAGATAAGGGATTTATTAGGCCCAGCGTGTCACCTTGGGGAGTGTCAGTATTGTTTATGAGAAAGAAAGATGGGTCAATGAGAATGTGCATCGACTATAGAGAAATCAATAAAGTGACCATAAAAAATAAATACCCGATTCCCCACATCAATGATTTGTTTGACCAGTTATAGGGGACATAGATTTTCTTGAAAATAGATCTACAGTTTGGGTATCATGAGGTGAAGGTTAAGGTGAAAGATATTTTGAAGATAACATTCAGGACGCAGCATGGCAATTATGAGTTCCTGGTTATGTTGTTCGGACTAAAAAACGCTCCTGCTGTGTTTATGGACCTGATGAACAAGGTATTTCATTAGTACCTAGATCAGTTTGTAGTAGTTTTTATAGATGATATATTGGTGTATTTAAAGAGCCCTAAGGAGCATGAGGAACATTTGAGGATGGTTTTATAGGTGCTGAGAGAAAGAAGATTGTATGCAAAGTTTAAGAAGTGTGAGTTTTGGCTGAAGCAAGTCACCTTCCTCAGACACGTGGTATCCAGGGGTGGTATTTCGATTGATCCGAGCAAGATTGAGGTGGTAGTGGATTGGAAAAGATCGAAAAATGTATAGGAAATTAGAAGTTTCTTGTGATTAGCAGGGTACTACCGCAAATTTGTTGAGGGCATCTCTAAATTATCAGGTCCTTTGATGAGATTGACCAGGAAAGGTGTGAAATTTGAGTGGACCGACGAATATGAACAGAGCTTTCAGAAGTTAAAGTAGCGGCTCATCACTGTACCAATTTTGACAATTCCTTCAGGAGAAGAGGGTTTCGTAATTTACAGTGATGCGTAACACAAAAGGCTCGGATGTGTTCTGATGCAGTAGGGGAGAGATGTAACATATGCCTCTCGATAGCTGAAAGAATATAAGAAGAATTACCTTACCCATGATCTGGAGTTAGTAGCAGTAGTCTACGGGTTGAAAATTTAGAGACACTATTTATATGGGGTAGGTGTGAGATTTTCACTGATCATAAGAGTCTGAAATACTTCTTCACATAAAAAGAATTAAACATAAGGTATAGGAGATGGTTGGAGCTAATAAAAGATTACGACTGCACCATTAGTTACCACCCGGGAAAAACTAATGTGGTAGCTGATGCTTTGAGTCAGAAATCAGTGGGAGCAGCAGTATCAGTAGGGATGATTCAACATCTGATTCAGATGGATTTAGAAAGGCTTGGTGTGGAGCTGGAGGAGGATGATCACCAGGCCTTTATTGTCAATCTAGTATTACAACCCACCTTATAGGAAAGAATTAAAGCTGCTTGGAGGAGTGATGTAGAGTTAGTAAAACTTATGGATAAAGTGCAGAATGGATAGGGGGTAGAGTTCAGTATCTCAGATAATGGAGCCTTGAGGTTCCGTACCAGGCTGTGCGTACCTGTCGATCCTGAGATTAAGAGGATTATCTTGGAGGAAGTGTACCGATCCCTTTATACAGTGCACTTGGGAAACACTAAAATGTATAGGGATCTTCGAGAGTCATTTTGGTGGAGATAGTTTTGAGTATGTAGAGTAATGTTTGACATGCCAGCAAGTGAAAGCAAAGCATTAGAGACTGGCGGGATCATTGCAGCCACTCCATATCCCCGAGTGGAGGTGGGAGCATATATTGATGGATTTTATCACATGATTACCACTGAGATTGCATAGATAGGATGCCATCTGGGTAGTCATAGACCATTTGATGAAGACTGCCCATTTCCTTCCCATCAGAGTTAACTACTCCATGATTAGATTGGTTGAGTTGTATATTCAGGAGATAGTTAGACTGCATGGCGTGCTAGTGTCCATAGTATCAGACCGAGACCCACGATTCACGTCTTAGTTTTGGAGGAGTTTGCAAAGAGCCATGGGTTCTCAGTTGATGTTCAACACAACATTTCATCCTCAGATAGATGGACAGTCAGAGAGGACTATACAGATACTGGAGGATATGCTATGAGCTTGTGTTCTGGATTTCAGGGGTAGCTAGATACATTTCTTGCCGTTAGTTGAATTTTCTTACAATAATAGCTACTAGGCCAGCATTGGGATGACACCATATGAGGCGTTATATTGTAGGAGGTGCCGATCTCTATTGTATTGGGATGAAATTGACGAGAGACATATTTTGGGGCCAAAGTTAGTCCAACAAACTTATGATAAAGTAGACTCATTAAAGATAGAATCAGGGCAGCTCAGAGTTGGCAGAAAAGTTATGTAGATACTCACCGGTGAGAGTTGGAGTTTAATGCAGGGAATCATTTGTTTTTGAAAGTGGCACCAATGAAAGGGGTTATGAGGTTTGGGAGGAAGGGTAAGCTGAGCCCTAGGTATATTGGACCATTCAAGATTCTTGAGAGAGTGGGTCCAGTTGCCTACAAGTTAGCCTTACTACCAATCTTATCTAGAATCCACGAAGTATTTCACATTTTATGTTGAGGAAATACATCCCAGATCCCTCCCATGTGATTAGTTATGAGACATTGGAGTTTGGTGATGCCTTATCTTATGAAGAAAGGCCAATGCAGATTTTGGATCGGAAGGAACATGAACTACGCACAAAGAGGATTCCACTGGTAAAAATACTATGGCATAATCATGCAATTGAGGAAGTGTTGTGGGAATTAGAGGAACAGATGTGCCAGAGATATCCAAACCTATTTAGTGGAGCTTAGAGCTAAACTAGTAAGAATAAAAGTAAATGACAATGTATGTATTTTGACTTGTATAGTGTAGGGTATGATAGATAATGTTTTTGGTTTTAGGTAATGAATGGTTTTGGGAGAGTTTTCTTTTTATGTGTATGGTTGTAATCTCCCAGAATCCTCCCTTGTAACCACGGTATTCCTTGGCCATAAGTGAGAGTAATTAATAAAAATTCTGGTGTTTTTCCTTAAGGTTGGAAATGTGATAGATAGAAAATTTCGAGGACAAAATTTTGTAAGGAGGGGAGAATATAAGGACCTGAAAATTTTAATTTATGAGAAAATAAGGAAAAAGGACAAAGAAAAGAAAGGGAAAGAAAAGAAGAAAGGAAGAAAATTTGTAGGGCAAAGTAGCAGGGACTCGTCAACAAGTGCCTTGCACTTATTGACGAAGACATCCCGAGAGCCAAGGAATTTTAGAGTATTTAAGGATCGTCAATCAACTCGCTTCTCTCGTCAACGAGTGTTCTTCATTGACTCGTCGATGAATCTTATGTACTTGTCGACGAGTACACGTGGACAGCTATCTATATAAAGGCTTATAATCATTTTTTAGTGAGAAAATTTCTCTCATTCACTTTCTCTCTCTAGGCTACGACCCAACCCCCTTCTCTCTTCTATTTTGACTTAGTTTTTACCCAATTCAATGATCAGGAATCACCATGAGGATCTAGGGACGATTATCTACAACTTAATCAGAGCAAATTGTCGATTTGGGGTTCCTAGGCACTACTCCAAAACCAGGGTAAGTAAGATATTTTTAGGGTTTAATTGGTTGTTTGGAGTATTTGGACCTAGGAAATGTATTAAATGATAAATATTCTAGGGTTGAGTTGATTGAATTGGGGATAATTTGAACTGGGGATAATGCGATTTCAGGATATGGAGTTCCGAACGTCGCGGGCATGGATTTAGGATTTTTAGTAGGCCTCTTAGTAAGCAGGTAAGGAAAATAAATTATAACAACTATTTTGGGAAATGAACTGGTTGATTTAAAGTATGTGAAAATGTGAATATGATATTTTGCCTGTGGTTATTATCTACTGAATATTAGATAAAATTGTGTGGCATGAGGAATAAGAAATAATAAATTTAAACTGGGAATGTAATTGAAATTGAGATATGTGTTTTAAACTGAGAAAATAAGACTATGATATTTATATATTGAAATGTTTTATATAGAAATGAAGATATGGGAAACCAAGTTATGTTTTGTATACATATTTGTGATGATATGAAATTTATATATGGAAATGATGAAAAATTGAATATAGAATTGTTTTATGGAGAAACAATGAAATGTGATTTACAGATGTGTATTTTACTAAGAAATGATGAATATATATGTGATATATAGATATGTTTTAAGAGAAATGATGAAATATGATATACATATATGTTTTTACAAAGATATGATGAAATGTGAGATACAAAAATGTTTTTACTGAAATGATGATATACGTGATATGCACAGAAATGATTTATACAGAAATGTTGAAATGAGATACATACAAATATGAGATGAAATGAATACAAATATGATGGAAATGATACAGAAATGATGAGAATAATATTGATATATTGAGATATACAGATGTAATGAAATGTGAATATAGAAATGTGAAAATGAGAGCCCTAATGGACCATAGTTGTATAGAAAGCACGGCACCATTGCTAGCATGGTGATAATGCAACCACACGTCTGGTGCAGAGTGTGGCGAGACAGTTGATTGGGCTAGTGAGAAGGGTTGTGTTGCCCCTTGGAGTTCGGACCAGGAGTGGTTAGGCTAATCATACTATAGACACGTTCCCTGTTTTGATCTAATCAGGTAGGCCAACCGTGGTTCGGTCCATCCTTCAAGTCGCACAGTCCGGTCATGGGGTTGATACATGATGATGTGAATATCCTTAGGGCAGCCGTGAGTTACAGACACTTAATGGATTCTATACTAGCCGAAACTCATGAGCTAGATTATGAAATTGGAAAATGAAAAGTCATGGGTTACAGACACGTTGTGCAATATTCTGGAGGATACCCATGGGCTAGAATGTGAAAATGAATATGAGAAATGAAAGAGTATGAATTTAAAGATAAGATATGAAAGTATATGAATATGATTTGAAAAATGAAAGTATATGTATATGATTATGAGAATTGATAACTTATGATTATGAGTATGAGAAATGATATCAAAGCTTATGAAACTATGTTTTATATCTATATGATTATGAGTACATATCTGTATATTTTCTCAGATGATATAATCATTTAAATGAGTGTACTGCCACGCACTGTGAATAATTTATTCCGTCTTACTGAGAGGTCTCTCACCTAGAAATTTAAGCATTTCAAGTAATCAGGACTGTCGAGTAGAGAGAGCTCCGAGATAGAGGGGAGCTAGTACCCTGGTAGTCAGGGTAAGTGTTTTGTGTTGGGGATGTGTTTGTTTAATCCCCTAGAGTATATTTGTTGAGTTTGGAGATGTGGATAGACATGTGTATATATGGACTGATAGTCTTCTAGTATTTGTATTTGGGATGGTATGTAAATATTGACTTCCGTTGTTAGATATATTTGTATGTGATAGACGGATTACCCGGTATCCCACTTTGGGTCAGGTTGTCTTGATATATGGTATCAGAGTTTTGTTATTTGACAGCAGTTTAATTATTATTGTTTATTTAAAAAAATGGTGGAAAAATCAGGTTGTCACACAAGCCCCTTCCACAACCGATGTGGGATAATTCCAACAATCTCCCCCTCACACATCGGGCTCCAAATTCCTCACGAATTGGGCTCACCAAATTGGCAGCACCACATGCCCAACATCTCAAGAAGAAACCATGGGCTTTGATACCAGTGTTGGGTGGTCTTGAACCTTTTTAACCCCAAAAGCTAACTCATAGGGTGAGACTTCTCCTCACAATTAATAACCGACCAACAAACCCCTCCACAACCGATGTGGGACAACCCCCAACACATCCCACATTCCTTACAACTTTATGTCGAGGCTTGAGCATGAAACTTCCAACATAAAAATTTGTATCTATACATGTTCGTGATTCGGAAACCGAACCAAATATCTGATCTATGGTTGCGAAATTACTTGGGTAAGCCACTGGGGACTAAAGGAGGCTCGACAAAGATATAGGATCCAATGATTGAAAAAATCACACGTAAGCTTGCTGGATGGAAGGCCAACTATTTATCCATGGGAGGTAGATTGATCTTACTTAAAGCAGCCCTTGATAATCTACCCACATACTATGCTTCTTTGTTGACAATTTCGTATATAGTGGCAAGCAAAATCGAGAAAATGCAAAGGATGTTTGGAAAGGGAACTCAGAAAGTTTTAAATATCCCCTCATCAACTGGTCTAAGCTATATCCACCTATAGCTAAAGGGGGTTTGGGAATAAAGAATTTCAAAGTGGCAAACACAACCCTGCTTACTAGTTGGTGGTGGAGATTCTGCAGAGAGAAATAATATTTATGAAGAGGAGTCATATGCTGCAAATATGAATGCAACCAAGATTCGTGGAACTTGAATCCGAGTAAATTCAGTAGGAGGTGGAGCATTTGGAAAGGTATCATCAAAGTAGGAAATATTTTTTGGGAATATGCAAGAATTATTCTGGGCATTGGTGGACAAAACACCTTCTTCCGGCTGGATCGTTGGGTAGGGAAAAGCACTTTGAAGCAACTCTTCCCCAACCTCTTCATTTTGCCTCCTCACCAAAAAGACAAAGTAATACATTGTCATTCCAAAATTTCGATGTTGGGCTGGAAGCTGAGACGACCATGAACCTCCCTCAATTGTTATATGAAACTCAGTCGAATGGATCCTTGAGAGACCAATGTTGTTGGACCCTAAAAAAATATGGGGATTTCTTTGTTAGCAGTTTGTACACGCGAATTATTTCCATTGAATTTAAATGCTCTATCTTCTTGGGACTTGCTTCTAAAAGACCCCGAGATAATATTTAGAAAAGGGGTTGGTCGTTGGCGTCAATGTGTCTATTATGCAAAAAATGACTCCAAATCTGTGGACCATCTGCTCTTCCATTGTGAGTTTGGCTTTCAAATTTGGTCCACTCTCCTTTGATTGGGGAAGGTTTCTTGGGCAGCCCAAGGACAATTTCGGAGCAACTACTAGCTTGGTGTTGATTAGTTCTTGAAGGGGGCACCAGAAGATTAAAGTTTTCTCTACCAGCTGCTATTGCTTGGGATACTTGGGAGGAAAGGAATGCTAAAACATTCCAAGAAAAATCTACTAATCCTCAAGTGGTAGGTCGAAATGTGCTTAGAATATAGATATATTTTTTTTGATACTAGGCTAAGCTAAAAAATTTTTGGTCTCGAGTGGGAGAAGGTTTACAATTATTTTCTTTCTTGGGCATGTAATTTTGTTGATATTTTATTTCGGGTTTCAAGCGTCTTGCTTGTTAACTTTGTAATAAAATTTCTCTTTTACCATTTATAATATATATATATATATATATATATATATATATATATTCATAGTTTTTTAGACTTCCACTATGGGATGTTAAATAAATGTCATTTCAAATTTTAATTTAAAACTTAAATAAATACGTAAATGATATAGACAAATAATTAAGTATTAATTGATATTTATTTATAGCTGCCATGTGTCAAGCTGTCAAGTATTTCGAGAGAATATGAAAAAAATAAATTTTGGAGGATATTATTTAATAAAAAATAGTTCCTCATTACCCTTAATATTCAATCTTGTATGTACATGTATGTGCATATTAATTTAGGGGACAAATTTAATTAAAAATTCTTTATTGTTTCTAATCGATATAAATGTGCAACTGACACATGTGAGAAGTAAGGTGTACTCCCAAGAGGGGGAGGGGGATGAATTAGGATTTTAAAATTTCTTTTGGAAACTTTAATTTAGTATGACCCTTTTCAGATTGAATTAATTACAATCACACTCTCCAATTAACAGCGCAATTAAACTTATCAGCAACTTCACAAGTACAGTTTATTTGTATTGACCAACACTCAATCCAATCAATAAGGTAAGCTTGATTTTTCAATATGAAATAAAATAGAAATTTCAGCAAGCTTCCAAAATTCATATTTTGATATCAAACAAGTTACTTGAGTTTTATTAATGAACTTTGATATTTATCAGCGTACTTCCTTTAATCAAGGTTTTCGCAATCAACGTACTTCCTTTAATCAAGGTTTTTGCAATTCTCAATGACTTTTTAATTTCTAGCAATAAGTAAACATCCACGCAATTTATATATGCAAAAAATTAAAGAGAGTAGGGAAGAGAAAGACACCAAAATTTTACGAGGTTCGGCTATACCTACCTACGTCCTCGCCTTAGGCAAACCATTCAAGGATTTCACTATACCACTCCATTAAACGGGCGGAGCAAACCATTTACACACTCCTTCAAGTAGGATGGAGCCCTCCTCGCCAAGTGATACCCCATGCTAAATAGTTCAACGATTCACAATCCTGAACCGTAAAAAACAACAAGAGAAACATGAACAATTCTTGTATACAAAAAGCACTTTCAGCAAGAGCAGATTAGTACAATAGAATATCACGATATACTTCAATCAAAATCAATATAGAAAGATGAAGCTCAAGAATTTATCATTGGGGTTCTTTCTTAGATTAAGAAACTCGGTAGAAATGTAAAGAA
This sequence comes from Malania oleifera, assembly GCF_029873635.1. Taxonomy (NCBI): domain Eukaryota; kingdom Viridiplantae; phylum Streptophyta; class Magnoliopsida; order Santalales; family Ximeniaceae; genus Malania; species Malania oleifera. The sequence continues at coordinate 2,290,070 of NC_080419.1, forward strand.
CCGTAGGCTTTAATCAGCAAATTCTCAGTAGAAACTTCAGCAATAGTTTTAGCAAGAAAGCTTTTGAAGAGTAGAAAAATATTATGCTTGAATGTTGATTGTATGTATCAGTGTCTTTAATCCTTTGATTTAGCATGTATTTATAGATGAAAAAAGTTTAATTTTTGTATTCCCCAAGTTACTTGGAGTGTTTCCCAAGTTTTCATAAAGTTTGGGGGTTAAGCAATCTATTTTGGAAATATTCCCTCACTATTTTATTTTGAATTTTATGAAGGTTAGTCGCCTGATCTTATTCTATTTTAGCAAAAATTCAAACTCAAAATGGGGTCAATCGCCTGATCTCAGAGGGTCAGTCGACTAGGCCTGTTTTGTTTGCTTAATTAATTCAGCATAAAAATGTGAGTTGAATGATCTATTTTGGTCAATCGATTGAACTAGAAAATTTCCACAATGTTTAATTTTCAAGACTTTGATCCTTCAATTTTTGAAAAACTTCAATATAACTTAAAAAAGCATTTTCCGGGGTTTTCAAAAATTGGTCTCTAAGTCAATAAAAGATTCCTAAGAGCTTCATTCATTCATATTGAAATGTTTGAAGTACTTACATGAGACTTCTTAAAAACTATGACTCTTTTAATCACTAAGTCTTCATATATAGCTTCCATTCTTCACGTTAAGCTTGACTTTTAGCTTCATTTTAACTTCATAAGATCTTGTGTCATTAAATTCAAGCTTTTCAGACTTTGTTAAGCACTTTGATATTAGTCACTTGGGTCACTTGAGCTTGATACTTGAGTTATCTGAAACATCATCACTTAACGAAACATATTAAGTTTTTTTGATTTGTTATCATCAAAATAAGATTCGTAAGCCTTGTTAGGCCAACAATCTCCCCTTTTTTGATAATAACAAATAAGGAGTAAAAGTAAGTGAACCTTAATAAGGTTCCCTCTTACAACAAGCATACTCTTAACAATATTTGAAAAATGAAATGTCAGATGTTATCAAAATCAGTTTAGGTTCATATTTCAAGATCAATATATCAACCATGTATATGAATTCATGAATGTCAGCAATGTATATGTGTTAATTTGAATCATGTCTCATATCTTAGTTTTGCAATTCTTTTAGCATGTCTTATATCTTATCTCATATCTTATCTTATATCATATCTCATATCATATCTCATTTCTCAGTTTTGCTCAAAAATCTTTCTCCCCCTTTTGACATCAATCCAAAAGAGATAGAGGAACAAAGAAAAGTCAAACGAAGACACATAATAGCACAAAAAACAGAGAATTATATTCATTGAGATGTATATACAATGTAAAATCATCGGGAGATAAAAAAAAACATAGAACTGAGTTACAAAGCACAAAGAGCAACTAAAAAATCAATCATTTGCAGCTTCATCATCATTTGCTGCATCACCTTCGTCTTTTCTAGTATCTTCATCATCACCTTCTTCCTCTTCAGTGTCTTCTGCTTCTTCTTCTTCATCAGAGGCATCATCACTAGCATTTGCAGAGCTAATGCCCATAGGATCTATGCTGCGTGAAGAACTGGATAGATTCTTTTCAATACGACCAATCCTCTGATCAAGTGAGGAGTAGTTGGTCTGAAGAGATGCAAAATTATCTTGAAGAGATTGAAGTTCGGATCTCGTCACTACTGAAGGTGGTGAATTGGCGATAAAAAGGAAGGAACCAGGAAGGAGCAATATCATCTTGAGGAGCAGGGTACTGAACTGGCGGTGGCGGGTCAAGAGCTTGTCTTTGCCTTCTACTTCCTTTAGGAAACCAACCTTTCTTGCGTTTTTCATACCCCATTTGTTTAAGTGTAGTAGAAGAGAAAAGATCATAATGGGTATGTTTAACAAATAAGTCATTTGAAGATGAAACATGAAGATGAACAGAGAGGAGGTTCATAATTCCTCCATAAGGAATAGTTACTCTGTGAGCTTTAGTTCAAGAAATCATCCATTTAAGGACTAAGCTTGATAAGTCCATCTTCTTTCCTTTCACCAAACACCACATAACAAAATAGTCCAAGTATGTCATATAGTCATGAGAACCAACCCGAGGGAGGATGTTGTATATGATGATCTTTTGGAGGATCTGCTCTTGGAGATTCAGTTGCTTGTACAATGGAGGATGTACGAAGTAAATAGACGCTTCAACAATAACTAATGGTAAAAATTCTTCAGGAGTAAATCCTTGCTCCATGATCCATGTTTGTCAAAAAGGAGGACATTTAAATTTGCCTTGGCATATATTAAAGATAGTAGCTAGGGTTTGTGGTGAAAGTGCGATGGATTTACCAAAGACTTCGGTAGTGGTTACCGACTCCCCTTTAACCAAACTGGCATAGAAAATTTTTACAAATTTAGGAAAATGGCCTTTGTCTTGGTAGGTAATGAAAATTTTCCATCCATGGTTCTTAAACATGGGTAGGAATTCGGGAAAATCTTCTTTAAAAATGAAGTATCAAGAGCTTTACCAAGAATCAAATCAATCAAACGAAGATGATCTTTGTAATGACCTGCTTATTTTACTATATATATATATATTTTCCCTTTCCTAATATTCAATATAATAGTCTTGGAGATATCATAATCCACCTGGACCCATGGTATCAGGGGAACACTTGAAATACAATACGGAACCAAACTATCATTCAACACAATACCAGAGTTTACTACAACCATCATATAATTATACACACCCCAAAATATTCCAAAAAGAGCCCTGCCACCCAAATATCTGTCTGACCCTAGCAAAATACTTACCCTTCAAATACGGTAGATCAGCTGAATACTATCACTACGGAGCTTTATCTGCTCTCCTATCTGGGGCTCCTGGAATGTTTATATAATTGGGGTGAGACACCTCTCAGTAAGGAAAAATAAACAAATATCAGTGTGGCAACATGAGTTTTTTTCGTGTTGTACATATAATAGTACATATACATACTTGATAAACCTGTCTGTATTATATCTGGAAAAAAGCATATATAATCATCACATGATATAACATACTGGATTTTCATAAACATAATTCATCTCATATAATAATACATAGAAAACATCTTGGATGGTTAGCTAGCTAGTGTCATGTCATACCCCCACATGACTGGGTTGTGCAGCCGAAGGCGAGATTCGACAATGGCTGGCCGACCACTGCCGAATCAAAAGCAAAAGTCTGTAAGTACGATGGGTCAGCCTCTACTAGTCTTTTCACCTGGGGTGCCAACACTACAATAAACCATATTGATTGCCAATCTCCCACTGCCCCGTACGACTAGCGGTAGGACTAACATATCATGATCGTGATCATATAGCTACGTTACCGTGCTCATGAAAGCCTAAACCAAGCCAACCAGGTTCTAATAACATATAACATATTTCCAAATAGTGATACATGGCTATTTCATAATAATAACTGTCAAGTTAATATCATCATAAAATTTCGCATTAAATATCATAAAAATCTTCGGCCCTTACACCGACATTTTGTATTTTATATATCATGACCCGTACGCCGATAATGCATATTATAAAAATCCTCGGCTTGTACGCCGACATATCATATAAAAACCCTGTACCATTTTAACATTTTCCTGGAAGTAGTAAAACATATTTATTTTGTAAACATAATATTTCATGGTAAATTTTACTAGTGCCACACTAATTAGGTATTAATCATATTTAAATCATACCCTTGTTTATAGCAATATTTCCCAAACATAATACTACATTTGTAACAACCTGCCTTTTTTACCATATTTTTTTCCATGATAAATAAAACCGATATAATAAGTATAGCAGATCATAATCAACCTGAACCTGTGGGGTACTAGGGATACATCAGAAATGCAACACGGAAGCCTAAGCAACAGGAAACATAAAATCATATATATATATATATATATATATATATATATATACCACCATTCAACACAATACCAGAGTTGCTATATCCATTGTAAAATGTATACAACCCAAAAGAGTCCTAGGGTCCCTCCCACAAAAATCCATTTGACCCTATCAAAACACTACGATTCACTCTAGTAAATTTGAAGAGAACTTTCCCAGGAGTGTCGTGGTGGCCTCAGATCGTCGATGAGGCCACGAAGGAAGTTCGTCGACGAACACTCATTCCTTTTCTACGAAATTCAGAACTGAATATATCCTCTCGGTATCTTCTCATCGACGAGGATCTGCTGTGACCCCTTTATAATTTCCTTTCCCTCCTTTTATTATTTAAATACCATAATTCTTCGGGTCACTACAATCTTTGTATAAACGCTTAGTATGAGGAGTGACAAGCCATTGTTCGATGGAGGAATCTTCATCTACTTGCTTTGTTTGCTTACGCCCAATTGTCTTCATTCTAGGCATCCTGAGCTCAAGACTAAATGGTAAAACCCTAGAATTTTTTGAGGGAATGATGTAGGGTGATGAGTTTCGAAGGTTAATCGGATGTTTTTGAAGTGTATGAGCACCGAGAATCAAAGGAGACTGAAGAGACGAGAGGAGCAAACTAAGGTCAGTTGACTAGAGGCTTGATATTTTTAGGGTTTGTGCTCTCTTCGTTTTTAAACTCCGTTAGTCAGTCTACCGAACTCGAGGTCAGTCGATTGACCTTCAGGCGTATATCAATTTTTTTGAGATAGTAGCATGTCAATCGACTGAGGATTAATGGCCAGTCATCTTACCTTGCTCATCCTGAAAAAAATATTGATGAATTTAGAAAGGGATCGATTGAATGAGGCTGAAAGTTCAGTCGCCTGACCTCTTCTACTTTTGAATTCCTATTTGATAACTTCTTTACACAACTTCTCTGCTATGTAACAATCCTAGTTCTCTTCTTATAGATATAAATCTATCTTTTGGAAGAGGTTTGGTGAAAATATCTGCCCATTGGTCTTTTGTATTCACAAATTCAAGCAAGATATCCTCTTTTTGCCCATGATCTCTTAAAAAATGATGTCTTATGTCTATATGCTTGGTTCTTGAGTATGATATAGGATTTTTAGAGATATTTATCGCACTAGTATTATCACACTTTATAGGATTTGCTGAATACTCTAAATTAAATTCTTTTAATTATTGTTTCATATAGAGTGTTTGTGCACAACAGCTACCTGATGCTACATACTTAGCTTCAGTAGTAGAGAAAGCTACATAATTTTGTTTTTTGGAGAACCAAGACACAAGGGACCTTGCTAGGAAGTGGCAAGTACCACTTGTACTTTTTCTATCAAACTTACATCCAGCATAATTAGCGTTCGAACAGCTTATCATTTCAAAAACGGTGTCCATAGGATACTAAAGACCTAGGTCAATAGTACCTATCAAGTATCTTAAAATCCGTTTTACGGCTATTTGGTGAGATTCCTTAGGGGCTGACTGAAATAGAGCACACATGCATACACTAAACATTATATCCGGTCTACTAGCTGTCAAATATAGTAGACTTCCTATCATGCATCAATAATATTTCATATCTACTGGTTTTCCTTTTTCATCCTTATCAAGACTTATGGACGTACTCATTGGAGTACCTATAGGTTTGCTACTTTCCATGTCAAACTTCTTAAGTATGTCCCTTATATACTTAGATTGATTTATGAAAGTTCCATTCTTGGCTTGCTTAATTCGAAGTCCTAGGAAGTAATTTAATTCTCTCATCGTACTCATTTCAAATTCATCTTGCATACATTTTGCAAAATCCTTACATAAATCTTCATTTATAGCACCAAATATAATATCATCTACGTAGATTTGAATGATGAGCATATCTTCATTTTTAGATTTAGTAAATAATGTGCTATCTACCTTTCCTCCAGAAAAGTCCTTTTCTAGTAAAAATTCATTCAACCTCTCATACGAAGCCCTAGGGGCTTGTTTCAACCCATATAAAGCTTTTGTTAACCTAAACACATGATTAGGGTTATGCATTTCCTCAAATCCTGGAGGTTGTGCCACATAAACTTCTTCATTTATGAATCCATTTAAGAATGCACTCTTTACATCCATTTGATAGAATTTGAATTCCTTGTGGGATGCATAGGCTAATAACATTCTTATAGCTTCCATGCTAGCTACGGGAGCAAAGGTCTCATCGTAGTTTATTCCCTTCTCTTGGTTATATTTGTTGAACCACAAGTCTAGTTTTGTTACGTACAACTATTCCATTTTCATCCTTTTTATTCCTAAATACCCATTTTGTTCCAATTATTGAATGATCATTGCGCCTAGGAACTAACTTCCATACTTTATTTCTTTGAAACTGATTTAGCTCTTCTTGTATAGCAACTATCCAAGAATCATCACTTAAGGCTTCTTCAATGTTCTTAGGTTCTTCTTATGATAGGAATGCATAATGATTGCATATATTTTTCAATGAAGATCTAGTGGATACACCACGTGAAGTTTCTCCTATAATTTGATCTTTTGGATGATTCCTTACAAATTTCCATTCTCTAGGTAGTTCAAAATTTTTTAAAAATTCATCATTTGAAGTTGGTTCATTTGTCTCATCCTTGACTTCTTTTATTTCTAAGTCTTCTAAATCTTGTGTTGTTCCAGCTTCCTCAATATTTATTGTTTTAGTAAATAGATTTTCCTCATCAAAAGTTACATGTATTGATTCTATAATTGTGAGAGTATTTTTATTATAGATTTTGAATGCTTTGCTTTTTAATGCATATCCTAAGAATATTCCTTCATCTGATTTTGCATCGAATTTTCCTAAGTCATCTTTATCATTCAATAGAAAACACTTGCACCCAAATACATGAAAATAAGATATGTTAGGTCTTCTTCCTTTCCATAGTTCATAGGAAGTCTTATTCAAACTTGATCTTATGGAAACTCTATTCATTACATAGCATGCGGTATTTATCGCTTCAGCCCAAAAATATTTAGGTAGCTTATATTCATTGAGCATGGTTCTAGCCATTTCTGTTCTAGCCATTTCTTGAAGAGATCTATTCTTTCTTTCAACAACTCCATTTTGTTGAGGAGTTTGAGGTGCTGAAAAATTATGATTTTTTCCATGTTCATTAAAAAAAATTTCAACTTCTTTATTATTAAATTCTCTTCCTTGATCACTCCTTATATTTAAAACACCATATCCTTTTTCATTTTGAAGTCTTTTGCACAAGTTAATTAGCATCTTGCAAGTTTCATCTTTGGAGGCTCAGAAGAGTACTCAGGTAAACTTGGAGTAGTCATCAACTTTGACAAAAGAATATTGCTTTCCTCTTAGATTCTAAGTTCTAGTAGAGCCAAATAAATCTAAGTGAATAAGCTTTAAGGGCTTACTAGTGGAAATATGTTTCTTTATTTTAAAGCTAGTCTTAGTTTGCTTTCCAAGTTGGCATGCATCGCAAATTTTGCCTTTTACAAACTCAGTACTAGGTAGACCTTTGACTAAGTTTCTCTTAGCTAGTTTAGAAAGTAAATCCATGCTTGCATGTCCAAGTCTCCTATGTTATAGCCAATTTGCTTCATTCATAGCTGTCAGGCTAGTGACTTCTTGAGAGATCAAGTTTTCAAAATTTCTGCAGTACACATTATCAACTCTTTTTGCAATGAACAAGATTTTATTCTTGTCTTTGTTTTCAACTATGCATTTATCTTGTTTAAAGATTATTTCAAATCCTTTATCACTTAATTGACTAATGCTGAGTAGATTATGTTTTAATCCATTTACTAGTAATACTTCATCAATAGTCAAGTATGGATCTTTACCTACTTTTTCGATACCGATTATCTAACCTTTGGCATTGTCTTCAAAGGTGACATATCCACCATCCTTAAGCATTAATGTAGCGAACTTGGACTTGTCTCTGGTCATGTGTCTTGAACACCCACTATTCAAGTATCATTTGTCTTTTGATGGAGTAGTCCTAAAGCATACCTACAAGAGGGTTTCAAGGTGTTACTTTTTGGTATCCAAACCTTCTTAGGCTTTTTGATTTCAGGTTTTGTTTCAGCTTTTACTCTCTATACTTTCTTGACTTTATTTTTTTCTTTTAAATGGACATTCAAACTTTATATGTCTCTTTTTCTTGTATAAGAAGTAAGTAGTGTGTTCATAAGCGTTAGTGGAGGATGTGCTTGCATAGTATTTTGATTCCAAGGATTTATCACCGAGGTTCTTTCTTAGATTGAGAAACTCAGTAGAAATGCAAAGAACCATAGGCTTTAATTAGCAAATTCTCAGTGGAAACTTCAACAAGAGTTTTAGCAAGAAAGCTTTTGAAGAGTAGAAAATATTATGCTTGAATGCTGATTGTATGTATTGGTGTCTTTAATCCTTTGATTTAGAATGTATTTATAGATGGAAAAGTTTAATTTTTGTATTCCCCAAGTTATTTGGAGTGTTTCCCAAGTTTTCATAAAGTTCGGGGGTCAAGCAATCTATTTTGGAAATATTCCCTCACTGTTTTATTTTGAATTTTACGAAGATCACTCGCCTAATCTATCGGGGTCAGTCGCCTGATCTTATTCAGTTTCAGTAAAAATTCAAACTTAGAATGGGGCCAGTCGCCTGATCTCAGAGGGTCAGTTGACTAGGTCTGTTCTGTCTACTCAATTAATTTAGCATAAAAATGTGAGTTGACTGATCTATTTTGGTCAATCGACTGAATCAGCAAATTTCCACAATTTTTAATTTGCAAGACATTGATCCTTCAATTTTTGAAAAACTTCAATATAACTTAAAAAAGCATTTTCCGGGGTTTTCAAAAATTGGTCTCTAAGTCAATAAAAGATTCCTAAGAGCTTCATTCATTCATATTGAAATGTTTGAAGTATTTACATGAGATTTCTTAAAAACTATGACTCTTCTAATCACTAAGTCTTCCTGTATAGCTTCCATTCTTCACATTGAGTTTGGCTTTTAGCTTCATCTTTAACTTCATAAGATCTTGTGTAACGACCTGCTATTTAACTATGTTTTTTTTTTTTGCACTATAACATTTAAAATGCTCTGATACCAAACTATATTAAATCCAACCATCAACCTAAGCAGTGAGAAGCAGAAATCAACTAAACATACCCACATATAATTTTATACAATACCAGAGTGCTAAATTATTTTCCAAAATATATATGTACAACTGTTCCCTAAGATATCCTCAACTGGGCTGGGGCTATACAAAAATACTCCAAAAACATACTCACTATCTACTGACAGGGCATTACAGCAGCCCCTCTATCTGCGAGCCTGGTCTGCTCGCCTACTTGGATCACTTGAAAAATGTTAAATTAATTAGGATGAACCAACGCTCAGTAAGACAAAATATACTATTACTAGTGTGTGGCAAGTGAGTACAATACCATGAAAATTTGTTTCTATATAAGCGCACATAACTGAATCTAAAAAATATAGTACGAGTAATAGAAACCACTACTATTTCCATGTTGCTTAACATATCATTATTTTAGGTTACTATTTAAAATACTTCTACTGTACATAAGTATATTCTCTGTCTTTGTAAATTTGTATATACATAATAATAACTGAAAATTTTCCTGTGGATAACTGTGTGTCATGATTTAACCTCTCATGACTGGGTTGTGCGGCCCGTAGGCGAGATCTACACTGGCTGGCCGACCAGGGTAAATCACTATACTCCGTCGGTCTGATCTGCCCTCGTCAACGTATATCTGATAGGGCGCTTGTCCATGTCTAGGGCACTATACGATCGACCTACTTCTACGTATTATCTAAATAGGTGGTTACACTCATAACTGAAATATCTGTAGCTACGGTACCGTGCTATGTAACTGTATGGTCCAACAGGGTCTGATAATATATAATATATATATATATATACATATACAATTATCTGATTTACCATGATTCTGAAATAACTATATTAACCATAACAATGAAATAAACTGTAACTGTGTCAACTATATATCTGAATTGAACTGTAATTTGTATGTCATGGTACTAAGAACTGTATAATCATAATACTGAAACTATATAATTATGGTACTGAAAACTATAAAACATACTTTCGTACTATTTTCATATTCTTAAGCCACACAATACTTTAATACATAATATTCATAATTTAATAAACTATATAATGTCCTTCTGTGAATAATAAATTGGTAAAAATATACATTTCATACTAGAAATCATTTTAAAATTACCTAGCATAGCATATTTCCCTTACCTGTTTCCTGCTATAAAAAAAATCCTCCCTATAACGGGTCCAACACCCGCAGGGTTCTCCACTCAACACCTTGAAAACCATATTTTCCAGAACAGAATATCAGTATTTCTTTGCTTACATCATTTCCTATAACTGCTAGAAAGCCAAAAACTGAATAAAAGGCCTTACCCTTGATTTGAGATGAATTCCAACTTCATTTCACCAACGATTCGTTCCGGCAGACTTGAAGAGAACTCCGCCAGGAACGTCGTGGTGGCCTCAGATCGTCGATCCGACGACTGACAGTGCAAAAATCGAAGAGAGAAGAAGGAGAGGTCGTAGGAGAGAGAGAGAGAGAAGAGGATTTGCGGCAATTTTCTGGATAAAAATCAGTTTAAGGCTATTTATACTGCGGGATTCGTCGACGAGCCACATCATCTCGTCGACGAGTCCTTAAGTAATTTTTCCGACGAACCTTACCCTTTGTCGACGAAATTCAGAGTAGCCTAAATTCTTCTCTTGGTATTTTCTCGTCGACGAACCCCTGTATTCGTCAACGAGGCTTGGAAATTCCTCGAATTTATCATTATCTCCACAGTGCGATGTCGTCCGTTTGTTGACGAAATCTACTGTCTCTTTCTATTCCTATTTCCATTTTTCTCCCCCTTTATTATTAAAATACTATTATTCTTCGAGTCACTATATCTTGTGTCATTAAGTTCAAACTTTTCAAACTTTGTTAAGTACTTTGATTTTAGTCACTTGGGTCACTTGAGCTTGATACTTGAGTTACGTGAAACATCATCACTCAACCAATCCTGTTAAGTTTCCTTGATTTGTTGTCATCAAAATAAGATTCGTAAGCCTTATTAGGCCAACAACATGCACATTATATTAGAATGTGTGTAAATGCACATATAAGGATAAAAGTATTATGTCATTTTTACCCCTATTATAGCTCCTCCTTATGTGTGTATTTTCAAAAACTCATTGTTTTTTTAATTTTTATATATTTTATTGATCTATGCTACTAGCATGTCATAGTTTCCAAACATATCACTTGAAAAAAAATTTAAAAAAAAATACTTCCCCTCCTTAATAAATGCTTGAATGGTTAATACTTCTCACATGTATCTTTTAACACATTATTTTTTTTTTTTAAAAAAAAAAAAAAGGAAAACCCCAACTTTATTGATAGCTCTCACTTATGGCAGAGGAAAACTGTGATTACAAACATGTCACAAGAGATTTACAAATAAGCTACAAAACCAACTCAGGCAACAAAACAATACAAGCCCAACGAAACCCGTATCATAATCCAACTAAAACGAACAAAACAAGATCATATGAATAAAAAAAAAAAAAAAGCACAAACAAAAACAAAACACCTGCAAACTGTTGACAATTACCTACAAAACAAATCTAAGGAAAGCATAGGAGAACCAAATGATGACATTTTAAAATGAAGGCTTGGAATACTCAGCTTATCTATACGAATTAGACCTCTCATTTTACTCAGGAACACATCACCTACAAAATATCTCCTTGTGTTGCCTCCCTCGCCTTGACGAGTCAAGTAATCCGCAACCTGATTACCTTCTCTAAATTGGTGCTTTATAGAGAATTAAAGGCTTTATAGCTCCTCCTCTAACAATTCCCAAAAGTCCCATAAGTACCAGGATGAGTAAATTCCAGATAAGATCCATCTCACCACCAATTCCGAGTTGCTTTCAATGCAAATATTTTCATATCCCAACTCTTTACAGAGCCAAACACATAAATCAATTTTGCAGGTAGTTGTATTTCACGAACATAAAAATTGGCCTTTAAGTAAATTTTTCATGCCGTTTAAGATGCTTTAAATAGTTTATTTTGTTTTCTTTTCTTAAAGAAGAGTTATAACCCTTATTAAGATGGTTAATTATTTATGTGAACATATCATTATTCAAAATGTTTTCTCATCTTTATATTCAAGGGACTAATTTAATAAGAAAATTTTTCCATGGCCCTAATTCAAGATGTACATGCGTATTTAAGGGACTAATTTAGCAAGAAAGAAATATTTCTTATCTTCATTTTGTTTGAATGTGCATGTGACACATGCATTATTTTTTAGGTTGTGTGCGGATGCATGTATAAGGACGATAATATCATATTCTTAATTGCTATAGCTAGTTTGTCCCCTATCTCCCATGAGTGACCACACAGGTCATAGGCCTTAATCAATTATGCATGACCATGTCAAAAGTGTCAAGTCTTTTGAGAGAGTGACTAATATAATGGAATAGTATTTGGGACATGTCATTGTTCAAAATGTTTTCTCATCTTTATATTCAAGGGACTAATTTAATAAGAAAATTTCACCATAGCCCCTAATTCAAAATGTACATGCGTGTTTAAGGGATTAATTTAGCACGAAAGAAATATTTATTTTCTTCATTTTGTTTGAATGTGCACGTGACACATGCACATTTTTTTGGGTTGTGTCTAGATGCATGTATAAGGACGATAATATCATGTTCTTAATTGCTATAGTTATTTTGTCCCCTATCATATCAATCTTTTGCACACGTCACGTGAGTGAACACATAGGTCATAGGTCTTAATTAGTTATGCATGACCATGTCAAAAGTGTCAAGTTTTTTGAGAGAGTGACTAATATAATGGAATAATATTTGGGAATAATATTTGGAACATGTCATTATTCAAAATGCTTTCTCATATTTATATTCAAGGGACTAATTTAACTAGGAAATTTTGCCATAGCCCCTAATTCAAGATGTACATGCATATTGAAGGGACTAATTTAGCAAATAAAGAAATATTTATTATCATCATTTTGTTTGAATGTGCACGTGACACATGCACATTTTTTTAGGTTGTGTGTAGATGCATGTACAAGGACGATAATATCATGTTCTTAATTGCTATAGCTAGTTTGTCCCCTATCTCACATGAGTGAACACACGGGTCATAGGTCTTAATTATTTATGCATTACCGTCTCAAAAGTGTCAAGTCTTTTGAGAGTGACTAATATAATGGAATAATATTTGGAACATGTCATTATTCAAAATGCTTTCTCATATTTATATTCAAGGGACTAATTTAATTAGAAAATTTTGCCATGGCCCTAATTCAAGATGTACATGCGTATTTAAGGGACTAATTTAGCAAATAAAGAAATATTTATTGTCATCATTTTGTTTAATGTGCACGTGACACATGCACATTTTTTTAGGTTGTGTGTAGATGCATGTATAAGGACAATAATATCATGTTCTTAGTTGCTATAACTAGTTTGTCCCCTATCTCACATGAGTGAACACACGGGTCATAGGTCTTAATTATTTATGCATTACCGTCTCAAAAGTATCAAGTCTTTTGAGAGAGTGACTAATATAATGGAATAATATTTGGAACATGTCATTATTCAAAATGCTTTCTCATATTTATATTCAAGGGACTAATTTAATTAGAAAATTTTGCCATAGCCCCTAATTCAAGATGTACATGCATATTTAAGGGACTAATTTAGCAAATAAAGAAATATTTATTATCTTCATTTTGTTTGAATGTGCACGTGACACATGCACATTTTTTTAGATTGTGTGCAGATGCATGTTGAAGGACGATAATATCATGTTCTTAATTTCTATAGCTATTTTGCCCCTTATCATATCTACCTTATGCACACATCACGTGAGTGAACACACGGGTCATAGGTCTTAATTATTTATGCAGTACCATCTCAAAAGTGTCAAGTCTTTTGACTAATATAATGGAATAGTATTTGGAACATGTCATTATTCAAAATGTTTTTTCATCTTTATATTCAAGGGACTAATTTAATAAAAAAATTTCACCATGGCCCTTAATTCAAATGTGTATTTAAGGGACTAATTTAGCAAAAAAGAAATATTTATTATCCTCATTTTGTTTCTAATGTGCACATGACAAATGCACACAGGTCATAGGTCTTAATAATAATGCAAGACCATGTCAAAAGTGTCAGGACTTTTGAGAAAGTGACTAATATAATGGAATAGTATTTGGAACATATCGTTATTCAAAATGTTTTCTCATCTTTATATTCAAGGGACTAATTTAATAAGGAAAATTTGTCATAATCCCTAATTCAAAATGTAAATAATGTATTTAAGGGATTAATTTAGCGAGAAAGAAATATTTCATATCTACTTGTTTTCCTTTTTCATCCTTATCAAGACTTATGGACGTACTCATTGGAGTACCTATAGGTTTGGTACTTTCCATGTCAAACTTCTTAAGTATGTCCCTTATATACTTAGATTGATTTATGAAAGTTCCATTCTTGGCTTGCTTAATTCGAAGTCCTTGAAAGTAATTTAATTCTCTCATCATACTCATTTCAAATTCATCTTGCATACATTTTGCAAAATCCTTACATAAATCTTCATTTGTAGCACTAAATATAATATCATCTACATAGAATTGAATGATGAGCATATCCTCATTTTTAGATTTAGTAAATAATGTGTTGTCTACCTTTCCTCTAGAAAATTCTTTTTTTAGTAAAAATCCACTCAACCTCTCATACCAAGCCCTAGGCGCTTGTTTCAACCCATATAAAGCTTTTGTTAACCTAAACACATGATTAGGGTTATGGATTTTCTCAAATCCTGGAGGTTGTGCCACATAAACTTTTTCATTTATGAATCCATTTAAGAATGCACTCTTTACATACATTTGATAGAATTTGAATTCTTTGTGGGATGCGTAGGCTAATAACATTCTTATAACTTCCATTCTAGCTACGGGAGCAAAGGTCTCATCGTAGTTTATTCCCTTTTCTTGGTTATATCCTTGAACCACAAGTCTAGCTTTGTTACGTACTACTATTCCATTTTCATCCTTTTTATTCCAAAATACCCATTTTGTTCCAATTATTGAATGATCATTGGGTCTAGGAACTAACTTCCATACTTTATTTCTTTGAAACTAATTTAGCTCTTCTTGTATAACAACTATCTAAGAATCATCACTTAAGGCTTCTTCAATTGTAAAAACCCGAAGAATAATGATATTTAAATATTAAAGAGAGAGGGAAATGGAAGGTGGCAGTAGACTTCGTCGATGATGTGGCAACTTGGGCAGCTCTGAATTTCGTCAACAAAGGGGGAGTTCGTCGACAAATTTTCTATTGACCTCGTCGATGAGGTGACGTGACTCATCAACGAGAAGATACCGAGAGGATATTTGGGGTGACTCTGAATTTCTTTGACAAAGGGGAGAGCTCATTGACGAATTTTCTATTGACCTCGTCAACGAGGTGACGTGGCTCGTCGACGAAGCCACTAGTATAAATAGTGTAAATCCGAGTTTAAACGTAGAAAAAATCAGGAAATTCTCTCTCTCTCTCTCCTCCCTATGATTTCTCTCTCTCCTCTCTCTTCGATTTCGGCTCCGTCGGTCGCCGGATCGACGATCTAAGGCCACCACGATGCTTTGAGGAAGTTTTCTCCAAGTCTGCTGGAGCAGATCGTTGGTGGGAGCGAGTTGAAATTCATCCCTGAGTTGAGGTAAGACTTTTTATGCCAAATTTGGTCTTACTGTAGTTATAGGAAATGTTACACACAGAGAAATACTGAGGTTTAGTTATGAGAGTTGTCATTTTCAGGGTATTGATCAAGAAATCCTACGGGTGTGAGACTAGGAATTCATAGGGGCTTTTCAATTGTCAAGTAAGGGAGTAAACTAAAGCAGTGATTTTCCATGCAAATTATATTATTATTATTTATCAAAAAAATTATTTTTAGGAAGCATGTATTATATATATGAGGAAATTGGTAAAAATGCATGTTTGGAAAAATACTGTTATGTTGAAATGTACGTATATTAGCATGAGATGCTAGAAAATATGATTTTTGAGTAAAATGTATGGTTTTATGCAGTACTGTGTGACATGAATATTATTTTGTGTGGAAAATATTATGATAGGGAAATTTTATGAATAAACATGTTTTCAGGAATTATAAAATAATGCAGTATATGATAATTTTGAAGTACATGATTAATGACTTATTTACTCAGAATGATATGTATGAGATTTTCGGCGCAAGGCCGTGTATGTTATATGTTTTCAGCACAAGGCCGTGTTTATGAAATGTTCGGCGCGAGGCCGTATTTATGAAATGTTCAGCGTGAGGTCGTATTTACGAAATGTTCGGTGCAAGGCCGTATTTATGAAAGTATAGAAATGTTATCAATCCATTTATGTTAAATGCTATATTATCATGTACTATATGTTATCAGAACCCGAATGTTAGTTTAGTTCAGTTCAGGAGCACGGTACCATAGCTATATTGATCAGATATCTATGTTCACATTGGTGCTAACCACCCCATGAGAGGGTGGGAGATGGATAGTCAATATGGCTTTCAGTGTAGAGTTGTAGACGTCGACCTGACAGTCCGGGCCAGGGCGTGGCGGGCCCATCGTACTTACAGATATTTTTGACTTGGCAGTGGTCGGCCAGCCATTGTCGGGTCCCGCTATCAGGCTGCACAACCCGTCATGGGGGGTAATACATGACATCAGTTAGTTATTCATCCTAGGTATGTTTTTAATATTATCAGCTATACCAGACACTTTATGAATTATATGATTTATTAGATAATACGAAAGTGTATGATTATTCAGTATGTTATGATGAATGTTTCAGGTATATGAAATGTACTGTATATGTAGAATTGCATTAAATGTTCATGTTGTCACATAACTATATTTAGTTTATTTTCCCTTACAGAGAAATGTCTCACCCTCGAACTTAAAAAATTTTCTGGAAACCCAGAAGGACCGGCGGGTCGCGGCCGCCGTTGAGTTAGTGTGTTACTACCCTATCAGGAGGGTAAGTTTTGTCTAGGAACAGTAAATTGGAGTTGTGGGTTCCTAGATATGCATATATGTTTTGTATTTTGGGAGATGTATTTAAACACCATGTCTATGTATTATAGTTCACTCTGGTATTATATCTTTTGTGGTTATGATGATGATGTTTTACATTTACTGCTGCTTAGGTTTTCACTGTGAATGTCATGTGTGTCCCCGTTACTCACGGGTTCAGGTTGACTTATTTATTAAATATGCTTTATTATATGTTAAATTAAGCAAGATGTTACATCAATGTTCTTAGGTTCTTCTTAAGATAGGAATGCATAATGACTGCATATATTATTCAATGAAGATCTAGTGGATACACCATGTGAAGGTTCTCCTATAATTTGATCTTTTGGATGATTCCTTACAAATTTCCATTCTCTAGGTAGTTCAGAATTTCTAAAGATTCATCATTTGAATTTGGTTCATTTGTCTCATCCTTGACTTTTTTATTTCTAAGTCTTCTAAATTTTGTGTTGTTTCAGTTTCCTCAATATTTATTGTTTTAGTAAATGGATTTTTCTCATCAAAAGTTACATGTATTGATTCTATAATTGTGAGAGTTCTTTTATTGTAGATTCTGAATGCTTTGCTTTTTAATGCATATTCTAAAAATATTCCTTCATCTGATTTTGCATTTTCCTAATTCATCTTTATCATTCAATACAAAACACTTGCACCCAAATACATGAAAATAAGATGTTAGGTCTTCTTCCTTTCCATAGTTCATAGGGGGTCTTATTTAAACTTGATTGTATGGAAACTCTATTCATTACATAGCATATGGTATTTACCGTTTCAGCCCAAAAATATTTAGGTAGCTTATATTCATTGAGCATGGTCCTAGCCATTTCTTGAAGAGATCTATTCTTTCTTTCAACAACTCCATTTTGTTGAGGAGTTCGAGGTGCTGAAAAATTGTGATTTTTTCCATGTTCATTACAAAATTTTTCAATTTCTTTATTGTTAAATTATCTTCCTTGATCATTCCTTATATTGAAAACACCATATCCTTTTTCATTTTGAAGTCTTTTGCACAAGTTAATTAGCATCTTGCAAGTTTCATCTTTGGAGGCTAAGAAGAGTACCCAGGTAAACTTGGAGTAGTCATCAACTTTGACAAAAACATATTGCTTTCCTCTTAGATTCTAAGTTCTAGTAGGGTCAAATAAATCTAAGTGAATAAGCTTTAAGGGCTTACTAGTGGAAATATGTTTCTTTCTTTTAAAGCTAGTCTTAGTTTGCTTTCCAAGTTGGCATGCATCGCAGATTTTGTCTCTTACAAACTCTGTACTAGGTAAACCTTTGACTAAGTTTCTTTTAGCTAGTTAAAAAAGTAAATCCATGTTTGCATGTCCAAGTCTCCTATGTCATAGCCAACTTGCTTCATTCATAGCTGTTAGGCAAGTGACTTCTTGAGAGATCAAGTTTTCAAAATTTCTGCAGTACACATTATCAACTCTTTTTGCAATGAACAAGATTTTATTCTTGTCTTTGTTTTCAACTATGCATTTATCTTGTTTAAAGATTATTTCAAATCCTTTATCACTTAGTTGACTAATGCTGAGTAGATTATGTTTTAATCCATCTACTAGTAATACTTCATCAATAGTCAAGTATGGATCTTTACCTACTTTTTCGATACTGATTATCTTACCTTTGGCATTGTCTTCAAAGGTGACATATGAACCATTCTTAAGCATTAATGTGGTGAACTTGAACTTGTCACCGCTCATGTGTCTTGAACACCCACTATTCAAGTAATATTTGTCTTTTGATGGAGTGGTCCTTAAGCATACCAACAAGAGGGTTTCAAGGTGTTACTCTTTGGTATCCAAACCTTCTTAGGCTTTTTGATTTCAGGTTTTGTTTCGGCTCTTATTCTCCATACTTTCTTGACTTTATTTTTTCTTTTAAATGGACATTCAAACTTTATGTGTCTTTTTTTCTTGTACAAGAACCAAGTAGTGTGTTCATAAGCATTAGTGGAGGATGTGCTTGCATAGTATTTTGATTCCAAGGATTTATCACCGGGGTTCTTTCTTAGATTGAGAAACTCGGTAAAAACGCAAAGATTCATAGGCTTTAATCAACAAATTCTTAGTGGAAATTTCAGCAAGAGTTTTAGCAAGAAAGCTTTTGAATAGTAGAAAATATTATGCTTGAATGCTGATTGTATGTATTGGTGTCTTTAATCCTTTGATTTAGCATGTATTTATAGATGGAAAAAGTTTAATTTTTGTATTCCCCAAGTTACTTGGAGTGTTTCCCAAGTTTTCATAAAGTTTGGGGGTCAAGCAATCTATTTTAGAAATATTCCCTCACTGTTTTATTTTGAATTTTACGAAGATCAGTCACCTAATCTGTCATGGTCAGTTCCCTGATCTTATTTAGTTTCAGCAAAAATTCGAACTTAGAATGGGGCCAGTCGCCTGATCTCAGAGGGTCAGTCGACTAGGCCTGTTCTGTCTGCTCAATTAATTCAGCATAAAAATGTGAGTTGACTAATCTATTTTGGTCAATCAACTGAATTAGCAAATTTCCACAATGTTTAATTTTCAAGACATTGATCCTTCAATTTTTGAAAAACTTCAATATAACTTTAAAAAGCATTTTTTGGGTTTTTCAAAAATTGGTCTCTAAGTCAATAAAAGATTCCTAAGAGCTTCATTCATTCATATTAAAATGTTTGAAGTATTTACACGAGACTTCTTAAAAACTATGACTCTTCTAATCACCAAATCTTCATGTATAGCTTCCATTCTTCACATTGAGTTTGGCTTTTAGCTTCATCTTTAACTTCATAAGATCTTGTGTCATTAAGTTCAAACTTTTCAGACTTTGTTAAGCATTTTGATATTAGTCACTTGGGTCACTTGAGCTTGATACTTGAGTTACCTGAAACATCATCAGTTAACCAAACATGTTAAGTTTCCTTGATTTATTATCATCAAAACAGGACTCGTAAGCCTTGTTAGGCCAACAACATGCACATTATATTAGAATGTGTGTAAATGCACATATAAGGATAAAAGCATTATGTCATTTTTACCCCTATTATAGCTCCTCCTTATGTGTGTATTTTCAAATACTCATTGATTTTTAATTTTTATATTTTTTATTAATCTATGCTACTAGCATGTCATAGTTTCGAAACATATCACTTGAAAAAAAATTAAAAAAAAAATACTTCCCCTCCTTAATAAATGGTTGAATGGTTAATACTTCTCACATGTATCTTTTAACACATTATCCTTTTTTAAAAAAAAAAAAAAGAAAAAAGAAAATCCCAACTTTATTGATAGCCCTCACTTATGGTAGAGGAAAACCGTGATTACAAACATGTCACAAGAAATTTACAAATAAGCTACAAAACCAACTCAGGCAACAAAACAATATAGGCCCAACGAAACCCGTACCATAATCCAACTAAAACGACAAAATAAGATCATATGAATCAAAACAAAACAAACACAAACAAAAAAAAAAACACTTACAAACTGTTGACAATTACCTGCAAAACAAAAATCTAAGGAAAGCATAGGAGAACCAAATTATGCAAAATGAAGGCTTGGAATACTCAGCTTATCTATACAAATTAGACCTCTCATTTTACTCAACAACACATCACCTACAAAATATCTCCTTGTGTTGCCTCCCTCGCCTTGACGATTCAAGTAATCCGTCACCTGATTACCTTCTCTAAATTGGTGCTTTATAAAGAAATGAAGGCCTTATAGCTCCTCTTCTAACAATTCCAAAAAGTCTCATAAGTACCAGGATGAGTAAATTCCCAATAAGATCCATCTCACCACCAATTCCGAGTCGCTTTCAATGCAAATATTTTCATATCCCAACTCTTTACAGAGCCAAACACATAAATCAATTTTGCAGGTAGTTGTTGATTCATGAACATAAAAATTGGCCTTTAAGTAAATTTTTCATGCCGTATAAGATGCTTTAAATAGTTTATTTTGTTTTCTTTTCTTAAAGAAGAGTTATAACCCTTATTAAGATGGTTAATTATTTATGTGTTACACATGTTAAAAGTTCCAAGTCTTTTTAGAGAGTGACTAATATAATGGAATAGTATTTGGAACATATCATTATTCAAAATGTTTTCTCATCTTTATATTCAATGGACTAATTTAATAAGAAAATTTTGCCATGGTCCCTAATTCAAGATGTACATGCGTATTTAAGGGACTAATTTAGCAAGAAAGAAATATTTCTTATCTTCATTTTGTTTGAATGTGCATGTGACACATGCATATTTTTTTAGGTTGTGTGCGGATGCATGTATAAGGACGATAATATCATGTTCTTAATTGCTATAGCTAGTTTGTCCCCTATCTCCCGTGAGTGACCACACAGGTCATAGGCCTTAATCAATTATGCATGACCATGTCAAAAGTGTCAAGTCTTTTGAGAGAGTGACTAATATAATGGAATAGTATTTGGAACATGTCATTGTTCAAAATGTTTTCTCATCTTTATATTCAAGGGACTAATTTAATAAGAAAATTTCACCATAGCCCCTAATTCAAAATGTACATGGGTGTTTAAGGGATTTATTTAGCACGAAAGAAATATTTATTTTCTTCATTTTGTGTGAATGTGCACGTGACACATGCACATTTTTTTGGGTTGTGTCTAGATGCATGTATAAGGACGATAATATCATGTTCTTAATTGCTATAGTTATTTTGTCCCCTATCATATCGATCTTTTGCACACGTCACGTGAGTGAACACATAGGTCATAGGTCTTAATTAGTTATGCATGACCATGTCAAAAGTGTCAAGTTTTTTGAGAGAGTGACTAATATAATGGAATAATATTTGGGAATAATATTTGGAACATGTCATTATTCAAAATGCTTTCTCATATTTATATTCAAGGGACTAATTTAATTAGGAAATTTTGCCATAGCCCCTAATTCAAGATGTACATGCCTATTGAAGGGACTAATTTAGCAAATAAAGAAATATTTATTATCATCATTTTGTTTGAATGTGCACGTGACACATGCACATTTTTTTAGGTTGCGTGCAGATGCATGTACAAGGACGATAATATCATGTTCTTAATTGCTATAGCTAGTTTGTCCCCTATCTCACATGAGTGAACACACGGGTCATAGGTCTTAATTATTTATGCATTACCGTCTCAAAAGTGTCAAGCCTTTTGAGAGAGTGACTAATATAATGGAATAATATTTGGAACATGTCATTATTCAAAATGCTTTCTCATATTTATATTCAAGGGACTAATTTAATTAGGAAATTTTGCCATGGCCCTAATTCAAGATGTACATGCCTATTTAAGGGACTAATTTAGCAAATAAAGAAATATTTATTATCATCATTTTGTTTGAATGTGCACGTGACACATGTACATTTTTTTAGGTTGTGTGCAGATGCATGTACAAGGACGATAATATCATGTTCTTAATTGCTATAGCTAGTTTGTCCCCTATCTCACATGAGTGAACACACGGGTCATAGGTCTTAATTATTTATGCATTACCGTCTCAAAAGTGTCAAGTCTTTTGAGAGAGTGACTAATATAATGGAATAATATTTGCAACATGTCATTATTCAAAATGCTTTCTCATATTTATATTCAAGGGACTAATTTAATTAGAAAATTTTGCCATAGCCCCTAATTCAAGATGTACATGCCTATTTAAGGGACTAATTTAGCAAATAAAGAAATATTTATTATCTTCATTTTGTTTGAATGTGTGCGTGACATGCACATTTTTTTAGGTTGTGTGCAGATGCATGTTCAAGGACGATAATATCATGTTTTTAATTTCTATAGCTATTTTGCCCCTTATCATATCTATCTTATGCACACATCACGTGAGTGAACACATGGGTTATATCTCTTAATTATTTATGCATTACCATCTCAAAAGTGTCAAGTCATTTGAGAGAGTGACTAATATAATGGAATAGTATTTGGAACATGTCATTATTCAAAATGTTATCTCATCTTTATATTCAAGGGACTAATTTAATAAAAAAATTCATGGCCCCTAATTCAAATGTGTATTTAAGGGACTAATTTAGCGAAAAAGAAATATTTATTATCTTCATTTTGTTTGAATGCGCACATGACAAATGCACACAGGTCATAGGTCTTAATAATAATGCAAGACCATGTCAAAAGTGTCAAGACTTTTGAGATGGTGACTAATATAATGGAATAGTATTTGGAACATATCGTTATTTCAAAATGTTTTCTCATCTTTATATTCAAAGGGCTAATTTAATAAGAAAAATTCGTCATAATCCCTAATTCAAAATGTAAATGATGTATTTAAGGGATTAATTTAGCAAGAAAGAAATATTTATTATCTTCATTTTGTTTGAATGTGCACGTGACACATGCACATTTTTTAAAGTTATGTGTAGAAGCATGTATAAGGACAATAATATCATGTTCTTAATTGCTATAGCTATTTTGTCCCCTATCATATTGATCTTATGTACACGTGAGTGTGTTCATAGGTCATAGGTCTTAATTTTATATATATATTAATTTGAAGCATTGCTTATAGCATTTTATAGTTCCCAACCATATGATCACAATAAAACTTTCCTAAATTAATGGTTGCGTGGTTAATACTTCCCACATGTATTGATTTTAAATTTTGACATATTATATTTATTATATATATATATATACAATATAAAAATATATATTATAAATAAATACATATATTTTCGATTAGCAATAACCTACAATTGCAAAACAAAAAAAAAATGTAAACCAAAATCAAACTATGCAAATCGATCAATCGATTTTTGGTTTGGTTCAGGTGGGGTTTTTGGATCGTCAATTTTTGAATATTCTGAACAACTCTATCATTAGGGGGACAAACACTTATTGAAATTAATATGAACATTGAATTTCACACATTTGCACATAACTTCTACAACAAATTAATAGTTAAAAAATCTTAAATTATAGTAAAAAAGAGGGCCTTTGAGTGAGTTTTCCATGCCTTAATTGCAACTTGGTTTAAATAGATTAATGCATTTTTTGGATTAGTCATAACCTTCTACAAGATAGTTAAATACAAATGTCATTTTAAATTTTAATTTAAAATTAAAATAACAAATAATTAATAAAATACTTATTAATTTCATTTACGTGTGGTGTGTCAAAGTGCCAAGTTTTTGAGAGAATGAGATAAGTATAATTTGGAACATATTATAATTCAAAATGTTTCATCCCTTTTCTATTTAGGGTCTAGTTTAATTAAAACCAATTCCTCAATTTCAAAATGTACATCAGCATATTCATATTTAACGGCTGATTTAGGTTTTTTTTTTTAAATTTGTTTTCTTTCTTTTTGTGTAAACGTCCTTGCGATAGTAAATTACTAATTTTTTTGGTAAGCAATGCAATAACATACTGACTTTGTAGGATAAATACACGGTGTTTGTTCTAATCAAAAGAATTGTTGCTTTAATTTGTTGGAAGATTTAAAAATATTACAATCTTAATATTCCATGTAGAAGTTCGAAATTGTGAAGAGTTAGTTTAATTTAGATCAAAAAGTTGTTTACGCATATAAGCACTTAGCCAACCATTAGAGAGCAAATTTTTTTATTATAATTTTTGAAATTCTACTTTAGCTCCTGAATTGTAGCTTTGTAAATACAAACCTAATAGTTATAGAAACCTATTCATATACAATCCCAAATTTGTGTTAGTACACTTTCAATTAGCCCCAAGGTTTGATGACCTAATTTTTATGATAATAAACTATTTAAGAACTAATTACTTTTATCTTAACTGTGATGCATATGTTATTAATGAATTCATGAAATGGACAAATTAAGCTTGAAGGGTATTTTTAAGGATTTAGAGTTAGGCAAAACTTGAAGAATGCTCAAGACTCTTTCATTTTACTTTTAAATGTATTTTCTAAGTTGAATTCTATATAATCTCTAAAAAAGAAAATGAATATCATGGAATAAATGTAACTAGAATTGAAAAAATGAGAAGAGCGAAGCTAAAACTTACTAAGTACGCAAATCGTTTATTATTTCTAATGAAGTATATTTTATTACAAGTGTATACAAGAACAATTTTTTCCAAAATAATTCTTTGAAACATTTAGTTTAGACACAAAAAGAGCGCTACAGGTTTGGACCATGCTTTCAAGAGTACCAAGACAACGTGAATGCTCCTACTACTCTTTTAACTCATCATCGAATTCTCGCCCAAGATCAATCTCGAGTGAACTTACTTTACTCGAGCCAAAGACAAATCCTCAAGGGTTCAACAATCACCCTCCCCACCAAATCTGGATTAACTGGAAACAATGGAGTATGTTTTCATTCTGGGTCTCAACATTGGAAGTGACATCAAATGGACTTATGCTTGCCATGCTAATCAAACAGTTTCGACCAAATAGAACCAAATCCTCAAGTCCTCGCCTTATTTAAACATTTCCTGCAACTCATCATTGTTTCAATTATCTGATATACTTATTTTCAAAAAGATCATTTCAACTTGCAGTTGCTACGATGAATATGGGAAAACTAAGCTAACACTAACAAAGCCGATTTGATTAGTTTTTTTCCTATTTGGGTGTGGCAAAGACAACAATGAATCCTTTGGTAGAACAATAGGTTGCTCAGACTTGGTTTAAGCAGGCTATCTCTAGTGTCACAAACTGCTCAAAAAAAATACAACGCTCTCTTAGTCTTACTGATCCGAATTGTAATTCAACAAAATTTACATGTTTTTCATAATTATAAGAATATGCCATATTACTATGTTGTTGACTTGATAACAAAAATAAGTGTTGGCGGAGAAAAACTACATATGAGTGCACTAACATTATGACAAACACAATTACAGACCTTTGGAACATCCTCACTTGGCTACTGCCACCAACTTATGTTGTCCTTCCATTAGCTTTCCAGAACGAAATAACAAAATACCCAAGGGCTAAAAAACGAACGATAGTAACGGATATGTGCTATGACCTATGCAAATGCTAGTATATCAATATTGGCCTATTCTTCCGAGGCAGTGTGGGAAGAGACGTTGACATCTCTAGAATCTTAGTTTGGTTTAACAGGGGAAGTGTGTATCTCGCTTTTGCCAGAAACAGAAATGCATTAGTTGGATGTGATCTTTGATGTTGGAGGGAAGAAGCTTGGGTTCCACAAGGCTGGCTGCCTTTAATTTACTAAGCTATAGCTGGGCTACTAGAAGAAAAATGGGGGTAAAAGAGCGCATGAAATGTTTATCAGTCTCAATTGGCCGGTCAGCCCATATCTGTATGCATGCATTTTCCATTTATGGTCTCGATAAAGAAGGGTCCAACACTTCAACATGAATTCAATCTCCACTCTTTTTCTTACTTCAAATTATGCAATCAAAACTCCCCCTATTTATAAAATGTAAACTGCCTCAACTATTTTGTACTAAAATCTATATGCAAAGTCTGGTTTTAGTTTTGAACTAAAATTGGATTTGGACCTTCACTTTCACTATATGCATATTCGTTCTGCTTAAAAAGTGAAGCAAATATATCTTTTGCACAAAAGAATAACGTCCTGCAGTGCAAATGAGGAAAACTTTTAGAGCCATGGAATAGTGGAGATTATCTAAACCACGAACAAATTTGTTCATCGTACAAGCAACAATAATTCATCATCTCAAAAGAAAAAGACGACACAATGATGACAATATTATCGATGTAAATCAAAATATAAATAACAAGAGACTGGATTTGAAAAATAAACATAGAAGGATTACCGTGAGAGCTACGAAAACCCGACCTAGAGGAGCCTACTTAATGGAAACAATATTCTTATTTATCTGCATTAGAGAAGGATGTGCTTTCCAAGCAAAGAAAGAAAAAGTTAAGGATTACTTGTTTTCTAAGAATTTTTTTTTTCATTTAAATTAACCATTAAAAAAAAGTCTTCATCCAATGAAATTGGACCTAGACGAAACAAGGCATGATCCACTCAATCAATCCTCAGTTAGAATTGTTCTGTTCACAAACATGTAAATGATCAGAGCATTTAACCATGCAAAAATCTCAGTCAAAAGTACACTCAGAACTACAAGCTTCTTGGCAACCTATACAATTAACGCTAGTTATTACACTCACTTGACCCAAAAAAACTACAAGGCTGCACCTAAAACTGTCCCCATGAGGATTATCAAATATTATGTACAAGTGTGTATAAATTACTAAGCAATGGATATGAGACATGGTTACCTCTAAGTTGACTAGCTTTCATTTTTGCTGGCCTTCTTGCCTTTCTTCTGCTTCTGCTTCAGTTGGGTAAGACCCGCCGCCGTTATCTTCACATTACCAATAATCGCCGCAACCAGCTCAGGATCTGTGCATGCTTTCATCAATTCCTTCTCCCTATGTGTTGCTTCCGGCATGTGACTGAACAAATTCATCGCAGATTTTGCAGCTGCCCAAAAGAAACATTTAAAAATAATAATAATAAAGTCAAATCTACATGTGAGCAGCTAAAAACAATGAGCTACAATTAATAATGAGGACCAGGAAATAGTGCCTTCCCAACCGAACCAAACATCCTCCTCCTAACCCCAACCGGGAAGAAGAAGAGAGAAAAAGGAAGGAAAAAAATATTTCGTGAACCAAAATGGCAAAATGGGGGCCATCAAAACTCATGGTTGTAAATATCAGCATTGGCCTGTACAAACTATTCTGATTATAAACCTGTCAGTAGCATCTCTCATGCTGTATTGGTCGATACTAGTAACCCTGAATATAAGAAAATATCACTTCTTTATAAAATCAAATTTATTTATATTTTAAAATTTTAAAAAATAAACAGTAATCACCCCATTTTTACTTTTTTTAAAACGAGGATATGCTTATTGATACAGTATTTATAACTGTTAAGATTTGATTAAAAAGGAATGACCTAACTTGAAGATAGGTCTCTCCCTCTATTTATAGCACAAATTTAAATACATTCTAATAACAATAATACCCTTACTGACTCTCACTAATTAACACACTAACATACAAAATAATCATAATACTAAAAGACATATATAACCTCTAACACTCCCCCTCAAGCTAGAGCATAAATGTCATAAGCTCCTAGCATGTTATAAATGAATCTAACACAAGCACCCCAAATGCTCTGGTAAACAAAATCAGCAAGCTGCACATCCAACTTCACATTAGCGGTTGTAATGAGCTTCTACACAAGTTTCTCCCAAACAAAATGGCAATCAGCTTCAATGTGCTTTGTCCGCTCATGAAAGACCGGATTGGAGGCAATACGAAGAGCAATTTGATTATCATACATCAACTTCAAAGACTGAGAATGCAGAAAACCCAATTGTTCCATCATGTTCTTCAACTAGATATGTTCACAGGTAGTGTGAGTCAGCTCTATTTTATAATTCAGCACTTAACCTTGCCACCCTAGTTTGTTTCTTACTTTTCCAAGAAACCAAATTACCACCAACCAAGATACAGTACCCCAATGGTGGATCTCCAATCGAAAGGAGATCACCTAATTTGCATCTGTATATCCATGGATTTAAGTGTGACCCTAATCACAATATAAAAGACCCCTCCTAGGTACACCTTTGAGATATCTCAAGATGTGAATTACTGCATCCCAATGACTTGTCCTTAGAGAATCATGAAATTGACTCACAACACTAGTTGCAAAAGATATATCCGACCGAGTGACTGTGAGATAATTCAACTTCCTAACAAGTCTCTGGTATTGTCCAGGATTAGGTAGTAAATCACCCATATCTGGAATTAACTTGCTGTTAGGATCCATGGGTGTATCAACTGGTTTAGATCCCACAAGCCAGTTTCATATAACAGATTAAGAACATACTTCCTTTGTGACACAACAATTCCAATACGAGATCTCGATACTTCTATACCCAAGAAGTATTTCAATGGTCCCAAATCTTTGATCTGAAACTTAGTCTATTGAAAAAATTTGAGATATCGAATACCATTATCATCATTATCTGCAATAAAAATATCATCCATATAAACAAGGATCCTACTCGATGAAGTATGACAATTAAACACAGAATGATCCACAACACACCATTGAAGACCAAACTCAAGTACTATAGCATTGAAACAACGAAAACCATATTTTGGGAGACTGTTTTAAACCATATAAAACCTTATTGAGCCAACACACTAATCCTGACTCCCCCTGAGCAGCAAACCTAGGTGGTTGCTCCATATGAACCTCCCCCTCAAGGTCACCATGCAAGAAGACATTTTTTCTCATCTAACTAATGCAAAGACCAGTAACAAGTAGTAGCCAAGGAGATGAACAGACGTACTGATGCAAGTTTCACAACCAGAGAAAAAGCATCAGAATAATCCAGACCATACACCTGAGTGTATCCTTTATCAACAAGATGAGCCTTTAGACAAGCCACAGAACCATCAGGGTTGACTTTCACAGTGTAAACCCAGCGACAACCAACTACAGACTTGTCCGGATGAAGAGGTACCAAGTCCCAAGTACCATTGTCATGTAAAGCATTCATCTCTTCAACCATATCATCCCTCCACCCTGAATGGGCTAAGGCTTTCAAAATAGATTTAGGAAGGGTTGTAGATGACGAAGTAGTGACAAAAAAATAATAGGAGGGTGATAAATAGTCATAAGAAACATAGTTGGAAATGGGGTGTTAAGTACATATGTGTTCACCTTTCCGAACAACAATAGGAGGATCAACATCATGGGAAGTGTGATCATTAGACGAGGAAACCAAAGGCGTGGTAGTAGAAGCCAGAGGGGACTCTCTTCCTTGGAGCTTCCGTCGTGAATATGCCTGCAAATTAGGATGATCAAGGTGATGAGAAGGACACGAACTACATAGAGACTCGCATGGTTGGTTGGGCAAGGACAGAATTGTAGAATCTTGAAGATTAGGCAAAGGAAGAGACTTATTGAGCTAAGAAATGCTTAGTGACTCAGTGTGTTAAGGTGTAGACTCAAATAAGGTGACATCAACAGAAACAAAGTGATGCAGCACAGGACTATAACAACCATATCCTTTTTGAGTATACAAGTAGCCCAGAAAGACACATTTTATAGCACGAGGATCCAATTTATCCACCCCAAGAGTTAGTTGAAGAACACACACTCCCAAATATACAAAGAGAAAGAGAAAATAAAGGTGAATTAGGAAAGAGAATGGAATAGGGAATTTTACCATTAAGAACAAAGGATGACATTTTGTTGATCAGATAACAAGCAATAAGTATAGCATCACTCCAAAACACTTTAGAAACAAGTATTTGATAAAGTAAAGTGCAAGTGATTTCAAGAAGATGTCTATTTTTCAGCTCTGCAACCCCATTTTGTTGAGTGTGGGCACAAGATGATTGATGAATAATACCAAACTGTGTCATATAAGTAGTGAATTGTGCACTAAAAAACTCTTTAGCATTATCACTTCGAAGTATTCGAACTGGCAAACCAAATTGAGCCTTTATCTTGGAACAAAAGGCACAAAATACGTGAAATAACTCAAACGATCTTTTATTAAATATAACCAAGTCATTCTTGAATAATCATCCACAAAGGTTACAAAGTACCGAAAACCCAACTTAGACACGACCCTACTAAGACCTCGTAGATCTGAATGAACTAACATAAAAGGGCTTGCAACTCGTTTATTGACTTGAGAAGCAAAAGAAACACAATGGTGCTTTCCCAACTAACAATACTCACAACCAAGACTAGACACAGAACTCAAACTAGGAACAAGACATTTTAACTTTTCCAATGAAGGATGACCCAAGCGACAACGAATTTGGAAAGGTGTGGCAGCAGTAGTGTGGGCGGTAGAAGGAGATAGCGGCTCAAAGTGATAGAGTCCACCAACTTCACGCCCTCCGCCAATCATCTTCCTCGTCTTCAAACCATGAATAACCACAAAATTAGGAAAGAATGTCACTGAAAAATTCATGGATTTAGAAATTTTTCTAACGGACATAAGATTGAAAGGAAATTTGGAAATATATGAAACCGAAGGAAAAGAAATAGAAGAAGTGGGATTTAAAGTCCCAATTCCCTTTACTGCTATAGCATTTCCATCAACAACAGTAACAGAAGGTAAATTTGTAGGACATAGAAGAGTGGAGAAAAAGGTAGGTATACCTGTGATATGATCAGTGGCAACGGAGTCTATGACCCAAGGACTAGGATAAGAAGTACTGGATGACAGGCATACTATGTGATTTACCTATTTGGGCAAGAGATGCAATGGGAAAAGAAGCTTCTTGTGATGCTTGATATTGTTGGAACTTGGAATACTCTTCTCCTGACATAGAGACAGTATGTTGCCCCCCACTCAACCCCAAAGGTGAGGAGTCAGTGGTGGCTGCATTGGCTACCCCTAAAGGTTTGAAGTCAATGGTTGCTTCATTGGCAACACATGAAGGTCTGCCATGGAGATCCTAACACTGCTTAATACCATGATCATTCTGTCCACAATGAGTGCACTTGCAAGGACTACCTCTGCCTCATCCGTCTCTACCACTACAACTAATTGAACCACCGCGATAACTTTTGCGGTTGTTTGGTAGAGAACTAGAATCACTCTATGTAGTAAAGGTTGTCCTCTTAGAGCTAGATGCATGAGTAGGAAAATGCATGCTAAAGGAAGCATGAAGGACATGAGAATAAACATCAGCAAATGATGGCAGCTCGACACTACTAAGTGTCTGGGACCAAACTACCTCAAACTCAGGTCTCAAGCTTGCTAGAACACTAAGAACTGACATTTGCTTCCTTTGCTTCTGCATCTCACAAACATCGGCAATTATAAGCTGTACGACATTAAGCTCCTCATGAATACGCTTCATCTCTCCAAAATAATCTGCAATACTCCTATCTCTTTTTTGTAACTTAACGTACTCCTAAGATAACTCATACATACATGCAATCTTACTGGAGTGTAGAAGTTTGACATAATCCCAAATCTCCTTGCACATATCTAGATGCATACACATCCATGCAATCTGTGGTTCCATCAAATCCCATAAAAAAAGGAAACAATCAAGGCATCTTCTTGAACCCATATACATTTTCTCTTCTCTTCAAAGGAATCAGATTGGAGGAAGTGGTCAGATTTCCCTAATCCTACTGAATAAATTCGAACAACTTTATACCATTGAACATAGTTCTTTCCATCCAACTTTTGAGTCGTTATTTGCGGCAATGATGTAGGAAATAAATTTTTGGGATTCATAGATTCCATCCCAACACTCACAAATCAGCAATCACACCAAAAACAAGAAGAACAATCAAAATTA
The DNA here is from genome assembly GCF_029873635.1 of Malania oleifera. Lineage (NCBI taxonomy): Eukaryota > Viridiplantae > Streptophyta > Magnoliopsida > Santalales > Ximeniaceae > Malania > Malania oleifera. The sequence goes on from NC_080419.1 coordinate 2,322,514, forward strand.
ATAGGAACAATCACAAACTATGTAAAGCACCGACACAACAACGGACGAGGTGAACAACTCACCGGTGGATATAGTGTTGCCACAGCACTCACAAATCAGCAACCACACCAAAAACAAGAAGAACAATCAATAATCGGAACAATCACAAACCATGTGAAGCACCAACACAACCACGGATGAGGAGAACAACTCACTAACGGATATAGCACTGCCACAGCCTCACAACTGAACATACGAATGCAGCCATGGCTCCCAAAAGATCACAAGGAAGCCTTCACAAACCCTGAACAGAAATTAATGGAATACCGCGAGTGCATGATCGAAAAAGGTTGAATTTTTTAACCAATAAAATGGCCTAATAGCTTGATAATATAGTCTAAAGAAGGAATCGAAGCATGGCAGAAGAAGAAAAGAAAAAAATGGCCAGAACTGCACTCACGCGCCAGCATGTGGGATAGGCCCTGCCGGAATTTGGCCTGCGCGTGGGGGCACGTGGAGTGCCCTCCCGACAATGGGGTTTTGTGGGGTGGGTTGTCAGGGTGGTCTGATTATGGGTGTATGGTTGGTTTTGTGATTTAGTATGGTATGGAGGTGGATTAGGGAAGAACAGTTGCGGGAATGGTGTTTTCCGGCAACGGCCAAGGGAAATAGGGTTTTTTTATAGGATCATGCTCTGATACCATGTTAAGATTTGATTAAAAATGAATGAACTAACTATAAGATAGGTCTCTCCCTCTATTTATAATACAAATTTAAATACATTCTAATGACAATAATAACCTTACTAACTCTCACTAATTAACATACTAACACACTCGATAATAATAATACTAAAAGACATACATAACAATAACCTTGATCAAACTTGTCTGGGAAGAAGCATGTGCGCACAAAAACAATGCATGTTTATATTAGGCCAAAAAGTAAAAGGGGAATTTTAATTCACAAAAACAAGATTATTTTACATTTAAAACAATTATTTAGATACCTTTGCCTTTCTTTGCAGTGCCAGGGATTATCTTCACACGGTATTTATAGGTTTGCAAAGCAGTATAGGGACCACAGACAGGCACAGCATATAAAAGAATATCATTGGGCAGTGGATTTCCAGTCAAGTAATCCATGTCATTTAATTTTCCTTTCTCTTCTTCACCTATCTCATGAATGTCATCTTCTTCCATGGCCACTCTATCCATCTCAGTATCATTGTCATCCAATCCTGCAGGAGTATTATCTTCAGACTTGCCATTTGCATAACTATGCACAGATTCAACTGGATGTTCTTGACAGTCTCGAGAAAGATGACCCGCCTTTTTACATTTATAACATATTTTTGGAGCATCCTCAGGGCCTGCCAGAAATTTTAAGGAAAAAATCACTTTGAATAAAACAAACATCTTGCATAATGCTCATTCTACTGTTCAAGTTCATTTCATCAAAACCTGCACAAAATTATGTATACATGTACAACAAATACAAATAGACAAACTTGATTCTAAGAGCTTACATACAAAACAGAACATTAGAGATATTAGTGATAATAAGGATAACAATAATAACCCAGCTTGAACAACCTCAAAACAGACAGAAGCACTCCAGTCAACACTTGAGAAAGCAATGAGTGTGAGACTGGATATAATTGATGAAACTAGCAACACCAACACATTACTAACCACCATCAAATAACCATTTTGTATAGAGAAATAATCAAACATTCAAATTTGAGATTAAATCTGATGTAAAATAAATTAAATCAGTATCTTCAACTAATTAAACTTTGGAACATACTGGAAACAGGTTTTGTCGCCTTGGTTGTCGCTGCATTGTCATTTTGTGACTCTGCATCATTCTTCTGTACTTTTCCAGCAGACTGTAAATGTTGAAAATATAAACTCATCATTAAAGTGATGTATGGATCACAGCAACATGGCGTATGTTTCTCACCAAATAAATCATGATCTCATTATTATATTTTCTTCGGGAAAATACTACAGCCCTCAAATAGTTTAAATATAATGGCAGGATGCAGGATGCAGGAGATTCAAATTGGGCATCAACTTTCACAGACTAACACCAAGCAAAATATAAAAAATATACACACACACACACATACTCCTAATTCCATTATATTTTTGAAAAAGGATCATAGGCTAAAAAAAACTCACTATAATGTTGATGTTGATGTAAATAATGAAGTATGACAAGTGAAAAATTAGAACTTAAATAAGTATAGTAAGTATACAGCATTCTCCCATTAGCTGGGCTGTCATACTTGGACGCTAAGGGACCATTTAGTTGTGGAAAGCATTTTCTATTTTCTATTTTTTTTTTTTTTAATTTAGCTTATTTTTTAGTTTTCAAGATTCATATTAAAAAGGTTAAAAATAAAGAGTTCGTTTAAATGTGCAAAACAATTTTTTATTTTTTATTTCTAGGTTTCATAATAATTACAAAAAACCATCTTGCTTTACAATTTTTTAAATATTATATAAGGTTGTATTTGGGACCATGAATTTTAAGGCTTAAATTTAGAATCGTGTGGATTTGGAAGAAACTTAATACATAATCAATACTAGTTAAAGTCTAAGATCCAACTTCCATGCTCACATACACAAAGTAAGAACTAGAAATAATAAAAAGGTATTTTCCAACTTTCCTATATAAATTTGGAAAATTGGAAAACAAGGTGATATTTTGTAATTATTTAAAAAAATAGAAATGGAAAATACAACTATTTCCATAGGCAAATAAAGCCAAATTTTTTTATTGTTTGTTCATTTATTTCATACAAATGTTGTAAAATGAAAAATTAGCTCAATATTTTCTAATTTTTTGGAAAATTAAAATGGAAGATGAAAACTGCTCTGCACTAAACAGGCCCTACAGGTTTTGAGGATTCCCATGGCTTAAAACAAAAAAGTCTAAAAACATTTAAAAAAAAAAAAACTCACACACACACACAAGTTGGGGCTCCGTCAGTTCACTCATTGGGATTTACCTGGCAAGATCTTTTCCCCTTGATGGGAAAGGCAGGGGTAAACTAATTGCAGCATTTATAATTTATATGCAAGACACTGGCTCAAACAAACAAAGAAAAGAACAACCATTTAAGAAAGAGTAGAAGCAAGCTTTCTTACTCATCCTGGAAACATTAATAGGGTAAACAATGAAAGTTATGGTACTCACAGCTAGTAATGCCATACGAATATTCCTCTCTTCCTCATCCTGATCTGCATACTTCTCCTTTATCTTCTTGAGTTTACTCCTTTGCCCACGGCTGATTTTTCCTCCACCTGATCTAGAATTTTGAACATTTTTGTCAGACAGACTGACAGAACCACCAGTATCTTCTACTTCTTTTCCATGATCAACAGTACCATCTACATTACTGCTTTTCTGGCCTTTTTTTAGTTTTCTTCTTTCAGCTTTTGAGATATATGGCTTCTCCCTCACTGTAGCTTTTCTCTCTTCATGAACTTGTTCTTCAGTGACATCAACTTGCGAAGTTTCAACCCCATACTTGTTACAAGACCCAGCCGCAGATCCAATCCCAAGAGCTCTATCAATTAGATCCTCAAGTTGTGTATTGACAGAAACAACAGCTCTTTCAGAAATATCTGATATATTCTCCACACTAATGCCATCTAGGGCATTTATGTCATTGGTAGTGATTTCATGTGAATTGAGAGCTTTTGGATTGGAGATAGCAAACCCATTTTGAGTAGATGCAACTTCATACAAGCCCTCTAATGCAGGTTCATGATTTTTTGTTGGTACATCCAAACTGCTTTGCAGATCATTTTGAAAATTTTCATCTGTAACCTCTTTCTCAGAATCAGAATCAGAATCAGATATTTCTTTAAGAGACCCACTTTCTTCAACATGATTTATGACTTCCTCCTCACCTCTTACCCTCCTTTCATTTAAATGAGATCCCAAGGAGCTCTCATCCAATCGAAACAACACCCCAAATCCCATAATAAGAGGGTGTGGTGGAAGAAAATTTTTCTTCCCACGGATCATGAAACTGCCTGCTGTAAGGTATTCCCCTGTAGGCGCTGTTTTACTAACTTGGTTAGGATAGACCCACCAAGCACTAGTGACAATCTTTGAGTCCCATGCCTGGCTGTGGCAAACCTAAATCGTAGAACAAATTTATATAATAAAGCATAAAACATCCATTCAAATTGTTAAACTTGCTATGATACAAAAACTAACACATGAAAAGCATGTAAGAAGATGAACAACGCACTGTGAAACACCCTGCTTGGTTTAAAGTAAGAGGGGGTATTGGGTATTCAGGCTTGTGGTTCTTGATTACAGTACTTGAAGCTCCGTGAAGATCTGCGTGGACATATCTGTTCCACAAAACAATCAGCAATGCCACCAGGCATCATAATGAAGAAAGGGATATATAGATTTGCAAGAAAATACAAACGTCATAGGTACCAAAAAAGGACACAGAAGGGATATTGAGTCTCCCCATTCCTATATCAAATAATGATTCACAGCAACCATAATGAGCAGAGAAATACCATCATGCTCATCCAATTCATATCATGGAGCCAAGGCATGGCCCCAAAAATATAAAAAAAAAAAAAAAAAATGTGTGAATTATCAAAGTCATTACTAAATACATATCTTAGAAATCAATACATCACAATAAAATTACATTAGTTAAGAGAGAGGAGGATCAGGCGGGCCATGCCAGGCCTAAAATTTTGTTACCGAAGCCCAACCTGAGATTGCAACAGACATAAAGTTTGGCCTAGCCTTGCCCATCTATTCACTGAGCTGGTTGGGCTGCCTGCCCTATGGCCAACAGGGTGTCTATTTCATCCAATCCCTTTCCCAAACCCAACCCCCACCCCCAACTTTGGGATGGGGAAGGGGGACATGCTTGATGAACTGCGTAGTAAATACCCTTCATGACACATGATCAAGTTGAAAAAAGTAAAACCAATACAAGGAATATATTACCAGAAAGTCGTAAGAAAAGCCTTTCGTATTGAAGAAGAAATAGTTAAATCATAGGAAGGGAGAAGGCAGCTATTAAAAGGAGCATTGAGAGCACATTTGAAGATTACATTCAAATACATTGATACATTTAGCCAACAAAGTTTTTCTATTGCTTAAATATGCCATTTAATACATTGAACTGCAAGGTAAATTTAAAAAGAAAAAAATGGTGTTCCACCAGAAGAAGATAACAATAATATTTACTTACAGATCTCCTTTTGACATGTACCGCTTGACTATCATCTCATTTTGTTGAGCATCACGTCCACTGATGATCAAATAATTCTCACTGCTGATGAACCAGTTGAATTTTTCAAACCAGTGAACCTTGCGCATATGTGAAATTGTGGCAACCGACTTTTCCTGTGAATCGATAGGTTAAAAAATGGGAAGAACACAGGCACTAAAAACAAAAAAATAGCAACTCATTGAAGCTTAATTAAAGAAAAAGGACAATAAGAAAGAAAGCGACCAATATAATGGTTGTTCTAAGTAAGCATTACACATCCATAAGAAGTCATGTCCATGCTGGAAGCACATTGGATTCCAAAACACTTTCAAGAACCCTTCAACACATGCCTCGTGCAATCCAAACACATTCAAAATTTTAAAATAATTACTAAGTTTCAGACAGCCAGCACATGAACAATGCATTGAAATACATGTGCCCATGTCAATGCAACATGGGACAGAATTCGTATTCCTTTAGAACTCATAGATACAAGTTATTTAAGAATTTAAACACATCCAGGAAGTGCAGGTTGTCATGTTAGACATGTAAATGCCTCCCAACTGTGATGTGCCAAATGGACTCCATGAAGCACAGCACCTTCATAGAAGTGTACACTTTTGACTTCATGAATGTCACATCATTATCCAAAAATTTTAGCTTCTAACTATTTAAATGCGTGTCTAAAATATCACAGGTTAAATAATCCAAGAATGAGCAGATTTTTTTTTTTTTCGATAACAAAATAAATTTCATTGATAGGGAAAGAATTTACGAGGGAGAATAAGATATGTCCCAAAGAAAATCAAGAATGAGCAGAATAATATTCCACAATGACTGATATATGCATGGCCACAAAACAGATGGAGGAAAATATCACCACAATTTGCATATACCTGTGAAAGCTGAAGACGACTCTTTCTCTCGGCAGCTTTGAACGCTTTTTCATGAGCTGTGATAGTCTTTTCCTGTTTACTCTCTTGTTTTTTCTTCAGTTCGTACCAACGCCGAGCATTAGCATGTGCTGAAAGCGCCAAATCAACTTCAACCTAAAAAAATGAAAAATCCAATGATACAAAAATATAAACCATGAAAGTATAAGGTTTATCATATTATTATTATTTTTTGTTTGATTATATGAGGGCAAGCTTGACTCAATGGTAAGGGTGTCAAATCCAATTGGGAAGGTCAGAGTTTCAATCACGGAAACAGTCTCACCAAGCATGGAGATATTACTACGTACATCTTGCCTTCCCCAAGACCCATACACCAGTGTTACATTTTACATATTGTGAGTTTAACTTTGAACTTAGGAAGCATCTGGCAGAACAAAACGCTTCAACTGCTGATTCTACAAATAACTTAAAACAAAATCCTAAAAAGAAAATCTGATTATAGCAATACAACAATCTCCAACTATATCAATCATAAGTTTCTGAATGGTGCCATCATAATCATTGTTTCTCGCAGAGTCACCTTATCATTGTCTCAAATCCTTGGCAAAGACCACATAAACACAGGAAGCACAGATTCATGTATCAGCATGAATTATGAACGTAAATATACAAGTCTATGAAAGTGAGTAAATCAAACAAGTGCATAGAAATTATTAATTAGAATTCAATGGAGTATGCAGATAACCAAAAGCTCTATGTTGATCTAAAGCAGATACTGAGAATGGGGGAAGGAAAGCAAGAAAATCCCAGTTCATATCCTCAAGCAGTACCTTATCAACAGGAAGTGTCTTTTCATCATCATCCATCTCATCAAGATTGTTGCTCAGCAGAAGTGTCATGCAATTTCTGTCAAGATGGAGCTTGTCAATGAGACCAGCAACAGGATTTCCAGATTTTCTCTCTTCTTTCACCATTTGGGCAAGATCCTCCCAATTCATGCCATTTGCAAGTGCTACACGAACAGCTAATATAGCAGCATCAACTTCTTCTAAGTTATATTCTATCAACTCCGCCATTTTAACACAGTGATCAACTTCTTTCTTCAGTGCATGCACACGATTTTCCTACAGCTCAAAATTGAAATATTCAAACATCAAAATTAGATACCAATAAATAATTTTTTTTTAAAATGATGGTGGAATATTCTAAGTGGACTCCAACAAACAGGAGGACCCTAAGCCTCAGATTATGACTAAAACACATGCTGGACAACATCATGATCCATAAGCTTCTTTACTTTTTTTCATGAATGCTTCACAAACAGGACCTTAGCACTGCATGCAAAAGCAGAATTCAGTCCTTTCCTGCTCTATGTGAACACAGATCTCTAAAAGCAGTCAATGCCCACCAATTCTATGGCTTGCCTTTATAAAGGTAATTTTATACTATAACACTAATCATTATCTCTCTTAAAAATCATTTAATTGACTGGTTCTCATGCCCCTGCCCCATATTTGGGGGGCCATTGAAAACAATTTCAAATTTTACTCTCTAGACTTTGGTGAAGATCTTAATAAAATTAATAATGAGTGTTGAAAGTATGTAGACCAGAAAGGCAAATGAGTAAATTTACACAAATAACTAATGACATTACATAACACTCTATGGTAAAACAAGCACTAAAATTCTAATGAAGAAAAATTGGTATGAATGTCAAAGACTAAGTAAAAGGGTAATTAAACTCTTAGATAATGATGTGTGTGCAAAGTGTATTTGACTCGAATGTAATGGAGCGGGAGAGTGATCAAATTAGGGATGATATTTCACCCATTATCATTACCTCCTGTGGTGGAGATTAATGGGAAGGATTTAGAAGCTCAACAACTGATGGACAAGATGGGCTTGTAGCTGTCTAATCCTGGAGGACAAGTAGTTTTATTAGGTGGTGATAAAAGTAAGGAGAAATCTCAATGTCTGTCTGTCTCTCTCTCTCTCTCTCTCTCTCTTGCAAAAGTTTCCTTCCTCTCTCTCGAGGTTTTGCACGATGGTTTCGTTCATTTATGACAAGAGAGATAAGCAAACACTCGATCTATATCAAAAGGAAAGACCTTCAATCTGAGATTAGACAAAGTAGGGAAGATTCCCTATACCTTCATTGTCGAACACAATAATTCAAGTACTAGGCAGGTGAGATTTCCCAATGATGCTGCCTACTTGTTCTCTGATGGCTTATTGAGCTTCATTTGGATGAGAAGGAGATTTGGAAGCATACAAGAGGGTAATTTTTGATATTGGATGTCAATTCATATCAAGGACTTTTTGGAAATTTCCTTTGTTGGTTTTTTGGCAGGAAGGAAAGGGCAGCACTCTGGAAACGTGCTTTCTTTGCAGTATTTTGGGGGTTGAGGTGGAGTGTAATGTGCGTATTCTTCTAGGGAACAAGCCATCACATTAGCTGGTTTGGGAAGAGATACATTATTTGGCTTCTCTTTGGTGCGTGGGGCAGGGGAATTTTAAGGGGGTCGTTATGGGTTGGATTGTTAATTTGTGCACGTTTTAATTGCTTTTTTTTCTTTAAGTTTTCCAAGTTTTTTCCTTGTGCATTTATCTAGATTTTTCCAGACTCTGTAAAGGAGATGTCTTATTCTCCTGGCTGTATATTCTTTATCTATTAATGAAACTCTTCTTTTAACATCCAAAAAAGAAAGTCATCCAATGAAGGTGTGGAAGTTTTTGGAGTTAGGTCTGGGGTGCAAAGGGAAGAGATATTTAGTGTTCATCGCAGGGAGCTTGAAGGGTGATAGGTGGCAAAGCCTTGTGACAGGGTTTTGCAAGGTGGCAAGGGATATCCATCGTAAATGTGGTGGCAAAGATGATCCCTCCTGAATGTAATGGTAAAAATAAGCGAAGCCAGCCAGTCAATTGACAGTGGAGCCAGGTGGTGTTAGGAGAGAAGATCAACAAGGGGAAAGAAAGCAATTAAGATGAGCAGACACCGAGGGAGGGTGCAATGACAGGGAATGATCAGGCTATGTATCCACTAGGGGGGTGATCTTCAATAAAAGGAAACTGGGTTCTCTGCTGGAAACCTTTAGTTCTTGCTCAGATATGAAGACTCCGTCAGTAAAGGTAGCTCGGTTTACTGAAGGGAATGGCAGACTGGTAGAGGCAGATAGGGTTTCTGTTGGGAAGGAAGAAGAGATGAAGATTTGTTTGTTGTTCGCCAGATTCTTGAAAAAAGGGGAGGCCCTTTGTTATCTAAATTGGACCAGCCATTCCAACTGCCCATTCTCATGATAAAAATAGGTTGGTGTGAAACATCCTCTGCATAATGAAGGGAGCTTTTTTCTCTCTGTAAATAGTGCTGATAAGGCCCAATAGGTTGGTGTAAGAGCCTTGGTGTTGATAGATTTTCTAATAAGGATCAAAGGTTTTGTTTCCATGTGGTTCCAACTAATGGGGAGGCCTGAATTCTACTGATTGCTATGAAGAGCAAGGCTGTTTGTCCAGGAGTGGAGGAGTTATGGGTGGAAATCCTCTGGAGGAGCAGGCGATGCAACCCATTGGATACAAGAATTTTCTCCTGCAATCAAGAGGCCAGAATAACTCCGCCTGTGATGTACTTAATGTCCTAAATTTTTCACATACAGCCACTCCCAAGCCCGGGTAAAGGATGAAGGTTGCGTAGGTAGCTAACAGCCAGCGTAAAATTTGTCAGATCACTATGATATGAATCCTTACCGAATATTTGTTGGGACGTCCCCTATGAGCGACGCGTTGCACTTGTACCACCCGGGTGTAGCAAAAAATGGGCGAGGGTGGGCTAGGTCATCACCCCGAAGCGATGCTCCGTGTTGGCGCCCGGGTACGGTATCAAATATGCGAGGGTTCCTACATCATTCAAGATGTGGGCAGGTAAAGACATTAGCTCAGGAAACTAGGATTGGATTAGCAACTTGGAATATAAGGACACTTACGGGTAAAAGCATGGAAATTGTGGACACAATGATCAAAAGAAGAATTAATATAATTTGCCTTCAAGAAACTAAATGGGTGGAGGAGAAAGCTAGAGAAATTGATAAATTAAGATTTAAACTTTGGTACACTGGAAAAGAAAAACATAAGAATGGAGTAGGAATTATTATAGACAAAAACGTAAAAGATAGCATTGTTGATGTAAATAAAGTAGGGAACTAAATTATAAAAATCAAGATGGTATTAGGACAAGAGATAATAAATATCATTAGTGCTTATGCTCCTCAAATCGGCTTAACAGAAAATCTTAAAAAGATAATTTTGGAAAGATATGGATAGTATTATACAAGGTATACCAGGGACTGAGAAAATATTTATAGGAGGAGATCTGGATGAACACATTGGAAGGGATAATAAAAATTATGAGAGGATACATATGATTTTAGTATAATGAGACAAAAATGAGCCTGGGGAGATGATTTTAGACTTCGCTATGTCATATGATTTTAGTATAATGAATTCTTGCTTTAATAAGAGAGAAGAACACTTAATAACCTTTAAAAGTGGACAAAATAAAAGTAAAATAGATTTTATTTTTATTTTTTTAACTAGGAAGGTAGATCGTCTATCATGCAAGGATTGTAAAGTTATTCCAAGTGAAAGTCAAATCACACAACATAGAATCTTAGTGTTAGATATATGTATTAAAAAATGGAAGAAAATGTATAAAATAAACCAGTGTAAGAGAACTAGGTGGTGGAACCTAAATGGAGAAAATATAATAAAATTTAAAAATAAAATGATCAAAGATGGGGATTGGACTATAGAGGATGGGATAAATACAAATACTCTTTGGAGTAGATTAGCTAACTCTATTAAAAATATAGTAAAAGAGATTTTAGGTTAATCAAGGGGAAGATTCTCGAATAGCAAAGAAAGTTGGTGGTGGGATAAAGATGTACAAAAAAACGTAAAGACAAAAAGAATTTGGTATAAAACACGGCAAAAATGTGGAAACAGTGATAACTTTGAAAAGTATAAGGAGACGAGAAAAGATGCAAAAAAAAACCGTTAGTGAAGCTAAATACAAATCATTTAATAGTTTGTATGATAGATTAGATACAAAAGAAGGGGAAAGAGATATATTTAAATTTGCTAAAGCTAGAGAACGGAAGAGTAAGGAATTAGGAAATGTAAAATGTAAAAAAAGTGAGGATGATATTGTCTTGGTTAAGGACGAAGACATTAAAGAAAGATGGCGAAGTTACTTTAGTAAGTTGTTTAATGAAAACCAAATAAAAAACTTAAACTTAGAATTGTCAAATGAGGAAAAGACCAAAAATATGAGATTTATTTGCAAAATTAGAGTTAACGAAGTTAAATTTGCACTAAAAAAGATGAAAAATGGGAAAGCTATAGGACCAGATAACATCCCAATTGAAGTTTGGAAATGCTTAGGTGATAACGGAATTATATGGTTAACCAATTTATTTAATACAATTATAAAAACTAAGAAAATGTTAGATGAATGGAAGAAAAACATTTTAATACCTAAATACAAAAATAAAGGAGATATTCAAAATTGTAATGACTATCGTGGAATTAAACTTATGAGTCATACGATGAAACTATTGGAAAGGGTAGTTAAACAAAGATTAAGGTTAGAAACGAATGTCTCAGAAAATCAATTTGGCTTTATGTCTAGGAGATCTACCACAGAAGCTGTATATTTTTTAGAAAGATTAATGGAAAAGTTGAGGGAAAAGAAGAGGGACTTGCATATTATATTTATTGACTTAAAGAACGCATATGATAGGATACCTAGGAAAGTTCTATGGTAGGTTTTAGAAAAAAAAAAAAGGTGTATATAGTAGATATACTGATGTCATTAAGGATATGTACAATGGAATAATGACTAGTGTAAGGATTACAGATGGAGAAACTAGAGAATTTCCAATCACCATAGGTATACATCAAGGATCTATTTTGAATCCTTATCATTTTACTTTAGTGATGGACCAATTGACTAAGAGTATTCAAAAGGAGGTTCCATGGTATATGTTGTTTGTAGATGATATTGTATTAATTGATCAAACTAGGGACGGAGTAAAGGTTGAGTTAGAATTATGGAGCGAAACTTTGGAATTTTAGAGGCTTTAGGATAAGTAGAAATAAGACAGAATATATGAAATGTAATTTTAGTAATGATAGGAGGAATATTAGAGACAAAGTTAAACTTGATGATGAAGAAATAAATAGCACTTGTAGATTTCGATACCTTTGATCTATTATGCAAGCTGAATGAGAAATTGAAGATGACGTAATGCATAGAGTTAAACCAAATTGGGTAAAATATAGAAGTGCTTCAAGTGTGCTCTACGATCGTAGAATACCCTTAAAATTAAAAGGGAAGTTTTATAGGATAGCTACAAGGTCTTAAATTTCAAATTCGACTCAAATTTCGAAACTAAAAAAGTATGGAAATTTCAATTTTGATGTCAATTTCGAATTTCGATTTGAAAAAATAACGGAAATTAGTAATAAAGTATGAAATTCTTTGTGAAACTTTAGAAATGGTTAACAAACATAATAATATAAGTTTTAGGACTAATATATTACAAATTAAATACATCTATGTTTTGTAGGAGGTGGAAAACTTGTAAAATAGCATGTGTATCAAACATATTTGTAAGATAATGTACATTAAACATATCCAGTTAATACAAATGAAATTCATAAATCATTTAAATATTATTTAGTTTACAAATAATGATAGTTTAGACATGAATGGTTAAATAAAATGTTATTGTAACTTTATTTTTTCATATAATTTCAAAAGCACTTGTAATAATCTTTTGTTTCGATAAAATAAATACAATAATTAAGATAGAAATTTCACTTCGCTACTAAATTTCTCATTTGAATTCTGATGAAATTTCATCATATAGTTAAAATTTTGACAAGTTTCACTAAAATTCAAGATTTCGATAAATTTCAGATGATTCGTTGAGATTTCAACGGAAATTATGCAAGACAGAAATCGGCTGCCTTTTCGATTTCGAGGGTGATGGAAATCAAAAATTTCAATGAAACAATTTCATGGAAATTTAAGATCATGGATAGCTATAAGACTTGTTATGCTATGTGGATCAGAATGTTAGGTGACGAAAAAACAAAATATCCAAAAAGTAAAAGTTATCGAGATGAGAATGCTTAGATGGATGAGTGATATAATATTGAAAGATAAATTAAGGAATGAATATATTAGCAGTAAGTTAGGTGTAGCTCCCATAGAAGATAAGATAAGGGAGGGACAACTCAGATGGTATGGACACTTGCAACGTAGGTTGGTGTAACTCCTATAGAAGATAAGATAAGGGAGGGACAACTCAGATGGTATGAACACTTACAACATAAGCCACATAGTGCGCCGGTGAGGAAGAGTGAGTTAGTTATTGTGGGGGCAATAGAAGGGGTAGGGGTAGACCTAAAATAACTTGGGAGAAGATAGTGAGTTAGAATTTAATATCCCTAAATCGGTCAAAAGAAATGGTCCATGATCGCATAAATTAGCAGAAAATGATTCATATAACCGACCCCATTTAGTGAGACTTAAGGGTTGGTTTTGTTGTTTTATTGAATCAAGAGACCAGAATCTCTCGTAGACACATTTGAGAATGCTTTGCTCATTGTTCGCATACACAGGAGATGAGTTCTTCTGGTCATCTCTGGTAAAACAAATGATGCAAAAGAGTGTGAAATGGCTAAGTACATAACGGTGTACAAATGTCGTACAACTTGGAAGGAAGGGGAAGTAAGAAAGGTTTACTTGTTAATAATTGTATGAATTCAAACATAAATGGAGTAAGTTTTTAAAAAAAGATGAGGCAAGAAAGTTTTATGCTATAGGAATCTCAGAATTGTTCCAAGTCTAGTTCTGACAAAGGAAGAAATCATTTTCAAGAGGAAAAAAGTGTGGGGATATCTCAGACGAGGACAATGGGTTCGATAGCAATTTTTCTTGTGCTAGTGGTCTTTTGTTGGATGACATTAGTGGGAAAATGGATTACGTCTCTGACTCTTTTGACACACTTGGGCATCTTTCCTATGTGCCTCCTGCTCCGCTAGAAGGTTTGGAGGATATTAGTAATTTTGAGAAGGTGGATTTGGGTGTAGATTTGGCTGTGACTAATCAATGTAGGGATGGGCTGTTACCTATTCCTGGGAAGGAGGTTAATGTGCAGGATGGAGGTGCTAAAAATCTTTTGGATGAAACGGGTTTGTGTCTAAAGGATCGTGTAGGGAATGAAGTTTAGTTGAAAAGAGAAATGCGAATAAAAGTCAATGCGAAATGGCAAGACTTCAAAGCTCTATTAATTATGAAGGGAAGGGTTTAAAGAGGGATTTTATTAATTAGAGTGGATTTTTCTTTTTTTAGTTTCTTTTTACTTTCTTTTTCTTTTCTTTAAATTTTTTTCTTTGAGGATCTCTTGTCCTCTCCTAGCTTGTAATCTAGCTTGTAGGTCTCTCTTTTTATCTATCTTTATATATTTCTTTTTCTATTAAAAATAATTGACTGGAATTTAATGGACAAGCAAGCAGCAAATTAGCTGCACAGGGAACCCTACGTAACTCCTGAGAACTAACAACTACAAAAGTGCAAACCTGATCATTGCGAATTTTATTTAGTTTCTGCATGGCAGTGCCCTCTTTTGCCTTTTGCTGTTGTTCTGACCGTTGACTCTCAATTTTACTGTAGAACTCATCCAATGCTGCATCAAATGTCTCAAACTTCACAGACTCCCTTGATTTGAACTGGTTCAATAGTATAGGGCAGAATTCATCATAGATCTGCAGAGAAGGAAGCATACAATTAATAAGAGTAATCAAATTACAATATTTTCTTTTTGCACACATTCACAAATGGGTGAAAAATGCATCATACCAAAAGGAGAAGAACATTCATGCCCAGTCTACTGCATATAAAGAAAAAAGAACACGTAGAACTATAAAAGTGACCTGGTCAACAATTCCTGGCTGAGATTTGGCGCATTCCTTCCGCCCAAAATTTTTGTTCTGCATTAAAATGTATCCTTCAGGAACTCTATCACCTGATATAACATCCTCCAGCCAGTCCTCAAACTTTGCAACTGCTTGGACCAAAATCTGAATTGTATCATCATCTATTTTGATATCTTTGGTGAGTTTTGTACTTGGAACCAGACCAGCGTCCAATATAATATGCTCCGAAAGTGCAGGTCCATAACCCAGTGCCTCCCCAAGAATAATCTTCAACGTGAATTGCTTGGCACGGGCACCATCATTAGTATTTCTACCCGACTCAGAAGACTTTCCACTTTTCTTGCTACCCTGCATTTCTTTAACTATATCCAGTGCATTACTTCCAGCTTCCTTAACCTCATTCATTTCATTATTATCTGTTGAATTTTGAGAAGTAAGGGCTGCCTCCAACTTTGCACCAGTTGTCCGCTCAAAAACACGACAAATGTCAATTGGATAGTGATGACGTGACATGATTGCTAATCCTTTATCATCATCCCTATAAATATGGATTTTACATATTTAATCAAACTTCCAAATTTATTATGATTAAAGCCAGAAAACTTTAAAAAGTTTCTTGGAAAAGATTTGATATACTAAAACAAAAGGCTCCTAGTAGTTATCCACAAGGGAGAAAAATAGTCTAAAAAATGTGACTACAAAAAATATAAAGGAAAAAAGCATGTAACTAAGTGCTAATAATCATACATTTGCAACAAGGCAATAGCCACACTATTCCACCTACCTAGGCAGAAAGGCTTGAAAGACATTGTTTGCCCACAACTTGACATCTTAAGCTTTTTGGTCAAAGTGGTGATCTAACACAGTAAGAGAACCATGGTTGCCAAGAGGTCAAAGTTTTAATTGTTATTGCCCTCCTCATTTGTTAAAAGTTATCTTATTTCCATAATCAGTATAATTTCTTATTTGTTCTATAGGTTTAATTGTTATTGCCCTCTTCATTTGTTAAAAGTTATCTTATTTCAATAACCAGTATAAAAGGCTCAGTGTTGACCCACAATTACCAGCTGAAGCACTCAGGTCAAGTGGTGATTTAACAAATGCAACCACAAATAAACATATACTTTTTCACCTTCGTGTAAAATAAATAAAGCAGATAAATACATCTTCCAGCATTCAGTAGTGATTCAATTGCACGTAGAGTTCTTATACCGGCTAAAAGGAAAATGAAAAAAAATAGGTCCTCATAAATATACATAAATATGCAAATAAGTATTCATTCTTCGTTGTGCCTTCAGCTGTTATACCCAATAAATGGAAAATGAAAGAACACTTAAAATATATACAAATACACTTATGCTACTGCAAAATGTGTCTGCCCTCCTGCAATACATGCCTGTCCGCAAGTATGCGTATAATTAATACACGAGTTTGTATTGTTACTTAGTGAAAGGATATAGAATAAAACACTGAATGGGAATCACAAACCTATGTGATCGAAGAAGAGTCATGACCATGAAATCAGAATCTGTAAGGAGTATGTTTCCTTGGGCATACAACTCCAGTATAACATAATGCGCATTAGCACCCAATCCAAACTGAAAGAGAATTATCTAAAAACAACATAATACAACATAAATACATAATGTTAAACCATAATCATCCAATAAAGAATTTGCACAATTTCAGGACAAGGATATATCTGTACCCGATCATAACCAAGCTGCCGCACATCTTCAAGCCTTCTTGTGCGTATATGCTTTCTTAATTTGAGAGTAAACCCAGATGGGGTGTTACTTTTATCCCTACAGCAGAAAGTATGAGTCTTGACAAAACAATTTCTACTATACGTTTTATAAATGAAATGCATTTTCTTATTCCAAAAAAGTATGTACAATTTGCAAAGGAAAAAATATAACTTGGAGTACTGTGAAGTCTGCACTCACTATCCAGGTCCAAATTATTCTAGGTCTACTCCTCACACTCATATAGCCTCTAACAAAGACTAAATCATTCATCCTCATTACACTGTTGTTCAGTTTACATTATGTTAACCAGTTTCCCTTATCTCATCTTGCACATGTGTTACACCTAACTTAATAAACAATAATTACACGTTAATTTCTTTTTTTTTCATGTTTTCCTAATTTATACAGCACCCCAAAAAAGAGGACAGTGATTGGTACCGAACATAAGCAGTGGTGTGCAATCGGACACCACTTTCCATCAACAGCAAAACCTTCTCGCTCTCCCCAGACTCGGTCATTCCACTGCTATTCATAAGCTTGAACACGTACGTCTGCAAATTAAACAGAAACAATTAAATTCAGGAGCAACACCTAAAAATCCGAATCACCACAACATTTTCTCATTTTATTGATCAAGAAGCTCGAATGAATTAGGGTTTTTGATGAAGAAGAAGAAACGCAGTACCTTGGGAGAGAGATCGTAGACGTTGGCACAGCGCATGCCGATTAATCTTCGCAAGCACTTTACCTCAGCGGCCACATCGGCCGTGTTCATCCGTACCTTCACCATTTTCTCCCTCTTTCTTGCGTTCTTTTTACTTCTTTGAGTGTTTTTTCCTTTTTCACTTCTTGAGTTTCTGCAAGTTAAGGTTCAGAGAAGGGGTACGACGGCGCGAGAGAGATACGATCAATCGCTGGGTTCTCCAGTTGTCGGAAATAGAGAACAGTGATGGTGATGGTGAGCTTTTTCTTGTTTGGATTTGGCGAGAAAACGTGCTTTGAGACCGCGATTTTACTCTTCCTTTTTTTCTTTTAAACAGCCATCATACATTGTGCGTTTTCCATACCCCTAAATTTTTAAGAAACATTATTTTGCTAATTTAATTTTAGATTTTAAATTCAAAAAGAATTGGAGGGGGAGGCGAGGGAGTGGGAGTACAAAGTTAAAAATTATCCTTCTTCTAGCAATAACCTTCAAACCTGAGGAGTAAAAAAAAATTCACTACTACTTACTAAATTTGTAAGCGAGTTTTAATTGATAATCAAATTTTAATTTGTTTTATTGAGTTAATAAATTTATTGATTCTAGTGTACCTCTTTTGTTTACGCAGACATCCCGTAAGCATGAAAGGAAGTTGTTACAGAGTTTAATTTCATATTGCATGTCTTGACACTAAGATGAAACCAAGTGGTTCACTTGGTTAAGCTAATGACATAATTTGAAACTCGATGGTTAATCCGACTAGTGTGTGTAAGCAAGTATGATATATATAAGACAACAATTTACAAGAGCAACACTTCCTAACATTGTTCTTATTCAAGACAAGGATTGCACATTCATTATATGTGCAAGAACACCATGTCAATACTAATGTATAGTTGTCAATCTCAATTATCTATGTCGTGTTGGACGTAATCAATATTTGCTAATAAAGCATAACCAACTATATTTATAATTATGTAGCTAGAAACATGTCCAAATGTCAATCCATGAATTAATTCTTCAAACAATCCTGCATCTCAGCCTTATTAAGGAAAATTTCTATCTAATTGTTTTGCTTAGTCAACTTGTCAACAAATATTTAACATTAACATTGCATGCAACCTACGAGTCAACAACTTGTATTATGCGTGGTTTCGCCTTAACCATCACTTATTCCATGCACAAGTGGCACTACATGTCAATGAGGCACTTGACAAATTTGAGTAAACCATTAACCAAAACCAAGCATTGTAGCAACCTTATCAAAGATCATGATTCCAACTATCGCAATATCCCGAATAAAGGGTCCTAAATAGTGAGAAATAATAATATTAAAGGTTCAATGGAGTTACCACTAACCTATTATTTTTCTCGGTTCAGTTAGTTCACCTGATTACTATTTGTTGATTGGTCTTTAGACTAATCCTAGGTTAAGGAACCAGTAGTCTCGGTCTGCATTTACCAAAGTTGGGATAGGAAATTCAATTATGCGAGGGGAAGGTACTATCACCTCCTACACACCCATTCTACGAACGATACCTAATTAATTATGAATTATCCCTTAATTGAATTTAATGAATTTTAATTAACTCCTTTAAAAATCAAATAAATATTAAAATTTTAAAAGAAAATGTGAAATAAGGTGCGATTTAAGAATGTCTAATAAGACATTCAAAGGAGGGAATCTTATTAGATAAGCCCCCCTTCAAACTAATATAAGTGAGGTCTAAAATACCTCTTTACCTTTTGTTTATGAATGAGACACACACACATAAAAATAGAATATATACAAAAAATAATCAAACAAATTCACCAACTTTGAGCAAAAAGAATCTTTAAAACATTCTCAGGTTTCCAAAATTTTTAAGAATTTTCTGAAATTTGTTCAATATTTTTCTACAACTTTCTGGGACTTTTTCCTTTATTTTTGACATTTTTATTTTCCCATTTTTCTATTATCCAAGTCAAAATAACTCAAATGATTTTTAATTATTTTTCTAATTTTTTACTATTTTTTTCTAATTTTCTTTTTATGTTTAACAATTTTTTCAATTTTTATAAATTAAAAATTAATTAAAAATCAATTTTAAAATTAGATAAATGAATTGGCGGTTCAGTATGATATCACTTGTGTAACGACCTGCTATTTAACTAGGTTTTTTTTTTTTTATGTTTTAACATTTAACATGC
Organism: Malania oleifera; assembly: GCF_029873635.1. Taxonomy (NCBI): domain Eukaryota; kingdom Viridiplantae; phylum Streptophyta; class Magnoliopsida; order Santalales; family Ximeniaceae; genus Malania; species Malania oleifera. The sequence continues at coordinate 2,342,296 of NC_080419.1, forward strand.
TCTGATACCATACTGGATTAAACCCAATCATCGACCTAAGTAGTGAGAAACAGAAATCAAATAAATATAATCATATGTAATTATATACAATACCAGAGTACTAAAGTGTTTCCCAAAATATACATATATGTCTGTTTTCTAGAATACCCTCAACTGGTTAGGGTTATACAAAATATTTCCAAAAATACTCACACAACTGTTAGGGTAATATGGCCCCTCTACCTGCGAGCCTAATCTGCTCGCCTACCTGGATCACTTGAAAAATGTTAAAATAATTGTGATGAGCCAACACTCAGTAAGATGAAATATGTTATTATTAGTGTGTGACAAATGAGTTATAATACTATGAAAATCTGTTTTTATAAAATTATGTATAACTGGATCTGTAAATACAGTACAAATAATATAAACCACCACCATTCTCATGTTGTTTAACATATCAGTATTTTAGGTTACTATTTAAAATACTTCTAATGTATATAAGTATATTCTCTATCTCTGGAAATCTGTATATACATAATAATAACTGAAAACTTCCCTGTGGATAACTGTGTGTCATGATTTAACCCCTTATGACAGGGTTGTGCGGCCCGTAGGCGGGATCTACCCTGGCTGGCCCACCGGGGTAAACCACTATACTCCCTCGGTTTGATCTGCCCTCCTCAACCCATATCTGATGGGGAGCTTGTTCACGTCTAGGGCACTATAAGATCGACCTACTACCACGTATTATCTGAATAGGTGGTTGCACTTTGTAAACTGTATGTAGCTACGGTACTGTGCTCTGTAACTGTATGGTCCAACAGGGTCTAATACTATATAATATATTTCTATATACAACTAGCTATTTTACCATGATTCTGTAATAACTGTATAAACCATGACAATGAAATAAACTGTAATTGTATCATCTGTATCTCTGAAATGAACTGTAATCTGTAAGTCATAGTACTGTAAACTATATAATCATGGTACTGTAAACTATATAATCATGATACTGTAATTACTATAAATGGTTGTATATTCTGTAATTCATATCCTGAAAATACTGTAAAACATGTTTCTTTACTATACCCATATTCTCAAGCCACACAATAATTTTAAACGTATTATACATAAATGATAACCTGTATAAATTTCTATCGTGAATAATCATCTGATAAAAACATATAGTTTATACTGAAACATAGAAAAATTGCCTAACATAGCATATTTCCCTTACCTGATTCCTGCTAAAATCCTCCTACTAAGATGGGTCCTACATCCACAGGGTTCTCCACTTAACACCCTAAAAACCATAAATCATAGAACAAAACATTAATATTTCTTGGCCTACATCATTTCCTACAACTGCCAGAAGGCCAAAAATTAAATAAAAGACCTTACCCTGGATTTAGGATGAATTCCAACTTCGTCCCACTGACAATCTGCTCCAACAGACTTGCAGAGAACTTTGCCAGGAGCGTCGTGGTGGCCTCAAATCGTCAATCCAACGATTAACGGGGCCAAAATTGAAAAGAGAAGAGGAAGGATCTATAGGGGTAGAGAGAGAGAGAGGGTTTACGGCAATTTTCTGCAATTAAAAATCAGTTTAGGGCTATTTATACTGCGGGATTCATCGATGAGCCACGTCATCTCGTCGACCAGTCCTTAAGTAATTTCGTTGACAAACCTTACCCTTCGTTAGGCCTGGCAAAACGGGTCATAACCCGTTGGGTCACCCGGACCCGTCTGTTTAAAACGGGTCCGGGTTTAAGAAAGCTAACCCATTTAATAATTGGGCGGGTCACGGGTCAACCCGTTTATAAACAGGTTAAGTGGGTTTGGGCGGGTCACCCGGCGGGTCACCCGCTAATTTGCTATGCTTCAGTTCAATTGTGTGCTTCAGTTCTCACGCTTCACGGCTTCAGCCCCCTTCACTTCAACTTCACGCAACTCACACCTCACAGAGTCACGGTTCACTCTTCACAAACACAATCACACACATAAAAAAAAAAAACCCTAATCCTATCCCGCGCCGCACCTCCACTCCAGTCTCCTCCTTTGGCCGTCTGGGTCGTCTCTGACCTCACGGCTCTCGGCTCTCAGTCTTAGCTCTCAGCTCTTACTCTTTCTATCTCTCAGATCCTCTCCAGCTCTCCTCTCCAGTCCGGCAGACCTCTCCTCTCCAGTCCGGCAATCTTTCCTCTCCTCTGGCGTGCCGGATCTGCCAGGTTGCTAGTCGTCTCCTGCCAGTCGTCGTCGCTGACTCTCCTGCAAAGGGATGTATTGTTTTTTGCATTTTATGTTTTTTTTGTTTATAAATTAATAAATAAAATGCAGTTTTTTTTTTTTTAAATGTCATTTTATATGAGATTATAAAAATTTTTAAAATAAAAAATTATATATTTTTAAACGGGTGACCCGTTACCCACCCAATTATTAAACGGGCGGGTTAGGATTGATATGTATGTGATCCGTTTAACATCGACCCGTTAATGACCCGGCCCGTTTATGACCCGGCCCGTTAGTGACCCGCCCAAATCCGGCCCGCCCGCCCGTTTTGCCAGGCCTACACTTCGTCAACGAAATTCAGAGTAGCCCAAATTCTTCTCTCGGTATTTTCTCGTCGACGAGGTCCTATTATACCCCCGTCGATAAATCCTTTGTATTCGTCGACGAGGTCCTCATAAATTTATTGAGGTATTTTTCCCAAAGTTCGATGTCGTCGACGAAGTCGACTAAGTCCTTCTGTTACTATTTCCATTTCTCTCTCTCTTTATTATTTAAATGCGATTATTCTTTGGGTCGTCACATTCTCTCCTCCTTATAAAATTTCGTCCTCAAAATTGACTATCTATATATCCTTCTATCATCCCATAAAGGCAAATGGTCTACTTATTTTATTACCTACCCTCACTTATGGCGGAGGAATATCGTGGTTACATGGGTAGTTTTGGGAGATTACAACCATAAAAGAAAATTTCCCCTAAAACCAAAATACTACCTAACCTATGCTCTACGTTACAATTACACTAAACTTAACAAAATAAAATTACCATCCTAGCATATACATCAATACTATAATTCATCGAACAAATGAGGATATTTCCGTATGATTTCATCTTCAAGCTCCCATAAGGCTTCTTCAATCGCGTAGTTTCTCCATAGAACTTTTACTAGTGGTATCTTCTTGCTGCGCAATTCTTGTTCTTTTCTATCTAAAATCTGTACTGGAGCTTCTTCATATGCTAAAGCCTCACTGACTTCCAGTTCTGCATGGCTGATGATATGGGAAGGATCTGGGACATATTTCCTTAGCATAAAAACATGAAATACGTCATGAACTCGAAATAGAGATGGCGGTAAAGCTAGCCGATAGGCTATTGACCCAATCTTCTCTAGTATCTCAAATGGGCCAATAAACCTAGGGCTCAACTTACCCTCTTCCCAAATCTCAAGATCCCCTTCAGTGGAGTTATTCTCAAAAATACATGATCACCCACTTCGAATTTAAATTCTCGGCGACAAGTATCCGCGTAGCTTTTCTGCCGACTTTGCGCTGCACTAATTCTGTCTTGAATAAGTCAGACTTTATCACACGCTTTCTGAATTATCTGTGGACCCAAAACTCGCCTTTCGCCTACTTCATCCCAGAAAAGAGGAGATCGGCATCTCCTACCATATAATGCCTCGTAGGGTGCTATGCCGATGCTAGTCTGATATGATAACTGTTATTATAAGCAAATTCAACTAGCGGCAAAAACTGAATCCAGCTACCTCCAAAGTCTAGCACACAGGCATGAAGCATATCTTCTAATACCTGGATTGTTCTCTCAGTCTGACCATCGGTCTGAGGGTGGAAAGCAGTGCTGAATGCTAACTAAGTCCCTAATGCCTCCTGTAAACTACTCTAGAATCGTGATGTAAAACGTGGATCACAGTCCGAGACTATGGATACCGACACTCCATGGGGTCGAACAATCTCCTGTATATATATCTCTGCTAACCGGTTCATAGGGTAGCTGACTTTAATGGGCAGAAAATGTGTTGTCTTCATCAATCTATCAACTATTACCCAAATGACATTCTGACCATGCAGAGCTGGCGGCAACCCAGTAGCAAAATCCATGGATATGTGGTCCCACTTCCACTTAGGAATGAATAATAGCTACAATTGACCAGTTGGTCTCTAGTGCTCAGCCTTAACCTGCTGGCACGTCAAATACTACTGCACAAATTCTGCTATTTCTCTCTTCATGCCACTCCACCATAAATAATCTCATAGATCCTTATACATTTTCGTGCTGCCCGAATGGACTATGTATAGAGATCTGTGTGCCTCCTCTAAAATCGTCCTCCTAATGCTGTCATCTGCAGGCACACACAATCTGGTACGAAATCTCCAAGCCCCATCGTCAGAAATGCTAAATTCCTCTTCCTGACCATCCTGTATTCTGGCAAGCACCTCCACTAACTCTAGATCATCTCTCTGAGTAGTTTTAATATTTTCATATAATGTGGGTTGTACAACCAGACTGCCAATAAGCACTTGAGGATCATCCTCCACTAATTCTACACCGAATCTTTCTAAGTCCATCTGAATTGGGTGCTGAATAACTACGACTAGCTGTACTGTATTTTCTGATTTACGGCTCAGTGCATTAGCTGCCACATTTGCTTTACCTGGGTGATAACTGATGGTGTAGTCGTAATCCTTAATGAGTTCCAACCACCTCCTCTGCCGCATATTCAACTCTTTTTGTATAAAGAAGTACTTTAGGCTCTTGTGATCCGAAAATATCTCATATCTCTCACCACAAAGGTAATGCCTCCAGATTTTCAATGCGTGTACAACCGCAGCCAATTCCAAATCGTGAGTAGGATAGTTCTTTTCATACTCCTTCAACTGCTTGGACGCATACGTCACCACCTTACCATGCTGCATCTGAAACACCCCGAACCCTTAAACCCGGGTCCGGCACGTTATACCTAATAATCCATAATTAACATAACATACGCAGCGGAAAATATGATCATAATCTCCATATAACATAAAACCAGAGTTTACTAATTCTAATTACCAACTATAATAAATTAATCATCCACCAGTATTCAATTATATACATGTCTCCAAAACATTATCCACTAATACTAGTATGTTTAACAACTATCCTTTCATAACTGAGTTAAAACATAAAGATATAAAACATAAAATATATATATATATATATATATATATATCAGAATTAACATAAAAATATACCCTTTTTCTTATATCTTCCAAAAATGTTATAAAATCTCGAGCTCTCAAAGCTCGATCCTGAGAAATCCTGAAAAAAAAAGAAAGAATTAATATTCGGGTGAGACATATCTCAGTAAGGGAATAAACCATATATTAAAGCAGTGTGTGGCCAACATGAGTTTATATATAACATAATATTTAACATTTGAAATTCCTTAACATAATTTTTCGAATCATTCCCTGATCCTAATCAAACACATGTGAATGTTTAACCCACGAGATTTCCCAAGGATAGGGGTGATTACCCGCCCATACAAGTAGCACCCCTCTGTTCTGATACATTTGGCAACCCGAAGGTCACAATTTAAGCATACCAGGGCACTCACCTTACTTAGTAAGCCCTCAAGTGATAAATTAATCTCGTACTCACGCATTCAACAATAGTTTATCGGCAAAGGCCCTAAGGATAGGGAATTCTACCCGCCCATACAAGTAGGTTCCCTCTGCCCTAGTACGTTATGTGACTACTGCCACATCTGTAACTACTAGTGCACTCGCCTTACTCAGCAAGCCCTCAAGAGAAAGGTACGCCTTGCCCAATCGTAACATGTTCTATGTACATACATACTTCTAATATCATAATACATCATTCTTTCTATCATTATTTAATTATCCACATCTATTCATATTCATGACTTAACATTGCATTGTATTTCACTTTAAGTGACTCTTTCCCATTTTATATTGTTCACATTTCACATTTCATTTCCATTTCATTCATTTCCCTTTTCATTTCGTTTCATTTCATGCCCAGCATCTTTCAGCTGTTTTACCCAGCATCTTTCAGCTGTTATACATTTACCCAACCACTTTCAGCTGTGACACATTTACCCAGCGACTTTTACCTGTTTTACCCAGCATTTTTCAACTGTTTACCCAGCATCTTTCAGCTGTTTACATGATTGCATTAACACACACAGGCAACATTGTCCATATCATATTTTATTTTCATGGTTTTACTTATTTAACCTGCATCTCATACATTTAACATATATTTGCATAGATTCTCATGCCACACAATTTAACAGTAAAATTCATACACTGCCTGTAAAATAAGCCAACCAATATTTAATGTTTATATATTAAAAATACCTTTCCTTTCTTACTTAATTATCCTGAAAATATTTCCCACTTTCATCAGTTCATTTTTTGCATATACATATCTAATAAACAGCCCTAAACTTAAAAAAATATATAATTTAAACAGCTGGCATGTTACCCATACTGAAAAATTACACATACATATAACACAATTTATTTTTCCATTAAATTCATAAAAATTCTGATTTAATATATATTTTTTCCCTTACCAGATTTCTTGAACTACGCCAACAGGGACTCCGAAAAATACCTGCGGCGCTCACCCGGACCCTGAAATTAAATTCCTAGTTCCAATAAATTATTCATGAATAAAATATTAATTTAATACTTCCTATGGCCATAATTCCTAAATAAATAATAATACCCTTAAATTTAGCCAAATTGCCAAATTTCCTAAATCCTACTCTCACTTTGGAGTAGGGCCTAAAAAATCCCTATTGAAAAATTACCTACGTCAAAATGACGATGACGACGACTAGGATCCCGTGGTGGTGTCCGTTCATCGATTTAACCACGTATTAACGGCGAAATTTAGAAAATAGGAAAAAATTACCTTTCCTTAGGAGCAGTGCGTAAGTCCTTCCTATGAAAAATCTGCTCCCGTAGAAATGTCGGTGGCGGAGCCAGGATTCCAACGGCACTTTCCGTTTCCCCATCCGTTGTAAACTCGCCGAGTAATTGAGAGAAGGAGAGAGACGGAGGCGACTGGTGCGCACGCAGGAAAGTTTCAGGAGGGGGGGGGGGGGGGTGGCCGCCTGACATTTTCTCCTTTCTTCTTCTTTCTTCTTCTTCCTTCTTCTTCTTTCTTCTTTCTTTCTTCCTTCTTTCTTATCCTCTTCTGTCAGTAACTTTATATATATATATCTTATTTTAATTATTTTTTTTTTATAAATCCAATACAATAATATTTAATTTAACAACTAGTTATTTAATTATTTAATTTATCTTAATTTAATTTAATTTCTTTATTTTTAATTTTTTTTCTTTTTTCCACACCATTCCTTTTATTTATTTATCTGTTATTTTATTTATTATTTTTTTCTAAATTATTTTAATCCTTTTTAAATTTTTGGGTCTTTACAGCATCAGTACACACCCAAGCCTTTTCAAAGACGCGTCACTATAGATAACATAACCATCACCTCCCGATAGAATTGTCAGTACTAGTGCAGTGATGAGTCGTTGCTTTAATTCTTGGAAGCTCTACTCGCATTCTTCATCCCACACAAATCCGGCATTTTTCCTAGTCAATCGTGTGAGTAGTCCTGACAAAGCCGAAAACCCCTCAACAAAACGACGGTAATAACCTGCCAGTCCTAAGAAACTCCTAACTTTCTGCACATTCCTCGGCCTAGCCCAACTTACCACCGCGTCAATCTTACTAGGATCCACTGTTATACCGTCTCCTAAGATCACATGGCCTAAAAATGCAACTTTCTCAAGCCAAAATTCACACTTACTAAACTTGGCGTAAAGTTTCTCCTCCCTGAGTGTCTGCAGCACCTGCCTCAAATGCATCTCATGATCCTCAAAACTCCTCGAGCACACCAGTATATCATCAATGAAAACTACTACAAACTGATCTAGATACTGGTGGAAAAACCCTGTTCATCAAGTCCATAAACACAACTAAGGCATTCGTTAGACCAAACGGCATAACGAGGAATTCATAGAGCTCGTACTTGGTCCTGAAGGCTGTTTTCGTGACATCCTCTGCTTTCACTCTTACTTGATGATACCCTGATTTGAGGTCGATCTTGGAATATACCCGTGTACCCTAGAGCTGATCAAACAGATCGTCGATGCGGGGTAAAGGATATTTATTCTTAATAGTAAGCTTGTTTATCTCCCTGTAATCAATACACATCCTCATAGACCCGTCTTTCTTCTTTACGAACAACACGAGAGCTCCCTACGGCGATACACTGGGTCGTATAAACCCCTTGTTCAGCAAGTCTTGCAACTGTTCCTTTAATTCTCCCAATTTAGCTGGAGCCATACAGTAAGGAACCTTAGAAATCGGCGCCCTGGAGGTAAATCTATAAGAAAATCCACCTCGCGCACAGGAGGCAATCCAAGTAACACCTCTAGAAATTCTTGTACTACTGGAGTGCTGTCAATATTCAATTCATTTTTAGATACTTCTTTCACAAATTCTATAAACCCTTGACCTCCATCCAAGAGTAATCCACTCGCCTGCATGGCTGAGACCAGCTGCGATGGAGCACGCACCCACGAACCAACGAATCTGAATTACTGCTCTCTAGGGGGTCTGAAAATTATTTCTTTCTGATGACAGTCAATATTGGCGTGATTAGCGGCCAACCAGTCCATACCCAATATTATATCAAACCCACACATATCAAATACAATCAAATCAACTGGTAACACTTTCCCCTTAATTTCTATCGGATAGCCTCTAAGTACCCTCTGACATCTGATCATTGACCCTGATGGTGTAGCTATTGATAGCGTTATATCTAATGGCTGGGTCTCACTCTCAGATAATTTAACATAAGATGCAGAAATGAAAGAATGAATAGCACTCGAGTCAAAAAGAACAATAACTGGATATGATAAAACAGTAAATGTACCTTTCACCACATCTGTAGCAGCCTCTACATCACCCAGCGTCAGAGCGTATTCTCGTGCTAGGGCAACATTCCTCTATTGGTCACCACGAGGCGCCTGGTATCCTCCCCGAGTTGCCTGATGTCCTCCCTGATAGGGCATGGGAGCTGCAACCTGGTCTAGCTGACCTGGGCATTCGCGTACCACGTGACCGGGTAATTTGCAGTGATAACATACTCCTCTACCTACCCGGCACTCCCTTAAATGACGTCTCCCGCACGTCTGACATACTGGGTAAGTCGGCGTACCCTGATTCCCACGGGGTCCTATCGTCAGCCACTAATCCCTCCTATCTTGACCTCCTCTCCATGGAGCCTTACTAGAGCCAGCCTGAAAACTCTGAGGTGCAGACCTCTTCCTCTGACTCTGAGCTACCAAAAGCCTATGAATACCACTCTCAATGATCGCAGCTCTATTTACAACCTCTGTGAATGTCTGAGCCTTGAAACCAATCACTTGCTCAAACAAGTTCTACCTCAGTCCCTCTTCAAACTTCCTCACCTTTTTCTCTTCATCAGGTGCTAGATGCGGAGGAAAACGCGACAACTCGATAAACCGAGCCGCGTATTGAGATATGGTCATCTGCCCCTGCACCAGATGTATAAACTCTACTACCTTTGTGCTCCGAATGATCGCAGGGAAATACCACTTGAAGAATAGCTCCTTGAATTGGTCCCACGTCACTGGAACTGAAACCGAAACCGGCCTCTGCTTCTCTATTAGACACGCTAATCTCCACCAACGCTTCACCTCCCCTATCAGTTTGAACGCCGCAAACACCACCTTCTGCTCATCTGTGCAAGGAAGCACAGCCAACGTCTCTTCAATATCCTGAACCCAATTCTCAGTTACAATCGGGTCATCTCCTCCAGCAAAGGATGAGAGCTTCATCCGCATAAACTGCTCGATCGAACAGCCTAGAGCTCCTGGCCATCTCAGCCATCACCTGTTGAGTGACGTTACGCAGTACAACATCTGTATCTCCTTCACCTATGCTGGAAGGTCTTGGCCTATCCTCCCCAGCATTCGTGCCACTGCTTCCTAGGTCCATCCTGAAAATAAGAAACACACTTAAGTACCCCATCTCCTACACTGACCTATCCTATACCAATTCAAAATTAATTACCTTCCCTAACCTTAACTCAATATCCAGTTCTGTCACCTAGACACACGACCGGACAATAGTTTACTATGGTTTTCGTGAAATCGTTACCCCAGGAAAAACACAGAAACCACCACGGTAATCCTGTACCCAGACCACAGAACAAACCTTAAATTCTTTCCTATACTCTGGTATTACTTCTGCTACACTCTAAAGTCTACAAAACCTAGCAACCTAAGCTCTGATACCAAACTGTAACAATCTACTATTTAATTGGGTTTTTTATTTTATTTTATACTATAACATTTAATATGCTCTGATACCATACTGGATTAAACTGAATCATCGACCTAAGCAGCGAGAAGCAGAAATCAATAAACATAACCATATGTAATTATATACAATACTAGAGTGCTAAAGTGTTTCCCCAAATATAAATATATGTCTATTTTCCAGAATACCCTCAACTGGCTAGGGCTATACAAAATATTCCCAAAAATACTCACACAACTGTCAGGGCAATACCGAGCCCCCTCTACCTTTGAGCCTGATCTGTTCGCCTACTTGGATCACCTGAAAAATGTTAAAATAATTAAGATGAGCCAACGCTCAGTAAGACGAAATATGCTATTACTAGTGTGTGGCAAATGAGTTATAATATTATGAAAATTTGTTTCTATAAAATCATGTATAACTAGATTTGTAAATACAGTACAAATAATATAAACCACCACCATTCCTATGTTGCTTAACATATCAGTATTTTAGGTTACTATTTAAAATACTTCTAATGTACATAAGTATATTTTTTATCTCTGGAAATTTGTATATACATAATAATAATTGAAAATTTCCCTGTGGATAACTGTGTGTCATAATTTAACCCCTCATGACACGGTTGTGCGGCCTGTAGGTGGGATCTACCCTAGCTGGTCGACCAGGGTAAACCACTATACTTCCTCGATCTGATCTTCCCTCCTCAACTCATATCTGATGGGGAGCCTGTCTACGTCTAGGGCACTATACGATTGACCTACTACCACGTATTATCTGAATAGGTGGTTGCACTCTGTAAATTGTAAATAGCTACGGTACTGTGCTCTGTAACTGTATGGTCCAACAGGGTCTGATACTATATAATATATTTCTATATACAACTAGCTATTTTACCATGATTCTGTAATAACTGTAAAAACCATGACAATGAAATAAATTGTAACTGTATCATCTATATCTCTGAAATGAACTGTAATATATAAGTCATGGTACTGAAAACTGTATAATCATGGTACTGTAAACTGTATAATCATGATACTGTAATTACTATAAATGGTTGTATATTTTGTAATTCATATCTTGAAAATACTGTAAAACATGTTTCTTTACTATACCTATATTCTCAAGCCACACAGTAATTTTAAACGTATTATACATAAATGATAACCTGTATAAATTTCTATCGTGAATAATCATCTGATAAAAACATATAGTTTATACTGAAATATAGTAAAATTGCCTAGCATAGCATATTTCCCTTACCTAATTCCTACTAAAGTCCTCATACTAAGATGGGTCCTACATCCGCAGAGTTCTCCACTTAACACCCTGAAAACCATAAATCCTAGAACAAAACATTAATATTTCTTGGCTTACATCATTTCTTACAACTTCCAGAAGGCCAAAAATTGAATAAAAGACCTTACCCTGGATTTGGGATGAATTCCAACTTTGTCCCACCAACGATCCGCTCCGGCAGACTTGCAGAGAACTTTGTCAGAAGCGTCGTGGTGGCCTCAGATCGTCGATCCGGCAACTAACGGGGCCGAAATCAAATAGAGAAGAGGGAGGAGCCGTAGGGGTAGAGAGAGAGAGAGAGAGAGAGAGAGAGGGTTTACGACAATTTTCTACAATTAAAAATCAATTTATGGCTATTTATACTACGGGATTCATCGACGAGCCACGTCATCTCGTCGATGAGTCCTTAAGTAATTTTGTCAACGAACCTTACCCTTCGTCGATGAAATTTAGAGTAGCCCAAATTCTTCTCTCGGTATTTTCTTGTTGACGAAGCTCGCCCTCGTCGACGAGGTCTTGCTGTACCCTTGTCAATGAATCCCCTGTATTCGTTGACGAGACCCTGATAAATTTATTGGGGTATTTTTCCCAAAGTTCGATGTCGTCGACTGACTCCTTCTGTTACTGTTTCCATTTCTTTCTCTCTTTATTATTTAAATACCATTATTCTTTGGGTCGTCACAACTTGCCACATGGTAGAACATAGTTCGTTTTGAGAATTTGAGGTGGATCGCTGACATGGTAGCGATTCGGCCGTCCAGAAAAAATACATATTGGATGGCCAAGATTGTACCGCATCACTTCCTGGATATGCGGCTCTAGTTAACTCACGTGTCACTGTTCATACGATGATATGTGTGTATCACCCCAACCTGGGTCTGCCAGGGAGCATTGCATCTCTCCTTTGGACTAATGACTGACCCCACAGATCAACACGTGTCCTTTTCAGTGTGTTTTGTCTTCACTCACACACTTCTTGAGAAAACTTCCCAGGAGGTCACCCATCCCAATATTGCTTCACCCATCCCAATATTGCTCCAAGCCAAGCACGCTTAACCGTGGAGTTCTTATAGGAAAGCTCCCAAAAAGAAAGGTGCACCTTATTGATATGGGTAGTAACATATAATCTTTTAAGTCTTTTCATCCATGGGGTATCATAATGTGTCCCACTTGTATGCATATAAAAACCTTTTTTTTCTCCTTTCTCTCCCTCTTCCCTGTGCTCTGTGTAGACACCCTAATTTTTACCAAGTCGTTTTAATTGTAAAATAAAGGTCCTTAATCAAAATTTCAAAGGTTGGGATTATTCATCCTTAATTGACGGTTCTTAAGTGGATAGGATTACAATTGATACCTAACCGTGTTCCTAAGTATCCCCAACTAGGTTTTTCAAAATCATGTCATGAAAATTTAAATGGGGTTAGGAATTTTTAAAATCACAGTTTTAGCAAAAATTGGTTGATTAATTGAAGGACTTTGAATTCTTAATTCATATTTGTTTTCGACTAAGTCCCTAAGTTGATATGGGTACCAATAAATTACCCACCTAATCATGTTCTTAAGTGCCAATTATTGTAAGATTAGGTTGTGGAAATGTAAGTAAAATTAACTGAAATTTTTTTGAATTTTAATTCATGTTTATTTTTATACATAAGTAGGCCCAAGCATGAATTGAAATTCAAAAATTTTCAGTTAATTACCACTTATATTTCCACAACCTGGTCTTACAATAATTGGCACTTAAGAACATGATTAGGTGGGTAATTTATTGGTATCCATAAAATTTTTTGAATTTTAATTCCTGTTTATTTTCATACACAAGTAGTGGCCCAAGGATGAATTAAAATAGTTTAATGAGAGGGCACGTGCTTAAGTCATGAGGTACAAAGTGATACAGGGAAAATACAGTATAATATTGGAGGAATACAAGGAAATACGGCATAATAAATACAAAAATATAGGAAAATAATGTACAAATACACAAATTTACGAAGAAATACAAGTAAAATAAAAATTGGATCAAAATCTCCAAAGGTCTCATACAAGCATATCTTGAAGCATCTCGGGGGGGGGGGGGGGTCCTATTTGCCACATTAGAAAGAAAAATCAGAGTTGTTAAATGAAAATTCAAAATAAACATGTGTGTCCGAATCTCCATTAATTGGAGAATTAACCGAATTGCGAGAATAGGGGAACGAATTTCTATTGGAACGAATTTCTGTTGGATGGAAAGCCAGCAATCGTTCGCTGCTGGGAAGAAAAGACCGATTGGACCTTGCCTAGACTCCTTATAAATAGGGAGTCTCGCACAGAGCCGAAAAGGGGAAGGAGGATTGTGCAATTAACACACAATTAAGCAATTGAGAGACCGAGAGAAAAGGTGCAGACTGATAGTAAGGAGGATAGAAATCTGAGAGAAAGGGGTCTTTGGAGAAACCTTAAAGCCGCAGCAATCCCTCAAAGTCTCTCGATAGTTGGAGCCATTCCCTCGAGAGGCACACCACTAGTGCCGAACTGCCACATCTGAAGAAGACACTCCATAGTGCCCCCGATTCAGAACCAAGAAGCTATCTCAGAAGGATAACCTAGAAGGACGCCTTGAACTGACACCTACAGACTCACCAAGAGGAAAAGAAGATCGGAGAAGGGGAAGACTAGAGGTAAAACTAATAGGCCTTTCCTTCCTGTTTTTACAATCCATATGTTAAACTTTGTCTAAGACTTGGAATGCAAGAACTCAAACCCAAAGTCAGGTTCAACCTTGAACCTAGATCCCTACTGAATCGTACCCTAACCAGGTCCCAAACCAAATACCACTAAACCGATTGAACCCTGAACCAACCCCTCTATACTGAACCTGGTCAAGCCCCTTGAAACTTGTACCGAACTAAGCCTTGAAGCCCAACTCACTTTTAAAACTCACAAAGCCCATCAAACATTTTTAAAACCTCAAGCCCATACCTATTTTTAAAACCTCCAGCCCATTTGTTTTAAAACAAAACTAGCCCATTCTTTTTTAAAAGAAACCGAAACCATACCCATTTTTAAAACCTCAAGCCCATTTGTTTTAAGATAAGACCAGCCCATTCGTTTTTAAAAGAAAAAGATACCTGGGCCCATACCCATTTTTTAAAAAGCCGTAAGCCCACCTGTTTTAAAAAAGGCCTGAGCCCAATATGTGTCAGGAGCCCCTAAGCCCACTAAGCCCACCCGGAGTATCTCTGAGTCCACATAAACCCCCAGGTTGACTTGTGTGAGTCAACCCCACTGTAACTCATCGGGTTTGGACAAGTTAACTTGTTCCCCGAAGCCTAATAGACCTAAAACCCTAAACCTTCTGAACATGAACCCTAACTTTCCAAATATGAAACCCTAAATCACCAAAGCACACCATAGACAATGAGCACTCAATCCACAGGCAAGCATGATGCAGCATATATACAATCACACACAAAATGCACAAAAGAGTTTAAGAGGGGGGGGGGGGAGGGGGAATAGTACTTATCTATTGCACCTTCTGGAATCGAATGCATCTTTTGGGGGGGGGGTTGCATCGAACTCCATCAGTTGAACACCTTCAGGTGTTCCACAGTCTGCCATTAGGAAGGTGAACTGAGTTAAATATCAGTGCAAACCGAGAGAGAAGGGCCATCAAATAGGAATTAGGGTTTATGATACGAACAAAGAGGTGTAAGGTTAAGGGTTTTTCTAATCTTTGAAAGAATATCGAGGTTTAAGATTTGGGATCTTCTGATTTTTGAACGAATGGAGGGTTTTTCCATAGAGGTACAAGATGAAGATCTGATCATTCGAGAGTTGGAAAGAAGAGGGAGTTGCAAGAATCTGAAACCTTAGGGTTTTGAAAGCTTCATAGAGAGCAGAGAGAATCATCGTGAGAGAAAAAAAAGGGAGTAGAGAGAAAGAGAGAGCTTAGGGAGAAAGAGGCGAAAAATGAACGAAAAGGAAAAATCTCGGTTTTTATATGTTTGGTTTTGGGACCACAGGAACGCGACACGCGACATGCTATCCTCCAAGCGTTTAGGGTGTTACGCGGCCTCTCTTAAATTGTCATATGTGTGTTCCTTTGCAATGGCCGAGATCGCTTCACGTGAGGAATCTAGACCATACTAAACTAGCCTAATCGACAGTCAACACGTGTCCTGTGCTGACTCTGACCCGTTCTTTGCCAACCGGTTGACCCCCATTGAACCGGTTTGAACTGATTTTCCTGTATTTTATTTATTTATTTTCATATTACATTATTTATTTGAGTTAAAAAAATTCAGGAAAAAATATAGAAAAATCACAAAAAAAAATAGAATATATTTTAGGATAGAAAATTGTTTTTACACATTTTTCATCCAAATTGATAGAAAATAGTTCCCAAACTCTCCCAGAAAATTTTGGAAAATATTATTTAATATCTAGAAATATTCTATAAAATAAATCTGGAAGTTATTTTTATAAAATATTTTATCGATTTTTATCCCTATGGTTTCAAAAAAGAGGCATGAGCTTTTCAAGTTTCACGTGTTCTAGTTCTGAGGGATGTTTTATTATCAGTATACTATGTAAAAATGTGAATATTTATATGTATATTATCATTTTGTAAATTTACAGAGGGATAAAATTAAATAAAAAGGCTATTAAATTTAATTTGGGATAATTGTCAATTAATTTGGTACCATTCGTAGAACGGGTGTGTAGGGGGTGCTAGTACCTTCCCCTCACATAACCGAACTCTCGATCCCTATTTTGGTATACACAGATCAATTCTAGCCTTAATTGAGTAGTAATCATGTGTTCTAATCACACTCCAAAAGGTTAGTGGCGATTCCCCCATCCAATTTTCCCGAAAACCAAACATATTTTTTATTTGCCCTCCTTGGGGCACCCTCGTGCTCGGGACGTCGCGACACTCTTTTCTCCCACTTTCTATTCTTTGTTTTTTCTCCTTATTCTCTCTCTTTCTCTTATTCCCTCTCTACTTCTCACTTTCTCTTTCTCTTTGTTTCTCTCACTCCTCACATGAATCGCTCTTTGTCTCACACTTTCTCTTTCTCTCTACTTTCCTCTTTCTCTCGCACGTATCTCACTTTTTCTCTCACCCCTTCTCTCTCTCTCTCTCTCTCTCTCTCTCTCTCTCTCTCTCTCTCTCTCTCTCTCTCTCTCTCTCTCTCTCCTTCTATTCTTGCATGAATCCTCTCTCTTTCTCTTTTTCTATTCTTTCTCTCTCACGAATCTATCTCTCCGTTTCTCACTCTTCCTTTCTTTCGCAAGGATCTGTGTGTTTGTATCTCACTCTCTCTTTTCCTTTTTTTTGTTCTTTATGTTTCTCTAGTTCTCTCCCTAATTTTATTTTATGGGCCTTGATTTAGAAGCAGGGGTAGAGAACAACAAATCCAAGCCCCTTAACGATGCGTATCTACCCTTTTTTTAATTTTCTATTATTATGTGATTTTTTAATGAATTTTCTTGAGTTTTCCTACATTTTCCTATGATCCAAACGGGTTTTAGGGTTGATTGGGCTCAAGTTGGTTTTAGGGTAATATTAGGGTTTTGTTAAGCCCAATCGAATCTTGACTAACTTAATTGGGTTAGGCCTAATTTGGGCATAGTTTTTAATTTCAAGCTTGGGCTTTAGGCTTACTGGGCTCATATTGGTTTTGGCCTAGGCCTAGTTAGAATTAGGTTGGGCTTTGAGTTCATGGGCTTTGACAGAGTTTAAGTTTGGACTAAGCCTGTTTGGGCTGTAGGCTAATTAGGTGGGCCTATTTTTAAAGGCTTAGCGTTTGGGGTAAGGGTCAAAGGTCAATGGCAAAGCTCAATATTGACTCGAATATAGGGCATTAGAATCCATGTTACTGGATTCGGATATAAGTATGTGTATGGGTATTCAGGTCAAATGTTCGATTTTTATTTTGGAATATTTCAGGAAATTTTCTTGATTTGTTCATCCCTATTTTATTCAAATTTAAACTTAAATTACATAATTTTAAATTCAACATTCATACTAGAGATTTAAACAAGACTAATGTAGACTTTAAAAACACCAACCTTTTGTTCCTAAATTTTCCAATCTGTAACCTTTCCTTCCTTTGTCAGGGCCTTCTTGAACTCTTTCACTATTGCTCCTTCACTGATTACACAATTCAAACCTCTGAATTCTTTATCTTTCTTCCTTCTCAATTTCGAATCTTTAGACTTTTCTTCCTTATCCTTACAATTCTTTCTCAAAAACTCTTAATGAAAAATTTTCTCTCTGTATCTTGGTCAATGTCTGTTCCTTACCCCCCCCCCTTCTAAAATTCACTATTTATAAGCTTGAGGGTTCTAATTCAATTAATTTTGACAGCATTTAACTGATCAATCTAATTTAAATTGATATCTCAAATTATACTTCCATTAAACTCACATTTTACACACATGTTAAGTATGCAATCCCACATGTCTAACTCCTTTTTCCTTTTGCTTGCATGTTTAAAGATGCTAGCCCATTGGATTTTTTTTCCTTTCTTGTTTTTTTTTTTTAAAATTTTAATGTATTTAATTTTTTTTTCACTTTCTCTATATTCAAAATTTTTCTATATTTTTTCATTTTATTGAATTAATTTACGCAATTGTGCATGAACTATAAAAATTGGACTAAGGGAAAAAAAAAAAAAACCAAATGGGCTATATAAAGCCCCGAACAAATTGGGGTGTCTACACCAATCATGTCCATCTCCAATCATTTGAGTAACTTAGCATCTATGTACTTCCTCCTTAGCACCATAAATTGTCAAATCACTAAATGTCTCGTAACAAGCCATCTCATGTTGTTATCAAAGCATATAAGTTACTCAAGCCACATACACTAACATTGTCAAAGTAATCAACAGTCTAACAGTAGCTACCAAACAAATCTATTAGTATGAGAAACTCCTCTCCTCAATACCTTTTACTCTCTATAAAACTTTTGCCTTTTACAATTCTTAACTATGAAGACAATTACCTTAACTTTAGGAATCCATGAATTAGAACCAAGCTATTATTTTAATAGTTAAACACTTCCTTATAGTTGTTATAACCATCATCATACGAAAATCCATCAACCTTGAAATCCTCAATTTCACCAAGAAACCCGAATTTCATCGAAGAAAGATGGAGGTTGCTTTTCCTTTCAAGGACCTATGCCACCATATCCCGAACACCTATTAGGAGATGATCCACTTCTTGCCCAAAGTCGGTGCTGTCAGACTTCTTCTTACCCTTCATGGCCGTAAAGGACTTCTAGTAACAGCCAGGATCACTCTTCTCAACACAACATACACTCAGTATAAGCATGCAGCAATTGACACTTCGCTTACCACTCTTCAAGTTGGTAGCGTCTGTCTCACGTTCTTTCCCAACTTCAATATTCCTTTGAGAGACAAAAATCTAAGGAACTGCATCAAGGTTCAACTTCAGATTACTGGTGCTCCGCGAGTCTCTTTAGCCTACATGGCTACTCTTCATCATCAGCTCATCTACAGACTGCAAGATCATGCTGTTGATCTTCCCCTTCCGGGACAAGCTGAAGATACAATCCTGATCACTGCTAAAAGAGAAGATGATGTTCCCACTATTCTTCAAATTCCACGACAAATTTCCAGAGAAGAATTAAAGCAACTTATTCCTCTAGAGTGGATTTCCAGTTATGAACAACTTCATCAGCAAACGTCACCCATCCATCTCTCAGATTCCAAGTTTCAAAGACTTCCAGATGGAACGGTAAAGACGGTGTTCAAACCAAAAGATACAGCTTCATCAACCACTCCTCCGGTGTTCCAATCCTTGATGATAAAGCCTGTAACTTTTGAAAATGACATTCTTGTAAGTCACGTTGAATCAGACGGATCCCCCATCTATACTGATAAAATTGAAGGACATTTCATTTGGGATGTTGATCCTTCTATGTGCGATCCAGATCGCACTTGTTAGAGAGAAACCAAACCATCCTGTAAATCCTTTTCTCCTCAAAGAAAACCTGATAACCCAAGCAGCCCATGGATAGGAATCCAAAGTCCAAATCCTAAACCTAAGCCCTTATGGATCTATGACAGAGCCCTTGAAACTTTTCGTGAAGAAAAACTCCTTCCTCCAGAAGAACCTGACCCAGAACCTTGCCAAACTCCAATTTCTAAACTGCCTTATTCACAACCAATTCCCTGTTTCATGGCTTCTCTATATGACAAACAGTTCCCTCCCTTGGAACCAAGATCATATACAGACTCCAACCTTCATACTAGAACTTTTGTCCAACCCTCTGAAGTCCAACCAGATGGCTTCAGAAAGCTTCCCTCACAAGCCGAGCAAGTTCTAAATTGGCAAACACAAAATGCCAGATCACAGAATACAACTTTAATTGCCATTGATCACAAGGTTGATAAACTCATACATCATGGCACTCAGATGGACCAACGATTTGGCCACCTTGATTCTAGAATTGAAGCTTTGTACACTGATCTCAAAAGAAGAATTGATTGTCTTGATGCTAAGCTTAGGCAATTTATTTCTGTAGGATATTTTGGATCCATGTTTAATGATAAAGAAGCAGAAATTAGAAGGCTCAAAGTTCAATTATCTCAGATAGAACGAGATCATCGTCCAATTCCCTCACCTACCTCCATTCCTAAAGCCTTTCCATATACTCCACCGTACTCTTTCATTCCTCAGTCACCACCAACTCCATCCTACCAACAGCCAGATGAGATTCCAGCTCCTAAGCCACCTGACAAGAACAGCCCTACTCAGGATCCTATGGATACTGATGAAGACTATCTTTGGAAGCAAAAGACTTACTATCATCCAATCCATGGAGAAATCACAGAAGAGGATTATGTCAACCTCAACCTCTCGCCATCTCACCGAAGTCCATAATGGCAGGCTACTTTATGCATTATTATCTCCTAAGTCCACAATGGTGGACCGTGTTATGTTTGCGTGTATAATAAGCTTGTATGAAAATTCAAAAGTTGTTGCATGATTAAAGGGGGTGGGTCACTCCCGCACAAATGCGGCTGCCCATGTGCTGTCACCTTTTAATTATGTCTGTTGTCAGTTATTAGGTCACCTTTGTCAGTAAGTCAGTCGACGCCACAAAAGTCTTCACCCACTTTTACTTTATGTCTTTATCATGTTTACTTTATGTCCCTCTTAATGTTTGCTTAGCGTGTAAGCTTTGGGGTCTCAAACCTCTATATAAGGGACTGCCTTCCCTTTTGTAAGGCAGACTGGACAGAGAGCAGAATAAAAATTTCCTCTTTGTGTTCTTCCATGGCCTTCTAAGTTCTCTCTTCCCCTAAAGGCTATTTGTCCAAAGGGCTTCTATCTCTCACTTCTATGAACTTGTAATATCTTTATGATATTATAAGGGATATCTTTACAGTGGATACCCGTAACCTGCCGAGTCACGATGCTGGCGCAAGGCAAACCTTTGGTTTAACAAAACTGTAATGGGTTCCTTTGATGATCATTACATGGCACCAAGTATGCTCTGTGCTTGCCTCTAAGGAGGATCCTGCACATCAGAAAGGTTGTATGGTCCCCGAAGACCTCCTCTGGTAAAGCATTTGGTTGAAGGACCCGAGTTTTCCATTTGAGTTCCCCGAAGACCTCCTCTCGACGGGTTTGCGTCGGATCAGGAAATGGAAGGTGCCGTTGGATTTCTAATTCCGCTGCCGACATTTCTGCTGGAGCAGATTTGTCGTGGGAATGGCTTAGGCCCAATTCCTGGGGAAATGTAACTTTTCCCTATTTTCTCAATTTCTCTGTAAATATGCTGTTAAATTGACGATTAGACACCATTACGGGGTTCTAGTCATTGTCGTCGTCATTTTGGCGTAGGTAATTTTTCAATTGGGGTTTTCTAGGCCCCACTCTAAAGCGAGAGTCGGATTTGGAAAATTTGGAAAATTAGTTAAATTTGCGGGTATGACTGTTAATTTGAAAATTATGACCCTAGAAAATATTTAAATAGTATTTTATTTAGGAATAATTTAAATGGAACTAGGATTTTTGAATTAGTGTCTAGGTGAGTGCCGTGGGCATCGGTGTGGGATTCCTGTCAGTGTAATTCGAGAATTCAAGTAAGGAAAAATTATATATTAAATCAGATTTTATGAATTAAAGGTAATAATTTATGTTATATTATATGTATGTTTTGGTGTGAATTATTAAAATGCCAACCATGTAAAACTATGATTTTTGAGCTTAGGACCACTTAGTTAGTTATGTATTTGTGAAAATGAATTGAACAAAGTGCAAGGAATTTTCTGGATAATTATGTAAGAAATGGAAATTGTATTTTTAGTAATTAAATATTAAATGTGGGTTGACCTATTTTACAGAAATATGTATGAATTTTATTACTAAATTGTGTGACATGAGAATCTGTGCAAAGTATATGTTAAATGTATGAGATGCAGGCTAAGTAAGTAAAGCAATGAGAATAAAATATGATATGGACAATGTTGCCTGCATATGTTAAATGCAACCATGTAAAGATACGACAGCTAAAAGTCGAGTTAGCAGATTCTAACGCATTTCTATGTGGACTAACTGTAGCAGATTCTAGCGCATTTCTATATGGACTAACTAATGACGGCTAAAGAGCGGTTGCAGTACAAAGGAATGAAAAGAAAATGTTATACAATGGAATGACAAGGAATGACAATGCAATAAAATGAAATTTGAAATGTGAATGATACAAATGGGAAAGAGTCACTTAAAGTGAAACACAAGGAAATGTTAAGTTATGAACATGAAAGAATATGAATGATTGAATAACGATGGAAAGAATGATGTATTATGATATTAGAAGTATCTATGTATGTAAAACATGTTATGATTGGGCGAGACATACTCTTCGCCTGAAGGCTTGCTGAGTAAGGCGAGTGCACTAGTAGCTTCAGATGTGGCAGTAGCTGTATAACGCACTAGGGCAGAGGGAACCTACTTGTATGGGCGGGTAGAATTCCCTATTCTTAGGGTTTCTGCTGATAAACTGTTGTTGAATGCGTGAATACGAGATCAAGTTAACACTTGAGGGCTTACTGAGTAAGGTGGGTGCTTTGGTATGCTTCAGTAGTGACTTTCAGGTTACCTAAGTATCAGAGTAGATGGGTGCTACTTGTATGGGCGGGTAATCACCCCTATCCTTGGGTAATCTCGTGGGTAAACCTTTGCATATGATTGTTAGGTTTAGAAAATGACTTTCAGTATTATGTTAATGATTTGCAAATATTATAAAATGATATGTATAATCTCATGATGGCCACACGATGAGTTTAATATATTGTTTCTTCCCTTACTGAGATGTGTCTCACATGAATATAAATGTATTTCTTTTTCAAGACATCCTCAAGGTCGAACTTTTAGAGCTCGAGGTTTTTATAGCATTTTTTGAAAAAGAAAAGGGTATATTTCTATGTTAATTTTAGGGAATGTAAATATTTATGTTTTATGTCTTTATGTTTTAAGGCTATTGAGTAAGGAATGATTGTGAAAATACTGAATTGTTTTGGGAGTTATGTAGATTTATGGAAATGCAGGTGATGGATGATTTATTATAGATTATAGTTAGAATTAGTAAACTTTGGTATTATGTTATATGGTGATTATGTTATGTTTTCCGCTGCATATATATTGGTTTATGGATTATCAGGGATTTTATCAGGTATAACGCACCGGACCCCGGATTAAACGTAAAAACCCCTAAAAGGGATATAGAAGACTAGTAGAATGATTTCAAAAAAAAATAAAAATAAAAAATAATCGGATTAAAAAAAATAATAATTAAAATTTATTTTATTTTATTTTATTTTTCTTTTTATTAATAAAATATATTATTTTTAATATTAATTAAATATATTATTATTATTAACCTACCCGAAGCTAGAAGCTTCAGGTAGGATCTAAATTGAATAGCCGCCCCCCCCCCCTCTTCCTATCTTCTTCTTCTTCTTTCTTTTCTTTTCTTTTCTTTATTTATTCTCCTGCAGCTCTCAACTCTCTCTCTCTCTCTCTCTCTCTCTCTCTCTCTCTCTCTCTCTCTCTCTCTCTCTCTCTCTCTCTCTCTTCTCATGTTCTCTCTCCCTCTCTCCTTGATTTCGTGACGGATTTTCGTTTGATCGAAAATCCGAAAATACCATTGGACTCCATTCGCCGCTACCGTCATTTCTACCAGAGCGGATCAGTGGTTGGAGCAGCGTAGGCGTATTCCCTGGGGTAAGTCATTTTTCCCTTTTTCTTTAATTTCTTGCAAAATATAAGCCCAATTGACGAACAGATACCACCACGAGAATCTAGGGATGATTCACTACAAGTTTAGCTGGACGAAATTCTCGTGGGGGTGTCGGACCAAAACCCCAAATTTGGGGTGCGGGGGTTATTAAGGGGCTTATTTTTAATTAATTAGCATTAATTTAGAAATACTAAAATATTGAGCATCTGGGGTTGAAGTAGGATTTCTGGAATTTAGGGTCTCGGTGAGCGCCGTGGGTGTAATTTTGGGACCCGCAGGAAAAATTCAGGAAATTAAATGGGGGTGTTAAATAGTAGTTTAAATATTAATTTGAGGTATATGGAACCTAGGGAAGGCTAGATGAGTATCATTTTGGAGAAATAAATTAATTAATTTTGGGAAAATATAAATGGCAGAAGTTAAATTTTGGACGCCAAGGGCGTGAGATTTTGGGTTCTAGCGAGACTCTCAGTAAGCCAGGTAAGGGGAATAAATTATAGCAGTGTTTTTAGAATTATTATTTGAATTAATATGTGAAAATGAGCATATGATATGTTGTCTGAATTATTATTATGATATAAATATCAGATAAATTGTGTGGCATTTGTGTAATTTTAAATTGTGATATTTTGGAGTGTAAAATATAACGATGAGTAATTTCTGAGAAAATATTGAAATGAGAATTATTGATGTGAATAGTGAAAAATAATGAATTATGATATTTATATGTGAGTAGAAATGTTTTGCCTGAAAAATGAGATTTTGTGAATTATTGATATTGGAAAATAATGAAATGTGGTATTTATTTGTGAGTGGAAATTATTTGCATGAGAAATGAGTTTGTACAAATTACTAATATAAGTATTTTAGGAAAATGTGAAAAATACGTGAAATATGATATATGATATTACGAGATGATGAAATGTGCACAGAAAATGATGAGAATATTTATATTGAACTGAATTGTGATATACTGGAATATAATTAATGAAATGCCAATACCACATAATGATTGCGGGTATGTGGTGGTAACCCTGTTGGATGGTTATGATATTCAGCACGGTACCGTTGCGAGTGGTGTTAGTGCAACCACACAAACTCTTGAAGCGTGTGGCATGACAGTCGACTGTGCCATTGTATAGGGTTGTTGGGCCCCTTGAGTTCGGATCAGGGTATTAGGCTGGTCAGTCGTACTACAGACGCGATATGTGATATGATATTTGATTTAATCGGGTCGGCCAACTGCGGTTAGATCCAACTTTCGGGCCGCACAACCTTGATCATGGGGGGAAGCATGGCGTGTATAGAAAGATTTTCAGTGTGGCCATGAGTTATAGACGCGATGTTGGTATTTGATACCGAAGATACTCATTAGCCGGAAAGTAAAGTGGAAATGAAAAGTGAAAGAATGATAAAATTGGCTAAAATGAGAAATGAAAGAAAGAATGGAAATTGAGAAATAAAGAATGGTAAAATTGAGAAATGGAATCGCGTGAGTTAATAATATAAATAATTGAGGCGAAATGAAACTCTCCGCCTAAGGGCTTACTAAGTAAGGTGAGTGTCCTGATAGGTATAAGATGTGGTCATACGTGGTTGCATAACGTGTTAGGGCAGAGGGAAGCTACTCGTATGAGCGGGTAATCTTCCCTATTCTTAGGAACTTCGCGGATAATTATGTGTTGGATATCATTGAATTTGATAAATGGTTTTAAAGCTTATAAAAACTTGTGTTGTATATCCATATGATTATGAAAATGTGTATATCAGTGTATTTTCGCAGATGAAATGATGATTTGAAAAGTAAAGTGTATTATAATTGTACTCATATGACCACACATTGTAAATAATTTATTCCTTCTTACTAAGATGTGTCTTATCCAAATTATCTAAATTTTTCAGGGGACAGAGATAGGCCAGGTGGTAGAACTCCGTGATCATAGGGAGCTAGGACCCTGAGATATAGGGTGAGTTTGGATTAGGGAGGTGTGATTCCCTAGGGTTGTATTATTTTTGGGTATGAGATAGTATTGTGTATTTATGTACGTTGATACTCTAGGTATTGTATTCTGACTGATATGTATATACTGTCTTTCGCTATTAGGTTGTATAATAAAATAACTTTTTACCCGGTACCCAATGCGGGTTGGGTCCTATGAATAATAGTAGGATTGTTGACGTGACCAATTTGTGGGTGTTGTGGATGACATGTAATTATTTATTATTATTGGAAAAAAAATTGTATGAAAATCGGGGCGTTACATTAAGGGTTCGGGGCGTTACAGGGCAAGCTTTTTCACTTGGGGGCTAAGGATTTTCTCCCTCATAAAATGAAGAGGACCATTTTCTATCCATATATTTGTAAGATATGTATTTATTATGAACATTTAGAAGGATTTGGATCCTCTAAAATTTTCTAAATAATGTCAAATAAACCTATAAATCATAATGAAAATTTAAAAGCTTATCAATGGATTTAAAAGGCATATAAAGTCGGGCAATACAAGAATTTTTAAAAATATTCATGCTTTTATTAGAAACTTGTGTTTTTTCCCTAATATTTGGATTCAACAATTCACCTACTATCAGCTTCTATCAATTTAATTTTATTGATAAACCTTAAAGTTGATTCTTGTTAGATTAATAAAAATATTGTCCTATGTAATTTTGGAAAATGTTACTATTCTTGTATTGCTCAATTTTATTTTACGTCTTCTAATTTTATTCATCGACTTTTAAAGACTCATTGCAATTTTTAGATTTTGTCGATGTCATTTTGAAAAATTATAAGTTCTTTGTGGATGTGGTTAAATGTAAACTATTGATCATGTGTAATGACATGTAAAAATGCATAGGTTGTTGTCTCCATTCGAAGAGCGGATCAAAAGTCACATACACGAGTTATTATAATTGTCATCTTCATCTTCGTTTTCTTCTCACCCGTCATCTTAACGTATAGTAACATAATATAACAGATATCCATGTTGATTTTGTGGTATCCTCTCTCCACTAATCACCTTCTTAATAAGTGCCACAGGTTATTCTTTAAAAATATATTAACCCAATATTTGATACAATGTAATGGAATAGACTGGAATTGAAATGAAAACGAAAAATATTATGGCAAACATGTAAATTATAGAGATCAATTCCGTTCTATTCCATCCATTCCATTTCTTAACTTTGGACGAGAAGGGTCTCATCATGATTCCATAAGGTCTCATGTTAGGATCATCACATCTGCTCAAACTATACTATTAGATTTCAAGGAGCATGATTTATGTGGGGGAGGACCCAGTGTTAAATTGAGTGTGCATAGAGGTGAGAGACAAAAAGGAAGGGTAAAGAAAGGGTTGCAAGAAAAATGTGCATGCCAAGAAAGTGAATTGGCCGCTAAATCACCATTCCATCATGTTTAATGGATGTTTATGGATAGAAAAAAAATGCATTGGAGCATATTATTCTGATTTGGTGCTCCTTGCAACTTTTGAAATGGAACCAATGAAAAGGAATTCATTGAGATTGTTGTAAAATTGATTAGTCTTACATGAAAGAGTTGTTTGGAGTAAAAAAAAAAATCTTTTTACAAATATAATTAAAGGAAAAATTATTTTATAGTTTTTGAAGAAAAAAAAATTAAGGATGCTTGTGGAATAGAATAATTTATTAGAAAATCTAGGGTTTTCTTAGTTTTCATTCATTATTTATTTTTAGTTTCTAAACAATTACAATATTTTTCAATGCTACAACATTAGTACAAAAAAATTGGAAAGCAATAAATTTTAATTTACTTTGTATATCTAACTTTTCAAATAATTATACACATGTATTTTATAATCTTTCAAATTTATATAAAAAAGTTAAAATATATTTTTTCACTTTTTTTTTATATTTCCATTTTCTCATATAACTTTTGAAATTGAAAAACAAGGTGTAAGTTTGTAAGTAATAGAAAATCTAGAGATGAAATATAAAAATTGTGCAACTAAACAAACCATTTATTTTCTATCTTTTTAATATAAAAACAATACACTTACATATTTATAATTATTTTAGAAAAGTAAAGATAAAAAATACAAATTATTTCTCATAACTAAACGACCATTAGGTTTAATCTTTTAGAAGTTCTTAATCGAACGCCCAACTTTTCCTTACTATTCCTTAAACAAAAGTTCATGCAAGATAGAAGAAATTGAAAGACACTCATTAAGAACTTGAACTTATATCTAAGATCTATTGTTTAATCTTGAGCTTCGCTAGGTGCTTGTTAGGAGTCAAACCTTTCAAAGTCGAGCTCCTGAGCTAATTGAGTATTTGAGCCCAAAGTTGAGCTCTATCTTAATTTGAGCTCCTTCCAACTTGATTGAGCTTTTAAGAGTATCAATTTATGCAGCGAGTAACCAAAAAGTTTGGCGGTCAGATTTTCATATTCTCAAGCTTCTGCTAAAAATGGTCACTAACGAAAAATGCAAGTGCACTCCAAGAAAATTCTTTCGATCCATCAAAATGCAAGCGATTCAGATCCAACAAATAAACAGATCCAACTTACATTACCAAAATAAGGAGCCACTTCATTTTTAATTTACAGATTATCACGATGAAAATCAAGGATTTGGAAGAAGTGGGGGAAGAACACATCTACAACAAATTGGAGCTGTAGGGAATAACCTACACACAACAGGTCATTCCTCCCTCACAAGCGATAAAACGAGCCTGCTTGTTTTACAGGAAAAGGAAAAGCATAAAGAAAATACAATCTAGAGCTCAACCTTGAAAGGTGACCCCCACATTATTTACATGTGAACTCTATATCTATGAGCAGGCCGGCCGCTGGACAAGGATTTATATCTACATGCTTTACGGTACAGCCATTACTCTACAGACATTTGATAATCATCCTGTACTCTTTAGTAGTCCTGACACTGGGCATTTTTCAACCAAATAGAACATGAGCGCTGGTAATCTGATTTGGCGTTATGCCTGTCAAGACTGCAAGCTTGATTTTCTCACGTTGACAAATAAGCAGTTGAGCATGCGTTGGTTGTAGGGTCAGAATGCACGGTCTCCATTCAACTCAAATCAAATCCAGCATCTGCATTAATTGCGTACAAGAGTTTTGTTTCCAGTTGAAGTTTGCTGCATCATAAACCAGGTGCTTCAAGAGTAGGAACTGTTTGCAAACATTTCATCTCAACATAGAGAAATACTGTTGGTAAATATTTCATCTCAGCATTGGAGATATTTTTGTTCTTTTTTTGGTAGGAAGGCATGGACTTGATCCAAGCTATACTTTCACATCATTTTATAGAAACAAAAAGAGAAGAAAAGATGAGGCAAAGGTATTGTGTGTGTGCGCGCGCGTGTGTGAGAGAGAGAGAGAAGAATGTGACCCCGTGCTCAGAGAGAAGAAAAAGAGAACTAGGGACGGCCCTTCCATAACCACAATACTCATAAATTCACCAACCCCATGTTTCAGAGCTGGTAGTCACAGCTAGGATTCAAATTTGCGTGGATCCGGATAAACTACACTATAAAATTTTACTCTGCCTGAAATCCACGCTGCCAAACACAGCCTAATTCCATTTTACAGCGATTGTAGCCCCATATATATGCTGAAAAAGCTTTCTAGACAAGTAAAATGAGAGAGGCATTAATTGCAAAGGATGATAAACTGGGACAAACCTCCTGTAGGGTGGAAGCTTTAGAAGATTCATGCAAGTAGCCGATGTTGGTAATCGATCAAGAGCTTCTTCGGAAGCATTACCAGCAGCCCTACAAGAACCAGCAACAAAAAATTTATAAAACAATGGCCAATAATAATGCATTGCCAGCTTTGGTAACACTATTACCTTTGTATGCAAAATAAAGGCTCAAGGTATCTGAAACCAAGCAGTGGTCCTCGAGAGCACCCAGTCACAAACCTAAAATAAACCTCTTACTGTTATTTATCCATTCTGATAGCTCATAAGCCTTCAAAAATGACTATAAAGCAAAAGTGGTAAAAATGCAGGGTCATTTACACTGGCAGAAAGGAATGGATGTAACATTCATTCAAGCAAATGCAATGTGTAACTTACTTCATATTGATTTCTCTTACCCTATGTTTGGAGAGACATTTGATTTAGATTTGGATTTGTATTGGAGTTGGATAAGATGTAATATAAAATTATATTAAAATTTGTCCAAATCCACCCAAATCCAAATCCAAATCCAAATCCAAGGTCTAAAATTCATCATCCCAAATACCACCTTAGTGAACAAAAATGTTGAGGCTCCAAAAATAAGCATACTAAATAAAATAGAGGGGAAATATCTGTATTTGGAATTAAATATAAAAACAATATTAGTAATGGAAGCACATCGTGCATGTGCAGAGTTCTCAAAAGTTCATGTACATGGTTCCACAAACAATAGTCTATCTAGAGAAGTGATTAACAACTGTAACTACAAACTGCTCAGACACAATTAACCTTCCAATGAAAAGTAAAATCAACCTAGACAGCTCCTTTAAGACTCCAGAGACTTCCATCTTTTTCCAATTTTGGAAAAGAGACATCCGTTTAGTGTCTTGTGGGCAGCACATGCAGTGC
Source organism: Malania oleifera (assembly GCF_029873635.1). Taxonomy (NCBI): domain Eukaryota; kingdom Viridiplantae; phylum Streptophyta; class Magnoliopsida; order Santalales; family Ximeniaceae; genus Malania; species Malania oleifera. The sequence goes on from NC_080419.1 coordinate 2,372,844, forward strand.
TGATAACACATAATTCCAGATGTAATCCACAATAAATCTTATTTAGTGTATATTGTATACATGTGCTTGGCACATGCAATCTCTCTCAACCTATAAATCCAAAAGGAAATTGTATACTGCCTAATAAATCAGAAATTTCATAAAAAAAAATGGTCTATCTGAACCAACAATGGATTGTATAACTCACTTCAAAAATTTCATCTGATTTTCCAATGAAAAGCTTTTGAGAACTTCCCAGAACATCTCAATAACATAATGCTCCTGCAAAATGAATAAATAAATAAATAAATAATCTTGGAAACAAAATTTTAAAAAAAGACAACAACAATTCCTCAGGTAAAAGACTAAGGTTTAGAACATGATCAGACTTGGTGTTGAATAGCTTGATGCACATTGTTGGCCTACCATATAACAGTTTTAGTTTTTAAGTCCATCAGTGATCTAACACTATCAAAGCTTTGGTTTCACAACGTCCTTGGTTTGTTTTTTTGTCATCTGTGTTTTTCCCATTATATTAGTCATTTAGTCATAGTGCGTTTTGTTCTGTGTGCGCTTGTGGACCTGTTCAAGCTCATCTGTTTGCATCTCCATGTGCAAGCTAAGGTTGCACAGGAGGAGAAAAGTTGAATAGCTTAATATACAATGGTGGCCCACAGGTCAAGTGCTGATCTAATGTAAAAGCTAAAGCTGTTAGGTGATGAAGCTATAATTTACATCAAGCTAGCAAAAAATATTTAACAGTAGGCAACACATCCAAAGCTCTTTATATTACAGGGTTTTTTTTTTTTCCCCACCTTTAATCAACAAAATAAAATAATATTATTAAAGAAAGATGTGGAGTATCAAATCCCCAAATGATAAAGCTTTTTATCGTAGAAGAACCTCTAACAAATAAAAAACCAAAGACACAGAGCTTCAAAGGATCAGTTGGACCAAATAAAAGATAATGGTGCGTAGACGTAATCATAAACAAATATATAAGCTGTAAGCATATCTTGTCCTCAAGGCATTTTTATGAAAAAATCCCACACCCATTACACCCTGCCCTGGGGCTGGGTGTGGCGGGTGCCACCATGGTTGCAGGGACACCAGGAAAAAAGAAAAAGAAAAAAAGAGAGCCAAAACTCTTCATTATGATCCCCAACACAAAAGATAATCAAGAAACCCCTTAATACTGCAGCTATTATTGATGTCTCAGCTAAGACAATATAAATATAACACAAAACATTCCTGACTAGCCACATCCTAAGTATGCGAGAGAGAGAGAGAGAGAGAGAAGGCATACACTATGATAGCCGCCAGCATAATTGGTATGTGAACGTAGGTCATCAACATCCAAGCCATCAAGGGAGCCTGAAATCAGAAGCTAGGGGCAAAAAGACAAAGGAAAAGTCAAAGAAACAGATAAAATGATGAAAACACCTAATGCCAAGGGGCAATTGTATTCATTGTAGTTATGGCAGGAGGAGAAAGGGGGAGGGGGGGGGGGGACCAATGTCTGGCTTAGACACATAGCAATTAAAATCTATCAATTCATGATTTGAATCACATGATTCACTATGACTCAAAATCTTATAGCCCTAATCAAATATCTGAAAGAATGAAGGCTGAATTGAAAAATTCCCAAGGGTTCCTCTTGGTTCTTTGTTCACCGTTTTAGTTTATCTTAGTGCTTTTAAGCCTACAATATATACTAGCTATATTAATTAAACATATCTTGTTCGCGATTGGTTTTTCATTATATATGAAATATCAATACGTTTGAGAAAAAATCATGGTGGAATTTGGACCACATCCCTTACTTTAAAAGCAAGTCCAGCATGATCAATCAATCTTTTGCAAAAGGCCCAAAAAAGTTCTTTTTTCAATTTATTTTGATTTTGAGAATTTAAGCCAATTATTATGAATTGATTCGAGTCCTGATTCCCAAAAGTGGGATTTAAATTCATGTTCCTAACCTCAATTTGACAACTATGCTTCCACATAATAATGGAAGTATAATATCAGCCTATCAGACAAGACAGACACTACCATAGGCATGGGTTGCAAGAGGGAGCTCTTGATATGACAGAGTATCATGTGGATGTTATTTGTGGGTTGGGAAGGGTAGGGGGCCAATAATAGGAACTCCATTGGGCTGTGGAAACTAAATTTAAGCAGGTTCATCATTCTTTGACAGGAATGTACTCTCTTACAGCACATGCTTTCAAAAATTGGATCACTGCTACCAGTGGTTTCAGAAACCATTAGAGGGCTCTTAAGAGGTCCTTCAATTCACAACCTTGTTGTCTGTTACAGTATCATATTGGCCATTACTGTCTGCTACAGGCCTCTGCATTATTAGACTGGCTGTGAATGACTGAAATAGGTTTTTAGTTCTATTTGAAAAAAAGGATTCACTCTTTTCCTCTATTGAAGTTTAGAAACTCAATTTCACTTAGAATTTTTTTTTAATAAAAAAAATTCATTTTTGGGCTTATTTTATTTTGACATTTAGTACATATTTATTTAATAACTAGAATTCAGATAAACCTAAATTTTTCTCTCATTAAAATTACATATTTGCATATTATAAGTTCTTTCAATTTTATTTCTTTTTTCTGTTTTTCTTACACCTAATTTGGAGAAAAAAAATACATTCTATTGCAATGCATTTTTTTTCTTGTTTAAAATATGAACATTCTATATTTAATATTTTTTTTATATTTATGATTTCTATTGCTAATACATGATTCTTCTCATCAATAGCAACAAAAGCCACCAAGATGCAGGGCCGGCTCTTCCTTTAGGTGGCTGAGGTGCTCGGCTAAGACCTCAAAAATTTTAGGGCCCCCAAATTTTTTTTAATATAATAATATTTTTTTGGGGCCCCAATTTTTTTTTTAATTAAATAATGTTAACATTATTTATTATGCTCTCTTCCCATACATTGACTTCCCAACTAACAAATAAATGAAATTGTATTTTAAAATATAAAATAAATGCAATTTAAATTTTTTTTTTTTTTTTTCAAGTCTCATTGATTTCCCAACTAACAACTTTATTATATTTTTAACTATCTATTACTCTCATCTCTCTCTCTTAGCCTCTCTAAAAAAATCTTTCCCTCTCTCACGCTCTCTCACTCTCATCTCTCGGTTTCTCTATGATTTTTTCTCCGGCTTTTGTGTTCATCATCTTCGGGCCTCCGATTCTCTGTAATTTTCATCAACCCTAATTTTGATTTCAATATTTGTGCATTATTTTTCTATTATTTTCACTCTGAATTTTTTATTTCTTTCTATTTTTCTTAGATTTTGGAAGCTTTGAGGTTAGAGCGTTGTATCCGGCAAGAATCCGATATCTCTAAAGTCTCGCTCACCGATCAATTTGCAATAATAATAATAATCAAGTTATATTGTTTCAATCTATTATTTCTATAGATTTATTAAATTTATTTTTATTTGTTTACATAATTAGTCAATTTATAGTTAGTATTAATTTTGAAATTTAATTATGTCAACGAGAAAATATGAATCCGGATATGAAAAACGAAGAAAGAAAAAAAAATATTAAACAAAATATTAAGGGTCCCTAATTAAATCTCACCTAGGGCCCCATATTGTGAAGAGCCGGTCCTGCCAAGATGACATCTAATACTTGTAGTATATGTTACATCTAAATTGACTAAAATTTACTAAAATCATTTAAAGCATTAGTATATAGGATTCTGGGACCAAACTTGTGAATCTATATGTTTTTAACAAGTTTGCTGATGCAAAACATGAATCCATGCACAGAGAGTCCATTACAAGTTAGGTGGGAGTCCATTACAAGTTAGGTAACGTCCGCAGGACATTACTATTATGTGGAATGCTACCGTTCTTTAAAATAATGAATTTGATGCTCAAACAAATATGCAGTGTACCTCAGAGACTCACATTATCTACAATAAGATGTCCTAGACATGATACTGAGATTTCATTGTTCATAATCAAACCTTTTTTCACAGAAGTCTACAATCTCACAATTTTCCAAGAAGACAAGCAAAACAAAATAGTAATCCTGCCAAGCAACGTAAGCATAATCTATGTTTTCCACACATTATTCCAAAGAGATCACAATACCTGTAGTTCATGCTCATTGAACATTTCAATCCAGTCTTTCTGTATAAGCTGCTGAAATCCCCTCAAGAAATGTGAACTTTGTTGACGTATCTGAATGTGATAACAGCTGAAACATTAGCTACAAAAAGAAACATGCAATTCAGGATGATGAATTAATTAAAGAATAAACTGCATTACCTGAAAATTCAGACGATGGTTGGCCATAAGATGAATAAATGTAATTACATTTTCATTGGTAACACGTGTGTTTTTCCCTCCAGGAAGAAGTTCTTCTTCCATTTGCTCTCCATATTCATTATTTACAATAACAAAGTATAGTTCTAACTCCGAAAGGTCACCTTCAAAATGCTGTAGAGCACAAAGAAAATGAATGAGTGCCACAAAAAACAAGGATCCAAGAGGGTGCAAGATGATACATGCTTGGAAATAGAGTGATTTCCATTTGTTTCAGTGAGTATTAAGGACATAAATCATCCCCCAGTGTTGGAAACATAAAAAAAAGGAACCTGCAAGAGATAGAAAGTAATTTTTACATAAATCACATCATGGTGTCTTAAAACCAACTCCTATTGCTTCATGTGTAAGAAAGATTCATTTTGAATGCTAAGAGAAACTAAATGGGCTTCTTTCAAAAGCTTTCGAACCAGACTTGAAGGAAGATCTTATTTCCATGTGACATCCAAATGCCCCCATGAAGGTCAAAAAATTGAACAAACCTAAAAAAATAAACATTACTAGTAAAGAAAAAATAAAACCTGAAATTCAAGAAAACAATATGCATGAATAAAATTTTATGCTTTAATTCAAATCATGAAATATAACTGAAGGGATTAAAACCTGCACTTAGCTGTACAAATTCAACAAACAGAATCACATCTAGAAATGTCATTGGGCTCTTTTTGAACATGCTCCAAGCATGAAAGCCTTTTCTATTCCTATATCAAATATCATCTCCAGCAGCTAATATAACAAGGCACACTTAATGACAGGCAAAATTTTAGTCACGATACAGTGTCCTAGCTATCATCCATGCTGTTGATTCAATGTAGATGATGAATCTGTTCCTTCGGGAGGAAAAAAAGGTAATTGAGAATATCTCCATTTCCATGCACATCATACGCAATTCAATTCAGTGTTTTGTTGTGAATAGATGGAAGCCAAATAAACATATGGGGTCTTCCAACCATCTAGGCTTGAATGGAAATTTAAAATGTTAAAAGTATTTTCTTCTTTCCTTCTTTGGGGATTTTGGTTTGTTTGTTTTCCCCCATTTAAGTTTTAGGAAAAGGTTTTCAAGAGTTTCATGTCTGAAGTAAACATAAGCATTCCACATGAGCCATGAACCTATGACACATATAAGGATTTAGAGGGATTAAGAAACCATAAAGGAGAGGGAGATGGAGAAAAAATCACCTTTAAGAAAATAAGGTGGCGATATAATTCTGGGTCTAATGAAGGCAAATCATTTAGATAGTTGTACCTGAATAATAAATAAATAAATAAATAAATAAATAAATAAATAAGCAAATATTAGGTGAGAGAAGAAACAAATGGTCTTTATAATGTAAATTCCAAATGAAAAAAATGTAACTATTTAAGTATATACCAGCAGTATTATGCATGAATAGAACTGTATATACACAAAAGGAGACGCATAAATAGATGGACACACATTACAAACTTATATCATTGACAGTTGATCTTCTTTCACGATACTGTGGCTTTTATGAGAATGGCGATCAATAACAAATCTAGAAGAACCAAAAGATACTAATGGAGGGTTCACTGTTATAAAATTTAAAACTCTTCCATCTCACCCACGAAAAGACACTAGCATTCCATGTGTTCGACATCCATATGTTGGAAAATGTTTTGAAATCCAAGGCACTTGTTCGTCTGAGCTGTTAAGTGACACATATGCAGCACATATTTGTGCATCATCTTTTTTTGACAAATCATGCGTCAACATATGGCCCAATTTTGATATATTAGCCATGTCAGCTTTTTAAAAGCATTTACAATATTTTTAATTTTCAGTTAAAAGAACAAAAAGAGCAAAATCAAGCATATGGAATGAACATGTTTTATGAAAAGAGAGTATAAAGGATGATGCCAATGACCAGGGATATGGTCACCAGTGGCCAGGCAATCTTATCTTCTCTTTCTTCTCTGCAAATACTGATACATGGGGTGCCTTATTTTTTCTTCTCAGGCTTCAAAAGAACATATCAAAATTCATAAGAAATTATAACCAAATACTGAATATCAAGTTTCCAGCACAAAAAGCTAGCTTTTTTCTATTTGGTTCTGAAGAAAAGTTCCAGAAAATTTGTTCAGGGATTACTGTTACCATATTAACATATTTGGATTATTTTGTGCCAGATTTCTATGGCAGATCAATTAAGAAAGGGTGAAACAGTGGAGGTCCAAAGAGGATTAAATTTCTTCACTACTTTTTTAGGAAGTTCTATATAGTTTTTTTTCCCAAAAAAATTAATTTGTAAAGGTCAAAAGGGTCTTTGAATTTCACTGTAAGGGCAGACTGGCAAAGTAATAATTCCTTAAAAAAGGAATATTCAACTTTTACCCAGTAAATATGTGTGCAATGGATTCCAATCATAAACTCGAAAGCACTGCAAAAAATGCACATCTCAATAATGCTATAGCATCCTTGCTTCCAAAACCAGAAAAAGAGATGACCAACAAACTCTTTACTGCTTCTGGGAAAAATCAACTTTCTCCCAAAAGCTTACTCAAACCACTTCCAAGCAAAATCACAGTGCAAAAACAGGCTTAAAACAGTTTCTGAATAGTCAAAACATACATAGCACACATATGGAGAAAGTGCCTTCGAATGTCTCCTACTCCGCAACATATTGTTGTTAACTCTATCAAGCACAACCAACCAAATAAGAGCATTAACTTTTGAGGAACCTTGGCCTTCCAAATTATTTTATGGAGCAGAAAGGAGAAATTAGCACTAAAAGTTAAAAAAAAAATTACAAGAATAAAACCCCAAAGAATACAAAGACCAAGAACAGCTATCCACTCCAAAGGAGATACAGAGGGGAAAATTTCCCAACATCATCAACAAAGATTAAAGTTCCTCGACCACCCTCTCATTAAGAGATTTGAAAAAGTGGAAATCCAAGAAGGCACAGGACCATCAGAAACCAAAAAAGATGAAAGCATTATGCCCCAAAGTCAAGTGTTAAAGACAAGGAAATGAAATGGACAAAATAGCATTTTCCACCCAGATATCTTCCAAAAAACGAATTCAAGAACCCTCCAAGAACAAACTTGGTATGAGGAATGAAAAGGGGGTAAACTTGAGAGATGGACCTCCACGGACTTTCCTAAGAACATCTAGATGGGAAATTAGTACCCCAACCATTCACATGCAATCTAAACTTACTTTAATGACTGCCAAAGAAAGAAATCCTCTAAGAAGAACCATTTGGACAAAATGACATTCTTTTTAGACACCAGCTTTTGAAGACCCAACATCCCCTCCATTTTAGACCTACACACCACTTCCCAACTAAAAAAATGATCCCTCCTCCCCCCAACCTTAAACCAAAGAAAATCACTCATAATTTTCTCTATCTTACTAGTTATACCAACTGGAATCCTAAAAATAGGCAAGTAATATTAAGGAATATTAGCAAGAAAAGCCTGAATAAGAGTAATGTGGCCCACTAAGGAAAATAATGCGCCTTTCCATCCATCTAAACACTTACACCCTGTTCACCAATGGGTCCCAAAAGCCCATCGACCTAGGATTGTTACCCAAAGGACCTATAAATAAGGCAAGGGTCAATCCAAAATACCAAAACCTCCTAAAAAGGCCAACTTACCAGATCTACTGGCACTCGTAATAGCAGAAATTTCCACTATTACCCAAGTTATTTTCAGGTACAATGTTTTAAAAGGCTCAATCAAGGCTCGCCTCAAGGCAAGACATGCCTAAAACGCCTTAGAGGCTCAATCTAAAATACCAAATTCCAAAAAGGCTAACGCATTAGATGCTGAGGCTTATGCATTTGTAGCACAAGCATGCTTTTGCGCCTTTTTAATTGAGGCTTAAGCATTTTGGGCATGTGATCCGCAAGTTAGATTTGGCTAGAAAATTTTAACATGTTTATCAAAAAGGAATGTCATAATATGAGTTGGTTTCTAAAACTTTTAAACCTCAACCTTTCCAAAATAACTAAGAGTTGTATCTTGGACTACGAAATAATTTGAATTTTGTAATAGTATAGCTATCTCTTGTCATGATTTACATCATGAATTCAAGTTATCCATTTTTGAATGGCCAACAAGTAGTTTGTAAGTATATTTAACTTTTTTTTTTTAACATTATATCTGTGATTTTCTTAATTTTGTTCTTTAGTTTTAAAATCTATGTAACTTATTTACATATTTTTATCTAAAAATAAAATTCTAAAAATACTTATGCCCCAGTGCCTTAAGGCTTACGCCTCACCTCTTAAGAGCTAAACGCCTTGCCTAGCGCCTACGCCTTTTAAAACATTGTTTAAAGCACCAGACCAGCTCAAAAATATGAAGTAGACTCAAGAGTATTCAAAAAAGAAGAGCTATGATCACCTTAGAAGAATGTGGTATCATCAGCAAACTGGAGATGGGACACAAGCACCCCATCTCTATCCACTTCCAAACATTTGACCAACCCCTTCTCCACCCCTACTAGAGGAAAACAATATAGCTTTCTATTTTGCATAAATCGCAATATAGATTTTTTTTCATAATATCGCTGAAGACAAAGTACAAAACAGTTTCCCATCCGTAGATTGTCAAAAAGAACCTTAGATACAATACCATGATACATAATGCTTTGCAACTCTATAATCACAAATAAAATTAATATATACAAAAACTCCTTCAAACCAGAGTAGAAAGCCACATGAAACCTTACTTTTGCTTTAATTTGCTCAAGAAGAATGTTGCAAATGGTATGTCAACAAGAATCCCTTCAAACATGGCCTATCAGGAGGGGAAAAAAGTAAGTCCGCAACCCAACACAGAGCACCAAAACTGGATAAATTGAGATTGGTTAACAAATAAAGAAAACAAACAATACAAATTTAAATTGTGATGGACCAACAAAACGAAATAGCATTCTTTCCAACAACAGACGACATGAATGTGCAGATTTCAATTACATATGTAGTAACAGTGTGATAGAGGGAAAATTAGTACTGTAGTACCAAACACAAAAGGTACGGGGTGGGCTAACACTAATGAAATAAAAGAATAATAAAAAAAATAATAATAATGACGGTACAAAATAAATCTGTGACACATCGACTGCCAACAAGAAAAATTAACAACAAAGCAAAAGTCCAACTAAGAGAACACCCTCAGGAAGGTAATACATTATTTAGCCCCATCTCAACTCAACAAAAGCTTTGGCCAAATACTGTTATGCCATTCTCCCCTGTTCACAGCATTTCCTTACTAATAATAACCTACATGCACAAGTCAAAATACATGCACATATAATGACATGCATCAAGTGTTTACAGACCTTTTTCTAAAGTTAAAAGATTCTCTTTTTTCTGATAGCAAGATTCTTCAAAAAAGTTAGTCAGGTACAACTGAAACAGAAGCTAAAATTTCCCATGGAATCAAGCTACTTTATTGTTCTGTTGTATAAATGGTGGAATCAAGCTATTTTATTGTTCTGTTGTAAATGGTTATAGAATTCAAAAGTCACAAACATGTATTGAATGCTTCAAACCATTTACAAGTAAGACTGCAACTGTTTTTGTTTTCATAATCTATCAGACTATCAAGTTGCACAACTTGTAGTCATCCAGGTGAAAGTCAAGTAGTTCCTTTATCAAAATGAAATTCCACTATTGATACAGTGACAATAAAACAACCTTCATCTGCTAGTATTTAATTCACATGGCATGGCATGTGATCGGTTCATTTAAGATGAAGCATATGGGCAAAGAAGCTTCCAAAACCATGCCATTATTTTCAAACTTCAAAAGTCATGCCGATAAATTTTACATGCAAAAGGAAGAGGAAAAGACACCATACCTTTCCTAAAACAGTTCCAAGAAAATGAAAAAACTGGAGATGCTGTTCATGTATCATTCCTGATCCAGGATTAGGGTAAAGCATGTGATCAGCTGTTTCCTGGATATACGAAACCAACTAGCAAATTAATAAACATACTAAAGCATAAAATGATTATTTTAAAAAATAAATGAATAAACATCAATCAGTTTATTTTAAAAATAAATAAATAATAAAATGTAATTTATTTATTTAAAAAATAAAAATAAATGAAATTATAAGGGAAATATTTTATTTTTAAAAATAAATAAAAATATAAATTTTAAAAATATCATTTTCATGGGTCTCTTTAATGATAGGAGGTGTTGGAGCTTGCATCATTGTTATGTTTATTGGAGGGTAACTGTCCTGGGATTGACTATCGATCGTGGATCCTCAATTCTTCAACAGAGTATTCCCAAAAATCTTTTTTTGAGCATTTAACACATAAACATCTCTTTTCCGCTTTATCGTATCATTTAGAAGGACAAAGTACCCTATAAGATTAAGGATTTTTTTTGTTTTTTTTTATAACAAGGCTTTTATTTGGTTAGTAGTTCTCACTAAAGATTGTTCTATAACAGAATAGGAGGCCTTTTCAGGCTTTATCTCAAGATACATGTTGCTTATGTTTTAACAGCTCAGAATCTGTTTCTCACTTGTTTCTTCATAGCTCTTTTTCATGGAGGGTGTGGAATAATTTATTTGTTTTTTTTTTTGGGGGGGGGAAGAGGGGGGGGGGGGGGGTGGAGATAATTATGTGTCTGGAGTTGTTGGAGGATCTTTTGGCTATCTCTATTGCTGGATTTGGGAGTAGTAGAGATGGTTTGGCATTACGGAGGTGTGGGTTTATGCTGTTTTATGGGGGACTTGGTCAGAGCAAAATGCACATCTATTTTCAGGAGAAAGAAGATATCTTTGTCATTGCTTTGGGATAGATTCAGTGTTTGGCCTTGTTGAGGGTTTCTACTGCTGGTTGCTTCAAAGGATTATAGTTTTCAGAAATAAGGTGACTGGTGGGCATGGCTGTTTTGATTTTTATTTTTTTTAGTTATTTTATTTTCTAATAGGATTTCTTGGGCTCCTTTTTTATGTTCTTCTATTCACTTAATAAAATCTCTCTTTTTTTTCTATAAAAATGAATAATTAAATAAAAACGTAAATCAGTCAGGCTAGTACAATTATACATAAATATGTGCATCGAATATGGATGACATTTCAAATTAACCACATTATAACCTAAAAGAAACCTATATGCAATTCCTTGATGGATGCCTAGATATTAAGAAAAATATATATATTCATAAAATTCAAACAAATGTTCCCAGGAGTGATGTCACAGATGATAAGGAAAGCATTTGCTCAAAAATAAAGTCTCAGATTAAAGAATTCGAAGTTCAGAACCATTACTTAATATGCCAGACAAACACCACACCTTAACCTTTTTCATTTTCCCACAGCTTCCTAATCAACTGCCTAAGTTAAACAATACCTTTCTTCTAAATGAATCTTGACCAATACAAAGTAAATTAAATCAGTCAGGACAGACAATTTACAAGGCTTCCATGTGACCATCCATGAAGCAATTGCATCAGATATTGCATATTTCCTCTAAAAAGTACTTTGAAAGAATAAGCACTATAATCTAATACAAATTGATGAGACAGCACTAAAAATATTAACCATCTCAGCATCTAGCATCTAAATCCAACTCAACAGACAAAAATCATAAGTTAAGCTGGTTTCTTGAGCTACAAAAGCTATAATACCATCAGTCACATTTTTTTGTTCTAGTATTCCAGAATTTCATAACTAAAGCATCTGTTTTGGAGTACAGTTCATTCCCATCAAATAAGTAGGTTTAAACCTCTTTTCTTGGTTCTTAACATACAAATCATATGTGCTCACCTACTTTATTAAGTTTGCTAATGTCATAAATTCACCTGAAAGACCGTGATTGCGACACTGCAACCATCACCATCATGCCGACCGTCACCATCTTTTAAAACTATGCATTGACCTAAAGATAAGGTGCTACACTCAAAACCTGAATGTCAAGCTCATGTCACAGAAATAATCTCTCCAAAAAGTAGAGGTAAAACTGAGTACATCATGTCCTCCCTGTCCTCCCAATATGCTGTGAGAACCTTGTGCACTAGCAGTTATATTTATTCACTATTTTTTTTTTTGAAAGAAGCAAGCACTAGAATACATTAGCACAGGGAAAATTATAGAGCTAGAAGTAAGCATTTATTTGTGACTGATTATTGTGAATATTAGGTTTTAATTTTTTTAAAATAATAATCATTTAGGCTTATTATTAAATAATATTAACTGGAAAAATATGGAAAACTATAAAAGAGTTCAAAAAATAACTATCAGTTACCAATTTAATGAATAAAAGCAATATTAAGTTACATGATAAATTGTTTATAAAAACTAGGTCTAGCCTAGATTTACTTCAACAAATGATATATCATTACCCACAAAACTCAATGATTTTTTTCCCTGACAAAGTGAAAAACAAAAAAAAAAAACTCAAACAAACAAGAAAATCAAAAACAGAAAAATAAAAATAACAATACAAAGCTAATGAAGTTTCACTCCAGTCTTGCTATATCTCTACTATTAATGTAACAAACCCAATACAGTTTCGAACATCTTTTTCCATCAACCCTATTTTCAAACACTCTTTCAATACCCCTGAAAATTTATACATTTTCAAATAATAACTAACTTTTAAAATAAGGATAAATATTTAATGTATATTATGACTTAATCTTTTTTTTTTAAATAAAAGATGTATTGAGAGAGAGAGAGAGATTAAAGCGATATTAAGTTACATGATAAATTGTTTATAAAAACTAGGTCCAGCCTAGATATACTTCAACAAATGATATATCATTACCCACAAAACTCAATGAGTTTTTTCCCTGACAAAGAGACAAACAAAAATAATCTAATGAGAGAGAAGGAAGATAAAAAGTATAGGTTAAAACATCCTCCAAACAAACAAGAAAATCAAAAACAGAAAAATAAAAATAACAACAATACAAAGCTAATGAAGTTTCACTCCAGTCTTGCTATATCTCTACTATTAATGTAACAAACCCAAAACAGTTTTTGAACATCTTTTTCCATCAACCCTATTTTCAAAAAAACTCTTTCAATACCCCTGAAAATTTATACATTTTCAAATAATAACTAACTCTTTAAAATAAGGATAAATATTTAATGTATTTTATGACTTAATCTTTTCTTTTTTAAATAAAAGAAGATGTATTAAGAGAGAGAGAGAGAGAGAGAGAGAGAGATTACTTCATATGCGAGGACAATAATTCCTCAATAAAGCAAAAATAAACAATAAATAAATAAATAAAACAACACAAACATTACCCAAGAAAACCCCTCTTTAAACCCTTTCTGTCATAATTCACCGAACAATTCAATTTTGCTAATTCCCTCTGACCCTTCTTAACCTTAGATTTGCTAGCATCCATCCAAATTTCATTTCCTTTGTAATCTGACATGTGTAGAGCCAATTCATCCAACAAATGCTGAGTTTGAAGATTATCCTCAGAGACCTCTTCTATAGGTAAAAACAAAATTCCGTCTTTTCCCAATTGCTTTTCTTCCTTACCATCATTTTCAAAAATACTAATTCTCTCCAATCTTTCCAATGGAGGAGGTGGCACAAATGTAAAATCCCCAAGATTATCAGGTGAATCAGAAACATAACCACTGTTCCCAAATTTCATCCAAAAGCAAACCCCAATCATACTCAAAATCACTTATGTCCACACTGTCATTATCTGAAAAATCTCCCCAATTTTTTTTTCCCTTGCAGCTTCTCAACCCCTCAATGGTCCCATCCTTCTGGCCAAGTGATTCTTTGATTATGCTAAAACTACCTCCTGCATCTCTTCACAACACTTCTCTTGTTATCTCAGCAGAAATAGTTCGCTTTTCTTCAAAATTTTCCCTCATTTCAGCACCCATAAATTCTGCTCACCAACAAGTGTAAACCCTGACCATATCAGAATTTTCTTACTATTTGATTTATCCCCAAACCAACATTATTCCCCTGATTTTCGACCTCACAAGAATCATGAATTTTATTGAAACCCCTTTGTCAACCACACTAGAAGAACCACTGGAGGTCTTTTCTACTACTAGAATCCCTTTTCTCACTAAAATGAATAGAATCATCAACAAAAATTTCAGAATTGCTTGAAACAAGATTTTCCTTTATCACCACTTTCCCTCAAATCCTTTCGGTACTTTTGCTTCTTACTAATAAAGAATGAAAACTATCTTGATCATTATGATTCTGCTTAGGAAATGAGCATTGCACGATAGGGTTTGTACCTAGATTCTCCTTAGAATACAACATATTTGTGAAGTCCCTTGACTGTCTACACCAATTAATGAGTGAAAACACGTTCCAAAGAATTATGTTCTGAATGGATTCGCCACACTGTCAACACGTTCCGAAGGCTCACCTTTACTGAGGTGAATCTTCGAACCATCTTACATGAGCGGCAAACTCGAAATGTGAAATTGGGTGTTTGGGGATGAGATGTGGATCAAAAATATATCAATGGAGTCGCCACTACCCTACTTTGTCCTAAGTGAGGTTAGAACACCTATTTAATTACAACAGATTAATTTGGCCAACTAGCTATCTCTAGGGTCCAAATAACCGATGGTCAAAGTCTACAAACCAAAGAACCAACTTAGGGAGTACATTTATGCAGGGGGAAGGTTGCACCCTCTACTCACTTGTTCTACGGATAGTACCCACTAAGCCTCATGAGTACCAATCCAGCATTATTGTCCTTCCTTTTATCAAGACTATCTTTCTATTAGATATTGTTCCACCTTGCATTCCCACAGTATTCCGATTTAGAGTGCAAGGCTTCCTTCACCTAAAGAAAATCGATAGGGAGTGCTATTGTGCCCCCCAATGGAATCCATCGACAGATTCATTAATTAAATGTTTCCAGGTTTTTAAAAATTCAAATCATTCTTATATTTAGACAAGGGATCAAGCATCAACGTCACAAAATGGCAATACATATCATTGAAAGCATGCGTGAAACTCAAACTAATCATGGATTTCTCCAAATAAGCATCCAAAGAGTGTCGGACATTCCAGCATAATTAATCACCTAAACATTTGCAAATAGACAAATGTGTACAAAATGAGGTACCAGGGGCTGTCAAGGTTCAGTTTTCATATATTCCTTGATTTTATCACTCAAATTGGCATGTTTTTAAAATCTCAAAAATAGAATGAAAACCTCTCTGTAAATTTTTTATATTTTTTCAGGAATTTTTCGCAATTTAATGAATTTTTATCAATTTATAAAAAATGCAAGAAAAACTAATAATAAATATTTAAAAAAGAATAAAAAAACCAACCAACAATCCCTAATGCTGCAAAGGGGCTTCTTAAATTACCAAACAGAAAATTGAAGAAAAATCTACAAGAAAATATTTTTTTTTTAATTAGAAAAAGCCCAATTAAAAGAGAAACAATAAAAATAAAAAATAAATAAATAAAATAAATTAAGAAAACATTTTTAAAATAAAATATAATTTTTTTTAGGTTGTCTCCTATATTATCATAATTTTCTGAGATCAAAAAGTATTTTTTTACTGATTTTTTAAATGAAAACAAATTTTAAATTAAATTAAATCAAATAAATAAATAAAATGGTCAAACCAGTCAAATGGTTGGCCCAGACCCGTCGACCAATACAAGGGAGGCAGCACACATGCAGCACGTGTGGGGAGTTGTCGCCGGAGTTACTATTCCAGAGTCATCTGCGACGACAACACGGGAACCTAAAACTTTAAACAATCATACCTTTTTCGTTTGAACTCCAAATTGAGCATTGTTTCTTTTTTTTTCGACTCCTTTCGACCCTAGGAATCATTCCCAAGCAAAAAATACTAAAACCCCAACAAAATACAGCCTGTCTCAAGCTTGGCGACCATGGTGACTGCCGGATTTTGGGTACTCTGGGGCCTTTCTGACCTAGCTTTTTGTGTGTTTTACCCGTCTTTATGTGTTCATTGCCATAGAAGGTTCTGGTGACGTTCTATAGCAACGAACATGTTAAGATCCAGACACTAATTTTGGACTAAGATCATGACAAATAAAGACTCTGAGGCTAAAAGAGACCTAGTCAAGTATGCAAGTATTAATGGCAGTGCATGGGTTTTCAAAGATATGAATAACACATTATGGTGTCATAAATATAGAAGGATTGATTTATCTATTTATTTATAATTTTCTTTGAGAAAGACTATCAGAGATCTAGGTAACTTTACAACCGTATCCCTGATAGACACTGAGAGATAGTGAGCCTTTTGACATGGGCAATGAACCGTCATGTCGTTGGTGAGAAAAACACTCTAAGGTTTTCGGGGGGATAAGCCTCTGGCAAAGGCAACTAACTGATGTACCATTTGCGAGCAAACCAGCCTAGGTTTTCAAAGGATGAACCTCTCTAGTAGTGGAGAAGGATTGAAATAGTAGTTCTTATTATTTTAAAATAAGGTACAAACTGAATGTCTTATAAACTACAAGGATAATCTAAAAGGAAAGAATAATAAAGGAAAGAATGACAGTTGCTAACAAATCTCCTAGAATATCTCCTAAGAATATTTACATAATTACAGAAATTTCTCCTATAATCAAGGAGAGTTGACTGAATAAATTTGGAAACTTTCCAACACTCCCCCTCAAGCTGGTTTGAAGATGTCTTCCTTAGCCAGCTTGCCGATCAAATTTTCAAATTGCTTCTTCGGTAGTCCTTTTGTAAGTATATCTGCTACTTGTTCAATAGTAGAGATATAGGGTAAACAAATCAGTCCGCTGTCCAGTTTCTCCCTTATAAAATGCTTGTCGACCTCAACATGTTTTGTTCTATCATGAAGCACTGGATTGTGAGCAATGGCTGCGGCAAATTTGTTATCGCAATACAGTCTCATAGGTAATCGATTGGTGGCTTTCAATTCTTCCAATAATTTTTTAATCCACAACACTTAAATTTCATGAGCAACTGCTCTAAATTCTGCCTCTGCACTACTCCTAGCTACCACATTTTGCTTTTTGCTTCGCCATGTAACCAAATTGCCACCAACAAAGGCACAATAACCAGAAGTCGATCTTCTATCGGTTATACTCCCAGCCCAATCTGCATCAGTGTATACCTCAACTTGTAGATGTCTATGGTCTTCAAACATTTGTACCCTCTCTTACTGGGAGCATATCCAAGAAACACACATTTTTCAGCCCTAGGATCAAGTTTAGACCTAAGATGAGCTGGAATATGAACAAAAACAGTGCATCCAAATACTTTTAGAGGCAGGTCAGAAATTATCCTATTATCAGGAAAGGATTTTTTTAGGCATGCCAAAGGAGTGATATACTGCAGCACACGGGTAGGCATTCTATTAATAAGGTAACAAGCAGTTAGAATAGCATCCCTCCACAAATATTTTGGAATACGCATATAAAACATTATAGCCTGTCCAACCTCAAGTAAATGACGATTTTTTCTTTAAGCGATGCCATTTTGTTGTGGGATGTCATGACACATGGATTGATGTTGAATCCCTCTTTCTTTCAAAAAATTTCCTAGAACTTGGTTGAAATAGTTTGTACCATTATCTGTACGAAGTATGCTTATTTTTGTGTGAAATTGACTTTCGGTCATACTATAAAAATTCTCGAATAATATTTCAACTTCAGATTTTCCATTCATCCAATATACCCAACAAATTCAAGTATAATCATCTATAAAAGTCACAAACCATTTTTTTCTAGAAAAGGCAGTAACCTTAGGGACCCCCCAAACATCATTATGAATCGAATAAAAAGGTTTTGATGCACGGTAACCTTTTGAATTATAAGGAACTCGATGGCTTTTTGACAAATGACAAACGTCACAATGAAGAGAAGTACAATCCAAATTTTTAAACAGACTATGCAGAAAATATTTATAAATAAGAAAAACTAGGATGTCCTAATCTAAGATGCCAAAGCATTATTTGATCACACACAGGGATTGGACTAGTACTACCACTCAAGCCTTGAGCTTGTTTATTGCTAAATAGGGTATCATCAAAATAATAAAGGCCATCGATCATCCTAGCATTGCCAATCATCGCCCCTGAGTTCTAGTCCTAAAATTCACAGTGAGAATCAAAGAATATGATAGGACAGTTAGAATCGCGAGATAATCTACTAACAGATAGAAGATTGCAAGTAAGTTTAGGAACATGACAGACATATTTTAATTCTATTTTCCCAAAAATTCTAATTGAACCTGCTCCTGCAATGGATGAAAGACTCTCATCTGCAATCCTAACCTTTTTATTACCCGAACAAGGACAATAAGATTGAAACAATTGAGATATACTACTCATATGATCGAATGCACCTGAATCAATAATCCATGGTGCAAAGGCTAAAGAACTGGAATAGGCACTTGGCATATTACCTATTTGGGCAAAGGAACCAAGAGAAGTACCGGATATTGGATTGGATTTCCGCAATTGAAGAAGTTGATCCATCTGCTTTGAACTTAGAACATTGATCTAGGCTTCATTTGCTCTAGGAATCACTTGGTTGTTTCCAGGTCTAGGTTTGCTGCTCTTTCAATTTGCTAGTTTTCCACGTAGTTTCCAGGAGGTTTCTCTCGTATGATGTGGCTTACTACAATAGTCACACCATACTCGAGATTTTTGATTGGGATATGACTGCTGTACAGAGGCATTAGCAGCAGCCAAAACAATAGGATTAGCAGCAACCAAAGCCGAGTTCTCCACTGTTCCATCAACCCCTTTTTCTTTAGCATAACATTCCGACGATAATCTTCACGTCATGGTTTTAAATAACGGCCGTTACGTAGCGTAACGGCCGATACGTAACGGAAATCGGAAGCCCCGAAACCGATACGGGCCGATAATGCGGTTCGGAAAAAATTCACGGCCGTAACGGCCGTTACGGAGGCGTAACGGCACGTAACGGCCGATTCTCCAACGTTACACTTCGTAACGTCCGTTACGGACCGTTACATGGCCGACAGTCGCAGATTTGCTGAAGGATTTCTGCTGCAGGCAGCAGGCAGCAGCGCTGCTTTCCCCCTCCCCAGTCCCCACACTCATCTGCCATTCAAAGGGTAAAATGGAAAGTTACAAACTGACCTTGAAAATTTGTTGGCGCCTGGCGGAAGCAATAAGAAGGCTTCGAAGCCTGAGAGTGAGCACACCGAGGCTACCGAGCAGATCTACTCATCTTGCAGTTCCAGCAACTTGGCGAGTCACCAGCGACGGCGAAAGGTCTGCAGCAGCTCCGCCAGTCGTCGCAGTCGGCACCTTCCTCCGCCAGTCGTCGCAGTCGCCACCAGCCAGCCTCTCGTTTTAAGCTTCGGAGGCTCAGAGCTTGGCGTCATCTCTGCTTTGTGCTTCGCAGTTCGCAGCCTTCGCTCCTTCGAGCTCCTTCGAGTTCCCTCGAATCCCTCCCCTCTCTCAGTCTGAGTCGACTACCAGGCCCAGCGTATGAGACACTCTAACACTAACACTCAACACCCACAGCACTTTTCATTATGTTTTTTTTTTTTTAAATTATATTTTGTTGTTCACAACACTTTTCATTCTGTTTTTTTTTTTTAATTATATTTTGTTGTTCCCACAGCACTTTTCATTATGTTTTTTTTTTTTTTTAAATTATATTTTGTTGTTCCCACAGCACTTTTCATTCTGTTTTTTTTTTTAAATTATATTTTGTTGTAAAATAGGTTTGTTAAATTGAATTAAAAAAAAAAAAGTAATTTAATAGAGTAAAAAATTAGAAATCATTAATAATTATGTAAAATAAAATTTTCTTAATTTATAAATATTTTAATTGTATTATATTTTTTGAAAGATAATTATGAAAATTAATTCCATGACATAGCAAGCAATTATTAATAGTATATAATTAATATTTTTTAAGGTTAGTAAATAATTAATATTTACCAATAATAATTGAAGCCTTTTTTATAATAATATTTGAATATCAATAATCCACTACTGCATTCACCATCTAAACAAAGCATTAAAATAATGTATGTACACAAGACATCCATGTGATGGCATTTTATATTATCTAGGCTTAATTGAGCTATATTTTTCACCATTCTTAAAGAATTCTAAGGAATACTCTGCACAATTATTATAATATTTATTTGCCAAATTCTAAGGAATACTCTGCACAATTATTATAATATTTAGTCTTAGGATTTGCCAAACTTATAGAAATAAAATTAATTCATGGCACCAATTGGCTAACATACTATTTATGTCAGCTGGACAAAGTGGTTATTTTGATAAAGAAGATATCATATTCACTCCCATCTATTGAAAAAATATTGAATAATGTTCATATTATAAAATAAAAAAAAATTAAATAACATCTGTCACCCATTTTATGTTACATGTGTATCTACTTGCCATTTCTTGAGTAGGGTGACCCTGTTTATTAATATTTTTTAAGTTTTAATACATCATTTTGACCTTAAATTTAAAATTAGGTAAAATAAATGTTTACATCTATTTTTTGTTTTTAGTTATCAAATAAAGTAAAATTTGATAACTTAATAATAAAAAAATTAACCTAATAGTTAATACATTAATAAATCTGATTTTTACTAATTACTACTGGAATTTATAGAAAAATTTAATTTTAATCCATATACTGAGAAAATGCTTAAAAAATTAAATAGTCAATTTGTAATGTATGGATCTCTATTTGTGATGCTATGATGTATATGAAAGTAGAGCAAAAATCTTTTTCACCTGTTAATTTCTTATAGTTATAAATGAAAATAAAATCAAGCTATGAAAAATAATGAAAATATCTTTTTAAAGATAAAGGAATATATTTTTTTTGTAATAAAATATCTAATATTTTATAATTTTGTTTATTTAAATATAAAAATAATAAACATTACTTATTATTTTTAATCAAATATTATACTTTATTTTTACGTAATAAGTATTTAAAATTAGGACTATTTAGTACTTATTATTTAATATTTACTAAATTACTAATTATATTATTCCTGTCATTGTAGAAAGGTTGTAACTTTGTATTTTCTTTATATTTTGTGTAGAGATCATCAAATTAAGTCTATCAATATGTCACGTGATAGAGGAAATGAAAACTTACCTAGTGAGGATATTGGATGTCATTTTGGTACTGCGGTAGACGGTAATAGACATGTTATTATGTGTAAGTTATGTGGGAAGATAATCAAAGGGGGCATTACACGCTTGAAACAACACTTGGCACATAAAAAGGGTCAAGTAGCTGGATGCTCAAATGTGACCACACAAGTAAGAGAATAAATGATGAAACATCTACAACAGTATGCTGAGAAGAAAAGAGACAAACAAAAAAGGCAAGAAGAAGCAGAAGCCCAAATTAGAGGAGATTTTGAGAATTTGAGCGATGAAGAAGACTTAGAAGAAGAAAGTATGAGATTTGCTCGACAAGAAAGCATGCGATCACAACAACAATGGGAAGAAAGACAAAGATTTCGAGCAAGAACAACTGGAAGGGGTAATATTTATGAAGAGGGAGGTGGCTCTGGCAGTGGTACTACCAGTGGTTTCAATAGAGCAGGAGCTCGATCTTATAGTGGTCGAGAAGCTGGAGGTAGTGGACGACAATGGATCAATCCTGATGCCCCTGAAGCTAGACTAAAGGCAATGGATCCTATTTTAGAAAGAAGCAAGAGTGCGAAACAACCAAAACTCAACACAAAGTTACTGAAAGGTTTAAGAAGTAAATTAGGAAAAGCGGTTGGAAAATTCCTAATTTATAATCGGATTCCAGCGAATGTAGCTGACTCTCCATTTATGCAACCTATGCTTGATATTGCTGCAGAGGTTGGAAAGGGGGTGAAGGGTCCATCACCCTATGAGATATCTGAAATTTATTTGGAGCAAGAGTATCAAGAAATGAAAAATTATATAGCTTCTTTTGCTGGAATTTGGAAGGAAAGAGGTGTAACACTTATGTGTGATGGTTGGTCAGGACCAACTAGAAAACACATTATAAACTTTTTAGTTTATTGCGATAGAGGCACCGTGTTTCACAAATCAGTTGATGCCTCTGATGTGCCAAGCAGAACAGCTGAATATTATTTCAGGTAATTTTCTAATTTTAATTGTATATGCAAATAGTATTATGGACTTGCATGTTTTTAATTAAATAGTAGTAATTATTGAATCTATAATTTCATTTCAGATTAATGGATGAGGTGGTTGAAGAAATTGGAGAGGAGAATGTTGTTCAAGTAGTGACTGATAATGAAGCTGCAATGAAGGCAGGAGGAAAATTATTGATGCAGAAGAGGCCCAATCTCTATTGGACAGCATGTGCAGCTCATTGCATAGACCTTATTCTTGAAGATATTGGTAAGAAAAGTAACGTGAAGAAGGTCTTAGAAGATGCAAGAACAATAACCTCATTTATTTACAACCACACATGGACAGTGAATTTCATGAAGAAATTCACAAATAATAGAGAGTTACTTCGCCCTGCCATCACTCGATTTGCCACAAATTTCATTGCTTTGGAGACTATTGTCAGGCATAAACAAGCACTAAGGGAAATGTTTACATCTGATGCTTGGAAAAACTCAAGATTTGGAATGGCAAAATCAGGCCCAGCATATGATTCGAAGAAAATTATCTTAGGCAAAGAGTTTTGGCAAAAGGCCTCTGATATAATTAAAGTGCAAGAACCCTTGGTGAAAGTTCTTAAATTGGTTGATGGTGATGAAAAAACCAACCATGGGCTTCATATACGAGGCAATTGATAGGGCGAAGTTGGCCATTCAAAAAGATTGCCGGTTTTACAAAGATTATTGGAAAATTATTGACAACCGGTGGAGTTTTCAGTTGCACCAAGATTTGCACGCTGCTGGTAAGTGTAAATCAAATACAATTTCTTATTATTTTAACTTTTAAATTATGCATAGTTGCATTAGAAAACTATTGATTAATATGTTTCTAAATTTAATTTTAGGGTATTTTTTGAACCCACAATTTCTTTATGGTGCCCCACCCTCTCCTGAAGTTGCTAGAGAAGTCATGGATGGAGTTAAAAAAGTGATAACCAAGTTGGTACCCGATATAGATACTCAAATTCGGGCTATTAATCAAGTAAGTATTGGTTCCATTAAATTGAATAATGAATTGTTCTAGTATTCTGTAATACTTTCAAGAATAATTATTAATACATCTAATTACTTAATTTTATTTCACAATCATCCTTTTTTAGTTGTTGCTATATCGAGATAGGCAGGAGACTTTTGGAACCCCATTGGCTCAAAGGGCAGTGAAACAAACAAATCCTGGTAAATATGACTATATAGCTAAATAATGGAAAATTACTCTATTTTCTCTCTTTGTGTTCAAATTTGACTTTTGAAATACGCTATACTAATATAAAACTCTTTTTAATTATTAATGCAGCTGAATGGTGGATTCATTATGGCTTGTGTGCTCCTGAACTCCAAAGAATAGCAATTAGAGTTCTTAGCCAGACCACATCAGCTTCGAACTGTGAGCGTAATTGGAGCACCTTTAGCCTCATCCATACGAAAACAAGAAATAGATTAAAGTACATGAGACTACAAAAACTTGTTTTCGTACATTACAACATGAGGTTAAAGTTAAGACGTACAATGAGAAGAAGCCAACGAGAAATTGAAGAGGGTTTCAATCCTATCAATTTGGACTACATTTTCGAAGAAGATGATCCTTTAAGTCAATGGTTAGAGGAGAGAGAGACACCACTACTCGACGGTCAGGACAATTCAAATTGGTTAAATGAAGAGGTTGGTGGTACTACAGAAGGAGGTGATCAACCACCAATAAACGCGCATGATGATTCAAGTTCAAGCCCTGAACGTACACAAAGTGATGACAATCTTGGTTTGAGCCCACCAAGTGATGATGATGGTAATAGTGGTGCTGGAGCTGGGGTTGGGGGGGGGGGGTGGCAGTGGTGGTGGTGGAGGCGGCGGTGTAGAATATAATTATGGATATGATACAGGGACATCATTTGGAAGGGATATATATCCTTCTGATCCTTATGGACTACATGACATACCTGAAAATTATGACTTGGGTATTCCTCCAGGGAACCAATCTTCACAACCCAGGAGAAGGAGTGCTCGTGGTGACCCTAACGATTCTACTGAAGATTCATATGGTGTGGTTCGTAGTTTTGGCGACTTTGGTTTAGATGGTTCATCATCACAATCATATGGATCTCATCCAGCATATCCACATTATGCATCTCGTGACTCACATTTTTATCCCAGTGGATCAGGAATCTCAGGATCTAGTGAGTCTTCTTCTACACACTACCCAGAGCCAGCCCCTGCCCCAACTTATAGACATTATTCAGGAGAATTTTCATCACCAATACATTTTCAAGAGCAACAACAAAATGACGTAAACTTGGGTTCATTCAACTATGTATTTCCACAAGGATGGGGAGATAATTTCCCATCCCAATCCCAAGATACAGATGCAAATTATGAAGACCCTCCACGTCATTCTTTTTGGTGGTGACATGTGTTATGTTACAAATTTGTAATATTGTATTCATGTATTTTCAACTATTTATTGATATTTGATATTAATCACTTTTTAAATTCATGTATGTGTAATGTGTATATTGAGTATTAAGTCTATTGAGTATTGATTCATTTTTAGTAACTTTATGACTTTAATTAATTGATTCTTACATTTCTACATCTTTTTACTCATTAAAGTAATGTAAACTATAAAAAAAATATGCTTTTTTTTGTAAACAGCGCACTAAAATTAATATAAAAATCATAATGCCTATTAAAAAGCATTTGTAGGTTGAAAAAAGCCTTCAAAATTCATTAAAAATCATGTATTAATGGATTTCATGCTTATTTTTTAATTTTGGCATGGTTGTGCATGCGTGAAAAAAATTCACGACCGTTACGCCCGCTTCCCGTTACGTAACACCCGCGTCTCCCGCGACCCGCGACACCCGCGACCGTTTCGCGACGTTACCCGCGACCGCGATTTCGAACCATGCTTCACGTCTCACTTCAGAAAATACCTCTCTGATTGGAGACAAAGGTTGTCTACCAATAATCTTCCCCCTGACCTCATCAAACTCATCATTGAGTCTAGCCAAGAATTTAAAAATTCTTGCATTTTCCACCATCTTCTTGTTGTAGTTGCAATCATCAGGGCTCTTGCATTTATAATCATTGAATAGATCCAAGTCCTGCCACAGTTCCTTAAGGACATTAAAATACTTAGTCACATTGTCTTCCCCTTGTTGGGTCTTGCCAATTTTTTTACTGCAATTCATAAATCTGAGAATATTTTCCAAGGTCAGGATACATCTAACTAACATTATCCCAGAGTTCTTTTGCAGTAGGATAGCACATGCAATTAGCACTAATATCTTCATCCATTGCATTCACAAGCCAAGCCATAATCATGGAATTTTCAGCATCCCATATAGCATATGATGGGTCTACTCTGTCAACGACCTTGGTTTCACCAGTAAGGTACCCAAACTTACCTCTCCCGCGGATATACATTCGAACTGACTGAGAGAAGTTGGCTTCATTGAGATGGATATTTGTGATTTGGACTAAATGGGGGTTCGGTATGGGCTACTTTGGTTTCAATTTTGGTGTTGACCATAGGTTCAAGCCTAGCCATGGTGGAAGTTTCCGGAATTTCAAAGTAATAAAGGCTGAACAAGCTTAAGGCAATAAGGCCTAGGTTTTAGAGGCTATGATTGCTGAAAGGAAAATAACACCAAGCTTTGATACCATTTAGAAGTGGAGATGGATTGAAATAGAATTTCTTATTATTTTAAAATAAGGTACAATCTGAATGTCTTATAGACTACAAGGATAATCTAAAAGGAAATAATAAAAAAAGTAAAGAATGACAATTGCTAACAAATCTCCTAGAATATCTCTTAAGAATACTTACATAATTACAGAAATTTCTCCTATAATCAAGGAAAATTGACTGGATAAATTTGGAAACTTTCCAACAACCTAAGACATAAACAACGAACCGTTGTGTCATTGGTGAGAAAATGACTAGAGGTTTTTTGAGGGATAAACCTTTAGTATGGGCAACGAACTATTGTACCATCAGCGAGAAAACCAAACCACTCAAGGTTTTCGAAGGGTGAACCTCTGACATGGGCAATGAACAGCTGTGTCATTGATGAGTGAGGAACCACTCTAGGATTTCAGGGAGATAAACCTCTAACACGGGCAACAAACCTCTACACCATCAATGAGAAAACCATTCTAGGTTTTCAGGGAAGGGATAACTTTGACATGGGCAACAAACCATTGCGTCATTGGTGACAAAACCACTCTAAGTTTTTGGGGGATAAATAACCTCTAGCATAGGAAATGAACATTGTACCATTGGAGAGAAAACCACTCCAGGTTTCTAGGGAAGGGGTACCTTTGACATGGGTAATGAACCACTGCGTCATTGGTGAGAAACCCACTCTAGGTTTTCAAGGGTTGAACCTTTGACATGGGCAACAGACTGATATACCATCGGTAAGAAAACCAGTCAATGTTTTCAAAGAGTGAACCTCTAACATAGGCAACAAGCCATTGTGTCATCAGTGAGAAAACATGTTCCGAAGGTTCACCTCTACTAGGATGAATCTTCACACTTTCAAACAATCCACCTCCCTTTTCAAGTACCAATCCCTTTTTTTTTTCCCTGTAGAGCGAATTCTAAAATATTCCCACCATTACTCACCTTTTCCATAAAATATGAAATTTAAAAACTAATTTTAATTTTAAACTACTAAAATATTCCATAATTTATTAACTTTTCTAAATAATAAGACATTGAAGGGCATAGAGCGCACATATAGTCCGCTAGGCCTAGTGTTAATTAAAGAGATGAAGCCATGCTCAAAGCACCAAAGCACTGCAATTGATATTCAAACCAGCTTCTTCCAATCCAAAGTAGTAATACTACCCTTGAAGATTCTAGTATTCTGCTCCAATCAGATGCACCACACAACTCAAGAATATCATAATGTAATATTTCTAGTAAAAAAAAAAAAGAATAAATCATGGAGTTGCATTGACTCAACTATTTACTTGAACTCAAGAGTGAAGAATTATAAATAGCACATGTGAATTGTTGGCTTTATTTGTTAAGAGTTAAGTTACACTTAAGTCCATAAGAATTATTCTTCAAAGGTTATCTAGGTGCACATTCAGATACCAAAAATAATTATGGAAGTTTAAAGCTCAAAAGAATAATAACTATTACATTACATTTGGTTCATGAAATGGAATAGGGTATATATGGAAAAGCAATTGTACATGCATATAATAGTTCACTAACAAAAGCACTCCATATCTAACACTTATTGTCTTTATTCTTTCCACACACACATGGTCTAAAGCCCGAGTAAAGGAAGTTGCATAATAACTATTACATTACATTTGGTTCGTGAAATGGAAAACCAATTGTATATGCATATAATGGTTTTTCAAGGGAAAAAAAAAACTGCCTTTAATGCACCTATTGTCTTAATTCTTTTCACAAACATGTTGATTGGAGCCCGAGTAAAGGAGGTTTGCACCAGGTAGCTAACAGCGAGGATAAAACTTGTCAAATATATATAAAATGAATCCTTATCGATTATTTGTTGGGGCGTTCCAAACGAGCAACGCGTTGCAATTTTACCACCAAGATGTAGTCGCAAATTGGTAAGGGTTGGCTAGGTTGTTGTCCCAAAACAATGTGCCATGTTGGCACCCAAGTATGATATCAAATATGTGAGGGTTCCCACATCATTCTGACCGAGGCAGATATAGAAGCTAGTTGAGGAAACTAGGGTTAGATTTGAAAATTGGTACGAAGGGGCACTTAGCAGTAAAAAAATGGAGGTAGTTAGCACAGTTTTTAAGAAGAAAATTTAGCATAATCTACCTTCAAGAAACAAAAAGTGAGCAGGCAAAAAGGCTAGAGAAATTGAAAAATCAGGATTTGAACTTCGCACACTTGGAAAGAAAAATATAAGAATGTGATAGAAATAATTGTAGGCAAAGACCTAAAAGATGGTGTTGTATATGTTAAAAAAAGGTAGGAGACAGAATTACAAAAATCAAGATAGTATTAGGACAAAAGATAATAAATGTCATTAATGCTTATGCTCCTCAAAAGGCTTAGAGGAAAACTTAGAATACAATGTTGGGGAGATATAGATAATATCATACAAGAGATATTAGGGACTGAGAAAAAAATTCAATGAAGAGGATTCAAATGGTCACATGGAAAGAACATGTTATGAGAGGATAGATGGAGGACATGGATATGAAGACAACAATATGTTTGATGATATAATCTTAGACTACACGTCATATGATCTTATAACAATGAACCCATGCTTTAAGAAGGGAGAAGAACACTTTAACAACCTTCAAGAGAGGACAAAATAGAAGTCAAAAAAGATTTTTTTTTTTTTTTTCCCCATTTGCTAGGAAGGTAGATTTTTATCATGAGACTATAATCAGGTGAAAGTTTAAATCTACACACCATATATCTATATATATATATATATATATATAGATATAAAATGAGTCTGATGATATGATCTTAGACTATGCCACATTACATGATCTTATAACAATGAACACTTGCTTAAAGAAGAGAGAATAACACTTAAATAACCTTCAAGAGTGGATAAAATAAAAGTCAAATTGATTTTTTTCTAAATAGGGGGGCAGATAATTTATTATGAAGGATGGTCAGCTAGAAGTTTAGCTACACAACATAGACGGTATTATATATAATATAAATATATAAATGGTAGAGAAGGGGTAACATGGATCAATGTAAGATAAGTTTGTGGCAGAATATAAAGGGAGAAAATATAATAAAATACAAAGGTAAAATGATAAAAGATGATCGTGACTGCACTAAAGGAGATAGCTTTGACACAAACACTTTTGGAGTAGGATAGCTAGTCACTCATTCTAGTTCTATTAAGGAGATGGCAAAAGACCTTTTAGTGAATCCAGAGGAAGACGCTCAACTAGCAAAAATGGGGGTGGGTAAATACGTCCAAAAAGTCACCAAGACAAAAAGAAAGTGATTAAGGCATGTGAAAAGAATAGAAACATGGAAAACTTGGAAGAAGTATAAAGAGACGAGAAAAGATGCAAAAAGGTCATTGGTGAACTAAACATAGAGCATATAATAATTTATATGCTAGATTAGAAGCTAAAGAAGGAGCAAATGACATATTTAAACTTGCTAGAGCTAGAGAGAGAAAGAGCAAAGACTTAGATCGAATGCTCAAAAAAAGAGGATGACAATGTTTTTGTTAAAGAAGAAGATATAAAAGAAAGATGGAAAAGTCATTTTGATAAGCTATTTAATGAAAAGCAAGTAAAACTGCAGAAGGCTTAAACTTAGAATTGAAAAATAAGGAAAAAAGCTAAAAACTCGAGATTTATCTGGAAAATAAAAAGGTACTCCAGACATGTGCGATTGTAGAATATCCTTGAAATTAAAATGGAAGTTCTGTAGGACAGCTGAAATACCAGCTATGTTATATGGAAGCAACTAAGAAACAGCATATCCAAAATTTAAAAGTTACTGGAATGAGAGTTCTTAGATGGACTAGTATAACTCTAGATAAATTACAAAATGAACACATACCATTCGTTGTGAGTTAAGGATAGCACCCACAGAAGAAAAGAACTATTAGATAAAAGAGGGGCTGCAAGCAATTTAGGCCAAATAACACATCAAAGTACGGAGTGAGCATTTAGTGCATTAGGAAGGGGAGAGGTAGACCTAGAATAATTTAGACCGATGCACTAAGGATCTAACAACCCTCCATTTATCAAAGGATATTGCCTAAGATCATGCATATTGGCGGAAAAGGATACATGTAACTGAACCTTTTTAGTGAGACTAAGGCTTTCTTCTTGTTGTTGTTGCCATTCTAGATCAAATGACCATGCATAAAGATGGTGTCATTCTAATAAATTATTGGATCAAACGTTCCCATGATGAGATTTGAGAATAGTTATTCTTTGTCTATCCAAGGTTAATTTGTAACACCCAACTTCTGCAAGTTAATTCATATAATAGCAACTTTTGCATGATTTTTTTCTTTAAAACAGTACCACCTTCTCTTTTTAAAACTATTATTCTCCTTCGCAAAAGTTGTTCTACTCCAGCATCATTCCATACCGCGAATCAAACTTTACCTTATAAGCTTGAGTTCCTGAATGTAGGAGACGTAAATGGCATTACCTTGTCAAAAAATGTTTCATGTTTTGTAGATGAGGCAGATGATAGGTAGACAGAATGTGTTCTTTAAAAATAAAAAAAAGTTAATAAGAGAAAAAGAGAATACAAACTAAATAGGACAAGAAATCCTCAATAAAGAAACTAAGAAAAGAGCAGGGCAAGGACAGTTAAATTCCCAGTTTACCTAAAAGCTTAAGCTATTAGGTTGTGGGCCAACAATATATATTAAGCCTTAACACTCCCCTGCACGTGCAGCCCAATTGCATGTAGAGAAATAAATGCACGATAAACAACACCCGTTACAGGGAACAAGATAATTCTTAACAAACAAACAATAAACACAAACAAGACTAGAACCCAGCACCTCAACTGTGGCTCTGATACCATGTTAGATTATCACTTCACCTAAAAGCTTAAGTTGTTAGGTTGTGAGCCAACAATTTACATCAAGCCTTAACACGAACCCTACCATCTAAAAAATCAAACAAACGCTAACGAAGAAACCCCTTTTCAGTCACTCTCCATTGTTGTTAATAAAGCATTGCAAATTTGTCAATTCCCATTTTCAATTCTTTGCCTTGCTTTTACCATAGAAGTGAACTTCTTTTTCCTCCAAATTAGCTAACCAGAAACCCATTCTATCCAGCAAATATTGAAAACTAATAGAGCTACGGACAGGCTCAGTATGCTAAAACTTGTCTTTTTCATTGCTCATTCCAACATTCTCTGAACCAGAAACTCCCTCTAAAACATCAAATGGAGATGGAGGCTTAAAAGAAGAATCGCCCAATGTATCAGAAGAAACCCCATAAAAACCCCTGGAAAGCTCATCAGTTTTCAGAACTTCCCCTCCATAAGCACCCTGCCGACTAGGAACCCCTCATGCTGCCCAGTTGCAGAAACCACCATCACCAGAAAGGATGTACCATGAAGCTGTATCTCCTCCACCGGCTCATTTTGCCAAAACCAGACCTACGTATCCCTCCTTTTCAAATCCAACCCCCCCCCCCCCCTCCTCTGAATCACCAGCCTCACCTACATTCCCTATATGCTGAAACAAGTGTTCAGCTTGATGTCTGCTCATTTGTACAGCCTCTTTACTAGTTCGTTGGCCCCTGAAACACAGGCCTATGAAGAAGAAGCAGTCCCACTCTGGCCTGGTGAAATCCCTAGTGCATTAGAGAGCTCAAAAACCCTTAAAAGCTCCCTTAAAAGCCCAATGAATTGCAAATGGGCCGAATTTCCCTCAAAAGACCCTGGCTTATAATCCAACAGCTGAGCCATATGTATTGTAATGTCAAGAATCCCTGCCCAGATCATTAGAATCCCACTCTACTCTCTGGTGCGCTTGCAAATCCGCGATCATCCCCTTCCTCTTGCAAATCCTATTTTCCCCAAAACCTCCTGGACTGCTCCAGCACTCACTCTTTGGGCACCTCCACAATTCCGACATCCCCATCCATCCTTTGCTATATCTGAACAACTGGTCAGTACTCCCTTCCAGCTCCCACAATCAGGACTCCCTGACAGTTGACCCACAACTTTACTCATCTTCTCCGAACCCAAAATCGCCAGCAACACTCTCAAAAACCTCCACCAACCCTCCCCTTCCTGACCTCCAAGGATGAAGATCGAATAACCCTTGCCATTTGATCATAAACCCAACTCCATAAATCTGATTTGATTTAGTAGCTGCCCAAAATTTTACCTTACCAGACTTCCTGTGACAAGTGACCTTCTCCAGTTCTGATAAAAGCAAGGAAAACACTCACATACGCATCAAGCAACTCATAAAGTAATCCTAATCCACCACATGCATCTGATTTTTCTCCTTCGAACAAAACCCTCTACCCCTTTTTCAGTTGCAGATCAAAAGTTTTTTACACCGATCACTGGAGATTCTCTTCCATACTTATTTATGAATGAATCCATCAAGACAAACAAAATGGCAATGAGTGCAAGAGTGAAGGAGGTGTTCATTTTTCAGGAAAATACACAATGACAACTTAAATGTTACTGATGTGTAAAAAAAAAAATTGGAATGTTTAAATGCTTCCTTTCAATCATAAAGTAATCATCTAATAGAATAAAAGTTTTGTTGAAACCATAAATATGTAGATAGTTTTTGTATGCTCATGAATGTGTCCACCCACATGCAGAGAGAGAGAGAGAGAGAGAGAGAGAGAGAGATTTAAACATTTAGCAGATTATAACCTTAAATAACCCATACTGCACATTGAATGCTGCACGTGTAATGTTCTCCATGAAATCTTTGAAAATCCCACCACCATCTATACCAGCCTCCTCAACTCCAAATTCATTGACAAATGTTACACGAATCTGCAAGTAAAGAGCAGCAAACAATTATTTCATGGCTCTCAATAAAAACCAGGAAAAAATAATAATGATAATTTTCTCCCAAGGTTACCATCCTCAGAGAACTGAGCAGATTTTCTAAATGTCGAATGAAAATTTATAAGGACAAGCATGCAAATGCATTCATTACCAATCCTCGAAGATCATCTTCAGACAAGGCGCTCAACTGACTAAATGCGTCTTCCAAAATATGATCCCGCCGTATTCTGAATCTGTTTCTAGTAAAAACAGCATGAGAACCATTTCTTTGCCTTGCTGCTGTCAACTGTGACTGTTACATGGTTTCAACAATGCGGTCATGGAAAAAGAAACAAATAAGTGTAACAGAATTTCACTGAAATTTATTTGGCATGGACGAAAGATAAATAAGTAATTCCAATAATAACCAATCCAAACAATAGTACTGTTGATAACATTCGCAACCACTGTTACTTCCCACAATGAAGGACATGCAAGCACAAAAATTAATAGGTAAACTGTAATCAGCCTATCAAAAACTCACAGTGAATATCTTAACCCTGCTTGTGAATGGGACCAAAAATGGAGCTTGTTTCAAAACATCATTGGCTCTGGTGTTTTCCATCACAGCCTGGAGAAAGATTATGTTAGAAACAGCTAAAGCAGGAAAATGTTCTTCACTGTGACCAATGGCCAAACGAAGTGGCTATTACCTGAGAAATAAAGTGCTCATTGACACCATCAGCATGGAAGTCACTGGGAGATGTAAACTGTCGTCTGTTGTTCCAATCTTGCAACTACAATAATAAACAGAATCAAAAGATAAGGTAGACAAAATGGAGCATATTATTTCCAATATATCTTCAACTAATGAAATACACATTTCTCTTCAATGTGTAGATAAACAATAGTTAAACTCTTAGAGAAGCAAACCAGGAGCTATCTTAAATCAGAATATCATAAAAAATCAAAAAGCATTCACATATATTCTACTTTAAAAATAGGAATTTATCAAACTAGAACCTCAAAATTCACAACTTATCCTTGCACGTACCTGTGAGAGGAGCTCAGCAGCCACAATGCTAACCCTATGATAAATAAATTCTACAGGGCGTCGCTTATGGGCAGCGGCCCGTCCAGTCACAGGACTGACCCATAAAAGATGCCATAAGGCCTGCAGATAACAACAATTGTGTGAATTATGACAATATTAATTGGAATGAAATACTACTGTCTCGAGAAGCTATGTTTCCATAAGACATAAAACTGATAAAGCCATAACCATATATGGGTATCATCAGCCAAATTTGAAATAGCAGTACAGAACAAAATTGATTCTGGTTTTAGAAGTGCTGTAGGAAAGAATGGATTTGTGAGCTTTGGTAAAACCATTAAAGGATATGCATACTGCATTTCAACATTGAAGAGGCATCCAACTGTGCTGAATCTTCTCTCAGAAAAAAAAGATGTACAACAGATTCGTATGACATTTGCTCAGTTTTAATGACCTACAAAACTATAAATTAACAAGATGCTACCTGTCTCAGAATAATAACTAGGCTTCTGATATCCTTCAGTGACAATGGCTTCTCCTTTTCATAGAATTCCTCATTATCAACTATCATAAGGATGTGCCTGATTCACCACAAATTAGGATAGAGTTAGTTATGTCTTGAAACCTCAGATGGCTGCATACAGACTAAGCATCTTGTGGACATCTATATAATACAAAGAATAATTTAATCAATGAGGATAGACTTAGTTATGTCTTGAAACCTCAGATGGCTACATATAGACTAAGCATCCTGTGGACATATGTATAATACAAAGAAGAATGAAAAGATTAACAGTATTTAATGAACAGTCAGAATTCAAATAAGCAGTCTTACTTATACACAGGACAGAAAACAGCCAAAGGTAATAGCCAACCAGGAGTATCTCCAGACAGATATGGTAATAGCTCTGACAAGGATGACCATTTTTGATTCTCATGGCATCTCTTCATAAAGTTCCAAAGAACCGGAACAAGTTCAGTACGATAAGCTAGTACAGTCATAATACGCTCAAGGGGTAATGTGTTAAAAGTAACATGAAGAAAGGCACATGCAGCACCAACAGCTGCCGCCTCTTTATTGTCCGGTCCCTCTTTATGTGAACCATTGAAAGAAGATCCTCCAAATAAAACATTTGTCTGCTCAGAAAGCACAAAAATCAAGACTCTTTTTCAAGGTACGTCTTATTTATATATATATATATATAAGAAAGCACAAAAATCAAGACTCTTTTTCAAGGTTCATCTTATTTATATATATATATAAAAGAAAGGTTTCTAAAGACTGATATCGCATGTATTAGGGTATCATACCAATTGCAAAAGCAGGCGTGCATCTATTGCATTGAATATCTGCTGCTCCAAATCACTATTTAGACCTTTTTCCACGACTTCATCACCCACAGTCATTTCATCTTCAGCCACAGTGGAATCTGAAGTGCAGTTACATGATAATTCATTCAATTAAGCAGTTTTTCAAAAAAGTAAAAATCATAGAAAAATCATTTGGAACACAAAATCCCCCACAAAGGCACATAAAATAAAATAAATTAATAAAAAGAAAAGTACTAATGAACATAAATGGCTTGATCATCACAAAGCATACTTTCTCTGCTTTCTCTATTTGATGTTGTCATAGGAGGAAGTGCCTCCAATAAAAATGTCATAACAGCTGCAAAATCTTTGGCCTGATATAGATTTAAAAAATAGGTAAAATTAGCTTCAAACCTTACTAGATTGTTACAATTGAATATTCAACTTTTGCACACTCAACAACTTAAGACACATACATGGAAAACAGCAATCATTGGCAAGCACATAAGTAGGGGAAAAAATACCCAGATCTAGAAATCCTAGTCAATCAAAGAACTAGGAAAAAAATGAAGGTGGACTTGAAGAATGCCCCTCATTTAGGAAGCATTTGGCTCTGGTTATCCTAAATTCTGCCCTTCTAGAATCCCTTCCCTGGGTATCTTATGCCTGTAGGATTACTGTCTCACAGGAATAAATTTGTTTAGTTCATAATCCGGATCTTAGTAATACAAGTGTTTGGCATTACATGGGTATTATAATTTCTAATTTTATTAAAATGAGATTACTGGAATACCCCTAACTTATAATTAATAGTATTACATATATTCTTGTAATATGCATATACAACAACAACAAAACCAAGCCTTAATTCCCACTAGGTGCATATATATAACAATAATTGTAATAATATTTTTAAATAAAACATCATAATAAAGAAAATAATAATAAAAATATAATATAACAATAATAATAGCAACAACAACCAGAAAAAGCAACAAGTATTTAACAGAAATAATTTAAATAGATAACAATAATAATAATAATTATTATTATTATTATAATTATAATAACTTAACTATGCAGTTACTGTAGAGTAGCAGATCTACTGAAGTTCTGTTGCCAGACATGTCAAATGCGGTAATATTTCCTCACTTATTTACTCATTGTTCTTTTGCTTGGAACTCATGGGACCTCCTTCTGGAGTATTGGAGAATTATGGTTTAGACCAAATCCAGTGGAAGGTCTTTTGACTATATCTTTTCCGATTTACAAAAGTAAGGATGCTAAAAGGCTGTCGAGATGTGCTCTTGGGCTGTTTTGTGGGAATTTGATTGAGAAGAAATGCTAGAGTTTTTATCGGGAATATATTATCAAAGGGGTTTATTTGGGACAGGATTCAATACTTGACTTTTCTTTCAGTTTATAGTGCTGCATGCTTTAAGGATTGCTTTTTTCAAGGCATTGTCAGAGACAAGAATTCCTTATTAGGATGATGTTTTTTCTTTATTGTTCTGCTTGAGGACTTCTGATTCTCTTCCTTTGTATCTTTACCTAATACTTTTAAATAAAGTTTCTTTTTTGATCAAAATAAAAATAATAATTTTATGATAATAAAAGTTAAAGAATGTTAATTTAATTTTTTATATATTTTTTATGACAATAGTCATAATATTGAAAAAAAAAACAAATACTAATAATTTTTTATAATAATAATAATAATAACAATATGTGCCATTAAAAATAATAATTAAAATATTCAAAAACCACAACAATAAAAATATATAATGTTTAATAATATTTTGAATAATAATTTTTTTATGATAGCTGATTGGCTAGTTGGAAGGATTGCTTTCTGCCGCTCCTTCTTTATAGAAAAAAAAAATTTCATTAATAGGTAAGAATTTACTAGGGAGAATAAGATATCTCCCAAAGAAAATCTGGTTCAACCAGAAAAGGAACTGAAACAATAAAAAGAGAAACATCACACCAGCCAATTCCTCCAATCCCCATGCAACTCCTGAAAACTAGCTTCCCAAAACTTCCAAACCCAACACACAAGAAGCCAGTTACTGAAGCCATAAACCACATAAGACTGCAAATATGCCAATCTTCCACAGCATTGCCCTATCCTTCCTTCTTCCAAAGCCAGCGAATGAGATGGCTAACAAGTCTCCACTGAATGGGGGCAAACCCAGCTCTCTTCCATAATGCCAAACAGTTTGTTCCGTATCCTCAATGCAAAATTACAATGCAAAAAGGAGAACGGATGGTGTCTCGGAATTCCTATAACAGAGCACGCAAACATCTGGAGAGAGAGCCTTCAAAGGTCTCCCAATCTGCATCAAGTTATTGGTATTAATTTTGTTAAGTGCAACCAATCATGTAAAATATTTGATTCTTGGGGGGACTTTAACTTTCCAAACAATAGGATAGAGAGAAAAAGAAGAATCGGAAAAGGTCAAGAATTCATAGAATGATTTGCAAGTAAACAACACCCCCCCCCCCCCCCCGGGGGACCAAGATGTAACATCCCTTCCTAAATATAGGCAATTATTCAATAAAGACAACAAGGAAGATAACTCCACCATTGCCCTAACATTTAGAGGTCTCCTAAGATGGAGATTTCAAGAAACCAAAGAGCTACTCAAATTGTCAACAAAAAAAGGAATCACTGTATTCAATTCAAAACACACAAAAAAAAAAAAAAAAACACGAGTAAAAGAAGTGGGAAAAAAAAGGCCTTCCCAAGCCATGGGTCTTTCCAAAAACGAATCATAGAACCCCTTCCCACCTCAAATTTAGTGAAAGGAGTGAAAAGAGAATAAATCTGGCAAAAATAGACCCCCACGAACTCCCCAAATAACACCTCAAACAAGCATTGGTGTCCCACCCATTTTCATCCAACCCAAACTTACTTCGTATGACTCTATGCCACAGGGAATTTTCTTCTAAAGTGAAATGCCATAACCATTTAGCTAAAAGAGTGATGCTTTTATTTTTAGACACCAAATTACCAAGATCCAAACAACCCCCCCCCCCCTTTTCTCCTTTTTAGTCTAACAAATCTCTGCCCAGCTCACAAAATGGTCCTTATGACTCCCCACACCAAACCAGAAGAAATCTCTCATGGTTCTCTCAAGCTTACTAGCCATCCCCACTAGAATCTTAAAAAACGGACAAGAAATACAACGGAATGCTAGAAAGACGGGCCTGAATAAGCATAATTCTACCCCCAAGAGAGAAAAAGCCCCCTTTCCAACCACGTAATCTCTTCGTCATCCTTTACACTACCGAATTCCAAAAATCTGCCACATTAGGATTCCCTCCCAAAGGAACCCCTAAGCAAGTCAAGGACCAATCCCATAAACTACTCCCCACGTCTATAGCCCAATCACTAATTCTCTCGATGGATGTGTTTAAGGATGCTAACCCACTCTTCCCCATATTATTTTTGAGCCCTTAAGCCCTCTCAAAAACTTCAAGAATACCCAGAATTCTCCAAAACAAAGGGCTATGATCATCAAGGAAGAAAATGGCATCGCCAGCAAATTGAAGATGAGAAACCAAACCACACCTAACCCTTGCACCAACCCCCTATCTACCACAAATCCACCATCCTACGCAAGACATCAGCTGCAAGGACAAACAAAAAGGGAGATAACAGGTCTCCTTGTCTAATGCCCCTCAAAGCAATAAACCAAGATTTGGGTTCACCAATCACAATAACTGAGAGCCAAACATTAGACAAACAACCCCTATCCACCTACGACAATGTTCACCAAAACCTTTTTTTCACAAAAGCCTCATCCAAGAAGCTCCAACTCACTCTATCGTAAGCTTTATCAAAATCTATTTTGGAAGCAACTCCCTCTCCTTATTACAATGAATATCCTCCACAACCTCATTGGCCACTAGAATAGCCTCCCCTATTAGTCTCTCCCCCCCCCCCCCCAAAAAAAAAAAATCCACTCTAAGCACTCGAGATAATGTTGTTGAGCGCTGAACTCAACCTATTACCTAGCACTTTAGTGATAATCTTATATAATAATGAAATCAAATCATAATAATAATGATGATAATATTTTTTTCATAAGAAAACAAGATACATTAGGAAAACAATAAAAAAAAGATAACCTTAAGCAATGATGGGAAATCCTTAAAAATATGTTTAAACATAACGATAAAATTAAAAATAAATAAAACCTTAACAAGAATTGACCAAGAAAAACCTCTCTTTCAACCTATTACATTGTATTTATCAAATTTTCTAATTCTTTTGACCCTTCTTTACCTTACTTTTACCACCATCCAGTTGAATTTTGTCTCCTCCAAAATCAAATAGCAACAAGCCCATCTTACCCATCAAATGCTAAAGCTTCTAGATCCTTCTTAAAAATCTCCTCCACAGGGATGGGCAAAATTGCATCCTTTCACATTTGCTTCTCATCAATTCTGTCATTCTTAAAACTAGAAAGCCTCTCCACTCCTTCCATTGGAGGTGGCAGCATATAAGATAAATCCCCTAGTAAATCAAATGAATAAGAAACATATCCATATTCCTGAATCTCACCCCAAAGCAATCCCCAATCACAATCAAACTCACTAAGGACTTCACTATCATATGCAAAAGATCCCCCTTTTCTTCTTTTCCCTTCCTTCGTTAACCCTCACAATTGTATCATCCTTCTAAATATAAGGCTTTTCCACAACACTTAAATTTCCTCCTGTATCTCCCCTTAAAATCTTTTTCATCAATTCATCAAGAATTTTCTCACTTCACTTCAAATCTTTTCCTTATTTCAACAACCATCTATACTACCTTCTGACCAGCATAAACTTTCACCCGTAAACTTATCAAAGTTGATTGCTTCATCAACAGATTTTTACGCCAAAACAACATATTTCAATGAATCTCACCTAAACAAGATTTTTGGTTCATTATAAACCCCCCCCCCCCTTTTTTATCAGCCACCACCAAGGGCTCACTGTTCATTATCTCCTCTATGCAGATTCCCTCACCCACTAAAGGCACGGAATCATCAGCCAAACTCTCTGAAATGTTTGAGACAAATCTGGTTTTAACTGCCTCTTCCCCTTCAATACCTACTCAACTGATATCTCTTGTGAAGAGGAAGTAGCTTATTGCTCCAAATGCAAAAAACAGAGCTAAATTTGGCCCCAGCAAATTGCAATCTCTGAGATGGAAATTGGGTCTTCTTCGAAGAAGAAATTTCAGCCAAGTCCACGGGCTGCCCATAAAAATTACTAAATGAACTCTGGGCACAACTTGTAATTGAGTTGAGAACTAGGCATGCATCAGAGAAGTTAATTGAGATTGAATCCCCATCCTCAAGTTAAAATTGGGAT
Organism: Malania oleifera; assembly: GCF_029873635.1. Classification (NCBI taxonomy): domain Eukaryota; kingdom Viridiplantae; phylum Streptophyta; class Magnoliopsida; order Santalales; family Ximeniaceae; genus Malania; species Malania oleifera. The sequence continues at coordinate 2,413,500 of NC_080419.1, forward strand.
GAATACCTAAAAAATTAATAATAGAACATTGGGCCTGAGATTCCAGGTCCATTTACCTCTACCTTATTCTGAGCTAAAAGGGCCTCATTACCAGCCAGCTGGCTGATACATGGGCCCAATCCAGGTCTAAACCAGAAGAAGCCAGACTATCCAACAATTATCTAACAAAACACACAGGCCCAGACCATCCCATCTACAACCCATAGATTGTTTCTTACAAAACCCTAGCCACTCAGCTGTAGGTAAATTACAATTGTTTGTCCAGAGTCGGTGGAGGATCTGTTGGTCATTTCATTTTCTGGTTTTGGTAAAAGGAAGGATGTACATGCTTTGTTGAGACATGTGTTTTACGTGGTTCTTACAAAACCCTAGCTGCCTCAGCTGTAGGTAAATTACAATCGTTCGCATCTTTTCTTATATATAACAAACGAAGATCAATTCATTAGATAAGGAAGAGTATACAAAAAGGAGAATAAGAAATCCTCCCAAACAAAAGAAGGGGAAAAAAAGAACAAAAAACAAAACAATAAGACAAGAAATGGCAATCAAACTAACAAAGCTAGCCAAACCCATTAAAAATCAGAAAGCTTCAGTCCTTTAAGCAACCATCAGCAGCACACCAAAGTGAGGCTAAATAATGAATATTCTCCCATAAAAAAGCGGAATTCATCTTTTCTACATAAATATACGAGCATTTCTTTCCAGCTATAAACCCCACAGAACAGCGAAAAACGCACAACTCAACAAAGCATGTGCATCCTTCCTTTTACCAAAACCAGAAAATGAAATGACCAACAGATCCTCCACCAACTCTGGACAAACCCAACTTTCTCCCAAAAGATCAAAAGGCTTCTTCCAAATATTCCAAGCAAAAGAGCAATGCAAAATCAGATGAGAAGCTGTTTCAGAACTATCAAGACATAAAAAACACATGTAGAGGTAAGTGCCTTCGAGGTCTCCTACTCTGCAACAGCTCATTGTTGTTAACTCTATTAAGAATGACCAACCGAATAACACATTGATTTTTTTAAAGAACTTTGGCACACCAAATCATTTTATGGAGCAGAAAGGATATATTAGCATTAAAAAATCAAAGAAGGATTAGCAGGAATAAAATAAACCCCCCAAAGAATCTAAAGGCCAAGAATGACTAACCCCGTAAATGGAGGACAACAATTATCCAACAGCATCAACAAGGAAGACAGCTCCTCCACCTTCCTATCATTTAGAGTTCTACAGAAGTGGAAGTCCCAAGAAAATGACTATCACAAGTCAAAAAGGAGAAAATAACCACTTTATGCCCTGAAATCAACTGGTAAAGACGAGGATAAGTATTGGACAAATCAGTATAACTCACCCAGATATCTTCCCAAAAACGAATTTGAGAACCATTACCAAAAACAAAATTAGTGTGAGGAAGGGTCGAATCTGAGAAATATACCTCCATGGACCTTCTAAAGAACATATAATTCCCAAATTAGCATTCCACCCATTCACATGCGAGCCAACTTTACTTTTAATGACTTTATGCCAAAGAGAACTACTCTAACGGAAGCCGCCATAAGCATTTAGCCAAAGGAGCAGTATCTTTAGAGACAGTAGATGCCAACTTACCAAGACCCAAACCCCATCCAACTTAGGCCTACATAAGTACAATCCTTTGCATCTTGTTGCTCCAATTGCCTCACATCATCTCCCATAGTTGTCACCACAATCTGCACAGAGTTGATTAATTTCTGGTGACACAACTTCCTTCAAAGACTGACTTTTTCGCAGCCCTGCCAAAAATATTTCCATCCTTACAACTATCTTCCTCGCCTAAATTCGGCACCAGCTCCTTAGAGAAACTCTGCCATCCTTCATCACAAAGACCACCCGGTAAAAAAAATAAAGAACCTTTTTTGATTCCACCCTAACCCCCACTCCACGTACGTATCCTGTCTCGTCAACCTAAGTACCTAACTATCATTCAATATTCACCCTTTTGGAATCTTATATTACAAGAGAAAATCTCCAACTGCCCAGACACTGAAGATAAATCATTGGCAATCCAGTGTGCCACCACTACAGAAACCCTAACCCATCGATTTTGAACAAGGTTTTTTTTAAAAAAAAAATTGATAGAAGACAATTTTATTAAAAACAAAGAAACATACAACATAATGGAGGAAAAGGAGTCCTCCCTAGATAACAAAAGATACAAAAAACTATATACTACTAAAAGAACTGGAAAGAAACAGTACAAGCAAGAATTAAATGAGCACAGCCCTCCAATCTCTCATGAGGTCAAACAGCAGTAATCCCCAAAAAAATCCAAATAGATGCTAAGAAACTCGTTGTATCCCACAAAGTAACCGTGAGCAGGTTGAGCAACATTTAAAAACCCTGATGTTCCTCTCAATCCACGAATGATGGCGAAGACAGCCGCAAACCAAAGAGCTCTGCCAGCTCTATTCTTTTTTAAAACCCCTGAAGTTGACACCAATGACAAGTCTCCCACCTTTCCTGGAGCCACCCACTCTTCCTCCGCAAGTGAAAAAAGGGCATTCTAGAGCTCCACTACTACCCTATAATGCACAAAAAGATGGGCATCTGTTTCGTTGCTTGCACAACACACAAAACACATGTTAGGACTGAGAGCTTTATGGGCCTTCTCCTCTGAAGCAAATCCTGTGTTCATCCTTTCTAGGATCACAGTCCAGCCAAAAGCCCGAATCTTCCCAAGGACCATAACCCTCCAAACAATGTGGTCCAAGGAAGGTAGGGGGAGGGAGGCTTTAAAAGGTGAAAGATAAAGGATTAAGAAGTGAAGGTACCCAAGGAATCACCCTCCCACACTCTCCCATCCTCATGAATGGTACATGATGGTCCAATAAAGAAAGAAGGATAGTGAGCTTGACCTCTCTTGCATTGAGATTCCACTCTCCCATCCTCATGAATGGTACATGATGGTCCAATAAAGAAAGAAGGATAGTGAGCTTGACCTCTCTTGCATTGAGATTCCTAAAGATATGGAAATCCCAATAAGGACCCTCTCAAAAGAAACGAATGAATTGATGGGAGCATTATGTAGCAATGAAAGATTGAACAAATAAGTAAATTTCAACACCAACGAAGACTCCCCCACCCACACATCCTCCCAGAAGCGAACTTTTTTTCTATTACGCACTTTGAACCAGATTAGAGAAAAGAGAAAAGAGCAAATGAGCTACCTGGATCTCATCTCGACAGTGATGAGAATCATGAGATCTTTCTTTCATGGCAAACAATGCCATGAGCAATCACAAACCATGATCAAGGACTTGGAGAGAGGAGAGAGGGGAGAGAGTATGTGCATCCATCCGAATCTAATCCACTTTGCATTTGTTATAATAATAATAATTATTATTATAACAATGTATTGTCATTATTATTATTAGTCAACAAAGAGATTTTCATCCAAGAGTTTGGTTCATGGAAAGCTTCATCGCCATCACGTCCCTCACCGCACATCGTCGACACTGGCGAATCCCAACAAATGTTGCCACTTCCTCTTGCCATTGTAGTTGTTCCGAGTTAGCTGCAAAATGGTTCCACACGCGGAGGAAGCGGCCCAGGCTGATTAGGGTGGCAGCTACGTGTCTTCTTGATCATTCATGCTGTCTTTGTCTCCCAGACCTGGTCAAGATCAAGCACCAAGAAGAAAAGAAAGACTCCCGCTCCCACTCTTGCATAGTGCCTCCATCTCCTGTGTACACGAAACAATGCCTCCTCCTCCATCAAACGCCCTCCTCCATCAAACGCCGCACAATGTCACTTTCTCCGATGCATCCTTGGCAGACAGCATATCAGTCCTGCGCTTCCTCTCATGGCCAGAAGCATCTCCTTCACATGCCTCCTGCACCGCAGCTGCTTCTCTTATGGCAGCCTCACACGGCCAGTGTGAGGGCCTCTTTCGCGATAGCCTCCCATGCTAGAAGGTCCAGAACTGTCATGAGGATTCAGGATCACTGAGGTCGTCAACGAGGACGAACAGATCTGACCCCAAATCTGTCATATCCAAGTTGTCAAGAACTGTGGTACCATCGGCTGCAGCGGCGCTCGATTGAAGGCCTTGCTGCTTCGACTTGGGAATAGATGACTTCTTCGCCGACACCTTCCGGTTCGTCACTCGGGGAGGCATCGTCGCAGATAGCTGGCGGCCACCTTTGGTTCTCTTTTCTCTGAACACTGAAGAAAGTGGTGTTTGCTAGTTTCCCACATCAGTCTTGTCGATAAGGAAATTCATTTAATTAAATCTAATAATTTCAGTTTCATATTAAATTTTGGATTCATTATATACAAAATAAATAAATACCTACCAACTAAATTACTCTTCTTTTCTTTTTTTTACTTTTACTTCTAAAGGTTTCTTTTCTTTTTTATATCTTTCATTTGCTGTATTCTACTCTCTTTTGGTTTTGTTTCTCACCAACCAAACAGATCCACTCTCTGAACTTCCTTTTTTTCCTGTCTTTTCCTTTCTTTTCTCCTAAAGACTCAAACAAATCCAAGGATTCTTGTTTCCTCAATCCTAAAATCATGAAGAAGAAATAAAGATTTATGGGTAGAGGAATTCTATTTCTTCAATATTCTTGGATGTGATTCTTGAATTTAGAGTTGAAGAATACTTGCAATCCCTCGTTGATTAAATATTCTTTGAATTGATTTTCATTAGCAGCATCAAAATTTATTGCGTCAGGTACTTGCGATAATATTTTTAAAGTGGCTGTCGTTACCTTTTTTAGTTTCAATCACCGGTGAGATAGTCTCCTCTCTTGTTATTTCTGTTCTTAATACAATTATTAAGAATTTTTCCAATATTTGGTTAGTGGTGAAGATTTTGTGTTTTTGATTTTTAGGATTAGTATATGCATTTTTGTGTTTTTTATTTGCAAGTTTTAGAATATACAAAATTTTTCAAAAAGTGCTATTGCATGATTTTTTAATTTTAGCCTGGCTTGGATTAACAAGCAAAATTGTATGCTTTAAAGTTTTTTAATGCATTGTATTGCGTGCGCAGTTTCTATTAGTTGTAGGGTGTGACTTAGAAAAATGTATAGGTGAAACAAGTTTGCAAAAAAAAAAAAAAAACGCAAACGTGTACTTTGCCTATGTAACACAAATCCTTTATACACACAGCCAGTCCCAAGTCCGAACAAAGGAGTAGGGTTGTGTTAAGTAGTAAGCAACTAGCATTAAATTTTGTCAGATCTTATTATCATGAGCTCTT